>NW_025814831.1:48928858-49551697 GCF_022079265.1 Lynx rufus
CGATAATAGAACTGCATGTTGCCTCCAGAGTTGGAAAGTGAAAACCAATTTGCGAAACAACTCATAATCTGAAATTCCAGAGATTAGTCATTCTTCTCTTACAGGTGCTGTAATCAACAAAATACACACCTCTCTAGAGAAAACAAGGTTTTCATTGAAGTCCGACAGGTGCCACACATAGAGAACCCTTGGCCTCTCTGGGGCCTGTCTTGGCCCAGGGTGGATTTTATTTACATCAAATTGACTTAACTGACCAGGCAGGAAATCTCATTTTATATATATGTGTGTGTATATATATGTGTGTGTGTAACATATATTTATATGTGTGTAACATATATATAACATATAATTTATATATATGTTACATATATATATATTTACACAATTTTTTACAATGCAGATAATGCAAGAGTGGTTGTCTAAATTAAACGACATTTTTTTTTGAAGTTTTCATTTAATTTATTTTTTTTAATTTACATCCAAGTTAATTAGCATATAGTGCAACAATGATTTCAGGGGTAGATTCCTGAATGCCCCTGACCCATTTAGCCCATCTCCCCTCCCACAACCCCTCCAGGAACCCTCTGTTTGTTCTCCACATTTAGGAGACTCTTATGTTTTGTCCCCCTCCCTGTTTTTATAAGTTAAATGACATTCTTATGGCTTTATAGGACCTGATGTATTTTCCTCTGGAATAATTTGGTTAGAAGGTTATTTACTAAGTCTTGTATTAGCCATTTGGTATTTTCTTTCAGGATTCTTTCTCCCATCTACCTATATCACCACCATTTAACAAAAACAGGCTTTTTGTCTATGTGTGTATGTGTGTTTTTCAAAAGGAAATGCATGGAAACACTGGTCAACTCCAAGTTGTGGGCTCTTGAAATACCAATTACCTTTTTTGAGGCTTGATAGCTTCACTTATAAAATGGGAATAATAATAGTGTTAGACTCCATTGACTGCCTACTTGTTAATCATCAACTCCTTGTTCTTTGCTAACACAACCAGACCTTTTCTCCGGGGTCTGGTGACCACGTGCTTCAGAGACGCTGTTCCATGGCCCCAGGAGGAAACTCTCATATCAGCCAATCACAGGGGTTCCGTCTGCCTCACCTCCGTAGATAAAGCATGTGAGCTCTGAGGGGGATTCAGCTGGAGACAGCTGTTCTGTAACACTAATAAGAGGTACATGAAAAGGAATCGGTCACCTCACTGTGCCTCTAGATATTGAAATCTGCCTGTTATTCTGAAATTGTAGTAGCCATGTCAGCACCGGCAGGGGAGCAGTCTAAGAGAGAAACCAACTGTGGAGGATGTCAGAACAGGAGGAAGGAAAGAATGCAGGTTGCTAAGAACAGTGTTCTGGAGTTACCCTTCTTTTAGGAGGTCTTGAGGCAAATTTCCTGTTGGTTAAGCCATTTTGGTAGGGTGTTCCTTTACCAGCAACCAAAAGTACCCTGATAGAAAAATTCTGTTCACTTCTCATAGGGTTATTTTTTAAAACTAATGGCAAACAGTAATGTATGCAAAGTACGGGGCACAAACAGCATGCCCAGCAAATGCTAGTTTTCAACTTGATTGCTGAAATGTGTTGATTTTCACTCATTCAACCACGAGTGAGCGCTTGACTCTACGTGGTCCGAATGGCTCCTCTGTGAGTTTTCCTTGGTTCCTCCCAATAGAATTAAGGGCAAAAATCACTGCTTTCTCTACTTTGTTCATCTAAAAGATAATACCAAGTACCTAAGGTTTATTTTAAACAATAACATTGGCATTTAGTCCAGACAACAAGCCCTGTAGTGCTGATTGCAGTGTAGAAAAATATAACGAAACAAAGTAGTCTTGCTGACTGTGTAAATCAATTTGATCCGAATAAAATTTAACCCAGACCAGGTACTCAATGGAGCAGCCAAGTGTGCTACATTTGGAGACTGCCTAGTTTAATGGAAAAGTGGCTTTCTGTAGAGGAAAGACATATTTCATAGATTATTTTTTTAAGTTTATTTATTTATTTTGAGAGAGAGTGCATGCACGTGAGTGGGGAAGGGACAGAGAGAGGGAGAGAGAAAATCCCAAGCAGGCTCCACAGTGTCAGCACAGAGTCTGACACAGGGTTCAGTCTCACAGAACATGAGATCATGACCTGAGCTGACATCAACAGTCAGATGGTTGACCAACTGAGCCACCTAGGCACCCCGAGATTATTATACATGTATGTGAAAAGGACATACTGGCTCTGAATTTCATCTCATCCTTAGGACCTGACTGGGAACTCTCACCCGCCCCCATCCCCCACATCCTCACATGGTGTTCTCCTCACCAAAGGCTCAATTTAAATGTCACCTCCTCAGAGAGGTCTTCAGGGACTACCCAACAAAAGTACATTTCCATTACCACCACCATCGTATGTATAATCTCCATCATTCAACTTGTTTCTATTTTCATCCATCTCAGCACTTCTCACTACCTGATATTTTCTAGTATTATAATTTATTTCTTGTCAATGGGGTCCAAACTTGGCTGGCTGTGATCTAATTAGCCTGGGCTGAGGCCAGGACCTGGGTATTTTTTTCAAAGTACCACTCAGTGATATTGAACATGCAGCCAGATCTAAAAGCCACTTGTTTATGTGTTTACTGGATCTCTCCCAACACTAGACTGTGAGTTCCAAGAAAACAAAGAACTGGCCTGTTTCGTTCATCCAAGTCTCCCTGGCCCCTCCAAGAACACGTGGCACATTGCAGACATTCAGTTAAGGCTTGTGGACCGAATGACCAACTGGGTTATAATTACATCAGCATTTGTCTGTTTCCCCTGTAGTTTATGAGCTCCTAGAGAGCTCCTAAAGTATCTAGCCCAGTCTGCATCAAAAAATAAGTGATGAAGGAGAGTTCAGTAAATAAGTGAATTATAAACAAACTGCATTTGTGAGCTTAAATATTCTCTCACATGCACACACATACACACACAATAATATGTGAAGTAAAGGATGTGTTAATTATCTCGATGGAGGGGATCCTTTCACAATGTATACATGTATCAAATGAGCCCACTGTACACTTTAAATGGCTTATTTTATTTGTTAATTATACTTCAGTAAAGCTGAAATTAAAAGCAAATAAACAAAAAACCCCACATAACTGTATTTGTGTGCTATATATAAGGAAGACAAAGATGAAACTGGGCGTGGCCACTGTCCTCAAAGAGCTGGCTGAGGGGAAGAAAGGCAGATTGCCATTATACACACTAGAATGTGCTAACTGCTATGATGAAAGAACAAAAGATTTCAGGGGAGGTAAAAAATTGTTTCTTACTGGGGAGGGGGGGAAAGAAACCAAGGAAAGCTTCATGGAAGAGGGAGCATTGGAACTGAGTCTTACAGAACAGACGGAATTTGGCTATTCAGAGAAGTAACACTGGGGTGAAGTGTGGAAGGGGAAGTAGGAAGGTTATTCTAGGGAGAGGAAAGAACACACACAAACCAGTCCAGCTGGAAGTTAGGAGGGCCTAGACTAAGACACCAGCTATCAATGTGGAAAAGAGTAGATAGTGTCAAGATATGTTCCCAATCACAGTGCAAAAAGCTATGGGACCAGCTACAACTTGGGCTGTTTGTTGAGGAAAACTGAAATTGAGTTTTTATAACTGAGGGACTGAGAGAATGGGGTGTCATTAATAGTCAGGGATCCGGTAGGAGCTAGTTTTGGGTGGGGAAAGGCAATAGTAGCACTGATTTGGACATGTGAGTTTCATTTTCAGTGGGTCGAATGTTTGCAGGGTGCTTGATGTACAAGTTTGGCAGCGGATGAGTGATGAGGACGAAGGATCACATTTGAACTTACCTGCACGGTGACAATGACTAAAGTCATAGAAAAGGATTTGATAAAGGGAGAGGGAGAAATTAAGAGGCAGAAAAACCAAATCTTGAGAACAAACATATTTAGGGATCATAACTTGGGGGTTAGTGGGGAAGTTGGGAGCCTTGAGAGAGCTATGAAGGGTGGAAGAATGTGCCACCCCAAAATATACCTCTTTGATATACAGATTATTTTGAACAGGATACTTTGGGAAACAGCAGACACAGGAGAAATTCTGAAAACAGACTAGACATTACCGCTTATGTAAGGGAAATTTACATTTATAAAGGAAATCTCCATTTATAAGGGTGCCTCCTCCCTCTCCTACCTGAGAGGGAAGGATGACTAAATCCCTAGAGACTCCAGTCAGTGGACAGGTATCCACTTAAATCTGCTTTATCTTAATCTTACTCTTATTTACCACACTTTTCCTGGTCACCTCCCCCATAACTGGCTTCCTCCAACCCTTCTTCTCTGCCTTTAGCTGAAGATGGTATTTCAGCTGGAATTCTAAGCCACCTCTGAGAGTTACTCATTTTTCCTGGGTATCCTGCATGTATACATGAGGTATACATGTTAATAAGTATGTTTGCTTTTCTCTCACTAATTAATCGGCCTTTTGTTCCAGGGTTCCCAGATGAGAACTTAGAAGGATAGTGGGAAAACTATTTTTCTTCCCCAACAGGTAGAAGAGAACAGGTTCGTTGAGGTTATAAAAGTCAAGGGGAAGCTCTGTTGGCAGCAGATCTAATTTTAAATTAATTTATGTGCATGAACTAATCACATTTGCAGGCAAAGAGAAGAGGGCCAATAAAGATAAGAAACCAAATACGTGTGAAAGAGATAGACTTATTGTCAGAACATAGTCCCCTACAAAGTAAAAAGAAATGGAATGGAGAGTCCAAGTAAAGAGTTTACTCTCAGCTTGAATGAAAGGCTGTGTTAATTTGACCTAAGAAGACAGGGGAAGAGAATGAGTGGAGACACAGAGGTATTTTGAGATGGTAAGTAATGAGGTTGAGGAAGCCTGTAATATATACCTTTTCAGATAAACAGAAGGTGAGGTCACCTGAAATAAATAAAAGTAGTGGGACTTAGGTTTAAGGGTTTTACTGAAAATGCACAGGGAATAGTAAAAGAGGAAATTAAAAAAAAAAAAAGAAGAAAAGGGTTTTCAGAGAACAGCAATGGCCCTACAGATGTTGCAGTGAATGTGGAGTAGAACCCAGCTTCTAGACCCTCTTCACTAGCTCTGAGTGCCAGGTACTGGAGGAGAGGATTGTGGAAAGGTCTGACCCTGACAACCAGGCTGGCAGGAGGGCAAGGAAAGTCCAAAGCAACAGGGAGGAAGGGGTCAAGGGCCTAGTTTTCCCAGGCCTCTCCTTTAAAGAGCTTGACTGTTTACACATATTTGCCAAGAGATAAAAGAGTTGATCTTGTCTTATCTCAAACCTTGGTATAAAGTGGTACCATTTCTAAGAAACATGTTATCACTCGAGTTTAAGATTGAACTCCCTCTTTTTAAATGTTTAATGAAGTCCCTTAGAGATTGTTTGAACATCGATTCCCATTAAATATAACTCGTTTTCTGTAACATAAGAGTCTGGGGGAACATATATATCTCTAATGCTCTTACCTGAAAATCTGAATTGCAATTCCAACATGACATCTTTACATTTGAACAAATCTGAACACAGAAACTGCATACTTACACATTACACAGGGTGTTAAATTTAAACACTTATGGTCTTCTTTTTAAACAAAATAATTTGGTCATACAAATAATTTTAAAAGTGACAAACTGTAGAGACTTTCTCTGTCCGTTTGCCCTAAGACGGAGGGAGGTGAAATGGAGATTGAATTGGGAGACAAGGTATTAATCATCTGGGCAAATCTAGAAAGGTAACTTAAATTCTAGGCCTTTTCTATTATCCATCATGGATGGTTTGATGCAGGTTAGGCTCATCCCCAGGTCATTTTCAGTTGTACAAGTTTTACGATGTCAAAGGCCAGGAACTAAGTCTTAATGCAGCTCTGTAATTCCCCTCTCCACCCGGATCCAGTAAAGCCAGTGATGGATCCTCCAAGTAAATGCAGAATAAATAGATTTGCAAATTAAACAAACTGGGGTTCATTATGCAACCAACCAACACAAAGAGTGCATTATAAGAAATACACATGTGATCATTCAGGAGTTCTTCAAACCATTCAAGGTCAACCTCTGTTCCCACACCATAAATCTCAGATACTGTTGCTCTTAACAGAATCCCCCTTCACCCAGAATCACCCAGCTCCTCGCAAGCCTTGTCCACTCCCTGCCTCACCAGTTTCAGAATCAGGGGTGAAATCTGCAGTGGGAAATGAAACACAGAAGGATTCCCTGTTTTCAAAAGTGAAATTTAGATCAGCATCACATTTCATTAGTAGAAACCTTTTTCAGAAATCTGTTGTCGTTTAACTACCAAAGCCCCTTCTTCACAGGTTAATCCTCTCCATTATGCAGAGCTGGAGAGGGGCACCTGGGTGGCTCAGCTGGTTAAGGGTTGGACTCTTAGTTTCGGTTCAGGCCACGATCTCACAGCTCTTGGGTTCCAGCTCCAGGTCGGGCCCCGCACTGGCAGCTCAGAGCCTACTTAGGATTCTCTCTCCCTCTCTCTCTGCACCTTTCCTGCTGTCTCATGCATGCGTGCAACAGGCACACACACTCTCTCTCTCTCAAAATAAATAAAGAAACTTAAAAAAAATAAAATAAAGAGCTGAAGAACAATTTAGTACTTTAGATGCTCTTCCTTATTTCTGACCCTGCTAACTGTTGGGCATTTTTTTTCTCATCCAGCTAATGAGAAGAGACTAGAAGAACATGGGAACAACAGTCCCCCAGGGCCTCCTCTGTAGTAGCCTGGTCCACATTTGACCAGCCAGCTCACTGGTGTGACTGTCTACAATACGGGTTTGGATTTCACTATCAGGTCCTTGATATCACCAATTACCAGGAGCTATACAGATTTTCTTACTTTCTCCTTTTGATGTTTTTTTTTTTTAAATGTAATGTTTTTTATTTTGTGTTTTAGAGAGAGAAGGAGATAGAGTACTAACAAGGGAGGGGAAGAGAGAGAGACACACACACACACAGAATCTGAAGCAGGCTCCAGGCTCTGAGCTGTCAGCACAGAGCCCAATGTAGGGCTCAAACCCACAAGACTTATTCATGACCTGAGCTGAAGTCAGAGGCTTAACTGACTGGGCCACCCAGGCACCGCCCCTCCTTTTGATTTTAAAAGTTACTTCTGAGAGATATATTTTACTTGGGCAGAGATAATACTGGTATATGCAAGAGATTAAGTACAAATATTACAATCATGATCTTTATGATGCACTATGTTAAGAGATCCCACCATTTAAAAATGTCTCCTTGAAAACAATCCAATTAAAAAATGAGCAAAAGACTTGAGTAAACGTTTCTCTAAAGAAGATACACAAATGGCCAAGAGGTCCATGAAAAGATGCTCAACTTCATTAATCCTTAAGGAAATGCAAATTGAAAACATAAAGAAATACCAATTCATATCCATTCGTATGGCTACTATCAAAAACAGACAAACAAAAACCCCCAAGAAATAACAAGTGTCGGTGAGGATGAGGAGAATTTGGAACTCTTACGTAGTGCTGTAGGACTGTAAAATGGTACCATCGCTGTGGAAAACAGTATGGCCATTCCTCAAAACAATTAAACACAGAATTACAATTTGATCCAGCAAATCCATTTCTGGGTACCCCAAAAAAGTGAAGGCGGGGACTCAAACAGATAATTGTACACTCATGTGCACAGCAGCATTATTCACACTAGGTTAAACATGTAAGCAACCCCGGTGTCCAACAGATGAATGAATAAACAAAGTGTGGGGTAGACACACAAAGGAATCTTATCCAGCTTAAAAAAAGAAAGAAATTCTGACACCTGCTACAACACGGATGAACTTTGAAGACATTATGGCGAGTGAATTAAGCCAGTTACAAAAAGACATACCACTTACGTGAGGTACCCAGAGTAGTCAAAGTCAGAGACAGAAAGTAGAATGGCAGTTGCCAGGGGCTGTGGGGAGGAAGAAATGGGAACTTATCGTTTGATGGGAGCAGAGTTTCAGTTTGAGAAAAATGGAAAAGCCCTGCCGATGGACAGTGGTAACGGTTACACAACAATGTCAATATACTTAATGCCACAGAATGGTACACTTAAAAATGGTTAAAAGGGGAAATTTTATGTTATATATATTTTACTCCAATTAAAAAATATATATATATCTCCTGGAACCTTGGAGGTAGCTAGCGGCAAAGGTCGAGAATATGCTAGTTTTCCCTTATGTCACCCATGAAGAAAAAATGACATCTGAGTACCTACCACATAGCAGGCACTCACCTATTCACACACAAAAGCAAAAACAAAACGCAACAAAATGAAAAACAAAAACAAAAACAAAAAGAAACCCTTGATTACGTACTATTAACTTCTCTTTACCACGAAGAAACTAAGGTTTATACATTAACGTACCAGGTCAAGTAGTAAGAACCAGGGATAGGATTCAAAGGCAGATCTGCCGGACTCTCGAAGCCTGTGTTCTTTTCACTCCACGATGTTCTTTTATTCTACCCACAGTTGTCTTTTTGAACTGGCTTTCTGCTTTGACGATAGAGCTTTTATACTTAAAAGTTGGGCCTGCCTTCTGAAGTAGGCTAAAAAAGTCAGTCAACCAAATACATTCACTATGTGCCCACCATATGAGGCCCAGGGCTGGCCACGAAATAATGGAGTCATGTTTCCACTCAGCCATTGGCCATATGGCAGGAAAAAAAAAACCCATACAATTAAAATTTCAGTGTCCATCGACTCCCTCAAAAGCCACTGAATACTCTGGGCAAAAGCACTATGTCTTTCAATATTCCATATGGCCGGAACAAGTGGAAATAGTCCAGTTTTACAGCATAGAAGCATTTTTATCTTTTTCCTAAACCTTCTACCATCACAGTGGCTGATCTGCTGTTACTCACTGATGTTGTGCTTCAAGCTGGAATTTAACAATTAAGGAAATGTTTTGTGCTGTGCAGAAAATAGGCAGCTCTTAATTGTTTTCTAAAAGAGAACAGGGGGCCCTCTTGACTCTCCTGTGCCTAAGGGCCAAGGTTTCATTTTCTTACTCTTTTGTGAAACGCAGCGAAGAATAACGCAGATTATCTACACATCCCCAAATAAAGCAGGGTGTTGGCAGGATCCAGTGAATACAGCCTGAAGATGAGTAAGTACCAAAGGGTGAGCCCCATCCTTGTTCATACAGCCCAGATTCCCAACTTTCTATTTCATTTAGTGACAGGCAGCTTGATCACAAAACTGGATCCAAGTTAGGGGCATTCTGGATCCAAGATCCACCCTACATCTCCCCCTGGAAGGTGATCTTTACATATTTTATTCTTTAGGAGGCAAATGGGGAGTGTAATTGTGAAGTACATGGAATGACCTGTCTTGCCTACAGGTTTGATTAAATTCATTGACTCCACAGGGAAACTCTACGGTTTCAACACTAGCAATATTTTGCCCCTTAGACATAGCACAAGTTTAATTTAATAAGTAACCTCAGAGAAGTAGACATTTTTTTTTCCTTTAGTACCTAAAGATTCTCATCTCTGAACATGTGCTGCTACCCACAAATTTTGGGAAGCCAAATCAATTTCAGAAAGATGGCATTAAAAAGCAGACCTTACAGCTTCTCATAACCGAGAATGGTGAGAAATGAGGAGCCATATACACTCTCAACGGCATATTTAGTGTTTAAAAGCCTATATGTTAGGAATTTGAATATCTAAATACGACCTTTTTACTATTTTTTTTACCTTACTATAAGCAGTTCTTTCTTTCCTTTGAAAACTTATCTCTCTTCATTCTAAACATTCAAGAAGAAACCTTTCATCAATGACCATTTATTGCTTATCCACACTTTCCACTGGAAACAAAGCTTAATTTTTAAAACCATGCTTCAGTAGGGTCTTATGCTCTTTCTCCTACATATCCTGCCAAAGACATCTCACAATTTCATTTCCAATCCATTAGACCTATTTACTGTACTTTTACAGGTCGTTCATAAATATGAACAAGTCATAGTCATGGGCACTCTCATTAAGAGGATCCATTGCTCAAGATAACCAAAGAACAAAAATCGCATTCTGATTTTACCATTTGGGTGTATACAGGTAAGGAAATAACCGAGCTCCACTTTCACGTTTTGTCCCTCACTAAGGTTTACATGCATCCTGACCTACAGATGAATAAAATCCACATAAACATCAAATCCATATATATCTGATTCTGGACAAGTTAAACCCGCCACACTCCCTTGAGAAAGGATGCAACTTTAGGATGAGACCTACTGGCAAATGGTAGCTGTTTCTGAGGTTATCCAGAAAGCAGCTGCACAGAGAGCAGAGGGAGGAAGACACCGTTTTTTTTAAACAAATACTGCCCCTCACATACGCAATTCCAGCCCTTGTTGGCAAATTCTGAGTACAAAAGGATTTAACCAAAAATAAATAAATAAATAATAATAATTTAAAAAACAGCTAAATCACAGTCGTTATAGTGCAAAACAGCAGACACCTCAGTGCAGTATGTAAGAAAGATAATGCAACGAACATTTTCCACCACTTAACACCCTTAAGACGAGGGGACTGCAACGCTCAGATGATGAGCCCACAGCTTCACAGCCCCAGTTGATTTCAACTGAGCCCCGCTTTTCTTCCAAGAGAACTCTGCAAACGGCTTCTTAACACTTAGGGTGTTTTTCTGACGAATCGCCAAAGCGAAGCGCCAACGATGATTTCAACAACAAAAACCAAACAAACGCAAAAGCAAATGTGCCACGAATTTGGCCATTCTCAACAGCCCTTCTCAAAGAACCCATCCTCTCATCCTTTTCCCCCCACCGATCCCGAAGCAACGTCCCCATCCTCCCTGAGAAATCCGCCCTTACAACCGCAGGCGGTGGTCATTCTCTCGCTTAGAAAGGAGCGAGCCCCAAAGCGGCCCCTTTACCTGGGCGCCCGCGGCTCGTCGGAGAGCGGCTGGTCTCCTGCGGGGGAGCCGATGTGTGCAGGGGAGCCCGGCGCAGCCCGCGCAGCCCGCCCAGCCCGGCCCGGCCCAGCCCAGCAGTAGTAGGAGCTGCCACGGAGCGGCCGCCGCTGCGCGCTGTGCGCTGTGCGTGTGTAGCAGCGGCGCCTGCAGCCCAGGGACTAGTCCCCACCCAGCTTTGTCTTCAATCATCGCGCTTTCCACAGGAAGCAGCGCATCTCCCACTTCCTCCTCTTCTTGGTGGCTCTAGGCTGCTTTCTTCTTTCCCTCTCTTTCGAGCTAGCGCTTTCACCTCCTCCTGCGCTGCCCACACTAGTGTGACCAGAACCCCTCTCCCCCTTTGTTCCAAGTCCCCCTGGTGCCTCTGTTCCTTCCTTCCCCTTCTCATTCCCTCACCTCTAACAGCAGCTTCCAGCAACCGCCTCTTCGGGGCCCCCTTCCCCGCGCGCGTAGTCGGCTTCCCGGCAACCGGCCTGCACCGGCCAGTTGTCGTTGATGGTGCTGCTGCTGTTGGTTTTGGGGGGTCCGCAGCCCCTGGCGGGGGGCTGGCCCTGAAATCCAGCACCAGCCTCAATGGCTGCTCCTGATTTACTGTGGTCCCTTTCAAGGCAGCTAGCTGGGAGCCTGCAGCTTGCAGCTTCTCGCTGCAGCATTTTGCTCTGTGGCCAACATGCCAGCAGCTTAATTTCTCCAAGGTCCCACTACCACGGAGATCTTATTAACCCACATGCTCAGAAAGGAATGGCCCTGATAAGTATCCTTGTGGGGTACAAGTGCTAAACCAAGTCCTGCACTGCTACCTGTAGCCTGACAGTGAAGACATATTCCCAAAAGATTCTCAGAGGTGCCAAGGAATGGGGGGGGGGGGGGGAGCTGAATGCCTTCCCAGCCTAGAAAGAGAACTCTGCCCCTGCCCCCACCCACTCCCACTGGTAGGGCTGAAAGGACCCTCATGACCCTCTAATCCTTTCCCCCTTGCTTTAGGGCTTTAGGACAGGTATCATGTTACGGGTAAGGGTAGAGACTGCAGGCAGTCTGTCCACTTGAATCCAAGCTGTCATGACTGACTATATGAACTTGGGTGAATTATTTAACTTCTGTGTCCCTCGATTCCCTCATCTGCAAAATGGAAAGGATTACAGTCACATCCCACAGCAGAAATGTGAGGGTTACAGGAGATGGCCACAAAATGCTAATGGTTCCCGAGACTTAGGAAGTGTTAAATACACATTAGCTCTTTTTAGAGAACGTGGATGCTCTGAGACGAGATGACTTTTGAGAGTCAGCAGCCTCATCAGGACCAGTCTTTGGTTTCTGAGTTCCCCACCATCAGTATATTCATCACGAAACTCTGATGCTCTTGGCGACAATCTCTTCAGTTTGTGAATCACCCTCCCCTCAATTCCAATACAAGGTGCTTTGGGGAAGCTACAGATTAAACATGGCCTAGGGGCAGGAGAAAATCTTCCCAGTGTCCAAGCATTGTTGTTAAGAAACCTCTCTCCAGGCTTCAGTGCCCAGAAAGCTAATCCTCCCCAGGCAAAAGAGTTAATTCCCCAATTCCACCTGTTTAAATCCGGTCCTGCTTTAACCCGCCGGCAGTTTGAGGCCACATGCACCTGAAGGTACAGAATTTAGTAAATAGGAAATGTTCTGACACGGTCCCAGCATACTCTTTGTTTTGACGTTCCAAGAACAGACTTGACTTTTCTTTCTGGAAATCTTTTATCAAAAAGGACCCTAATGTCAACTCACTAACATCAGAAAATTACAAAATGGGTTGTTTTAAGATTAAAATCAAGGAACTGCTTTTGAGCCACCAAGAAACAGAATTGTGGTAGGGAGAAAGATTGGGCATAGATTCCCACTGCCTCCTGCAACCCAATGGAAATCAGACACGAATTATCTCCAAATCAGGAATCTTCATGGCAGAGGTTCCCAGGAGCTTTTAAGTAAAAATTTAAATACAGTATCTGTGATACAAAGTCTAAGAAAAAAATGAGAAGCGCAATTATTAATGTTGGAAGATTACAGAAACAAATCTCTGGTTAGTTTTAGACTAGTGGATTTTGGTGTTAACTCTGGATTCAAACAGGTCTCTTAATTTATTTATTTTTCTAATCCTCTGTTTGTCTCTCTCCTTCTCACACGTTCTCTGGACCAGCAGAGAGTGGTTGGTATTTGCCTTTACATCTTTATAGGAAAATCTCAGACAAGGAAATCTGCCAGGAATTTGACCTGTTGTTTTCTGATTGGCTCTTCCCCCTCTGGAGCTTAATAAACTCTCAGTAGGTTCACCTGACCACTGCTGTGAGCGCTCAACCAACCTCTCTTCACAGCCGAAAACTAGATTTTAAGCTCTTTCTCTTTCTGTCATTAACCTCATTGCTTTCAACTGGTCCTAACAGACTCTTTCTGGAGAAGAAAAAGATGGGGGGAGTAGATTGGCCAAGAGAGAAGATCAATCCAGTTCAGATCTCTTAACACAAGCATAGTGTAAGTGCACACTAAGTCTGCAACGTGTTCATTTCTTGGGAGATATAATTACATCTCACCATTAACAGTTCATGCCATCAGTAACTAAACATGAGCCTAGCCTAGATGTGTTGTATCAATGCACAGAACAGAAACCCGTAAAACACTCCAACTCATCAATAGTCTTATTTATAGGCATTGATACCTTCTATTTCTTAGGTCCACCGTGTAGAAGTGGTTGATGGTCATAAAGAAGCCATCGTTTCAGCCTGATATCTCTCCTGCATTACTGAACATTCTAGCTGAATGTCCCTCGAAATTAACATTTTCCAAATTTTATATATTGCCTCACCCAAAGCATGTTCCCCTTTCTGTATTCTCCACTTTATTTAATGAGGACTATAAACCTGTTTCCCATAGGGGGAATATAAGAATGCTATCAAAACCATTTGTCTTTGTCACCCCATGTCTGATTGAAAGTTCCTTATATGTTTGTTCCCATACAATTTGATAGCACCGAACTATCCCTTTGACTAAATCCCTGTTTTCCTTGCCCCTGTCTTAACATAAATGCTTTGGTTTCCTCTATATGACTGCAATACTCCCTCCTGTGTCCTTCTACTTCCAGTCTCTCTTCTAAACCATGCCCGCTAGAAGTACACTTCTAAAATGAACAGTTCAGAGCGCCTGGGTGGCTCAGTCGGTTAAGCATCCGACTTCAGCTCAGGTCATGATCTCACGGTCTGTGAGTTCGAGCCCCGCGTTGGGCTCTGTGCTGACAGCTCAGAGCCTGGAGCCCGTTTCAGATTCTGTGTCTCCCTCTCTCTCTGACCCTCCCCTGTTCATGCTCTCTGTCTCAAAAATAAATAAACGTTAAAAAAAATTAAAATGAACAGTTCAGGGGGCACCTTAGTGGCTCATTCAGTTAAGCCTCCGACTCCTGATTTAGGCACAGGTCATGATCTCACGGTTCCTGAGTTCCCCTGCTTTTGGGCTCTGCACTGACAGCACGGAGCCTGGAGCCTGCTGGGTATTCTGTCTCCCCCTCTGCCTGCCCCCTCCCCCCGCCTGCTCTCTTTCTCTCTAAATAAATAAAAATAAACTCTAAGATAAGCCGTTGATAGCTAATACCATCACTGGCCTGCTATACCTCGTCAGCATCTCCCCTCCCCATTGCCTACAGGACACAAATCTTCATTCCTCTGCCTGGCACACAGGACCTTACAGAATGTCACCCAGCTACACTCTCACCTTATTGGCTAACCTACAACCCCACCTCCACCTCCACGGGGATTCTCATGGGACTGTGCCCTTTATCTCCTTTGCACCTTGGCATATGCCCTTCATTTGGGTAGCAACACCCTCATTCCTTCCTCCATTTTGTCTGCTGGCAACCCCTTCCTATCTCTTCAGACTCAGCTTCTCTCTGAAGCCTGCCCTGACTGCACAAGCAGGGCCAGGTGTTTTTGTTTTTGTGTTTAATATTTACTTATTTATTTTTGAGAGAGAGACAGACAGACAGAACATGAGTGGGGGAGGGGCGGAGAGATAGGGAGACACGGAATCCGAAGTAGGCTCCAGGCCCTGTCTGGGCTGTCAGCACAGAGCCCGACGCGGGGCTCGAACTCACGAGCTGAGAGATCATGACCTGAGCTGAAGTCGGATGCCCGACTGCCTGAACCACTCAGGTGCCCCAGGGCCGGGTGTTTTTTGCTGGGAGAACACACGGTGCCTGGCCTCGACCTCTGAGTCAGCATTAACTGCATTGTTTTCATGAGCTGTTATATGTCTGCCTCACCTGTTACTGTTTGAGCCCCTTAAGGTTAGGGCCACGTTCTGTTCATCTTCGCGTGTCACAAAGCAGGCAGTTACTGTTTGTATAATAGTCATCATTGGCAGAACTTCCAAACCTGCCACTGTATTCCTTTGGGTGCCTGGGGAGGGGAAGAAAAGGGAAGTCTCTGATATGAGAAGTTGGTCATGGGATAAGAGACAATAATCCCTCTAGGTTTGTTTGTTTGTTTGCTTGTTTGCAGAAAACCACGGTTTTCTGCAACTTGCATGCCAAATTCTGAATTTTGGTTATGTAGGTAAATCCTGGTTCTACGTCTGCACTGGATTGCTTATAAAGAAGCACAATCTGGCAACAAAAAGTAATTTTAAAAAATAAACTCTAAAAAGAAATAGAAAAAAAGGAAAAAAGCTATTCTTTACTTGCATTTCTGGGTGAACTTTAAAGAGACTGATTTATAAGCCAGAAACACTTTTCGCATTCCCTCCTGCACGCTCCAGTTTTTGCTGCCTCGCAGCTGTCCCGGAGGCTCTCCTATGCCAGATCCCCAAACCCTTCTCCAATCTCTTGACGATATTGTTCCTGTCCCTCTGCCGCCCTCGCCATGCCTGCTAGTTCTTCACTATTTTGATTGACTTGCTTTCTCTGGTTAAGCCCTCCCTACTTTCCTGTCCATGTCCCAGCTTTGATGTCTCTCTATCCTTTCTTATTCTGTTGTAGCAGCCAGGAGCCATAAAGCGAACCAGCAAAGCCGCTGCTGGACTGCATCTGTGTGTGGCTGCAATGAAGAGGGGAGGGTGAAATGGAAAGAAAGTTCATACATTAATAAATCTTGTGCCAGTCAGATCTATGTGTTACAGGGTCATTGCCAACCCCCCTCCCCCCAAGACATCTGAGCCTACCCCAGCTGTTAGGAGTCAACAAGACTAAGTCATGTTTGGAGTAAAGAGAGTCGGGGCGGTGGCGGGGGGGGGGGGGTGGGGGGAGGTGGACAGAATAGATTTTTCTTGAGAGAGAGCGGCTGCCCCTCACTAAAGAAAAGTGGCCGTCTCTGTGTCATGGCCCAGGACAAAAGCTAGTAGGACAAGCGGTCTGCAGAGTAATGACCAAGGCTTCCTCTAGAGGGCAAAATGTTAGAGGCATGAATTCCCCCTCTCCCTTTCCCCTGGGCAGGGCTAAGGAGGGGATTCAGTGCAAGAGTGTGACGCCCTCCAGATACTTCCCTGATATTGCCTGAAACGTCACCATTAAACCAATTTGGGTTGTTAACCCAAATGTACATGTGTGTGTGTTACAGGCATAAGGCCCTGGGGAGGTTGTCACTGATGAATGAGTTCAAGAAATTTGCTTTCCTAATATCCCATGAGAGAAGAAACACAAGTGTTGATGGGAAGGAAGGGGGTGGGTTCGGAGGCCAAGGGTGGCCAGGAGCTGGGAGCTGAGGAGGCTAACCATGAAGCATGAGGTCTTGCTAGAAGATACTAGGTATAGAGGGATGCAGGAAGGAAGAAGGCAGGAGATGGGGAGGGAGGCAGAACCAGAGCTGGAAGTCAGTCAGCAAGCGGCCTGGATGTGGATGGAAACAGCGGGCGCTTGGCCAGGCTGAAGAAGGCTGGACGCTCCCCGAGTGCACACTGCCTGCACTGTGTCTGCAGTCCTGGTCTTCCCAGAAGGAGGAAACGTTCCAGACCCTCCACCAGCAGGAGTGGGAGCTGGACCATTGACTGGGTTGATGAGACAGTCTAAACCAAATGCATTATTACCATAAGAACAGAAACAGCAATTGCCGCAAAATACAACTTGTTTCCTCTAAAAAGTCTCTGAAGCACCACACAGAAAATCAGGGACAACAGGAAGTGAGCAACACGATCAAGAAGAGGGAGTCAGCAACAAAGTACGACAGAGGTTAGAGACCATGGAGTGCGGCAAAGCCTTGCGAAAACAACCCTTGAAAGGAATGTCAGTATTAAAGGACAGGAATCGGTGAGATTAACGTCACACAAGGAAACCATTTTGAAGTGTCTTGAAAGAAAAGCTGTACGCTGAGAACTCCAATCATTTGCAGGCAGGGCAGAAAGGCGAGACTTGATTTTTCTGCACCAAATATGTCAACCAGATAAGGTGATCTCTTTCTATAGCAAACAGGGTTGCAAAAGGCTGGAGAACAAAAGATGTTTGAAAGCCTCTTTGTGTCTTTGTTGATTTCCCCATTGTAAAGATACTTCACAGGTTTACTTACGACCTTGGTCTCCCCACCAGCTCTGTTTTTCTCCTAAGTTCTCACTTTGAATTTTCCTATGATAGAATTTCAGAGACAGAACCCCAGGCACTGAGGAAGGAACTATGGTGTTAAGGGCTAGGTGGTGACCCAGTGTCTCCCACCAGAGTCCACTTGAGTCTAATAAGTAGACTGAGTGCTGAGGACAAGGGCTGTGCTGTCTGCACCATTCAGCACCTTGCACAGGACTCGGCATGTCACGTTATGCTCAGTACACGTTTGTTGACTTTAACTGAATCTAAACAATGAGGCCCCATGGGAGAAAGTTATGAGTACTGCTGACCACTTTGAAAACACAAGCACATATTTTTTACAAAATTCTAGGACTGCTCAATATATTACCCAGAATGTCCTTGAGAATCAGAAAATCAGAAAAAAAGGAAAAGGTGATACTGAAGTTAAAAAAGGACAGACCCTGCGCTCTGTCAGTTAAGCCTCTGACTTCGGCTCAGGTCATGATCTCACAGTTCCTGAATTTGAGCCCCATTCATGAAGCCTGCTTCAGATCCTGTTTCCATCTCTCTCTGCCCCTCCCTCACTCTTTCTCTCTCTCTCTCAAAAAGAAGTATTTTTTTAAAAGGACAGACCCTGAAGTTACCAGCTGACTAATGTTAATATTAAACTAGTATGAAAATCCATTATTTGCTCAGATGACAGTGGAGTCCCACTCTATGTAGAAAGCTCCTAAAAGTTTTATCATTGATTACTCTTCTTGCAAATCTGCACACTTGGATGGTGCATCTTCAGTAACGCAAAACATTTTCTATAACTTCCTGTGAAATGTTACAAAAATGGTATCAGTTCCGTTAGTAAGAAGGTATTCAACGTTCTTTCGTTTGTATTATTATGCCCAGAATTCGTGATCCCCAAAGACCACCAGGGAGCCAAGTCCGATGCAAAAGCAAAGAGCCTTTATTCGAGCTAGCTCGAGCTCAATCCCCTACCTGCACCGACACAGCAGTGAGACACCGGAAAGAGAGAGAGAGAGCGAGGGTTTCAAAAGCACAAAGGTTTTATAGGGATCATGGCCTTAGCCGACTGGCTGGGGAAGGGTCGTGGCCTCAGCCTATTGGCTGGGGAAGGATAGAACAACAGCTGCCAAGGTGTGGTCCCAGATCAGCAATTATCAGGGTCACCTGGAACTTGTTAAAAATGCAAATGTTGGGACTAGGGGGGTCACAGACCCACTGAATCAGAAACTCTGGGGGTGGGGCTCAGCAATCTGTGTTTGAACAAGTCTTCCAGGAGATTCTGATGCACCTGAAGTTTAAGAACCACTGTGTCTGAGGATCTCTAACATGTTTGGCCTCAGTGTATACAGAACGTTTCTCACTGGTCACCTATTAACCATTGGCTGTCAGCCTTGCTGTGCTATATAAATACCTAGCACCAAACACCATCCCCAGAGACTCTGATTTAATTGGTTTGGGGAGGGGAAAAATGCTCCCAGGTCATTCTAAGCCTGGACAGGGTTGAGGGCTCCTGCCTCTGGCCCCTACCTGAGAGAAGCCCTCCCTCTTCTACTCACACTTTCCACGCCTCTCACACTCCCCTTCCTCCCACCTTAGACTTCGGAAGAATGCATCAATCCGTAGCCTGCTTTCTTAGAAAACATAAGTTACTCAAGGGGAGGAGGTGTGGTCTGAGGTTTGAGCGGGAACTTCTTTCTGCGGCCATGTCAGGGACATAGTCACTAGTTGGCTGGCCTAGGTCTGCTCTTTCAGTATGATTACACAGGGAAATTTCAACAGAGAAGAATTGTGTGGTATATAGTAAATTTGGATATCTCAAATTATTGACTTAGCAAAAATAAACAATATGATTCCTCAGGAAATTACTATTTTTACTTGTGAAGTTTTCTCAAAGAAAATGACTGGGTTAGGTGGATCCTTCCTCCTTCACAAATCACCTCTTGCTTATCCTGGCTATTGCTCTTATCACACTTTATTGTCATTGTGTGTTTCTCCTTCTCTATCATCTACCGTATGTGGAATTCTAGAATACCCAGGTAATGTCTTACTCGGTGCTATATCTCTAGTACCTTCTGCAATGCTTAGTGCACAGGACGTTGTAGGTGTGCAATAAATATTTGTCGCATGTATGAATAAAGGCAAAAAAGCATGCCAAGTAAAGGACACAGGTTAATTTTAGGAGGAAGATTATGAGCCAAACATTTGTGGATTTATTTGCAATTTTTAAAAAAATTAATAAAGTCCTATAGTATCTTGTTGGTAGGCAAGTTTGTCACTATTTATACCTTGTCCTTTATGGCTTTGTTTTCACACGAAAAGAATGGGTTACTCGCTCAAAATCAGTTATTGTCATTGCATCCTTCCCAGCTCAAAATACCAGAATTCACCCAGCCCACAGTCAAGTCATTTGTTTGCTACTAAAATATCTGTGTACATTCCTAACTCCCCAACCTCACATTTTCACATTTAGAAAGTAGGTAGATTTATACTAAAAATTAATGGCATAAATATGACTAAGAAAACTCCACCAATACCCAATAAATACACTTGGCACTCTAACATAAGACTGCATTCCCCATGTTCTAAGGATTATATATGTATATCCGTGGTTTGATATCTGCAGAAAGTGAAAGAAATAATCTCAAACAATATACACAAGAGGGAAAAAAAAACATTGTATGTGCCAATAGCTAAGGGGACCCCACTAGAGAAAAATAAGATTCCAAGAAAGAAGTGAAAGTGTACAGTAATGAATATATTTGCTTAATTTTTTAGTGAGACAGACTCCCACTTTATTCTGGAACAATAGCCTAAGGAGAATCTTCAAAGCCCCACCATTTATGACAATCATCAGATGAGAAAAATCAAAACACCTCTCTACCCCTACATTTCTAGCAAGATAACTAGGTGCTTATTTTGATTAGCCAGGGTCTTGATGGTGCCTGGAACCCAGTATCTACTCACTAAATCTTTGTTAAGTGAACTTTACAAGAATGACAGAAACTCACTATTCATATTTCTAATATATACAAATGATGAGGTTTAGTATTGATGAGAGCTAAAGCTGTTGGTTCTGGTACAGATTCTGAATGGGTGTAGCTCATTACCGAAAGGAATTACAACGAAGACTTCTGTGTGTAGATTTCGTGTGTAAGTATGGCACTAAGTGTGGCACTAAGTCATGTCTTCTTACCGGCTGTAACAACCAGCTTGTCTCCTCCACTCCAAGGGCCATTGCTTCAGAGCATAACAGACTAGTTTTCTCCCAATTCATATCTGGGAAGGTGTTAATTTATCACGCACCTTCTAGGGCTGGTAGAAGATAGATTTGGGTTTACCCACTCTAGATTTGGGTTTAGATGTTCCTGAGGCTGCCTTCTTCTTATGATCAGTCAGTTGGGATAAGGCATGAACATGGGCTCCCCGGTTGGTGCCGGGGGGGGGGGGGCGTGGGGGGTGGTCCAGGACAAGTGTTTTGTTTCCTGCTTGCTCTGTTCTCTTCTGCCTATGAGTAACCAGAGGTCAACAATCTCTTTAGCCTCTTAAGTGCCACGGAGGACAAGAAATTGCCACATGTGCCCTTGCCAGATTTCAGGAAGAAACAGAGGAGGGGGAAATAAAGGGGAAGCTAGGAGGGAACTGTTTATTTTTCTCGCAAAAACCATTTTTAAACAAGACCTCAAAACAGAACTCAACGGAGAGCCAGATAAACAGAAAACAATTTAATTTACTTTTAAGAAGGAGCGATGTGAAACCTTGGTTTTAAAATTTCAGGACAGCACTACCAACAACTCAAAGGAATAGCAAACCAAAGGAGGAGACAGGACTAAGAGGCAACTGTGTTTCTTGCAAAGCTCCCAGAGGCAAATTCTAATTCACTGAGTAGCAGTGCTCTTTCTTTTTTTTTGGGGGGGGGCAGAGGGGATAAGGTTTTAGTTTTAAAAAGGTGGAGATGTTACTGGAATTGGGCATTTAAAAACATTTATTTTTTATCTAAAATTGGGTATCATTTATACATTCAATTACAAAAGTATTTCTTGAAACGTTGCTAAGTGCCAGCAGGAAACAAAATAGACTAAGTCTCTTATCTCATGAAGTTTATACGATAGTGGGAGAATCAAAAATAAAACATAGTTGACCCTTGAACAACACGGGTTTAAACTTCACGTGCCCACTTACACGTGGGTTTTTTTTTCCCCATACAGTACAGTACTACAAGTATAGTTCTTCTTCCTTACAATTTTCTTGGCATTTTTTTTAGTTCATTTTATTGCAAAAAATATAGTATATAATACATATAACATACAAAATGTGTGTTAATCAACCGTTTATGTTATGGTAAGCCTTCCAGTCCATAGTAGACTATTAGTAAAGTTTGGGGGGAGTCAAGAGTTATGTGTGGATTTTTTATTGTGTGGGGTATCAGTGCTCCTAACTCCTGTGTTGTTCAGGGTCAATGTGGTTAATACATAAATATATGTCAGGTAGCATTAAATCCTATGAAGAAACATAAAACAGAGTAAAGGGGAATGGAGTGGCAGGATTGCATACAATACTTTAAGTAAGAAGGTTGCTATCCCCTGATTTCTACATTCCCCACCCCCCCCCCCCCCCCCGCCGGCCATTTCAATTCATCCTCCACCCTTCTTTGCTTTGTGCTGCACTCAGTGGTATCTCTACTACATCTGAGATGTCCCCCAGTTATTACTGGCTCCTGGTATGCACACCCTTGTGTGGTCTCCTCTCACATTGACTCAGAACTGGTCTACTCAGCTGAAGTGACCCAAGGAATTTTCAAGGCTAGGTCACAAAAGGGCATTGTAGCTTCCACCCTGGTCTCTTGGATCACTCCCTTGGGGGAAGCCAGATGCCATGTTGTGAAGATGCTCAAGCGGCCCTGTGGAGAGGCCCACATGGGGAGGATCTTAGGTCTCCTGCTGACAACCAACAACAATTCACCAGCCGTGTAAGTGAGCCACCTTGGATATGGATCCTTCATCCCACATGAGCCTTCGGATAATTGATGTCTTAACTGCAATGTCACATGAGGGTTGGGACTGGAAACACGAAGATAAGCTGCTTCCAAGTTCCCCACCCAAAGAAAGAGATAACAAATGTTTATTGTTTCAAGCCAGTGTATTTTGGGGCTATTTGTTGTGCAACCATTGATAACTTCTATAGTACCCAATTCTACATTACCTGGACTCTCTTGGACTCTGGTTTCCAGCTCTGTTTGGCCAATCCACAGAAAGTGAGGTCAGTGGCTTAGGCCTCAGCATTCTGTTCTGGGCAGCCCCACGGGACTCCAGGATGCAGCTCCCTTTGTGCGCCTACAATATTATTTTTTCCCTTTGCCCCCTTAAGACTAGCTATGGCATTCAATCTCACTGTTGGCTTCCTTATTCCTGCACACAGCAAACAAGTCCTTTCATCTCCTAAAACTTGTGTGACTTTCGTTTCCAATGAAAGACCCAGGCTGATCAAAAGGCTTCCGTGAACCACGGGAATCTACCCACCAAAACCAAGAGCACACTTTACACACTGTATGTTAGCCAATTTGACAATAAATTATATTAAAAAATAAACAAACAAACAAAAAAGGCTTCCTGTAGGAGAGCCTATTTAGAGACTTGAAGAAAGCGAGGAAAGGAGCCCTCCTAACATGGGGGGCAGGGGGAAAGAATATCAAGGCAGGTGCAAAGACCCAAAGAAGAATCCTGGATGTGTTCAAAGAATGACAAGGTCAGCATAAGAGAATAGAGTGCACACACAGGGAAGTGTTAGGGTATGAGGATGGAGGGGTAGGCTGGGGCCACAACAGGCCACGGCTGCATTTTGAGTGTTGTGCACAGCCATGGGGTGGGTGGGGAGCGGTCTCAATGCGGGCATGGCATGACCTAACTTGCCTTGTGTGACCAGGATGGGAACCAGAAGACCAGTCAAGAGGCTCTTTTAGAATTTAGAAAGATGATGACAGCTTGGGTATGATGGATAAAAAGGTGGAGAGAAGAGACTGCATTCAGGACTTGTTTTGAAACCAGACCTGTAAGAATTAGCTGCTAAACTGAATGTGAGAGAAGTATGGATAAGGAAGACTCTCAGTTGAATGATGAATGTTGGAGCCATTTACTGAGATGAACACAGGGAGCAGAGGAGGGCAGTTTGCAGGAAGGAGGGGTAGAAATCAAGAGTTGGATCATTTCATCTTCAGAAGAGGAAAAGAGTAACAAACACTCTGCTGTTAGAAAGGAAGATGAGAGGTTTTGGGTTTTTTTCCTCATTTTACAAACCAGAGGATCTACCTTTGCAGAGGTACTTTCCTATCTCCCTATTAGGATACTGCCATTAAGAAACTTTTAAAAATCAAGTAGGGCATTCTCAAGTTTAGCTATAAACATGATCAAATCATGGGTAGTTCTGGCTCCCCACAGGTCAGACTAAATAAATCCAGGAGCCAAGTCTGTTCCCGGGGACCAGAGCCCCTGTAGTTTGTTATAAAACATGATCTGCCTATCAGCTGGGGATTCTAATTATCAAGCCTGTAAAAGATAATCTCACTGGTTAACCTCACATGACTTTCTTTTTAAAAAAAAAAAAATTTGAAATATGACTACCCTCAGCTCCAGAAGCAGATGTGGCAGGAAACAAGACTTAACAGACACTTCCGTTTTTCTTGGGACAGCACCCTTTGCTCCACTTCTGCAGTTCAGGCTTCTTCTTACCATAAAAGTAGAACTGTGCCCCAACACAAACAAGACACTCCCTCTGCTTACACCTCAGTTACCTGCCTTTCCTTTGCAGACCTGAAACTTGAGAGAGAATCGGGCAATTCAGTGTGGAGCTTGTGCTTAGGGACTTCCCTGAACAGACCTGCTAGACCAAGTCAACACCCTGCGCTCTGAGGGGAGAAGGCAACGCCCTTTATCTCCTTGTAATGTTTGCCACCTGCTCACTGGCACCCTCCTCTACTACAAAGAGCTTTGTGATGCCGGAGCATGGTTGTCCTAACGCCAACTGGCATTTTGTTGTTGTTGTCGTTGTTGTTGTTGTTGTTCTTGTGTTCATAATGACCTCTTTCTAAAAATTCTGTAGGCTTCCTGGAAGGGACACCAGCCTACTGTGATAAAATGGACTTCTCCCTGCCCCCCTCCCCACCTCTGGTTACCATGGCAACTCTGAATGACTGATTTCCTGGTTGCCATGTAAATGCAGTGGGATCCCAGCCACTGCACCACACAAAGACGTCAGTAAGACTAGTGAGAACACAAAAATCATATTTAAAAAGACAAAGCGTTTCATTTCAAGGCTTTTTCTCACACAAAGGCGGAGGAAAAGAACCAACTATGATTAGAAATTGTGCTCTTCCCCCTCCCCCCACCCCCGAGGCAGGAGTGTGTCCCTCCTTCACTGGAGGGAAGACTGGGAAAAAAGGGGAAATCCCTCCTTTGTAGTGAAGTTGGCATGGTGACAGGAAGACAGATGCCATTCTCAGGTGCCAGGAACCCTTCAGTAATCAGCCTGAGTCCCACAGAGAGGAAATCTGAAATATTTAACTGGAGTGGAAGAATTAAGTTGAATTGAAAACAAAACAAAACAAAACAAAAAAATAAGTCTCATGGACTTTGTTTAGAATTACTTCTATAATTTTAGAATTAAGATTCCAAGTGTTCCAATTTAATACTTAGTCAACAATGAATTTTTATTTCTTTCCAATAACTTTGGAGAATTAAATGCAGCTATTTATCTATTTTTTTTAAAAATTGATTTGTAACATCCTGATGAAACCATATGCTGAATATTGATTAATCCAGATTTCTATGATTTTCATAGACTGTGTGTTAACTGTGTTTAGTAATGTCTATAAAGAGGATTGGCATGTAAAAAGATGTATATTTTGTATTACTCTATGTATGCAAAAACTAAAATTGTTGATAACTTACCTCTTTGACATTCCATCATACCTTAGAACCAAATGGCTTAAAATTAATCTGTTGTTCCTTTTCCAGAAAAATCTTTCTGCCTTTTGACTAATGTTTCACATAAAGGTTTCAAAAACCTAATCAGGCAGAATTTCCATAGGTTGGTTGAAAAACACATATATAGGCAGCTACTGGTGCTTTACTATTAATTTTTGGCTGTTGAATCACAAGGTAATTTTTTTGAATGTCTATCTTGGGGAAGGTTAGATCTGCATTGAACGAAAGCCTCCCACGTATTATAGATGCTAGAGAAGTGACACCAAGAGATAAATTTCTGTGCCTGGGGGTACTCCAGGGTACAAAGCAGACAAAGCCAGGCCCTGTAACTGCCATTTCTTAATATTCTTTCTGGCATCCAACACTGCCTCATTGCAAGAGCCAGCAAGTTCCAAACTGGGTCAATAAGTGTTACACAAGGTAAAAAGTTGGGGCAGGAAATTCAGAGCTCAAATGATTTTGTAAAATCTTAGGTTCAAGAATGTTAAGCAGGTTTATTTACTGCATAACTTCTCAGCGATTTTGATATTCCAATACCTGTGGTGACTCTCCAGGAGGGGGCTCTAGACAATATGCTGTTTCCCAGATGAATCTGATCACCGAGTGATATCTTCACAGAACATCCCCAGTACTTCAGAGCATACTTTGAGAAATGCTGGGGCAGATTTCTTTCAAATCTAATTATAATTTAAAGATAAATTTTTATTTATGATTTAAAATTACAAAATTTACACAAGTGATTGCCTCCACATGATACCTTAAAATTTAGCTCATAGATAAATTCTTAAGAAAGCCAAGAGAAAATTTTAAAAATTTTAAAAAGAATCCTCAATAAATTGGGTGTCTTTCAGAATATTTATTTTGAACCTGAGCAGATTAGCACATATTTTCCTTGTCGAGGTTTTATTGTTGCTTTTATAGGTCTAGATGAAATTCTCTAACAATAAACCCCACAAGACCTCTCAATTTTTTCAACAAAAGTTGTGGCAAGGAGCAAAGAGGGATGTGAGCCATGCCTCCATTGGGATTGGGGGGGGGGGAAGGGGCGGTTGGGGGTAAAGGTCAGCTGGAGTTGCTGTGGATTCTCCTGGGAAGTAACCACCAATGCTTAGGCGACTTTTTGGGACTGAGTTCCCATCAATGCAGATTTGGGGGCTTCCATTCTGACCACAGTGACTCTTTATAAGACTACTCCTAGCCCCTGTCCCCCACCAACCAATGAGCTGGGAGAAACAAAAGAGTTGCCAACAGCCTCATTACCACTGAAGATAAAGAAAAAAGTGACAAAGGGAAACCTCTTCTCCCTCTGAGGTTCCCTGAGTAGGGAACCTCCTACTCACTCTGATCTTTTAAGAAGGGGACCATGTCAGAAAGCAGATGTGCCCCCAGTCCAGCCTTGTCCTGTCTGCCCTGGGGAGATGGAGAGAGGTTTGTACCAAATATGAGATGGTTAACAGGACCAGATTGTCTTAATAAACAGAAATGACTGAAGAGTTCTGGGATAGAATGAACTATTGTTAAGGGAGCCTGCTGCCCAGAGGGAAAGGAGAGTCAAACAAAGGAACCAAGTGGGTTAGCAGCCATGGGAAAGATAAAATGGGTCCATGTTTTTATCTCAACAAGTTGAACTTCTTCGATCAAACTGGCTAAGTAGCCGGGACAGCCATGTACACCCCTTAGGAGCACAGATGGGGGAAACTGAGGAGAGGAAGCATAGGGACGGGATAGATTTATTTTGTCTGGGTTGCCAGGACAGCCTTCAGAACAGTCAGCAATTGAGATGGTGCCTGAGTGCTCAGTGATAGGAAGGGAGGTTTGCAAGCTAGGTAACTGTTCAGAAAGAGGGTGGGACAGAACATGGCTTATTCTGTGAACCATGAATAGTTTGGCATAGTGGGAACAAATGGCTGGGCTGTATCGAAGGGGTGCTCCATGGATTGTAAAGGTGGACTGGGATCCACCTTTTGGGAAGTACCTTCCATGACGTTTCAGCCAGTGTGGATAAATGAGAACCACAGAAGATTTTAGGTACATAACTTAGATACATAACTAGGCTTGCATTTTGGAAAAACCATTGCATGACAATGTGGGGTAGGCTTTGAAATGGGGTAGGGTGGAAGACGAGAGCAGAGCAGACCCACAAAATAGTTGAGTGGTTTTCACAGCACTAACTGGTAATGTCTGGGAAGAGATGACAGAGAAGAATGGGAAAGAGGAGGCAAGGAGTAGCCTCGGGAGCAAAACAACCACAGTGAATGCTTGTGCCTTCATCTATCCATTCAACAATTATTGATTTGCATTCATATAAAAACATCTCTTCGCTCTCTTTGTCCTGAAGACCTTCCCTATGATTTCCGGTAAGAATAGTGTGGATTGGAAGCACCTGAAGGAGTTCAGGTACTTATAACTTGATCGTGTTGTTGGTCTCCTGCTTTCTAACACGGGTGGGTCTTTTGCCACAGCATCTAAGTCCATTACTTTAGCGATACCAATGGTAACAGGGTTCTCCAGAGGAAAAGAACCTTTTTGTCGGTCTTTGGTTCTGACAATAACGGTGTTCTGTGAAAAAGGGTCACACGTGGGCCCTCTGTCTGGCAAAACAGGTCAAACTGCCATCTTAATAAATTAATTTTGGACCCTGAACGGATCCATGACCACTCTGGTGGGACCTCAGGAAACACCACTCATGTGCTGGGAAAGTAAGTGGCTTTTCACCACTTTTGTTTAGGCGTGCAGTGTCCTGTGCCTGACGCGAGAGAAACCCTGCCTGCCAGTCACAGGTTCACTTACCAACTTTGGCAGCTCGAGACGATGTAGAAAGAAGAAACACAATTAACTGCCCTGGCGAAGACCTGGGAAAGATGTTTGCTCTCTCACTTTCTTTTTTTTTTTTTTTTAATTTTTTTTTTCAACGTTTATTTATTTTTGGGACAGAGAGAGACAGAGCATGAACGGGGGAGGGGCAGAGAGAGAGGGAGACACAGAATCGGAAACAGGCTCCAGGCTCTGAGCCATCAGCCCAGAGCCCGACGCGGGGCTCGAACTCACGGACCGCGAGATCGTGACCTGGCTGAAGTCGGACGCTTAACCGACTGTGCCACCCAGGCGCCCCTCTTTATAAAAAATAACACATATTAAGATTAGATTTTCGGAAAATTTATTTGAAGACATCAACTCCAGACTGAAAGATTCTAATTGTACCTTCTTTCATGAGTCCCTATGTCTAGACCAGATAATATCAGGACACTTGTCTCGTATCTGAATAAGCTTTTAGTGTCCTGGCTCTGAATAGGAGGGTTTTTCAAGGACGTAAATTTCATTACTGTTTAGGTCAGGAAAGGGCAAATAAGCATGACATCATGGTGTCCATCTAGGTTAGACAAAAAAAAAGGAGGTCTTTTGCACAATGGGAAAATAACACACAGTGGAGTAAAAACGTCCTTAGGCAGAATGTTCAGAGATTAGTATGTTTCCCTCGATGGGACTTTCTGGGTGTAATGGGGGAAGAGTGGACTCATGTTAAACATCTTTCTTAAATATGTTAGCATATATTTCATATTTTGCTTGTTTTATGTCCTCTTAATAATTCTGTTGAAATATTATCATGGGGTCTGAGGTCAGATTACCTGGGTTCAAAAGCAAGCTCCACTGCCTACTAGCTGTGTGACCTCTCTGTGCCTCAGTGTTCTCATCTGCAAAAGGGGGATATTAGTACCTTCCTTACAGAGTCATTGTGAGCACTTTATAGATAGAGAACAGAGGGGCTCTTTTCCTGGTGGAGCCTCTAAACATGG
Organism: Lynx rufus; assembly: GCF_022079265.1. Classification (NCBI taxonomy): domain Eukaryota; kingdom Metazoa; phylum Chordata; class Mammalia; order Carnivora; family Felidae; genus Lynx; species Lynx rufus. The sequence goes on from NW_025814831.1 coordinate 48,958,118, forward strand.
GGTTCCCAGACTTGGGCAAATGTCAGAACCGCCTGGGGAGATATTCTCAAGTGCAGATTCCTGGGGCCACTGCCACAGATTGTGATTCAGTCAGTCTGGAGAGAGGCCTGTTGCAGCTGATTCACGCAGTGGCAGTTAAGAACCACAACTTAAAATTTTGCCTCCTGTGGCACAGTCCTTGCTCTTCCCTCCTATTCTCTTGAGCTTCCCCCAAGTCATATTGAGCTTGAGCTTCCCCCAAGTCAAATCTCAGGTGTTTTTTTTTTTTAATTTTTGTTTAATGTTTTTATTTATTTTTGAGACAGAGCATGAGCAGGGGAGGGGCAGAGAGAGAGAGGGAGACACAGAATCGGAAGCAGACTCCAGGCTCTGAGCTGTCAGCACAGAGCCTGATGAGGGGCTTGAACTCACAGACTGTGAGATCATGACCTGAGCTGAAGTCGGATGTTTAACAGACTGAGCCACCCAGGCGCCCCTATTTTTTTTTTCATTTTTAATGCTTATTTATTTTTCAGAAAGAGAGAGACAGAGTGTGAGTGGGGGAGGGGTAGAGAGAGAGGGAGACACAGAATCAGAAGCAGGCTCCAGGCTCTGAGCTGTCAGCACAGAGCCCGACACGGTGCTCGAACTCACCAACTGCGAGATCGTGACCTGAGCCAAAGTCGGACGCTTGACTGACTGAGCCACCCCGGTGCCCCACAAATCTCAGTTGTTATAGTGTTTGGCTGATTTGCCTACCAGTGGAGGACCTCTATAGAACTACCTATCTTCTTACTAAACTGGTCTCCTATTAGACATTTCTGGCCACTTCTCAGCGTCAGTCCGCGACCTCTACTTTTAGAAAAAATGATCAGACATGCGAGGGCTCCAATTAATCTGTGTTTGCTATGGTGGGAGGTAATACGTGTTTGGCATCACACGTGCATGTGACTGAACCCAGTATCAGGGCTCCGAATACTACAAGGTAGGAGAGGCTTCAGGGACTTGTTTATGAAACTTACATAGAAGGAAGGGGGTCTGTCTTCTAGCTACATGCGTTGGCGTCATGCCAAAAGGCAGTCCCTTGGAGTGGTGTGAAAAGTCAGACTCTTCTCCTGGATGCTAGACCTGGGGGCTGAAGGGCAAACGTACCTTTCTTCTCTCATCATTGTTCACTGGACCCAGAGCCTGTCTTCAGCTGTCTCCGGGAAAGATGCTGCAGCAGTGGAGTAAGTGACCACCTAGGCTGAGGAGCAAAGCTGAAGATGCAGAGGGTTTTAGGAGAGTTGGAGACGAATGAAAGGGGGAGGGCCAGAGAGGGGCATCACAGAGGGGAGAAGTCCCTGGGGATCTGGGGTACAGGGTAGCTCGGGCCGCATCCAGAGTGGAGAGTGGAGACTCTGCCCGGGGAGGGGGGTGGGGCCGGGCAGCCTCACAGGTTCTAGAAGCTACTTCTGATTTTCTGTGGAAGTTAGCTCTCGTGTGGAACATTTCATAGGTGTCACAAGGGATGCAATCGATGGAAAGATGCCAGCGGAAACAGTATAGGAACAAGAAGTTTCGTAATGCTAAAATGACAAGGGATAACGTTCTAGAGTCAGGCAAAGCAGGAGACAAGGTGAGAGGCTCTCAGACCCGGGTACAGGCTTCCGTTCCCAGGCTCTGATAATGACAGAGAGCTACTGGTGAAGCCAACCAGGTGGAGTAAGCCTTTCGCCAGACATGAGAAACTCACCTTGCCCATTCTTACAGCTACGTTTACATCTCGTTGAGTCCTTAACAGATCCCTAGTTGCCAGATGTCAGTAATTGTTGCAAAACAACTACCACACATTTCAAGTGCTTCCTGCAAGACAATTAAGCAAAGAAAGACCAATTCACTGAGATCATCCTGCAACTGGCCAAAGGTTCAGGACTATTGGAGATCTGTTCCTAGAACTTCTGGAACTGGCCGTGTCTGCAGATAGACATGGTGCTGCACATATTCTAGGACTGCTTACGTGTAATTGAATGACTTCTTTTTTGGTAAAAGACTTTGTGGTACCTCTTATTCTTTTTTCTATTAATAAATTCAGGTGTAATTTGCACATAGCACAATTTTCCCTCTTAAAAGTATAGTTGTGTATCTTTTAAGATATGCATATAGTTGATTAATCACCACCATAGTCGAGATATAGGACGACTGCATCACATGACACTCCTACCCCTGAATTCCCTCGTGCCCCTTTGCAGTTAACTCCTCCCCTGACTCTGGTCCCTGACAACCACTGATCTGCTTTGATCCCAATGGTTTTGCCTTTTCCAGAATGTCAAGTAAATGGAATCCTACAATATGTAGCCTCTTCTATCAGGCTCCTTTTACTCACCTTACTGCATAGGAGATCCGTGCACATTGTTGTGTGTTTGGGGGGTCACTATCACTGAGTATCTTGTTCTTCTTTGAGAGGATTGTGCATAAGCTGGCATGGGGGGACGTATGGCTCCAGAGGGGGTATTTGAAGAGAGCATACAGGAATCCAAAGAGAAGTTTTTTCAGTGATTGAGTAGAAGACACTTTGAGGTAAGATTTCAAATTTATTTTACTAAACAAATGCCTGTATATTGTTGCTGTGTATCAGATAGTGTTCTACATGCTGTACAAATAATAGCTCATTTAATTCTCAACCCTCCTAGGTTGGAGTGATTATTCTCATTTTACAGATGAGGGAACTGAAGTGTACAGAGGTTAAATTACTTACCACAGGTCACATGGTTAAGTAATAGAAATAGGATTTAAAGCCAGGCAGCTTGTTTTTTTGTTTGTTTGTTTGTTTGTTTGTTTGTTTTTCCTGCCCCGAATCACAGCAGTCTATCAAAGATTCACCCATTGTCGTAGAAAGAAAAGATAGTGAATTCAAAGTCTGGCCATTGAAGGAAAGCAGTCTTCCCTAGGGTCCTAAATTATATTAATTTGTGGAGTAGGAATAAAAATAACTACAGATTTAGAAATAGTTGTAGACTGTTTAAGATGTACATCCAAGTTATCTGTGGAGACTGCAAATTTTCTGTAAATTAGTGAGTCTGCCTCAATTTAGGTAATGATCTAATGTGGACCAGCACACAAAACACAACAACAACAACAACAAAAAAGGTAAAGCCCCACTCAGAACTGGTAAAGAAAGAAGAGGTGTGCAATCAATATCATTCATAAACATATACAGAGCACCATGTGTTTACTATCTCCTTGGTACAGGGACCCATTCTGAAGTTAGATCTCTGTATATTAATTGTAGCTTGTTTATATTTATGGTTAGATTTATTCAAATGTGCATGGTCCTTTACATAGTAGTAATTAGGTTCCTAACTTAGTCTTTTTATACAGTGCTAAATTTAAAGAAGCTTTCTAATATTACTAAGCATTTTTAAAAAAATATTTTTGAGAGAGAGGGAGTGCACAAATGGGGGAGGGACAGAGAGAGGGAGACAGAGGATCTGACAAAGGCTGTGCACTGACAATAGAGAGCGGTGGGGCTCAAACTCACGAGCTGCAAGATCAAGACCTGAGCTGAAGTCGGACATGTAATCGACTAAGCCACCCAGGTGCCCCTGAGCATTTTTATCAAATAGATTTGATCGGTAAATGCCATCAAAATCATGGCACCCTAAATGAACAGAGGGAATGTATCAAGAAGACATAGTTTTATTTTGGTATGTTACACTCACCTATTAAAGTAGCCCCCAAATTGGAAGCACTGGGATCCATCCATGCACTCCAGACAGAGCTGATATTATTTGATATCACTTTCTCAGACCTAATGCTTTATAGAACTGTCATATTATTTCTTTCTTTTATAACAGGGACCAAATTTAAATGCAGAGGAATACTTATTCATATCACAAAATAGTTAAAAATAAAGAGTAACGATTTAAATGTTGTTAAGGATGTGAACTTACTGGAATCTTCATACACTGCTATGCTAGTAGGAACGCAAACTGGTGCAACCACTTTGGAAAAATATTTGGCAGTACTTACTAAAACCAAAAATATATAAACGTACCACCCAACAACTCCCCTCCGGAGTATACAGCCAACAAAAATATATGCTCATGCTCACAGAAAGGATATACAAAAATATTCTTAATAGCTTTGTGTCTTAGAGCCAAAAACTGGAAACAACTCAAGTGTCCCTCAACAAGAGAATAGATAAGTTTGGGTATATTCATGCAATGAACTTTGTAAACAGTTTTTTAGAAAGAATACTACTGTATGCAACAACATGGGTATATGCCACAGGCATAATTATGAGCAAAAGATACCAGACACAAAACAGCAGCTACTGTATGTATGACCCATTTTATGAAAATCAGGCCAAACTAATTTATGGTGATTGATGTAGAAAAAAAAAAAAAAGGTGACCTGGGGTTAGTGGTGATGGTGGATTGAGTAGAAAGAGGCATGAGAACCTCTGGGGCGCTACAAATGTTTAACATCTTGATCTGGGTCATGGTAATATGTGTTTGACAAAAGACACACATATACATATGTCCTTATATGTAAAAAGCCATTAAAATGTGTACTTAAGATATCTGCACTGTGCCATATGTATGCTGTATCTCAATAAAGACAATTAAAACATTTTTGGGGGGTGATATATACACTGTAGCAAGAAAAGCAAGGATTTCATAATTTAACAGGTCTGGGTAATCATTTGTTCCAGTGAATTCGAACAAATTTCTTTGTCTCCTCGATTTTCAGTTTCCTCATCCGTGTAAATGGAATTAATAATAACCACTTTTCAGAATTGTGTAGGTCGCACAAAATGATAAATATTAAATGCTTCCATACACTATGCATAAGTGCTGTTAAAAATAAAAGTATCCAGGGGTGCCTGGGTGGCTCAGTCAGTTGGGTGTCCGACTTCGGCTCAGATCATGATCCCACGGTTTGTGGGTTCTTCGTGGGTTCGAGCCCCGCATCCGGCTCTGTGCTGACAGCTCAGAGCCTGGAACCTGCTTCCAATTTTGTGTCTCTGTCTCTCTGCCCCTCTCCCACTCACACTCTGTCTCTTTCTCTCAAAAATAAATAAACATTAAAAAAATAAAAATATAAAAATTTAAAAATAAAATTATCTAAAAATTTGGAAACGTGCAAGTCTTTTTCAGTGTTAAGTCAGGGTTCTGTGTAGACCTGTTTGGTGAATTATCTGATTCTCTAGATGGATACTTTTGTTTGAATTGCTATTTACTCAATCTCACCATAAGGAGATTTTGGAATTCTGTAAGTGTAAAAGTTAACTTGTAGAAAAGTGCTAGCAATGCAAATGATTCTTGTCCAAGAGAAATGCAAATTGATTTTGTCCAGAAGACATGAAACTGCTTTCAGGGTCGAAAAGATAATCCCAAGATTATCCTGTTACTGCCCTCTAGGACATGAACCAGGTCCGTACCTAAATTACAAATTTTATCCATGTGCTCCTCTTTCTTGCTCAGCCCCTATAAATATTTCCATCTTCCTAATTCTTTTTGAACTATCTTGTCTGTTCCCTCATTCATGAGTTAAGAAATCTTTGACACGTGCTCCCTGTTTTGTTTTAATGTTTATTTTTGAGAGAGAGAGCACGAGTCGAGGAGGGGCAGAGAGAGAGGAAGACACAGAATCTGAAAGAGGCTCCAGGCTCCGAGCGGTCAGCACAGAACCTGACACGTGGCTAGCACTCACAAACTGCAAGATCATGACCTGAGCCGAAGTGGACACTTAAGCAACTGAGCCACCCAGGTGCCCCTGACATGTGCTCCCTTTATATTTGAATGAGTCATGCTTTTAACTTTAGGTCTGACAATACTTAGCAGAGTGCTTTGCTCATAGTGATGTTCAATCAATTTTAACTCTTAATCTCATCCAACTTTTTTCCTTTCTCCCAAGTCTAGGCATGTGAAACAATCTAAAATGAGGTATTTTCTTTGAAAACAGGTTTTACAATTAATGTATGTTTTATTGCATCCATGTTAAGATTCTTTAAATACAATGCTAAAAATATTTTACTGCATTAATAAAAACAAGCTTTTATCATAGGCTGGCCTTGAGTCCCTTCTTTAATGGGAAGTTTGGAGCTTAGGGGCAAGAGTGGATAATCCTATAAATGTGCCTTATAATTCCCCCCCCCCCCCCGCCTCCCCGGTGCATCTATTTAAGAGTGTGTAGAGGAACATGGACCATGAGAAGGAGAGTAGGTTAGAAGTGGTATATTTTGGTCAGGTTATCCAAAAAGTGAATGGTAGATGACTACTGGGTGTGTGCTAGAATTGTGGGGAGGGAGGGAATACTCATGAGGGAGGTGATATATAGAGCTAACTATAAAAACACATATTTGTATGCTTTTTTTTAGAATTCTTTTTTTTTTTTTGAGATTTGATTTTTTTTTTTAAGTTATCCCTACACCCAACGTGGGGCTTGAACTCCCAACTTTGAGATCAAGTGTCTCATGCTCCACTGACTGAACCAGCCAGGAGCCCTTGGCTTTTTATAATTCTAAAAACATTTTCATACACATGGTCTCACTGGACTCTCAGAACGCCACCATAAAATATATTTTTCCATTTTGTATAAAAGCAAACAGAGGTATGAAGGGTTCAAGGTCCCTCAGTGAATGAATTCGTGACAGCGCTGAGAACAGCCCAGCGTCCGATGCTTGCCCTGCCACACCACACTGCCTCTACTTACCCACCAAATTTCATCCTGAAACATTCAAGCTTGGACATCGGAGCTCCCTTTTCAGCACCTGTCAGCAAGAGATCTGATGATTAGCAGCAAGGCCAATATTTACCAAATGGTAGGAAACAAAATTACAGTATTTTAGCTAAGATTTTCTATTTGGTTAAATGTTTACATTCATTCCCAATTCTGCAAGGAAGAGACTTTGGGAGCCTCATAAATTTAGGTCTTTCCTTAAGGGGAAGTTGCAGGTTAAGGGCAGGAAAGGGTGATCTGATAAGTTTGCCTTAATATGTTTTTCTTTAGGTTCATCTGTTGAAGTGTTTGTAAAGGAGCATGGAACATGGGAAGGGACAGGTTAGAGGTTGATAGGCCTCACACCAATGGTGGGTGATATCCTGGAGCTACAGGGAAGACAGGAAACCAGGGAGCACACTCTGAAAAGCCCCATCTTATTCACCTATATAGCCTTGGACCTCTGATATATTACAGGTAAAGAGAGATAGGAAAACTGGAGGTCTGAGTATAAAGTAATTTTTCCTCTTCAAAATAAAAGACCTGGGATAAGAAGGTAGGTTTGATGTGGAAAGAATAGGAAACCTGGATGCCTACTCTCCCTCTTCACTTCCCATTTTCTGGTGCTTTATGTCTCTTATCTGATATGATTAGCTCAGCGTTCCTTCCTGCTTCACAGGGTAATTACTGAGTCTCAGCTCCAGGCTCTTTATAAACATCAGATTAGCCCCGAAGCTTTCTTTTGTTTCCTCTTTTGCTTGTTCCTCAGAGGGCATTAAAAAAACCGAGTCTTGGTCATAATTCCAGCGATTAAGCCTATTTCTACAGAGTTCGCCTTCTGTTCATTTGCATTGCATTGCTCTGTTGAAGACGCTGCTGAGCCTCAGGGTCCCCTGCTCTTTTTTGCACGGCATCTGCCCTTACCTGTTTATACATTAGCTGGGTGGGCATTTAGGGTATCTTTAAAGCAGGCATCTAATAAAGAGCTCTAACTCAGAGCATTAAGGAAAATGGGTCTCTTTGGACACAGCAGAAATAAATGGAATGCCCTAAAGGGAATGGAAGAGAAAATCTATTTCCAGAACATTTGCATTCGTATTAATGAGTACTTCAGGCCATGTACCCAGTAACTTTGCATTCATTACAGCCCTAGTTGTGTTCCCAGAATCCACTTAAGTGATGTCCCTTATGCTTTCCTTCTCCCCCATAAAAGGGAATCTCCCAGAAAATTAAAGCGGCATTAGCAACCTCAGTGTTGAATAGCGTGTGTTTTTCTTTACCCGCTACCCAGTGGCACTGGCATCCACAGGGCGCATGAGCACAAAGCCTGTTGCAAAAGGCAGGAGAGCCTTTCTTCTGACTTGCTACCCTCTGGAGGGAATAACATTAGCGCCTTGCCAGCCTTTCATCTGCCACCTTTCCCCAGCACTGGACTCTTGTCTCCCAGCTGGTTGACAAGCTCTGTTCTCAGTCACCAGGGAAGGCCTAGCTTCCATGCGGCTCTTACCTCAGCAGGGAAGCTGGGGCCAGGCGAGCCCAGAATGGAGACCATCACAGGGCCAGAGCCTCTACACCACTGTGCACATCCTCCGTGCTGAGCACCAGGCATCTTTGGAAGATTTTGTTATCTGGAGAAAAATATGCATTTGCGTCTGTCTTAGTTACCGTCTCCAAAACCCTTAGTGCATTATTTATTTAATGCACATTCTGAATGAAGTCAACATTCTGCAAATATATTTGCCTTTTTTTTTTTTTTTTTTTTTGTCTCTTCCAGGAATTGTTCAGAGAGCAGGACCATGTTTCTAACTCAGCTGTATTGCACAATGAGAGTGGCTTAAGGGCATTCTGATGTTTATGTCGAGGGAATCTCAAGCCGGCTATGGTAAGCTATGAAAGCACAGCGTATCCCGCACCATCCGTACAGCCACCTGTATTATTGTCAAAAGAGGGGAAAAAAGGCAAGAAGTGGTGGCAGTTCTGATGAGATGGGAATTTCATTCATCATCCCAGCCGGGGGCACACAGGAATGACGCTGCGATGAGCCAGTTATGGGGACAGTTGAGTGACATTCTGTAGAATGTGTGTTCCCGGTGGCTTTTCTAAAAACCAACATTGCCATTCTTTATAACCCTCAAATATCACACACCCTTTCCCTGAAATTCCACAAAGAGTGGTTTTCATTCCTTTGATTTGCGGCTTCCTGATTATTTAAAAAATGTCTGAAGAAGCCTACACATTAGGCTTTATTGCCCATTTCCACCTTAGTGTTAAGAAATATTGGATTTTTGGGGCACCTGGGTGGCTCAGTTGGTTAAGCGTGCGACTTCATCTCAGATCATGATCTCACAGTTCGTGAGTTTGAGCCCTGCGTCGGGCTCTGTGCTGACAGCTGGGAGTCTGGAGCCTGCTTAGGATTCTGTGTCTCCCTCTCTCTCTGCCTCTCCCTGCTCGTGCTCTGTCTCTCTGTCTCTCAAAAGTAAACATTAAAACAATTTTTTTTTAAAGAAGTATTGGATTTTTTCCCAAAGAGTAAGTATGGAGGGGGCACATATTACTAGCTTCATATTCACAATCTTATCGTATTCCTCTCCTGTTCGAAGAAGGGCGCTTTTTGCCTCTTGCTATAGAGATAATGGGTAGCAAGAACTAGAAGTTGCTTAGATGTTACAAGGATTTATTTTAGGAGACATGAGAAGAAGCTCATGGACCAAGAAGAGCTGGAGAAGAGTTTTGAATGGGAAGGCAGTATTAGGCTAAATAAAATAAGCCAAACAAATACATACAAATACTGTATGATTCTACTTACATGAGGTATCTAGATGAGGCACATTCAGAGAGGCAGAAAGTAGAAAAGTACATATCAGGAACCAAGGGCAGGGGTGGGTGGGGATTATTGTCATGGATGTAGGATTTCTCTTTGTGATGATGAAAAGTTCTGGAAATGGATAGTGGTGATACTTGTAGGACACTGTGAATGTACTTAATGCCAAAGAATCGTACACTTAAACATGGTTAGAATGGTGAATTTTATGTTACATATATTTACCACAGTAAAAAATAGACACACGCACACATGAGTTTTGAATGGGGAAGGAGAATCAGTGAAAGATGGAGATTTTCATGGAATGTTTAGAAGAGAAGATTTAGGGGGAGGTGTGGAAATTGCTACAAAGAGGGTTGGAGATGGGTTTTCCAGGAGGTTCTCTCTAGCACAGACTCCCTTTCAGTTCTAGAACCCAAGGACTGTATTTATGTGCTCATGTTATATTCTTTTTCAAACAAAGTACCCGTCCCCCAACTGTACAAGCTTCAGACCTCATAATTCTGAGTCATGAGTGGGTTTATAGAGAAAGAAATAAATGATGTTAAGAACAATTTTCAAAACTCTGCAAGGCAAAATGACTTCCTTTTTGTGCTAAGGCCTTGGCTAATAAGCCCTCCATAAGGGCCATCTGAATTCAGAAGGATATAAAGTTGTCTGACTAATTGCCAATTATTCATTAGACCATTTTACAATTTTGTAAGGACCGTCTTTAAACTTTGCAGAAGACTGCTAATGCAAATGTTTCTCGCCTTTCGCTATGGATTGAACTGTGCCTTCCCCTGCCCTCCCTCAATTTGTATGTTGAATCCTTAAGCCCCAGTATGATGATATTTGGAGATGAAACATTTGGGGGGTTATTATAGTTAGATAAGTCATGAGGATGTGCCTCATCATACAGTTAGTGCCCTTATAAGAAGAGATACTGGGGGACAAAACCCAAAACAAAACAAAACAAAACAAAACAAACAACAAAAAAGAAGAGGTCCCAGACAGTTTGCCTTCTCTTTCTCTCTGCCATCTGAGGATACAGGGAGAAAAGGGCCATCTTCAAGCCAGAAAGAGAGATCTCACAAGAAAGTGACCATGCTGGCACCCTGATCTTGGACTTCTCAGCTTCTAGAACTGTGAGAGAAAACATTTCTGTTGTTTAGGTCACCCATTCTATATCATGTTTTGTTATGACAGCCTGAATTGACTAAGGCACCTATAGAAAATAATTTGGGGGGGCGCCTGGGTGGCTCAGTTAAGTGTCTGACTTCGGCTCAAGTCATGATCTCACGGTTTGTGGGTTCGAGACCCCGTGTCGGGCTCTGTGCTGACAGCTTAGAGCCTGGAGCCTGCTTTGGATTCTGTGTCTCCCTTTCTCTCTCTGCCTCCCCCTGCTCGCTCTCTGTCTCTCTTTGTCTCTCTGTCTCTCTCTCAAAAATAAACATTTTAAAAAAGAAAGAAAAGAAAATAATTTTTGCCCTGTAGAGATATAAATTACTTCTGAAAGTAGAAAAGAGAACTCCAAAGATAATGGTTTTTGCCCCATAAGAAATAAATCAGTTTTGTATCTAACAATCTTACTCCTGCATTCATTCATTTTTGTTTCCACTAACTACATTTACATTATATTCTCTTATCATCCTTGAACTGCTTTATCATTTTAATGAGTTAAAATAAAACTCTGACATACATGCAATGTGTATAAGAATTTGTGTTTTTAATTTGGAAAATAATGCTTTCAACAGTGAAGAAAGTCTTTTAAGAATTATGCCACATGTTGTGTAATACATTCCACTTTAGTATCTCCTCATGAGACTTCAGTAAAGATATAAATAATTTTTTGTAAAAACAATCCTAAAATTCTTATGGAACCACAAAAGACTTCAAATAGCCAACACATTCCTGAGAAAGAAGAACAAAATTGGAGGCATCATACTTCCTGATTTCAAGCTATATTACAAAGCCATGCTAATCAAAACAGTATGGTACTGGAATGAAAACAGATACATAGACCAATGGAACAGAATGATGAGCCCAGAAATAAGCCCATGCTATACAGTCAACTAATATTTGACAAGAAAGCCAAGTATACTCAGTGGAGAAAAGACAGTCTCTTCAATAAATGGTACTGGAAAAATGAGATATTTACATGTAAAAGAATGAAACTAGACCCCTATCTTATATCACTCATAAAAATTAATTCAAAATATACTGAAGATTTAAATTTAATATCTGAAACTATAAGAAACCAGAAGAAAACTAGAAGAAAACAGGTAAGCTCCTTGACATGGATCTTGGCAATGATTTTTTTTTTGGATATGAGACCTAAAGCACAAGCAACAAAATAAAATTAAACAAATGGGACTGCATCAAACTAATAGCCTTCTGCACAGCAAAAGAAACCGTCAACAAAGTGAAAAGACAACTTATAAAAAGGGAGAAGACATTTTCAAATCATATATCTGATAAGGGGCTAATGTCCAAGATCTATAAAGAACTCATACAACTCAATAGCAAACCAAACAAAACAAGCTAGCTAAAAAACAGACAAAGAGACCCAAATAGAATTTTCCAAGGAAGATACTCAAATACCAACAGGTACATGAAAAAGTGCTCAACATCACTAATCATGAAGGAAATGCGAATCAAAACCACAATGAAAAATTACATGAATAAATACATGTGTTGGGAAAAAAATTAAAAAAAATTTTTTTTTAACGTTTATTTATTTTTGAGACAGAGAGAGACAGAGCATGAACAGGGGAGGGTCAGAGAGAGAGAGGGAGACACAGAATCCGAAACAGGCTCCAGGCTCTGAGCTGTCAGCACAGAGCCCGACACAGGGCTCGAACTCACGGACCGTGAGATCATGACCTGAGCCAAAGTCAGACACTTAACTGACTGAGCCACCCAGGCACCCCAAGGGAAAAAATTTTTTTAAACAAAGAGGGAGGGGTGCCTGGATCTCCTGGTCCATGAATTCAAGCCCTGCGTCAGGCTCTGTGTTGACAGCCCAGAGCCTGGAGCCTGCTTTGGACTCTGTGTCTCCCTGTCTCTGTACCTCCCCTACTCACACTTTGTTGTCTCTCTCTCTCTCAAAAATAAACATTTAAAAAATTTAAAATAAAAAGAGGGAAAAGAAGTGCCAGAAGTGAGGGTGAGGGGGTAAGTTGAAATATTAAGTAAAGCGATCCCTGGGAATATGACATTAAATCTATTGGTGCTAAATAATTTTTGGATTTGGAGAACGAGCAAAGTGGAAGATGTCTGGAGGATGAGCATTCCAGGCCAAAGGAAGAGCAAGTGTTTCTGGCCTAGAGGCCAGAACATGCTTGGTACATCTGAGGACTCACAAGGAGGCCACTGTGTGGTATGAATAAGGAGAAAGTAGTAGGACACAGGTCAGAGAAGAATAGGGGGAGAGAAACAGTGTTGTAGGGCCTTGTCAGCTATTTTAAGGATTTAGCTTTTGCCTTCGGTGAAATGGGTACTTTTGGAAAAGGTTTTTAGAGGAGTTTTGCATCTCATGTTTGAAAAAAATCACTTTGGCTGCTGTATTTATTGACTAGAGGAGGAGCAATCATGAACACAGGAAGACCAATTAAGAAGCTACTGCAGGGGTGCATGGATGGCTCAGTCAGTTAAGTGTCCAACTCGACTTTGGCTCAGGTCATGATCTCATAGTTCATGGGATCGAGCTCCACATAAGGATCTGCGCTGTCAGCTTCAGATTCTCCAACTTCCTCTCTCTCTCTGCCCCTCCCCAGTGCACTCTCTTTCTCAAAATAAATAAATGAACATTAAAAAAAAGCTACTGTTATAATTCAGGTAAGAAGCATCGGCAGCTTGGACCATAGTAGCGGTAACTGGAGTGATGAAAAGTGGTTAGCTTCTGGATATATATTAAAGTTTGATGTTGGATTAGATGTAGGATCTGAGAGTAAAAAGAAGACATATGGATGACTCTATGATTTTTGGCTTGAGTAACTGGAAGAGTAGACCTGCTATTTACTGAGCTGGGAGAACTGTAGGAGGAGCCATTTAAAGGTAAGGAGGAGTTCCATTTTGAACCTGTCAAACATGAGATGCCAGCTATCCATCAAGTATAGATGTCCAATAGGCAGCTGGCATGTGAGCATGGAGTTCAGGTGAGAGGTCTTTGCTAGAAATACAAAATTGGAAAATCAAGGCAACGATGGCAATTGAAGCCATGAGAAGACAGGAGCTCAGTATGGGAGTGATGTAGACAGAGAAGAGAGGAGGTCCAAAGACTGAGCGGGTGAAGTGCCTCACTGTTTACAAATCACTACAATGGGAGCAAACCATTAAAGGACTCTGAGAAAGAATGGCTAATGATAGAGGAGGGAAAAACCAGGCAAGTGTGGAATCCTGGTATTGAAAAAAAAAGTGCTTCAAGAAGGGAATGATCAGCTATGAAATGCTACCTATCCATCAAATAAGATGAACACTGAGAATCATCCACTGCATTTTGCAGTGGAGACCTCAGTGGAGTCCTGAGGAGAACAGCGTTGTGGGAATGGTGGAGGCAAAATCCTGGTAGGAGTGAGTTCAACAGAGGATAAGAGGAAGGAGATTGGAGACGATGAAGACTGACAACTCTTTCCAGGGGTTTACTATAAAATGGGGTGGAAGAATGGGTCAGTGACCAGAGGGTGATGTGGGATCAAGATACAGTTTTTGTTTTTAAGGTGGTAGGAAATGGCTATGCAAACCTGAGTCTGTTGTGTCTGATGAACTGGATTTAACTAGGAGGAAGGCTGCCACATGAGTACACTGGATAGGTGAGTGAGACGAGCTCAAATGATAATGATGATGAGCTATGGGATCTAAACTGGATAAAGGGGGAATGGGGGATGGAGAGAGAGAGAAAAGGTGGTAGGATCAAGAGCTCGTAGGTATGTCAAAGAGCTGTTCGAATTAAAGAAGTTTAGAGTAAGGGAGATAAACTGAAAGGTCAGGAGATGGTGAGTGAGATGGAGAAGGGTTCATTGTTGACAGCAATGACAAGTCCAGGATATACCCACGGGAGTGGACAGCTGAGGTGGGAGGGGGCAAGCATGAGACCCCTGGAGGACTGAGAGCCTGGGTGGGCAGGATGTACCTGGCTGCTCTGCTGAGGTGGGGTCTGTTCTAGCTGACAGATGTCTCTGCCCTATCAGTTGTTAAATATTGTGGATGTTATTCCCAAGTCCAAGCAATTGACCACCATTGTGGACCTCGACTTTCCCAAGAATTGTAATAGGAGCATTTGGGGAGTGTGACAGTGGCTAAGAGCCTTCAGGGAGTGTCTGTAATGACTGTATGTCAAAACATTAGGTGGAAGGGAGAGGATAACCCTCTGTGCTGTGCCTAACCCTGAGCCACAGGGATGTTCCTGAAGGGCGAGCACAGGACTATAGGGTGAGGAAAACCCAAGGAGAAGGATTTCCAGAGAAGGGAAAAAGACTCCCAAATGGAGTACAATCAGAAACCAGCTTCACAACTTAGCCTTGGACCAGCCCAAGCAATTGTTACTGGTCTGTACACTAAGCTACATCTTGTGGCCATAAGAACACTTAATTCATTCCAGAATTCTCAGTGTGCCCATGAGTCAGAGAGAAATCATAAGACAAACTACTGAGCCCAGCAAAAAGGATCTGTTTTCTTCTGCTTTTGTTACCATCTCCTTGATTTATTCCTTCCTCCCTTTCTCCTCCTGTCTCCCTTATCAGAGCCAGAAGAAGCAATATCTAAAAGTGTTCAAGGTCTTCTGATTCTGTTGTCCTTTATGATAACAATGGGGCCCTGGGACCATTTTCAGGCAGGCACATCCTTGATGGTAGAAGGCCCAGAGCTCTGGCAAGCAGGAAAGTCGCCAGGTGAAAGAGCTAATTGAAGACCCAGTCCGTCCACTACCTATCCATCTTAAGGTGTCTTCCCCATGTCTGCAGTGCTCCACCAGTCATGAAGTGGCCTGTCCCAAGACTGTGGCTTTTGCCACATGCTGACTCAGCTCCCTGGGGGTTGGCGACAGGACTGTTTGGGACCATCAGCCACAAAGGCACCAAATAACTCATGTTGAGGAAGCTAGTCATTTTTAGCAAGGCCTGTCATACTGATAATCCATGGCCACTGTCCCAAAGGCAGATGGAACCTGCCCTCATCCCCCATCCTTCCATACCCAAACATCTATCCAGCATTGTTCTTTTGTATTCTGTAGCTCATGCTTCCATAGCCTGCCCCTCCCACTCTCAACCCCTGTCTCCAAACTTTTAACCCTTCCCACTATGCCCTCTGCAGCCACTATTCCATAAAAAATGCTTCCACATTTTTTCTTTACAATATTACTCCACCACCATAAATTGAAGCCTACCTTCTCCCAAAGGTGCATGGTCTTTTGCTTCCATCTCTAGTGGAGGCTCCTGTTTTTCCTGCATGTCTGGAAGCAGGGCTTGGGGTCAGGATTCATCCAGCTTCCTGGTGCTGCTTTTACACGATGTGCAAATTCTGCCAAAGTTTATGCCTCTTGATGCTACCATTTTCTATTTCCCATAAACACCGAAAATATAGATATGAGTTTTTTCATCATTCCCAAATCCTGACGTAATTCTGGGATATTTAAACATATATGTGGATGATTATCCAACACACTAGTGTTTAGTTTCTTCACCTTTTTGAGCCTCAAAGCTGAGTTAGTTACAGACTGGAAATGCTTGACAGTAAAGGATACCAGTCCTTCTAGCTCTCTCACTACACTCGCTCTTTGAGGGATTGATTACCAGGACAACATTCCTTTTCTTCCTTATTCAGTCCTTGTCAAAGTTTAACAAACATGAGAATCACCTGAAGGACTTGTTAAGACAGACTGCTGGACCCCAATCCCAGAATTTCTGACTCAGTAGGTCTGGGGGGAGGGGATCAATGCAAAGTTGCATTTCTAACATGTTCCCAGGTGATGCTGATGTGCTGGTTTGGGGGCCACATTTTGAGAATGCTCTGCTAATGGATGTGCCCAATGATTCCCAAATTACCTTCATATTAGAATTACCTGGGGAGCTTCAAAAAGTAATGGAGGTTTGTGTCTGCGTTCCAGGCCCTCAGACTGTGATTTAATTTACCAGAAATGTAGCTTGGGCTTTGAAGTTTTTAAGAGATCCTAACTGAGGTGATGCTGTGAACAGATAAGTTTGGAAGCAGTTGGTACCAAGACCTTCTATCTTCCCTTCCTCTCATATCCTTCCTGGTACATGTGGTTAATCATCCAAACTATACCTCCCACATGGATATTCCTCTGTAGCCTTGTATTGGCCTCCTCCTCTCGGGAAATGTGTGTCCAACCTATGTCAATCTATTTGCTCCTTGTTCCTAAATGCTAGCCGTCATGTGTGGCTGGAGAAAACCACATAGCTTTCTCATTCTGTAGCTTACCCTAGTTGTGCTCCCTCATTAGCTTTTAACTTATCCTTGATTCTCTCTAGTCTTCATCTCCCTCACTAAAATAATCATTATTCATAATTAATAATAATTTCAAAACTTAACCATTCTAATATCCCTATGTGAACTCTTCAGGTGACCTTCTACTTCATCAAGTAAAATTCATTCCATCCAGCATGATCTCTTTCAATTTTATACTCTATCCAGAGATCAAATTTATCTATAGCCACACCCTTTCATTTTGTTATTGCTTCATCTCAGAGGATGCACCCCTACTCCATTTCAAGGTCAACACTTCCACCATGCCGCACAAATCACCTCACCTCGCCAGCACATAGCATTGATTAATTATATGCTCTTTCCATATACCTTCGCCTTCCCCTCTCTGTTGGCTCTGGACCCTCTGCTTCAGTTCTTAGTCTTTCTAGACTCTGACTCTGCTTCCTTTCCTTATTGCTCTTTCATATACACCCCAGCTACCGTTTGTCAGCCCTTGCTGCCTACTGATGATTGATTCAAAAGTAGGAGTAAATCCTTCCAGATGCCTCCTTTACAGGCTTTTGAATTTGGTATTCAGAATTCTTGGTTTTGATGTTTTTTTGTTTTTTACGTTCCCCCTTGCCACGTGACTCTGCTCGTATTGTCAACACCACGCTTCTCTTATTTCTAGAACATAACTTCTTTGTTCAATATGCTAGGGACTAATGAGAAAGCTGCCTCAGAAGCATAAAGCATTGTATTAATTGTATTTTGCTTCCAACATGTATTTACTGCTCAACAAAAGGTGAGCATATAGCTCCTGTCAGCACAATGAAGAAACAACAAATCCAGCAACCCTGTGGGAATCCGGTTGTCTGGGGATTTGAGGGTCTCCTATTCACACAGTGACAACTCCAGAAGAGGCAGGGGGAAAAAATGAAGGAAAATGACAAAAACACACACAGGAAGCACAGTACAGGAAGGAAATCAACAAGGCAGACAAAAGAGTGTCTGTGTAGTTTTGTTTGCTCAGCTAATACAATTAAATCAACCCTGGTTCAGGAAGTGTGCTTGTATTCGTACTGTGGTCCAGGTGTCAGATTGGGTCTTCAGTACTAGGTGATACATAGTGGATTTCTTTCATCATGGCTGTGAAAAACCTTAACACTAATTTATAGCAGAGTACTACTGTTTCCATTCAAAATACAAAGTAAGTTAGGAGGGATAGCAGAGAAAGCTTTGGTACTAATTTTCCTCATAACATATATTTAATATAACATCAAAGATTACATTCACATAAAATTACATATTATACATATGATACTGAATGTTATATTTATGTTAAATTCCTTATTTTGACACAATATAAAAACAGTGGACATCAAAAGCATGATATTTAAAAGAAAAAACTGTTAAATTGGACCTTACCAAATAAAAAACTTCTGTGCTTCAAAAGACACCACTTAGAAAGTGAAAATATAAGCCACTAGACTGCAAGAAAATATTTACAACTCATGTACCTATAAAAGACTTGTATCCAGAATATATAAAGAACTTTTACAATAAATCCATAGAATGGAATAATATTCAACAATTAAAATGAAAGAACTACTGATTTATGTTACCACAAGGATGAAACTTGAAAACATTATTCTAAGTGATGGAGGCCAGATGCAGAAGAATGAATACTGTATGTCTGATCCCATTTACATGAAGTGTTTACAAAAGGCGAATTAATAGAAACAAAAACAGATCAGTGGTTGCCTAGGGTTGGGGGATAAGAGCTGTGAGTAACTGTAAGTGGGCATGAAGAAAGTTTCTGAGGTGATAGTAATGCTCTAAAACGAGATTTTTTAAATTTTATATTGATAAAGCTATATTTTATTTTATTTTTTAAAATGTTTATTTATTTTTGAGAGAGAGAGCTAGAGAGCGAGCAGGGAGGGGCAGAGAAAGAGGGAGACAGAATCCCAACCAGGCTCTGTGCTGTCAGCACAGAGCCCAGTGTGGGACTTGAACTCACCAACTATGAGATCATGACCTGAGCTGAAACCAAGAGTCGGACACTTAACTGATTGAGCCACTCAGGCACCCCAATAAAGCTATATTCTTAAAAAGTGACCAACTCATAGTTCTTTAAATTACCATTAAATCGAATTTCCATTTTTTTAAGTTTATTTACTTATTTTGGGAGAGACAGAGAGAAAGATCAAGTGCAGGCAGGGGACGGGCAGAGGGAGAGGGAGAGAGAGAATCCCAAGCAGTTTCCACGTTGTCAGCACAGCGCTCAAACCCATGAACCATGAGATCATGATCTAGCTGAAATCAAGAGTAGGACACTTAACTGACTGAGCCACCCAGGCACCCCCCAAATTTCCATTTCTAATTGCTAGAAATAAAACATGAGTAAAGACTTTTAAATATGGTATATAAAATAACTACCCCTCCCCACAACCCCAGGATCAGTCATTTACTACACACAGGAGAAGAGGCTTCTGGGAGCTTCCAGTAGTTCATGAAGATGGTTAACCCTGCTTCTGACCAGACCACTCATACTGAAAAGTCTGCGTTCCTCTGCTCTCACTGCCCCTTTACAAAGGAGAGGAAAGCCAGGCGTCTGGATAATCCACAAATTGGATCATGAGTCCTGAATAATAAGGTAGTCAACTCATTTTTTCTTTTTTTTTTTTTTGCCAGATGCCAGCTACTTTTCCCATGATTATATATTAACTATGGTTAAAACTTGTCATTTTCGTCCTTAAAGGCTGTTAAACAGCATGGAATAAATGTGCTTGCAATATTTTCTTATCTGGGACTGTACTGAAAGGTGTGGGTGAAGCACCAGGACCATCTTCAATATTTACCAAGTGTCTTTCACTCATTAGGCACTTAGGGTGATGGGCCACACAACGAAGATGATGCAGCCTCTCCATTCAGTGAATTTGTAACCTGTCTGGGAAAGAAAGCTAAGAAACGGTAGACAATTAGTAAATAATAAAAAACACTGTAAAGTCAAGCTGAAAATCTCAAAATGTAAGACAAGGGAGTTGCACTACAATATGTTTTGAATTCCATCCTGCTTGAACATTCTATCTTTTTTAGAGAAAAATCTGGATAGCTTGCATATAGGCTGTGTCTGGGTAACTTAAGGATTTGTTATGTTTCTGTGACAACTACTTATTTAGTGATGTTTTTTGGTCTGTTTTTTAAATTGTATGGATTACAAAATTGTTTCATTTCCAAGTCAAGATCTCATCAGTAAGGCTGAGCCAAACGTGTGCGTGTGCATTCTTATGCATGCAGCTGCAAAAATTTCTCTTCTCTTCTCTTCTCTTCTCTTCTCTTCTCTTCTCTCTCTCTCTCTCTCTATCTTGTTCCCTCCCTCCCTCTCTCTTTTGCTGATGCACTCAGCTCTGCAAAATGACAATGCTGATATTATTATTATGGGCTTACAGGCAAATTTCCTAGTACTGTGCAGGGGTATGTTAGCTTATCTTGGCCTACCAAACCACAGAGGTCCTTGTTTAGTGATGTTAACTGTTGTACTCAAGTTTCCCAACAAAATCCAGATCTGTTAAGTGAAGGCAGACCACCATCATATGTACTGAAACTCTTGGTCCTCTTCTGTGGTGAAGGGAATGGCCTCATTAGTGATTCCTTCCCTGCTGTTAAGTCACCTCAACTTTTGAATACATATGGAATTGCACATGTTAATGATGGCAGCCCAGATTTTTGCAGACAAATCTCCATTCAGTTTATGCAGCATTCCTATGGACTTTTCTATATTTAGCAAGTTATGGAGAAAGGAGTCATTGTTTAACATAAGATTAGGATTGAGGTTTGGGTATGAAGTAATGCAAATTAAAATTATATCTTTCCCATCTCCTTTTTTTCCCCCATCTCATTGTATTTATAGACCACCATAGGAATGGAAGTGCCCACAACATACCTAGGCATCTCTCAAATAATCCTTTTATGTGTGAATACTCGTAGGGTTGAGGGGTTCTAGAAATACATTCCTGCTTTTTCTATTTGCACCGGAACCTGCCTGGAAGGTACTTCCAGAAATGAGATTCTTCCTGCTTCCAAGATCTGTCTCATACTTGGCCTCAACCTGCCCCTGCCTCCTAGAATGCCATACTCTTCACTCATGTTCCAAATTATATTATAAGGTTTTATTTCATCAGAAACATTACCCTGACTTCCTTTTAACAATCCTGTCTTGAAATGCAATACAATGCAGAATATTATAATGTTATATTATTATAAATGATGCTTACCCAACTGCTTAACTCTTGGGAGAAAAAAATCAAGTTAGACCTTTATTTCTCATGACATGTAAAAATAAATTCAACTGGATAAAACTATTAAATATGAGTCCATCAAAACATAAATATACTAGAAGGAATGGTAGCTAAAGGTTTATATGATTTATGAATAGAAATGTCTGTGCTAGAAAAGGTTAAAATCAGCTGAAGAAATCAGAAAATAAAATAGTGAATTGACTACATAAACAGCAAAATCTTTATGTATGTAAAATTATTAATAAAATTAATGAGTAAACAATAAGCTAAATTATAGTTGTGAAAATATCAAGAAAAACTAATAGTTTTACATAAAAAACTTAAGCAGGAAAACTGTAACATTTCTATAAAAAACTAATATCCCAAAAATATGAATAAACAATGTTTAAAAGAAGCCAATTTGTAAATGGCCATTTTATTTTATTTTTGTCTTTTTTCATATTTACAGATTTTTTAGAGTAGATTTAGGTTCAAAGCAAAATTAAGAAGAAGGTACAGAGTTCCCCTGTATGCACTGCCCCCCAATATGCATAGCCTCCTCCTATAAATGGCTATTTTAAAATGTTGACATTTCACCCTCATTAGCAATGGAAGTAATAAAAATGAAGGCAATAGTAAGATCTGAATTTTTTTTTAAAGATTTGTCAACCTGGTAGACAATAACTACCTAGGGTTGAGGGAGAGGCAGCGAGAAATGCCTTCTCTTGTTTGTTGAGAGAATGAACTGGTCAAAACTTGCTGAAAGTTTTTGACAAGATATATCAAATGTCTTGAAAATATCCATATGTTTTGATAGATCAATTTGCCTGCTGCTAGGAATTTACATTATGAATGACACACAAATGTACGTGTAAGAATATTATATTATTTACAATAATTTCTAACAAATCACAAGTAGCCTTTAGGTCCAACATTAGTGGAGTAGTTAAGGAAATTAGGGAGCAACCATATGATAGACTATTATTCTGTCATTAAAAAATATTTGGAAAATATTTCAAATGACACAGGAAAATATTTCTGATTTCATAACAGCTAAAGGAATTTGCAACAGTAGAAAATGTTGTTCTGCCATGGAAAATTCATTTTTAGTAAGTATAATAAAACATGTACAATATTAACTACACCTTTGAGTAGTGGGATTATGGTTGATTGTTATTTATTCTTTATACTTTCTGTACTTATAAAATGATCTACCATCGGTAGGGATCCATTTATAGTAAGAAACAAAATTTTTTTCATGATTCCATGAATAACAATACAAACTATTGTATTATATTAATCTCAAAATAAATAAACTTTTTTTTTAAGTTTCTACACAGTAAAAGAAACAATCAACAAAATGAAAAGGCAACCCATGGAATAAGAGAAAATACCTGCAAACCATATATGTGATAAGGAGATAGTATCTAAAATATATAAGGAATTAATATAATTTAACAAAATCAATATGCTTTTAAAATGGGCAGAAGACCTGAATAGACATTTTCCCAAAGAAGACACACAAATGGACAACAGGTGCATGAAAAGATGCTCGACATCACTCATCAGAGAAATGCAAGTCAAAACCACAAGGAGATATCACCTCACACCTGTCAGAATGACTGTTATCTAAAAGACAAGAGATAACAAGTGTTGCTAAGGATGTAGAGGAAAGGGAACCTTTGTGCACTGTTGGTGGGAATGTAAATTAGCACAGCCACTATGGAAAACAGTATGCCAACAAACCCACATGCACGCGCATATGCACGTGCACGCACACATAATGGAATATTGTTCAGCCACAAAAAAAGAAGGAAATACTGCCACCTACAACAATAGGGATGGACTTACTTCAAGGGCATTATGCTAAGTGAAATAAATCAAAAAGAGAAATACAAATTCTATTTGATGTCATTTATAGAGGGAAACTAAAAAAGTCAAGTTCATGGAAACATGGTTGCCAGGGGCTGGGGGTGGGGGAAATGGGAAAAATGTTGGTCAGAGGATACAAACTTCTAGTTGGAAGATAAATAAGTTCTAGGGATCTAATGTACAACATGGTGACTATTGTTAACAATATTGCGTATGTGGAAGTTGCTGAGAAAGTAGATCTTAAATATTCTCACCACATTCACGCAATGTAATTGTGTGAGGTGATGGAGGTGTTAACTAACCTTATTGTAGTAACCATTTTGCAATCTATATGTATATCCAGTCATCACATTGTACATCCTAAACTTACACAATGTTATATGTCAATTATATCTCAACAGAGCTGGAAAAACATACTTCACGATATGAAAAAAAAATATGATATTCTTACTGGAAAAGCAGAATACAAAATTACAAGTACAGTATGATTATGCTTAAATAAAAATGAATTTTATCCATAGACGTGAAGATTTAAAAAATACCCAAATATGACTGTAGTTCAGTTTGGGTGGTGAGACGATAAGTGGTTTTTCCCTCTTTTCCATTTAGATCAAAATGTATTGATGAATTTTTATGGTACAAAAATGTCAGCCATTTGTCAAACAATTTATATAACAAACACTGATTTCATAGCTACTGTATGCCAGGCCCTATGTATGCCAGTTGCTGGAGATTCTGAAAGTGTTATGACAGAGTTTTTGCCTTGAAGAAAATCACAGTATAGAAAGAAGAAGAAACACATGATTAAAGACCTAGTCATAAGTTCTATCATAGAAGAAGGGACTGGCCACTATTGGTGCTATTGGATCCCAGAAGTAGGGCAACTGATTCAGACTGGCTTGGAGGAGAAGAGACAGCAGGGGAGTATTTCACAGGAGAGCCACCAAATAATGACATGCCATGATGGAAGGAAGGTTCAAAGAGGAGGTTAAGTAGGTCACATATTCAGATGACAATATCTTAATAAGGTGACTGTCACATGAAATGCTTACAAAAGAGAATTGTAGGATAACTTTCAGGCTTCTGGCTTAAAGGTGCTGGTGTCCTCTAAAAAGAAAGGAATCCAGGGGCACCTGGGTGGCTCAGTTGGTTAAGTGTCAGACTCTTGACTTGGACTTAGATCCTGATCTCATGGTTCATCAGATTGAGCCCTATGTTGAGCTCTGTGCTGGCAGCACAGAGCCTGCTTGGGATTCTCTTTCTCTCTCTCTATCTCTCTCTCTTTCGAAAATAAATCAAAAAATAAACTTAAAAAAAAAAAGATAGGAATCCTGTTTGTGGACAATATGTTGTCCCCAGTCTCAGTCATGTTGAGTTCAGTGTACCTGTGGGCTATACTAATGGAGATGTCTCATAACAGGTAGAGTTGAGAGACAGAAGCAGAGATCTTAGTTGTGAATTTGGCTGAAGGACCCAGGGAGGATGTAGAGAATGAGAAATGGAGCCAAGGACCTGGGACAGGCTCAGAGGAAAACACACATTTAAAGAGGCACCCGAGAAGAACTCAAACAAAAGCCAAGAGAAAGGTCCAGGAGCCAAGCGGGAGAGAGCTGTGGTTAAAGGTGCTGAGTGCTACAGAGAATGCCAGAAAATAAGAGCTGAAGTGCCACATCAGGAGCCAGACCTTGTGTCCAATCCATGTATGAGGGAAAGCAAGGTAGAAAGAGAAGCTGGAAAGGTGGGGAAAAGATGGGAGTTGGGGAGTGGGGGTAACAGCTGTTAAGGCATTGTGAAGGTCCAGGAAACTCACATGTGCCAGACATTAGGGTCATGGTATAAAGGTAAGTAAGACATATATCCCTGCCCTTACCAAATTTGTTATGGGAGACAGGAAACACCCAAATGACGAGCTAAAGAATAACTACTTTTCTTAAACTTCTTCCAAGCTTGACTCATGGTCACAGAATGGAATATGGCAGTTAGATGGCTCTCAGCAGGACCTGCCTGGCCTTCTGAAACCTGAGCTGAGAGCCCAACCAAACTCAGATGTCATTGCCAGAGGTTTTTGTCCTCTTTGTTACATTCAGTTGCACCTCAATGGCTCTGCTGCTACGCTCATTAAATGTTCTCTATTTCCAGCCACCTTGAACCCCTGCCAGGGCAATACTGTCATCCAAGAGCCTCTGAGACATTTATCTGTCTCAACAGAAAAGCAATTCAAGGGACAAGTAGACACAGATCTGCTCCCTTCAGGTATGCAAGCCACCTAGGCGTTGGCATGCTTCTCATGGTCCTGACATTGTTTTATGGTTTCTAGGGTATGTTTGGTTTCCCCATGTGAATTGTAGACCCTTGTAAAATTGGGAGATTAAGTCTAGTTTTTCATATGCCCCACAGACTCCAGCACTCGATACTTTATACAGCCCGTGCCCCTTCCCCCTTTCTTTCTGCTTTGAATCTGGACATGACGTACGGATCTGAAAGGGTGATCTTGGGACCAAGAGGTGAAAAACACAAGGGAAAGGTCAAAAGCATCACCAAGTGTCTAACCATGACATCATCAAGCTGCTGAATCAATGCCAGCATCCAGCTAACACAATAATTTAGGTTATGAGGGAAAAATACTTTTTAGCCTAATCTACTCATAAATTGAGTTTTGTTTCCTGCAACTACATGTTATCTACCCAGCATCCATCCTCCTACTTGTTCACTAGCAGAATACCGACTGTGTTCAGATATCCCTCCCTGCCTACTCAGCTAGGTGCCTCAGGTGAGACTGATTCCACCTCTAGTTCCAGGGGAGGCACTGACTGGGCAAGTGTAATCCCATTACCCTTGTCCTTGTCCTTGTCCATGTAAAGGAACTGGTGAGGCACGGGGGTGCTGAAATCTGGGGCTCTTGAGGAAAGCTCCTATGACAGAACAGCAAGAAGAGTCTGTCTCTCTCTCCTTCTGGAGAATAGTGCTGTGTCCAGGTTTGAGACCTTGAACTATTGCAGTCACCGTGAGGCTCCCCGGAGGAGGATGCCAACACAAAAGATGGTGGAGTGAAGACACAAAGATAACCTGGGTCTTTGTGGACATTGTTGCCCCCACCCCCCCCCGAGTTAACCGGCTTGGAAGCTTGCACTTCCTTGTACCACCACAATGTAAATTTCTGTATTCTTTCATGTAGTTTGAGTTGGGGAGGGGGGGGCAGGTTGTTGCTTCCCCACAAAGCACCTTTGCAGATAATGAGGTATTTTTTTAGTTGAAGTATGCTTTAATTTTATTATTATTTTTAAAATTTATATATTTAAAATAAATGTATTTATGTAAATTCAAGTTAAAATACAGTGTAGTATCGGTTTCAGGAGGGTGAGGGTATTTTTTAAAGTTTTGTTTGTGATGCTCTAACTCCAGCTTTTCATAAGAAAAGGTACATCATGCATCAGTGTGTGTATTTAGCATTTTCAAATGCTGAAGAGTATTAATTTCCGCCCTCCTGAAGGTAGAAACTTTGGATACAGACAAAGGTTGAACTCAACATGTGTCCTGAAGCAAATATTAATTTTATCCCTGGTCAGCCTGACCCAGCCAGAAGAGTGGTTTGATTTATTAAACTTGCCCAGCCAATAATAGGTTATCTTCTTTCTGATGGGGTTTTAGGGGGGAAATGAGCCAATGAGAAATAAGACTCTCACTTCTGATAAGACCTGAGGGAGAGAGACCAGTGATTCTTTCATCGTGGGATCTGGGGCTGGTGTAGATGGTATTTCCCTGACCCCTAACATTCCATTCCCTTCTGGGACTATAAAGATGGGAACCCCAGGGTATGATCTGTGGTTGGTGCAATTAGTACTAATTAATGAAAAGGACAAATAAATACTATGTCTCTGAGTCATTTCAACCCAAGGAGGAGAATGCCTTGAAACCTGCAAGGTTCAGACAGCTGGCACGGTGCCTGGCACATAAAAGGCACTTGAGACAATGTGTTTAATGGATAAATTAGGGAAGATAGGCAAGTGGAGCCATTTCTCTATCTTCCTCTCCCCGCCGCTGCATTCGCTCAATCAATTGTCCTCTTTTCCTTGTTTAGACGTTCATTGCTGAATATAGCTCAACTATGCACACAGGTGATTTAGGGAGACTTGGAGTAGCCTGCCTAAGGTCACTGAACAATTCCCAAAGCATTCTATAGCACAGCACCTCAACCCCTGGGCCAAAACTTTAAGCCCAGAACATTTTTAGAAGCTGTGGGCTAGAAAAGGGCCTTTCCCAAAATGTTGCTTAGGCACCCAGAATTTAAACACACACTCCAGTCCCCAAGTCTATCATGCTTTTCTGAGAAGATGGCTGCATGAGTCTGTCACCATCGCCATGACAGATCCTTCAATAATGAACTTGGAACGTTCCAGGGATATAGCCATGTCCCTCACCCACTCATGGTGAGATAATCTGGAGACTATGTTCCAGACAAAGCTATCAAATGTGCACCTTACCTTTGAGGCTCTTTTTTTTTTTAAATATATGAAATTTATTGTCAAATTGGTTTCCATACAACACCCAGTGCTCATCCCAAAAGATGCCCTCTTCAATACCTATCACCCACCCTCCCCTCCCTCCCACCCCCCATCAGCCCTCAGTTTGTTTTCATTTTTTAAGAGTCTCTTATGCTTTGGCTCTCTCCCACTCTAACCTCTCTTTTTTTTTTCCTTCCCCTCCCCCATGGGTTCCTATTAAGTTTCCCTTTGAGGCTCTTTGAAAGTCCTGTCTTCTTAAAGGGCTTAGATCCTACATTTATTTGAATGCAGGTTTCCCCTGCTATCTGAAAGTAGAGTATTCCTATGAAAGCTTTTGTGGGATGCTTGGATGGCTCAGTTGGTTAAGCGTCCAACTCTTGCTTTAGGCTCAGGTCATGATCTTGCAGTTACATGAGTTCGAGCCCCATGCTTGGGATTCTCTCTCTCTCTCTGCCCCTCCTCTGCTTGTGCTGTCTCTCTCTCAAAATAAATAAATAAACTTTAACCAAAAAAAGCTTTCATAAGCAGAAATGGAATAAAGTGAAGAAACAATTCCCACTAATTTACATGAAAATTTGAGCATTCCCAGACCCCCCAAATAACCTCTCATGCTTTTCTGATACCTTTGGATACATCTTGCTAACTGACTCATAAACTAAGTGGAGGTAAAGCCCATATGCTCAGAGACGCAGTTCAAAGCTAAGGGAGCACGATACTGAGATGCTGAGTATAGTCCCCAGGAAGGAGCTGGGTGGGAACACTCTCCCTGCTGTGGGTCCTCTGTAACAGCTGCTGCAAAACAAAACACTGAACGCTGTTATCACTTTTTACTTTTTGTGTTTTTGTAAAAGAGAAAATCTTCTTTGGATTTCTTTCAGTTAGTGAAAACAGGTACCATCTAGGTCTTTAGTAAAAGCAAAGTGGAGTAACTTGAACTTTCAAGAAGCAGAGGAACCTATATTAGACTTGCTAAATAAGCAGCTAAATAGGGCTGGTTATAAACCAGGCATGTACTCCCATTTTCAACCCTGAACAATATCATAGGGGACTAAATGGTTTCAACTTTCTCATATATATGTACCTCCTGTGAATGCCCATGATCCAGCATAATGAAGCATAATATAGTGCTCAATATAATTTGTAGAATTAATGAATAAATTTCATGGATAACTAGAGTGGAAATAGATATGGGAGATTCTTTCCTACTAAGTTCCTCACATTCAAAGCAATATATCTCTCAGGCAGTCTAGTTGACAAAGTGGATAAGAAATAATGGGGGTGCCTAGGTGGCTCTGTTGGTTGAGCATCTGACTTTAGCCTAGGTCACGATCTCATGGTTCATGAGTTCAAGCCCCACATTGGACTTGCTGCTGTCAGTGCAGAGCTCACTTTGGATCCTCTGTCCCTTTCTCTCTCTCTCTGTCTCTCTGGCATGCTCTCTGTCTCAAAAATAAATAAACATTAAAAAAAAAAAGAAACAATGTCATGGGAGGGAGGATCTAAATGCTGAAGCTATAAGGGTTTTCCATCTTATATCATCGTAAATAGATATAACATTTGTTGTTTATTCATATATATGTATATATATATGAATTATTGGCATCAGATTCGGTGCTACATGTATGACATTGCACGTTATTCTTACAATACCTGTATAGTGGCTACTACCATTGTAATTCTTGTTCTAAAGATGAGGAAAGTCAGGACCTAGGGGACTAAGTAATTTTTCCATAGCCCCATGGCTAGAAGTGTGGTCTGTGCATGCACTTGACTTTACAATCCCATTAGGAGGAGCAGGGTACCTCTAAGAAATTGATCAGATCTGAAAGAGGCTGCAAGAATAGAGAGAATTTTGAATCAGCTAGACACTGAAAATATTTCAAAGCTATAAAGATCTCTTTGGACTCTACTAAAACCCATCTTGGCATGGGTTAGCTGATATTCTGTCCACTTCTCAATGAGAAATTTTCAAGTCTTTCCCCATAAAAAATACGTCTACTGTTTTCATCCAAGTCATCAGCAACAGTAGACTGCGTATGAAGAAAAATGCCATGGAAGACGGATAGAAGGTAAATGCTTACTCTGAGCTACAGTGCTATCATAAGAGCAGTCTTCTCTAAGCTTCACAACATAGATACCACCCTGCTCCACAGGCTCACTCACACCACTTGTGCATCTTGAACTCTGTGCTGGAGTGTCCTTTCTCCCAGAGGGCCCCTCAGTGCCACCATCAGCCTACATTCTCTGCCATTAATGTTGGCTCAAACCTACTCACCATTCCAGCCTGCAGTGACAATTCCAATAGTTAGCACTTATTGAACCTGACTGTATGCCAGACCCTGCGATAAACACTTTAATGATTACTTAACTGCCACAACAATGCAATGTGGAAGGAACTACTGCTAGTCTATCAATGAGAAAATCAAGTCACAGAGCAGTTAAGTAACATCCCACAGTCATATAGCAAGGAAGTAGCAGAAGAGAAATCTCTTTTTTACTTGCTGGTCAACCATATTTTTTAAAAATCAATTTTATTTGGGGGCACTTAAAATAGCCCCTGGTGTTTTGTTTTGTTTTTCTTTTTTTCTACCTGGTGGTTGTCTTCAAGACACTAGAGAACCTAGATTCAAGGAAACACATCCACTACAGTAACTAGTGAAGTAACTCTCGCATGAATATACTGTCTTTTCGGCATTTCTGTTTTCAAGGGATGTGTTCATTCCATGGCATCATTATTTTTTTTTTATTTTTTTAATGTTTATCTTTATTTTTGAGACAGAGAGAGACATGAGCTGGGGAGAGGCAGAGAGAGAGGGAGACACAGAATCGGAAGCAGGTTCCAGGCTCTGAGCTGTCAGCACAGAGCCTGACATGGGTCTCGAACTTGTCAACTGCGAGATCATGACCTGAGCTGAAGTCAGACACTCAACCGACTGAGCCCCCCAGGCACCCCTGCATCATTATTTTTTTTTTGATACTCAACTAATGCCCTAATTCCTCCACAGAGCTCTAGCATGTAGCTTAATAGCTGTGGAATGGTTTTAGTTTTATCACAAAAGGTAGTTGTGATGCTCTGGAAAAGATTAAAAAATTTGGTTTCTGTAAATAAAAACATTAAATAAACATTAAATTTATTCTATAAATAAAAAATATTACAATAATGATTTTAAAGAACATCTAATGGCATGGAAATAAGTTCATGATATATAGTCTATAAAAGTATGGTATAATACCAAATACATAATATCCATCCGCAATTTAAATATAAAATATTCACCTATAGATATATATTTTAAAAACCTGGAAATAAGTACAATAAATGTTAAGAGTGGTTAGAATAATAGTGCTTTTCATTTTCTTCTTTATATTTTATTTTTCAGATCTTCTATGATGACCTGTATTGCTTTCATAATCAGAAAACAACAACACAAAAAGATTCTCCAGTAAAAGGCACTTTGGGGGAAAAGGCTGAGTCTGTGTCTAAGGCAGGAAAAGTACAAGGTGAGTCTTGACATATTGTTTCAGAAGAAAGAAAATGCATGCTCACAGGCTAATGGGAGTGTGTCAAAAGGTTTTCAGAACCAGATCAAAGGGCTCTCACTAGCCAAAGTCAGAACAATTAGAGCATCAGAAATAATAATGACTATCACTAATGGCAACACATGGAATAATAGTGATAGAAAAAAAAGAGAAAGGGAAACGAAAGGAGAGAAGACTTGCTGGATTAGAAAAGTTGACATAACGACAGTTACAAAAATAATCATTTTGCCACCTCTAATGTAATCACTGATTAAGGCAAGAATGATCAACAGATACTAAAACTATCAGGAAAGGTTGCTGGAGGACTGGTCACTGTCAGTGTACAGACCTTTTATTTATTGCAAAGAGAAGGTTGTTCCTTTAACAAGGAAGGGATTTGGCAGATTTTCCCTTAGACAAAAGATCAAACTTCACATCACTAAATGTGTGGCAATCTGACAGCATGTTCCTTCTGATAGGCTGCAACATGAAGCTCACAACATCTCTGAAGTATTCTTGCCAAAAATATTTAACCTGAATCCAATCAAGCCTCTAGACTTGAATTAAAGAGAAAGAAACAAGTCAATAATACCATGAGCAAATAGTAAGACAAGTTCAGAATATGATATACTCTGTAAGACAATTGTCTTAGTTTCTTCCAAACAATGGTATGATGAAAAGAGCAGGACTGTACTTTTTTCAAGTGTAATATACCTTGTTTTTTTTTAGAGCAGTTTTAGGTTTACAGAAAAATTGAACACAAAGCACAGGATTCTCATATACTGATATATGTGTCAGGTAGTCGTAAATGTTATGAAAAAAAAAAAAAGCATGGTAAGACAGAAAGTAACTGGGAGTGCAAATTTTAGGCAGGGTGGTGTGGTAACCTTGGCCCTGGGGGCAGAGCCACAGGTCTACCTTGAGCCACAGAAGATTATTTTCAGGCCTTGAAACCTTACTGGATTTTAATATTGCTTAGGACCTGTGGCTCCCTTCTGCCTTCCATTTTCTCCCTTTTGTAACAGTAATGTCCATAACCATTACCCTATTCCTGTCCCATCATTGTATTCTGGAAGCAGATAACTTTTCTAGTTTCATGGATCACATGAGAGGAATTTTGCATCAGGATGGATCATACACAGAGTGTCCCCCATTCCTGGTTTAGATAATTTAGATAATGAGATATGGGACTTGGAAGCTGATAAAAATTTAGATGAGATTTTGGCCTTGAATGGATGCTTTAATGAGTTGAGACTTGTAAATGTATGAATTGGGTACAGATGTGGGAGACGGACGCATCAATCTTTGGGGGCCAGAGGGCAAACTGTTGTAGGCTAAAAAATACTTCCCCCCACCAAAGATTCACATCCTAATTCCTGGAACTGGTTAATTTTACCTTATTTGAAAAAGGTCTTTGAAGGTGTGATTAAGGACCTTAACATAGGGAGACTATCTTGGTTTATCCAGGATGGGCCTTATATCCACTTATAAGTGTCCATAATGAGAGGAAGGGGAAGATGATTACATACAGAAGAGGAAGAGGCACAGATTGCAGTCATGTGGCTCCAAGTCAAGGATTGCTGGTAGTACCAGAAGCTGTCCAGGGCAAGGAACCAATTCTCCTCTAGATGATGAGCCTCTAGATGATGCACAGCCCTGCTGACATCTTGGTTTTGGCCTAGTGATCCTGATTTCAGATTTATGGCCTCCAGATTGTGAGGGAATACATTTATGTTGATTTAAGCCATCCAGTTGTGGTCATTTGTTACAGGAGCCACAGGAAACTAATCCAGGCAGTCAGGGAGGTCACATTTCAAGGGAGAGCAAGGGAGTGAGCCACAGGGCTATCTGGGAAAATGGCACTCCAGAAGGAGATAATAGCAAGTGCCTAGGAAGGCCCATGTTTACATAGCAAGGACGGCAGTGTGAATGACTGGAATAGGCAAAGAGAAAGTAATAGGAGATTAAATCAGAGAGCTGAGGATAAGGGACAGAAGATGGTTCCAGACTTTGCAGACAGGAAGGCACTAGAGAATCTGAGCAGAGGAGTGACATGATCTGACTTACGTTAGACTCCTTTTCTAGGTGCTGTGTCCAGAAACGACTATGGGGGACCAAGGTAGAATAGAGGACTAGTTAGGGGGCTCTTGCTAATGTGCAGGAATGAGGCGATGGTGACTTGAACATGGACAGTAAGCAGAGGAAGTAGTGAGAAGTGATTAGGATTAGGAAACATTTCACAGAGATCCGGGTTTGCAGACAGATTGTATGTGGAATGTGAGAGAAAAAGAGGAGTCAGGGATGACCTGGCCTGTTTTTTGGCCTGAGCAGCTGAAAGGACAGGGTCACCATTTCTTGAAATGAAAAGACTGTGAGAAGAGTACATGTGGAGGGGGAGGAATGAAGACATTAGTTCTGGGGATGTAAAGTCTGACACGCCTATTAGGCATTTGGGATGGTTAGGAGGCAGTTGCTTATCTGAGCATGGCATCAGGGGAGACCTCCAGGCCGGAGATACAAATCTGCAAGCCATCAACAAAGAGGTGGAATTTAACATGTTGGGACTGATTGAGATTAGCTAAGCAGTGGATTCAGATGAAGAGGAAAAGACATCTGGAGAACTTAACCGTGAGGCATATCAACACACAGACATCATCAACAAGAAGATAAACTGGCAAACAACAAGAACAACAAAAGAAAACAATACAAGATGAAAACCAAAACCAACCAACCCAACAAAAACCAGCCGAGAACGAAGGGGCTGTGAAATAGGAAAAGAACTAAGTAGTGTTCTGCACTAAAAGACAGTGGAGCAGTACCTGAAAATATCCCAGGGGAATGATTTTCAAACTGGAATTCTCCATCTGGCCAACGTGTCAACTGAGTGTGAGGATGATCTGCCAGGGAGTTGACCGCTTAAGAGGACATCATGAAACCTAGCAAATAGGAGGGCAGAGGGAATTCCTGGGAATCATCCCAGGGAGGGACCAGAAATCTCTGGGAGAAAGGTACTTTCCCTGGGGGGAAATGGAATTGACAGTTGTTTGATACACTTGCAAATGGATGTATGCAGGGGTGTGTGTGTGTGTGTGTGTGTGTGTGTGTGTGTGTGTTTGGAAGGGTGGGGACTAGGAAGGAGAGGATGAGCCAAATTTTTTTTTTTTTTAATTTTTTTTTTTCAACGTTTATTTATTTTTGGGACAGAGAGAGACAGAGCATGAACGGGCGAGGGGCAGAGAGAGAGGGAGACACAGAAT
Source organism: Lynx rufus (assembly GCF_022079265.1). Lineage (NCBI taxonomy): Eukaryota > Metazoa > Chordata > Mammalia > Carnivora > Felidae > Lynx > Lynx rufus. Next base: position 48,992,460 of record NW_025814831.1, read on the forward strand.
CGGAAACAGGCTCCAGGCTCCGAGCCATCAGCCCAGAGCCCGACGCGGAGCTCTGAGCCCAGAGCTCGAACTCCCGGACCGCGAGATCGTGACCTGGCTGAAGTCGGACGCTTAACCGACTGCGCCACCCAGGCGCCCCGAGGATGAGCCAATTTTAATCTACTATACAATGGTGGGAAGTCAACTGGTGGGAAGTCAATAGGTAAGAGTTAAAATTGATAAATCAAAATTACAATTTAAGAATTATTCACTTAAATATTGGAAGAAAGGGCCAAAGAGGTGAATGTGGTTGCCACTGGGGAACAGGAATCAAGAGAGGGACTGAGTGTGATGATGGGCTTTGGTTTTTTTACTTACAAATCTTTAAGTACAAAATAATTGTTAAGTATGTGCACATAATACTTATTTTAAAACATTAATTTAAAAAGGGACAACTGGGTGGCTCAGCAGGTTTAGCATCCAAGTCTTGTTTCGGCTCAGGTCATGATCTTATGGTTCCATGAGTTCGAGCCCCACATCAAGCCCTGCATTGGGCTCCACGCTAATAGTGTGGAGCCTACCTGGAATTCTGTCTTTCTCCCTCTCTCTCTGTCCCTCCCCTGCTCTCTTTCTCAAAATAAATAATCTAAAATAAAATAAAATAAGCAAAAGATAGGTATTCTGTAATCAAGTGAACACAATTTCTCGAACTCACCAACTGTGAGAGTTAAAATCAAGAGCTGGACAGTTAACTGACTAAGCCATCCAGGCGCCCTGATGCACAAAAGTTTTAATTCCAGGGTAAACTTACCAATTTCCTTTGTGGTCTGTATTTAGTGTCCTCTTTAAAAGAGCATTCCTTCATTTTCCTCTAAAATTATTGTCCATGCTTCTTATTAAAGACCAATAAATTTGTTAAAATGAAGACTTTATTTTAAAATAAAAGATGATGACAAATTCTCTTTTCCCACAGTTCTCTAACTTCCTTGGACAAAAGGTCAAATCACTTTTTCTCAAAGAGGAGATATCTATCAAATATTTCCTTTTTGGAATGTCTCATGGAGTACTTTGAAACAGCCCTCTAGCAACTTTGAAATATGAAAGTATTCATTGTATTTTTATGGGATGATAGTTCTGTTGAAGGAAAGAACAATAAAGTATATACTGGTCTTTACTAATTATCAAAAATCTTTATTCCTGTAACTGCTGAATTATAACAGAGTTCCAGAACTGGAAATGGCTGCTTAATCCTTGGCTGCTTGAGGAGTGGTCCATGAGCTAGTAGCCTCACCAGGGAACTTGTTAGAAGTACAGAATCTCAGGCCCTACCCCAGACCTACTGAATCAGCATCTGCATTTTAACAAGGACCCCAGGTGATATCCATGCTCATGAAAGTTTGAAAATTGTGGGCTTAACCCACGAGACAGAGAAGTGCCCAAGAGACAAATCTCTAATAATTTTCCTCTTCTGAGTGTGGTGGTTCTCAAACTTCCTTGTGCAATGGAATCACCTGGAGAGCTTTCAACACCATTGATAGCTGAGGTCCACTCCCAGAAATTCAGATATGATTGGTCTGGAATGCACACTGGGCACTGACAAATTTTAAAGCCCTCTCCCCACCCCCACCCCACCATGTTCACACAAGGTTGAGAAGCCCTTCCTCAGAAAACCTATGAGTTAGAAATGCTCTGAGCTGCCAGTAATAACAAACCCTGGTAGTGGTGGCTTAAGCCAGTGGCTCTCAAACTTTGCTGTACATGAGAGTCACTTGTGGAAAATTTTAAACTCCTGATGCTTAGTTTACAACCCAAGAGATTAGTATAGTCTGATGGTAGATATTTACAGGCTGGTTTAGTAGTTCCATCATGTTAACTAGTACCCAAGTCCTCTTTCTCCTTCTGTCTTCGCTGAATGGAACTGTAGCTGGGATTTTCCAGCCCTCTTTGCAGCCTCTGTGGCCATGTGCCTAAGTTCTTGCCAATGGAATGTGAGTAAAGTGTGTGCCACTTCTAGATCAGCCCCATAAAACTTCTTAGATGTGCTCCTCCATACTCCTTCACCTCCCTCCTGCTGGGAATGGTCATGACCAGAATAACCTTAACTCCAGAGAACAATATAGATGGTTACCAGAGGGAATGTGGTGGGGGTGGGGGAGGGTGGAGGCAGGTGAAATAGGTGAAGGGGAAAAACAAAACAAAAGAAAAAACAAAAAAGAAGAGCCACCCACCAACCTGAAACTCCTAACATGAGCTGCTCTGTGAGAGAGAAACAACCATCATAGTATTTGTATTACTTAGGCACCATTTACCAACCATCACACATCAGACATCATCTGTCCCTATTTTGTAACACCCACAATGAGGCATACCATTATTTGCACTTTACAGGGAGGAAGGTAAGACATATCAAGGTGCAGTAATTTCTCACAGTCACACAGCAAGAAGGTGACAGAGAACAGACTTACAACCAAAGTTTTCTTATTTCAAAACCCAGGCTCTTAATCACACACCATGTATCTTCCCATGAATGTTTGAAAGTAAGAACACTCATCGTTGGAAAAGATAAAGAGTTAATGGAGTCTATAGTTAAGGCAGAAAACATCTGTGCCTTAAAGATGGAATATTTGATTCTGCCTTTTGTGGCTTCTTGCTCAGTAATTTTTAACTGCATGCTTTTGGTTCAGCAATCAGGTCTTTCTTTCTTCTTCTCTCTCACATGTGTTCTGTATGTTCACGTCTGTTCCATATGCTGCTGCTATGTTAATCTTCCAAAAAAAAAAAAAAAACCAAAAACAAAACAAAACCAATCTCCTCATATCACTTCCCTCCTCAGAAATCTCCAGAACCTACCAGCTACAGTTCCAATTCCTCGGCTTGGCACTGAAGGCCCTCCTCATCTGGTCTCAACTTACTTCTCGGTCTGGCACTCTGCTCCACCCAAATATGCTTATCTCACTTCATGAGCCATAAACTTTCAGCGCAAGAAGGAACTTTAAGTTCAAGTAATTCAATAACCATCTGTATCAGTTGCTTGTTGCTGTGTGACAAACCATTCTAAAACTCTGTGCCTTAAAACAAGATTTATTATTTCTTACTCTATCATGGGTCAACTGGGTGGTTCCTCTGTTGGTCTCACTTAGAGTTACTCACATGATTCCATTTGGCTGGCAGCTGGGCTGCACTCGAAGTCCATGAAGCCCTCTCTCACAGGACTGGGGGGGGGGTGCTTGGTACTATCGGCTGGGGTGCCTCCTTCCTCCTCCACATGGTCTCCCCTCCATGAGATGTTTCATTCTCCAGTCTTCTCCACATGACCTTTCTCTCTCTAGCAAGATACTCTGGGCTTCCTTACATCTGACTTCCAACAGGAGAAAGGCAGAAGCCACTAGGCCTCTTAAAACTTAGGCCTGTGTCTCATACTACGACCCTTGTGCCACATTCTACCAGTCAAAACAATCACAGGGCCAGCCCAGATAGACTCCATATCTTGAAGGGAGAAGTGGCAAAGAACCTGCAGCCATCTTTGATTTCCTGTGTCGTCTCATTTCTTCTACTTCATCCTTCCCTTATTCTCACCATCATTGACCAATATTCCTTCTTAGTATAGCCACACCACAGCCTTTAAGGGGTGAGCTATGTTTGAATCCCAGCTCTGCCACCAATCTACAACCTACAAGGAGTCACAATACCTCTCTGTGTCTCATTTTGTTCAGCCATAAATGGGGCAGAAGGGGGATGTAAATCCTATGTCATTGGGTTGTTGTGAAACTGAAATGAGTGACAACAATGTGTTGGAACAGTGGCTGGCGTTAGCACAGGCTTCATAAATGTGATCTGTTGTTGGTGTTGGTTGATACAGAACACAAATGAGTCAGACTAGGCCTGGGGTTTAGGCTCCAGGCCAGAGCATATTAGAGAAAGGGATATATATAATCCCTAAGGAGTCATCCTTGCACCAAAATGCCTTGACTTAATTGATCATACGAGGAATATATTTTTTGTTTGTTTATTTTGAGAGGGGCGGGGGCAGGCAGAGAGAGAGAGAGAGAGAAAGAATCTCAAGCAGGCTCCATGCTGTCAGTGCAGAGCCTGATGTGGGGCTCGAACTCACTAACCATGAGATCATAACCTGAGTCAAAATCAAGAGTCAGATGTGTAGCTGACTGAGCCACCCAGGCACCCCAACTACAGGAGGAATATTTTAGGAGAAGGTGTATAGGCTTCTTTCTCAGTTTCTAAAAGTGCTCCCCCTAAGATAGAACCCCTATTTCTATAAAGTTGGAAATCCACATCCTATGCCCTAAAAGGTAACCTCAAAATCATCTGAAGTTTAGTTTTCCTGATTGAATAGTGCTTTAGAATTCATCCTATTAAGACTTAGATGCCCCTCCCCCCCCCCAGTATTTCAATGCCTTTTTTTTAAGGGTACTTTTTAGATCCAAAGAAGCCTGCAGCAGAAGCTTGTCTGCGGTATTCTAAATATTGGCAGTTCCAATGTCGGCACACAGCACACTCAGCCCTGAGCAGCCATGATTTACAGCAGCAGAGTCTGGGCAGGGAATCCAGCGGCTCTCGCCACACATGACAGAACGCAGAGCCCAAAGCACACAGACCATGTGGCATGAGGACCGGGGCAGAGGCACAAGAATAAATGGGGAGCCAAGGACAGAGCTCTGTGGATATTGCTGGTCCCTTTCTCTGACCATTAGTCATGCTCTGTGGTCATGAGTCTTATTTTTCCAGTTCCAATCTATCACAAACAGGTTAATCATTGCTTTTCCTAAGAGAGAGAGGAAGAAGAAAAATGATTTAAATTCACCCAGAGGCTGAGAGTAATCATACTAATGCATTAGTTCAGATGTTATTTTGGGGCAAGATGGCTATTAGTCTGCCATAATTCATCTGAAAGGTCTGTGATAAGCTTTCCTGACATTATTTATTATTTGTTTTACAGCACAAAATATGCAAAGTGTAGTCTGAGAAATGAAAGTGGTATATAGAGCTTGTGCCTAAAATTCTGGAGTAAATTTATTTAGTGTCTTTATTGTCTTCAATTCAAGTAATATTTTTGGATTACCAAGTATGGGCAGAGCATCGTGGTAGGCACTGGCAAGGGGATGGGATACAGGAAAAAAGAATCAGATGTTTATTGAGCCCATACTCTGGTCAAGGCAGATAATAGGGAATTTCTTTTTAAGTTTATTTATTTATTTATTTATTTAGAGAGAGAGAGAGAGAGACAGCACAAGTGGGGGAGGGGCAGAGAGAGAGGGAGAGAATCCCAAGCAGGCTTTGTGCTGCTCACACAGAGCCCAACGTGGAGCTCAAACTCAGGAAACCACGAGATCATGACCTGAGCTGAAGCCAAGATTTGGACACGTAACCAACGGAGCCACCCAGGCGCCCCAATAATATGGGTTTTCTAATGGCTCCTGGGAGTCACAGACTGTCTTTAATACTCTAAATGTGGACATGGCACCACCAGACATGAATGGGTAACATTTTTTCCCAGCTTTACTAAGATATAATTGCCAAATAAAAATCATATATACTTCAAGTGCACAATGTGATTTGATGTATGTGTACACTTTGAATTGTTTAATCAAGCTGATTAACATACCCATCATCTCACTATTACTACTTTGTGTAAGAACAATTAAAATCTGTTCTCTTAGCAAATTTCAGGTATACCATACAGTATGGTTAACTACCATCACCATGCTGTATCTGAGCTATTCAGAATTTACTCCTCTGGCATATCTGAAACTCTATGCCCTTCAATGAACATTTGCTCATTTCCCTCACTACTCAGCCCCTGGCAACCACCACTCTGCTCTCTGCTTCTAAGAGTTTGACTCCTGTAAATTCTACACAGAAGTGACATCATTCAGTACCTGTCTTTCTGTGTCTAGCTTATTTAAATTTTTTTTAACGTTTATTTATTTTTGGGACAGAGAGAGACAGAGCATGAACAGGGGAGGGGCAGAGAGAGAGGGAGACACAGAATGGGAAGCAGGCTCCAGGCTCTGAGCCATCAGCCCAGAGCCCGACGCGGGGCCCGAACTCACGAACTGTGAGATCATGACCTGAGCTGAAGTTGGACGCTTAACCAACTGAGCCACCCAGGCGCCCCTGTGTCTAGCTTATTTAATTAACTTAGCATAATGTCCTCCAGTTTCATCCACATTATTGGAAATGATGAGAATTCCTTCTTTTTAAAAGCTAATATTCCAACGTGTGTGTGTGTGTGTGTGTGTGTGTGTGTGTGTGTCTGCGTGTGTATTACATTTTATTCGTTCATCCATCAATGGACACTTATGGTGCTCCAGTATCTTGGCTATTGTGAACAATGCTGCAATAAATAGGTGAGTACAGATATCTCTTCAGCATTGTGATTTAATTTTCTTTTGGACATCTACCCAGTGGTGGAATTGCTAGACTTACAGCTCTATTTTTACATTCTGAGGAACCTCCATACTGCTTTCCATAGTGACTACCAAAAGTGCACAAAGGTTCCCTCTTCTCCACATTCTCAATACTTACATTTTGTTTTTCTGTAGCAACAGACCAACAAATATGAGGTATGTAGTTTCATTTGTATTTCCCTGGTGATGAGTCACATTGAGCACCTTTCCTATACTTGTTGCCCATTTCTATGTCTTCCTTTGGGAAATGTCTATTCAGATCCTTTAACCATTTCTAAAATTCAGGCTCTTTGCTTGCTTTGAGTTGTCTGAGTTCCTTATAATATTTTGGATATTAACTCCTTATGAGATACATGGTTTGCAAATATTTTCTCCCATTCTGTAGGTTGCCTTCACTCTGTGGATTGTTTCCTTTGCTATGCAGAAGCTTTTTTACTTTGATGCAGCCTCAGCTGTCCATTTCTGTTTTCATTGCCTATTGCTTTTGGGGTCACATCCAAAAAAATCAGTGCCCAGACCAATGTCAATAAGTTTACCTTTATGTTTTCTCCTGGTACTTTTATAACTTTAGGTCTTGTGTTTAAGTTTTTAATCCATTTTGAGTTGATTTTTGTATATAGCATGAGATAATGGTTCCATTTCATTTCTTATGATATGGATATACAGTTTTCCCAATATCACTTGTTAAAAAGGTCATCCTTTCCCAATTGTTTGTTTGTGGCACCCTGTCAAAGATCAGTTGACTATACGTGCATGTATTTATTTCTGTGCCCTCTATTCTGTTCCATTGGTCTAAATGTCTGTTTTTCCATCAGTACCATACTGTTTTGATCACTATGGCTCTGTTGTATACTTTGAAACCAGGCTGTATGATGTCTCCAGCTTTGTTCTTCTTGCTCCAGATTGCCTTTGCTGAAGGCAACATATTCAGAAATACTTTGAGGCTAAATGACAGTGTGGGTTGTAAGCATCAGCTCCCATTGTCATGGAATGCCTTGCCCAAGGAGCAGTGCCCTAGAATTTGAATATAATCTAGAAGCATGGGCTCAGCATCCAGATTCAGGTTCTGGCTCTACCAGGTACCAGCGGTGTGAACCTGGCCAGCTACTGAACTCCTCTGTGCCTTGGTTTCTTCATCTGTAAAACGGACACGAGTGACATCTACCTCACAGGGTGGTTGCGAAAAGTAAATGGAAAAGTACTCAGGCTAACCACACCACGAGTGTCATTCGAGTGTGAGATATCAGTATTCTTACTGTTTTATGGGCACAGAGGAAGGAGGAGCGACATCAAAGGCTCATGGTAGAAGATGACAGAAGCCATCTGTTACAGGACAGGAGTGACGAGCACGGGGTTGTCAGTCTCCCACGCTCCATCCTTTTGCTCACTTGGCTCTTGGAAACGCAGTGTGTGGGCAAAGAGAAATGAAGGGGGGTGTGGGACTTGTTCTAATTGATCTCTTGTGTTCCCTTTGATACTCTTCAGGAGGTTCTGGTAGGGTTTGAATCGCTTTTCAATTATTCTTGCCCTCTTACAGCTCTTTATATAAAGCTGAAATGGGGTAGAGACTGTCAAGAGGGACTCCTGGCTATTTCCTCCTAATCTGAAGCGATCCCAGCCACATCTGAACCCTGGGGCCACTTTGCTTGAACTACATTTTTAAACTCTTGCTTAGTCTGCAACATAGTATGTTCACTTCTGCACATATGATATGCCTCTGAAAAACCCCATAAGGGTTAAGGCTAGGCCTTATTTGCTTGGCATTCTGACCACATTCCTTTACAGAGTAGCGTTTCATAATCATTGTTGAAATAAGGAAAAGAGTATTTTCTAGGGTCAGTGATAAGACCAACTACTTGGAAAAGAAGGTTCCAACCTTAAATAGGGGAGGTCCTAAGAATTGTATAATCCTAATCTTGAATGGGATTTCTATTCATTCCAGAAACTGAACAGACACCTTTAACCTGAAAGCAAAAAATGTGACCACTTGCTTTCATTTCAGATGCCGGCATTGGACAGAATCGAGAAGCCTCAGCCAGCCCTGGTTTCCTCCCAAGGTATGGCACTTGATTAAGAATGTGCTAGAGCTGAGGCTGTAATACTGTTAATGCATTTGGCTTCCTAGTCAGGTAGCTGTGAGCAGAATTTGAAGGCAGGGCTAGATATTTTCAGATCAAGTGCACTTTCAGACTGTGGTGCTAAGAAACCTCTTCGTTGTACAGTGTTTACAAAGCAAGTCATAATCCACATCACGGTTCAGAAAGTATCACAGGAGAGAAAAAGATCCAGATAAATTTTGGATGTCAATTATCCTTCCCAGTGCTATTATTGCATAAGACATTCTTATAATTCAAAATAGAGGTTTAGAGAAATAGTTCCACATTTATAGCATTTCGTTCCACTCTTTCCCACTAACCCCCAGGCCAGTGGGGATTGGCGATGAGAAGGCAAGTTTCAGGGTGGGTCCACTGAAAGAAGGGGTTCAGAGAAATAAGAGGTACAAGGTAAATCTCATTAACAAAGCAGAGCGTGACCTATTTGTTAAATGCCGTTTTGAGGCTGCAGTCTACAAAACAGTGGCTTTCAATCCTGGCTGCCCATTAGAGTCATTATGTTTTTTTCCTGCTTGTTTTTATTTTTACTTTGTATTAAAATATGACACATGTTCAGCGAAGTACACTAATCTCAAGCATGCAGCTTTGTGAATTTTCACAAGGCCAACTACCTGGGTACACCATCAGATCAAAATATAAAACATTTCTAGGACCCCAGAGGCCTCCCCAGAGGTAACCACTCTCTTGATACCTATCACCCTGGACAAATTTTGTCTGCTCTTAAATTTCATTTAAACAAGATCATACAATATGCATTTTGTTGTTTTTTTTAATTAAACAAAAATTTTTTGGTTAATGTTTATTTGAGAGAGAGAGAGAGAGAGAGAGACAGAGTGTTAGCAGGGGAGGAGCAGAGAGAGGGAGAGAGGGAGACACACAGAATCCGAAGCAGGCTCCAGGCTCTGAGCTGTCAGCACAGAACCCGATGCGTGGCTCGAACTCATGGACTGCGAGACCATGACCTGGGCTGAAGTTGGACACTTAACCGACTGAGCCACCCAGGCACCCTAAAGTGTTTTTAATATTTATTTATTTTTGAGAGAGAGAGAGGGAGGGAGAGAGAGGGGGAGAAAGGGAGACACAATCTGAAGCTGGCTCCAGGCTGTGAGCTGTCAGCACAGAGCCAGATCCGGGGCTCAAACTCACGAGCTGTGACACCATGACCTGAGCCAAAGTTGGATGCTCAACCGACTGAGCCACCCAGGCACCCCCTCATTCTGGTTTTTTAACTGAATATAATGTCTATGTGATCCATCTATATTGTTGCATGTACAGTTTGCTCTTTTATATTATATGTAATATATACATTATATGCTAGGTAGTATTCCAACATATGAATATATCACAGTTTATTTATTCTACTGTTTGCTTTTTTTTCCCGGGTGAAACAGATGGGTCTTTCTGTGCATGAAATATCTCTGGAAGACACTGTTAACAATTGCTCTGGGAAGGGAAACCAGGTGATTACAGGGCAGGGATGAGGCGGAAACTTACTTTCCACATACAACTCTCTATAGCTTTTTATTCTGTCCAGTGTATCTGCTATAGATAATACATAAATTTAAGTAATAAACATTTTCTTTAAAATCAAGTCCTTCTTGTGTCTCAACTCTAGAAATTCATTCTACTGTTGATGGCCATTTGGATTGTTCCCAGTTTTGGGTGATTACAAACAAAGTTTCTGTGAATAATCTTGTACATGTCTTTTGGTGCTACAGACACCCAATTCTCTTGGACATATACCTAGGAGTGCAGTTGCTTGGTTGTAAGGAAGACATTATGTCAAGCATTTTCCAAGATGGTTATATTAATTCATATTCCTACCAGCAATGGATGAGAATCACAATTGCTCTAGCTCTTCTCCAACAGCTAATGTTACTCGATTTTTAAAGGTTTAGCCTAGGGAGCTTTATATGATACCATCCCCAGAGAATCTTCCCTAATTCTTCTGGTTCTGGGGCAGCACTCGCACATGGGTACTTCTGGAAATTCTCCCAGGCTATCCCAATGTGCAGCCAGGGCTGAGAACCACAAATTTGAATAATGTCCTTACTTGACTGGCCATCGGAATCAGTGGGAGAACTGGAAAACATACAGGTTCTTGGGTCTTGTCCCAGACCCACTGAATCAGACGCTCCAAGGGAAAATCTGTGGTCTGAACTAGCTCTTGGAGTGATTTGGATGCAACTGGCCCTACATTTGACAACCACAGATTTAAGACATGTTTATTAAAAACTTCAGCTACTTTTTTTTTTCACTGAAGAAGACACACACAGTTAAAAGCAAAGAGAAAATAAAAGCAGTTCATTTGCATACACAATGGAAAGGAAGCTTCTCCTAACCTAGACTCCTAGGGTCCCTCTACAGAGGTGACTGCAGGGTTGGTTTTCATGTTTTGTGTGTTTTCTAAAGATTTGGGGAACATACCATATTTGTTAAGATACTTTATGTTGCAAGTCATTGAAAACTCTTCACATACTGGCTTCCATTTTTAAAAGAACATGGAGAGAATTCATTTCCAGAACTGAATAGTTGGATTTAGCCCTGGCTCTGGGTACACTAAGAGCCCGAGACTCAAACTCCGAGTCTCAGGTTTTTACACCTTTTGGCTGTTCCTTTATCATCAGGTCCCTTCCCTTAATGGCAGCAAAATGGCTTCATGGCTGTTTCTGGCCTGAGAACCTCGCCCCTTCACACTGTGCCACCATTTTCTGGTCCTTTTCTCTACAAATCCTGGCATTTTCTCTGTCTCACTGATCTGAATTGGATCACGCACTCATCCCTGAACTAATCACTATGACCACAGGAAATGGAAGGTATCCCCTGGCACTCAAGACTAGGTCATTTTACCAAAATATGTGATTATAGATGTGAATTTATGTCCCAAAGGAAAATCGAATGAATGTTCACAGGGTAGTCATGGCTAACCCTTAATATCATTTACTATGTAACAGCATACTCTATCAAAAACCCATTTCAGAAAGCATGTTATAGACCTTTGGTCATGACAGATTGTCCCAGGAAGTCTGGCCTAAACCCAAAAAGGTCCTTGCAATGTTTTTTTGTTGTTGTTGTTGTCTTCTTCCTCCTTGTCTTAGAAGCAGGGAAATGGAGGGGATGCCCAGGGGCAGAAGCTGGGGGAATCGTGGAAGTGAGGGACGGTTGGTTTGTGGAGTGCGTGCTCACTCTTGTGTTCAGGCCTCCTTCCCCCCCCCCCACTTGGAAATGAGTTAGCTGAATTCTATTTATTTCTTAATTAATAGGCATTCACCTCTTTCTGAAGTTGAAGTTAAGCTAGCTTCATTAACAGCTGGCCTTCATACACATGCTCTTGAACAGCTTCACCATTGACAGTATCCCCTGGTGTGGCAGGGTTAGTAGAACAACTCTGTGACATTAAGGGTTAGCCTTACGCTCCCATTTAGCTCCTCCAGACAGTCTCCCGGTCACCTTTTGTTAGGACGGGTTCATCCTTAAGGTCATCCATTAGGAAATCCAGGGGTCTCCTACCCCAACACTGATGCTGGACAGAACTATAACTGACCAAAGCAAACCAGCTTCTATTCTAATGTTTGTTTGTTTTGAGAGAGAGAGAGCTCAGGGGAGGGGTTGAGAGAGAGAGAAGGAGAGAGAGAAAATCTCAAGCAGGCTCCACGTCATCAGTGCAGAACCCTCTGCAGGACTCAGTCTCAGGAAGTGTGAGATCATGACCTGAGCCAAAATCAAGAGTCAGGTGCTTAACCAAATGAGCCACCCAGGTGCCCCAAAACGGCTTCTATTCTAAATGATTAATATATGTCCTAGTAACGACTTACTTAAGACTTACAAGCAACTCTGAAATTGTAAGATTTGTATAAGCAGTCCTAAAAATGGTTTCCTTCCTATTTCTATTTATCAGTTGTGATTAGTATATTAGGTGTTATCTAAAATTAGAACGGAAATTGTATTACTTTAAATAGATTAATAAACAGCTTTGGGGAGGGTGCAGAAGGGTTTGTAACAATACTGTAAACTGTTGTGTGTACTACAAACTTCCTTATATATTCATTTTATGACCTATTTTTATATCATAATGCTTTTGATAGACATAACTTATCCCAATGGACTCTATTATTACTATTAATTATCTTTATAAATTTGTTTAGTTTTTCTCTACCTTAACAGTAGTTTTCCTCTTTTAACACTAATCTAGAAGAACTTTCTAAAAGTGTTCTTACTTTCTGACAGTATCAGAATGTTTTCAGCCTATCTTGCTTTTTCTCTAAGACTGGGTCCAATATCCACCAAGGAACTCTGGCTCCTTTTCATGGAAAATAGTGAGATGGGTCAGAACATGGAGTCTATGTTGCACTGCAGACATTACTGTGACTTTTGGAAGTAGGAATGGCAGAACCAAAGATACAATATACCATAAAGCATGGGTCTCAACCTGGGGAAATTTGTCCCCCACAAGGCATTTGGCAAAGTTTGGGGCCATTTTTACTTGTCATGACTGGGGAGAGGAGACTTGGTACTGGCATCCAGTGTCTACACACTAGATAGCCAGGGATGCTGCTAAATTTCCTATAACACGCAGGACAGCCACCACCACCAAAGAATTATTTGATGCCAAGTGTCAATAGTGTTGAGGTTGAGAAACCTTTCCGTAAAGCATTAGCTCATGTTGATGCTTTCAGTTTACCTGCTTAAGTTCCTGCCCTTTGTTTTTGAAATATCTTATTATAAATATTGGTAAGTTTCCTACCATTTTGTGCATACTCATGCATATATATACACATGATATATACACACATGATATATACACATTATATATATATCCCTATATATATACATGTATATCCCTATATATATACATACATGATATATACACACATGATATATACACATTATATATACATATATATATATATATATATCTCCCTATCAAATTTGACATTTTGTGTTCTTTATTATCACCCCCCAATCCTGTATTTGCATTACAGTGCTGCAAAGAACAGCGCATATCCCCACTCCCCATGTAAGAGCATTTATGGTGCTCTAGCGGCTATATTTTAGGTTTTAGGGTGATTAATGTGATTTACAAACAGAATACACACGTGGAAACGTCGTGGGAAAGCGTCATGGCCATGATTTGTTTTTCTTCTTTTTTCTCCCTTCCTTCTCAACCCTTAGTTAAAAATCTGTGAGCTGATTCCAAATAATGCAAAGTCTGTGATGTGCTGGTTGATACTATCAGAGAGTAGCACCAGCTGTCAGAAAAGAAAGTCAAGGGGCGCCTGGGTGGCTCAGTTGGTTAAGTGTCCGACTTTGGCTCAGGTCATGATCTCACGGTTCGTGGGTTCAAGCCTTGAGTTGGGCTCTGTGCTGACAGCTCAGAGCCTGGCGCCTGCTTCGGATTCTGTGTCTCCCGCTCTCTGTCCCTTCCCTGCTTGTGCTCTGTCTCTCTTTCAAAAATAAATAAACATTAGGGGCGCCTGGGTGGCTCAGTCAGTTAAGCGTCCGACTTCAGCTCAGGTCACAATCTCGTGGTGAGGTCCAGCCCTGCATCGGGCTCTGGGCTGATGGCTCAGAGCCTGGACCCTGCTTCCGATTCTGTGTCTCCCTCTCTCTCTGCCCCTCCCCTGTTCATGCTCTGTCTCTCTCTGTCTCAAAAATAAATAAACGTTAAAAAAAATTAAAAAAAAATTTAAAAAATAAAAAAAAGAAAAGAGAAGTAAAACCCAACCTCTCTCAAGAGGACCGTTCCTCAAGGGAATCTTAAGGGCGTGCCACTCCTAGCATGACAAGTAGAGGCCCTGTTGTGGAACCCATTTTTATACTTCCCTGTTAATAGTGTCATTTTCCTTCCCTCCTTATTTTACTTACGTACTTACTTATTTCCTTTTTTAATGTTTATTTTTAATTTTAAAATTTTTTTATTTATTTCTGAGAGGCAGAGAGAGAGCATGAGCAGGGGAGGGGCAGAGAGAGAGGGAGACACAGAATCTGAAGAAGGCTCCAGTCTCTGAGCTGTCAGCACACAGCCTGACATGGGGCTTGAACCCACCAACTGTGAGATCATGGACCTGAGCTGAAGTCAAGACACTCAACTGACTGAGCCAACCCAGGTGTCCCAATTTCCTTTATTTTATTTTATTTTTTTAAGATTTTTAAATTTTAAGTAATCTCTACACCCAGTGTGGGGCTCAAACTTACAACCTGAAGATCAAGAATTACATGCTCAAGGGCTCCTGGGGGGCTCAGTCCCTTTAGCATCCGACTTCAACTTCAGCCCAGGTCATGGTTTCATGGCTAGTGAGCTTGAGCATGTCAGTGAGGAGCCTGCTTAGAATCCTCTGTCTCCCTCTCTCTCTGTCCCTCCCCCACTCTTAGGCATGCTCTCTCTTTAAAAAAATAAATAAACATTAAAAAAAAAAGTCGCGGGCGCCTGGGTGGCTCAGTCGGTTAAGCGTCCGACTTCGGCTCAGGTCATGATCTCGCGGTCCGTGGGTTCGAGCCCCACGTCGGGCTCTGTGCTGACAGCTTAGAGCCTGCAGCCTGTTTCAGATTCTGTGTCTCCCTCTTTCTCTGACCCTCCCCTGTTCATGCTCTCTCTCTGTCTCAAAAATAAATAAATGTTAAAAAAATTAAAAAAAAAAAGTCACATGCTCTCCCAACTAAGCCAGCCAGGTGTCCCTCATTCCTTCCTTATTTTTAAAAAACTTTTTTGAAATACAATATACATACCGGAAAGTGCACACATCTTAAGCGTGCTACTTGATGGATTCTTTTTTTTTTTTGTTAAGACTATTCATTTATTTTTATATATATATATATGAAATTTATTGACAAATTGGTTTCCATACAACACCCAGTGCTCATCCCAAAAGGTGCCCTCCTCAATACCCATCACCCACCCTCCCCTCCCTCCCACCCCCCATCAACCCTCAGTTTGTTCTCAGTTTTTAACAGTCTCTTATGCTTTGGCTCTCTCCCACTCTAACCTCTCTCTTTTTTTTTTTCCTTCCCCTCCCCCATGGGTTCCTGTTAAGTTTCTCAGGATCCACATAAGAGTGAAACCATATGGTATCTGTCTTTCTCTGTATGGCTTATTTCACTTAGCATCACACTCTCCAGTTCCATCCACGTTGCTACAAAAGGCCATATTTCATTTTTTCTCATTGCCACGTAGTATTCCATTGTGTATATAAACCACAATTTCTTTATCCATTCATCAGTTGATGGACATTTAGGCTCTTTCCATAATTTGGCTATTGTTGACAGTGCTGCTATGAACATTGGGGTACAAGTGCCCCTATGCATCAGTACTCCTGTATCCCTTGGATAAATTCCTAGCAGTGCTATTGCTGGGTCATAGGGTAGGTCTATTTTTAATTTTCTGAGGAACCTCCACACTGCTTTCCAGAGCGGCTGCACCAATTTGCATTCCCACCAACAGTGCAAGAGGGTTCCCGTTTCTCCACATCCTCTCCAGCATCTATAGTCTCCTGATTTGTTCATTTTGGCCACTCTGACTGGCGTGAGGTGATACCTGAGTGTGGTTTTGATTTGTATTTCCCTGATAAGGAGCGACGCTGAACATCTTTTCATGTGCCTGTTGGCCGTCTGGATGTCTTCTTTAGAGAAGTGTCTATTCATGTTTTCTGCCCATTTCTTCACTGGGTTATTTGTTTTTCGGGTGTGGAGTTTGGTGAGCTCTTTACAGATTTTAGATACTAGCCCTTTGTCCGATATGTCATTTGCAAATATCTTTTCCCATTCCGTTGGTTGCCTTTTAGTTTTGTTGGTTGTTTCCTTTGCTGTGCAGAAGCTTTTTATCTTCATAAGGTCCCAGTAATTCACTTTTGCTTTTAATTCCCTTGCCTTTGGGGATGTGTCGAGTAAGAGATTGCTACGGCTGAGGTCAGAGAGGTCTTTTCCTGCTTTCTCCTCTAAGGTTTTGATGGTTTCCTGTCTCACATTTAGGTCCTTTATCCATTTTGAGTTTATTTTTGTGAATGGTGTGAGAAAGTGGTCTAGTTTCAACCTTCTGCATGTTGCTGTCCAGTTCTCCCAGCACCATTTGTTAAAAAGGCTGTCTTTTTTCCATTGGATGTTCTTTCCTGCTTTGTCAAAGATGAGTTGGCCATACGTTTGTGGGTCTAGTTCTGGGGTTTCTATTCTATTCCATTGGTCTATGTGTCTGTTTTTGTGCCAATACCATGCTGTCTTCATGATGACAGCTTTGTAGTAGAGGCTGAAGTCTGGGATTGTGATGCCTCCTGCTTTGGTCTTCTTCTTCAAAATTCCTTTGGCTATTCGGGGCCTTTTGTGGTTCCATATGAATTTTAGGATTGCTTGTTCTAGTTTCGAGAAGAATGCTGTGCAATTTTGATTGGGATTGCATTGAATGTGTAGATAGCTTTGGGTAGTATTGACATTTTGATAATATTTATTCTTCCAATCCATGAGCAGGGAATGTCTTTCCATTTCTTTAAATCTTCTTCAATTATCTTCATAAGCTTTCTATAGTTTTCAGCATACAGATCCTTTACATCTTTGGTTAGATTTATTCCTAGGTATTTTATGCTTCTTGGTGCAATTGTGAATGGGATCAGTTTCTTCATTTGTCTTTCTGTGGCTTCATTGTTAGTGTATAAGAATGCAACTGATTTCTGTACATTGATTTTGTATCCTGCAACTTTGCTGAATTCATGTATCAGTTCTAGCAGACTTTTGGTGGAGTCTATCGGATTTTCCATGTATAATATCATGTCATCTGCAAAAAGCGAAAGCTTGACTTCATCTTTGCCAATTTTGATGCCTTTGATTTCCTTTTGTTGTCTGATTGCTGATGCTAGAACTTCCAGCACTATGTTAAACAACAGCGGTGAGAGTGGGCATCCCTGTCGTGTTCCTGATCTCGGGGAAAAAGCTCTCAGTTTTTCCCCGTTGAGGATGATGTTAGCTGTGGGCTTTTCATAAATGGCTTTTATGATCTTTAAGTATGTTCCTTCTATCCCGACTTTCTCAAGGGTTTTTATTAAGAAAGGGTGCTGGATTTTGTCAAAGGCCTTTTCTGCATCGATTGACAGGATCATATGGTTCTTCTCTTTTTTTTTTGTTAATGTGATGTATCACGTTGATTGATTTGCGAATGTTGAACCAGCCCTGCATCCCAGGAATGAATCCCACTTGATCATGGTGAATAATTCTTTTTATATGCCATTGAATTCGATTTGCTAGTATCTTATTGAGAATTTTGGCATCCATATTCATCAGGGATATTGGCCTGTAGTTCTCTTTTTTTACTGGGTCTCTGTCTGGTTTAGGAATCAAAGTAATACTGGCTTCATAGAATGAGTCGGGAAGTTTTCCTTCCCTTTCTATTTCTTGGAATAGCTTGAGAAGGATAGGTATTATCTCTGCTTTAAACGTCTGGTAGAACTGCCCTGGGAAGCCATCTGGTCCTGGATTCTTATTTGTTGGGAGATTTTTGATAACCGATTCAATTTCTTCGCTGGTTATGGGTCTGTTCAAGCTTTCTATTTCCTCCTGATTGAGTTTTGGAAGAGTGTGGGTGTTCAGGAATTTGTCCATTTCTTCCAGGTTGTCCAATTTGTTGGCATATAATTTTTCATAGTATTCCCTGATAATTGTTTGTATCTCTGAGGGATTGGTTGTAATAATTCCATTTTCATTCATGATTTTATCTATTTGGGTCATCTCCCTTTTCTTTTTGAGAAGCCTGGCTAGAGGTTTGTCAATTTTGTTTATTTTTTCAAAAAACCAACTCTTGGTTTCGTTGATCTGCTCTACAGTTTTTTTTAGATTCTATATTGTTTATTTCTGCTCTGATCTTTATTATTTCTCTTCTTCTGCTGGGTTTAGGCTGCCTTTGCTGTTCTGCCTCTATTTCCTTTAGGTGTGCTGTTAGATTTTGTATTTGGGATTTTTCTTGTTTCTTGAGATAGGCCTGGATTGCAACGTATTTTCCTCTCAGGACTGCCTTCGCTGCGTCCCAAAGCGTTTGGATTGTTGTATTTTCATTTTCGTTTGTTTCCATATATTGTTTAATTTCTTCTCTAATTGCCTGGTTGACCCACTCATTCGTTAGTAGGGTGTTCTTTAACCTCCATGCTTTTGGAGGTTTTCCAGACTTTTTTCTGTGGTTGATTTCAAGCTTCATAGCATTGTGGTCTGAAAGTATGCATGGTATGATTTCAATTCTTGTAAACTTATGAAGGGCTGTTTTGTGACCCAGTATATGATCTATCTTGGAGAATGTTCCATGTGCACTCGAGAAGAAAGTATATTCTGTTGCTTTGGGATGCAGAGTTCTAAATATATCTGTCAAGTCCATCTGATCCAATGTCTCATTCAGGGCCCTTGTTTCTTTATTGACCGTGTGTCTAGATGATCTATCCATTTCTGTAAGTGGGGTGTTAAAGTCCCCTGCAATTACCACATTCTTATCGATAAGGTTGCTTATGTTTATGAGTAATTGTGTTATATATTTGGGGGCTCCAGTATTCGGCACATAGACATTTATAACTGTTAGCTCTTCCTGATGGATAGACCCTGTAATTATTATATAATGCCCTTCTTCATCTCTTGTTACAGCCTTTAATTTAAAGTCTAGTTTGTCTGATATAAGTATGGCTACTCCTGCTTTCTTTTGGCTTCCAGTAGCATGAGAAATAGTTCTCCATCCCCTCACTCTCAATCTAAAGGTGTCTTCAGGTCTAAAATGAGTCTCTTGTAGACAGCAAATAGATGGGTCTTGTTTTTTTATCCATTCTGATACCCTATGTCTTTTGGTTGGCGCATTTAATCCATTTACATTCAGTGTTATTATAGAAAGATACGGGTTTAGAGTCATTGTGATGTCTGTATGTTTTATGCTTGTTGTGATGTCTCTGGTACTTTGTCTCACAGGGTCCCCCTTAGGATCTCTTGTAGGGCTGGTTTAGTGGTGACAAATTCCTTCAGTTTTTGTTTGGGAAGATCTTTATCTCTCCTTCTATTCTAAATGACAGACTTGCTGGATAAAGGATTCTCGGCTGCATATTTTTCCTGTCTAGCACCCTGAAAATCTCGTGCCAATTCTTTCTGGCCTGCCACGTTTCAAAAGAGAGATCAGTCATGAGTCTTATAGGTCTCCCTTTATATGTGAGGGCACGTTTACCCCTTGCTGCTTTCAGAATTTTCTCTTTATCCTTGTATTTTGCCAGTTTCACTATGATATGTCATGCAGAAGATCGATTCAAGTTACGTCTGAAGGGAGTTCTCTGTGCCTCTTGGATTTCAATGCCTTTTTCCTTCCCCAGTTCAGGGAAGTTCTCAGCTATTATTTCTTCAAGTACCCCTTCAGCACCTTTCCCTCTCTCTTCCTCCTCTGGGATACCAATTATGCGTATATTATTTCTTTTTAGTGTATCACTTAGTTCTCTAATTTTCCCCTCATACTCCTGGATTTTTTTATCTCTCTTTTTCTCAGCTTCCTCTTTTTCCATAACTTTATCTTCTAGTTCACCTATTCTCTCCTCTGCCTCTTCAATCCGAGCCGTGGTGGTTTCCATTTTGTTTTGCATTTCATTTAAAGCGTTTTTCAGCTCCTCGTGACTGTTCATTAGTCCCTTGATCTCTGTAGCAAGAGATTCTCTGCTGTCCTGTATACTGTTTTCAAGCCTAGCGATTAATTTTATGACTATTATTCTAAATTCACTTTCTGTTGTATTATTTAAATCCTTTTTGATCAGCTCATTAGCTGTTGTTATTTCCTGGAGATTCTTCTGAGGGGAATTCTTCCGCTTGGTCATTTTGGATAGTCCCTGGTGTGGTGAGGACCTGCAGGGCACTTCCCCTGTGCTGTGGTGTATAACTGGAGTTGGTGGGCGGGGCCGCAGTCCGACCTGATGTCTGCCCCCAGCCCACCGCTGGGGCCACAGTCAGACTGGTGTGTGCCTTCTCTTCCCCTCTCCTAGGGGCGGGATTCACTGTGGGGTGGCGTGGCCCGTCTGGGCTACTTGCACACTGCCAGGCTTGTGATGCTGGGGATCTGGCGTATTAGCTGGGGTGGGTAGGCAAGGTGCACGGCGGCAGGAGGGGCAGGCTTAGCTCGCTTCTCCTTAGGTGATCCACTTCAGGAGGGGCCCTGTGGCAGCGGGAGGGAGTCAGATCCGCTGCCGGAGGTTTGGCTCCGCAGAAGCACAGAGTTGGGTGTTTGCGCGGAGCGAGCAATTTCCCTGGCAGGAACTGGTTCCCTTTGGGATTTTGGCTGGGGGATGGGCGAGGGAGATGGCGCTGGCGAGCGCCTTTGTTCGCCACCAAGCTGAGCTCTGTCATCAGGGGGCTCAGCAGCTCTCCCTCCCTTTGTCCTCCAGCCTTCCCGCTTTCTGAGCAGAGCTGTTAACTTGTGACCTCCCAGACGCTAAGTCGCGCTTGCTGTCGGAACACAGTCCGTCAGGCCCCTCCGCTTTTGCAAGCCGGACTCGGGGGCTCTGCTTGGCCGGCGAGCCGCCCCTCCGCCCCGGCTTCCTCCCGCCAGTCCATGGAGCGCGCACCGCCTCACCGCCCTTCCTACCCTCTTCCGTGGGCCTCTCGTCTGCACTTGGCTCCGGCGACTCCGTTCTGCTAATCCTCTGGCGGTTTTCTGGGTTATTTAGGCAGGTGTAGGTGGAATCTAAGTGATCAGCAGGACGCGCGGTGAGCCCAGCGTCCTCCTACGCCGCCATCTTAGAGGGAATCCACGCTACTTGATGGATTCTAAAAACCTGATCACACCTGTATAACTAGCACCTAAACTGAGATGCTAACCAAGACTAGCACCCAGAAATCCCCTTGCATTCCCTTTCAATTACTGCCCCACCTCCCAACCAAGTCACCTTTGTAACTTCTAATAGCATAGGCTAGTTTTACCAGTTTTGATAATATAAATAAGTGAAAGCACACAGTATGTATTCATTTGTATCTGGTTTCTTTCACCCAACAGTGTATTCGTGAGATCCATGCACACTGTTGTGCGTTAGTTAGTAGAAGCCTCATTGTTACTGTGATTCGGCATGTGAATGGTGCGCGAACATACCACACTTTCTCCGCCTTACTGTTGAACATTTGTGCATTGAGTTTTCATTTGGGGGCTATTTGAAATAGTGCCGTTATAAACATTCTTGTAAATGTCTTCTGGTGAACATATGTCACACACGTAAGCATTGCTGTTGGTTCCTAAGAGTGGAATTTTGGGGTCATAAATACACACATGTTTAACTTCAGTATATAATGCCAAACAGGTCTCCAAAGTGGTTGTGCCAATTTATACACCTGTCATTAGTGTAAAAGGGTTCCATTGGCTCTACAATGTCACAAATACTTGATATTTTCCATCTCTTTTCTTTCCAGCCACACTGGCATGTGTGCAGTGGTATCGCAATTGGTTTCAATTTGCATTTTCCATATGATGAATGCAACCGAACACCTTTTCATACGTTGGTCGGTCATTTGGATATCAGCTGCTGTGAAATATTAATTCCCTATGCTTTATTTAAAAAATCTTATGGGGGGCACCTGGGTGGCTTGGTCGGTTAAGCGTCCGACTTCGGCTCAGGTCATGATCTCACAGTCCGTGAGTTCGAGCCCCGCGTCGGGCTCTGTGCTGACAGCTCACAGCCTGGAGCCTGTTTCAGATTCTGTGTCTCCCTCTCTCTCTGCTCCTCCCCTGCTCATGCTCTGTCTCTCTCTGTCTCAAAAGTAAATAAACGTTAAAAAAATGTTTTTTTTTTAAATCTTATGGTATTCTCCTCCCCCTTCTATTTTATTCCCCTTGCTGTGTAAAGACCTTCTCCCTCCCCTCACCCTGGGGGTGGTCATTATAACATTTGAATTTTTAAGGTAATGTTCTCTCATTTCATTTTTAAGCCTGTGCTAATTCACTCTTTGTTCCTTTTTCCTTAGGAGCATTTTAATGTATTTTACTGATCAGTTGTTAGCATACTAAAGATATAAAGGACTTCATTTGTTCAGAAACTGGAGATGTAGAAGTAGAGCCTAGTAGACAAGAGAAGTCCCACTCACGAGGTTGGGTTTCTGGAAGCTGTTTCAACTTTAAGCCAAACCAGCGCCAAAGAAATATGTAGTATTGAGGGCTTTCTGATAAATCTTTAGTTTGATTAATAAAATGTGATTAAAATGCATATCAAGATTTTTTTGGGTGAAATGCATAAAAGATTACAGAATACAAGATTACTTTCTTAGAAAGCTTGCATAGAATGATTTCTACTTAAGCTTTCACAAGGTAATCTGAGTTCATAATAATTGGTTACAAAAAAAATACACGTGGAGATAAATTAAAGCACATTTCAGTTAAAATTCCACCTTCATATCATATTAGTTCAATTTTACCAATATTTGGCACATCATTTTGAGCCATATTTTTTTAGTCTCTGATATTTTGTATAAGGTTCAACAGAGAACGACTATACTGTTTTGATATAAGTATCCGTTTTCTGCATCATGATAATATACTGTGCCTGGAATCCCCCTAATTTTACATTCTGTGGGAATTGTACATTATATAGTTATCATCAATAAACTTTGCTAGTAGAAATGTATTCCCAATTTCACATGGACTTATCTTTTTAAAAAGTTTTTTAAAAAAAATTTATTTTATTTTGAGAGACAGAGTGTGTGTGTGAGTGAAGGAGGGTGAGAGAGGGTGAGAGAGAGAATTCCCAGCAGGCTCCATGCTGTCAGTGCAGAGCCCAACACGGGGCTCAATCTCACAACCCATGAGATCATGCCTGAGCCAAGATCAAGAGTTGGATGCTTAACTGACTGAGCCAATCAGGTGTCCCTGGACTTATCTTTAAAAATCCCTCATAGAGGGGCTCCTGGGTGGCTCAGTTGGTTAAGCACCTGACTTCAGTTCAGGTCATGATCTCATGGTTCATGAGTTCAAGCCCCACATCAGGCTCTGTGCTGACAGCTCAGAGAGTCTGCTTTGGATTCTGTGTCTCCCTCTCTCTCTGCACCTTCCCCCACTCACACTCTCTCTCTCTCAAAAATAAATAAACATTAAAAAAATCTTTAAAAAGTCCCTCATAGCGACCCAGAAATAAAAATCACACATATATGGTCAATTAATTTATGACAAAGGATGAGAAAGGATGGTCTCTTCACTAAATAGTGCTGGGAAAACTGGATACCTACATGCAACACAGAGAAACTGGACCACTGTCTTACATCATACACAAAATTCAACTCAAAATGGATTAAAGACTTGAACTTAAGACCTGAAACCATAAAACTCCATAAAGAAAACATAGGGGATAAGCTCCTTGATCTCAGTATTTGCACAATTTTTTGGATGTGAAAACTAAAACAAACAAGTGGGATTACATCAAACTAAACAGCTTCTTTAGAGCAATGAAAACCATCAACAAAATGAAAGGGCAACCTATAGAAGGGAGAACATATTTGCAAACTATATATCTGATAAGGGGTTAACATCCAAAATATATAAAGAACTCATATGACTCAACAGAAAACGGACAATTTAATTAGAAAATAGGCAAAGGACCTGAATAAACATTTTTCCAAAGAAGACATCCAGATGGCCAACAGATACATGAAAAAGTGCTTACCATCACTTATCATCAGGGAAATAAAAACCACAATTAGATACCACCTCACACCTGTTAGAATAACTATTATTTATTTTTTTTAACGTTTATTTATTTTTGAGACAGAGAGAGACAGAGCATGAACAGGGGAGGGTCAGAGAGAGGGAGACACAGAATCTGAAGCAGGCTCCAGGCTCTAAGATGTCAGCACAGAGCCCGACACGGGGCTCAAACTCATGGACTGTGAAATCATGACCTGAGCCCAAGTCGGACACTTAACCGACTGAGCCACCCAGGCGCCCCTAGAATAACTTTTATAAAACAAGACAAAAAGTAACAAGTGTTGGTGAGAATGTAGAGAAAAGGGAACCCTTCTGCACAGTTGGTGGGAATGCAAACTGGTGCAGCCACTGTGGAAAACAGCATAGAGGTTCCTCAGAAAAGTCAAAAATAGAAGTTACCATATGATTCAGAAATTCCACTTTTGGGCATATATCCAAAGGAAATGAAATCAGTATCTTAAAGAGGTATCTTCCCCCTCACATTCACTGCAGCATTATCAACAATAGCCAAGACATGGAAACAACCTAAGTGTCTACCAATGGATGAATGGATAAAGAAGATGTGGTGTATAGATGCAAAATATAATAGTTAGTCATGAAAAAGGAGGAAATCCTGTCATTTGCAACAACATAGATGAACATAAGAGAAATAAGACAGAGAAAGACAAATACTGTACGATCTCACTGATAACACGGAGCTAAAAAGAAAAGCCAAACTCAATAGATACAGAGAACAGGCTGGTGGTTGCCAGAGGCAGAGGGTGAGGGAAAACACCGGTGAGGAGGTCAAAAGTTACAAACTTCCAATTATAAAACAAGTAAGTTCTGAGGATGTGATGTACAGCCTGGTGACTATAGCTGACAATACCGTATTATGTATTCAGAGTTGTTAAGGGAGTAGGTCTCAAAAGCTGTAATCAAAAGAAAAAAAAATCTGTAACTGTGTGGTGATGGATGTTAATTAAACTTATCGTGGTGATCACCTCACTATATCTACGTATATTGGTCACTATGTTGACCAATTGATACACCTTAAACTAATATAATATTATATGTCAATTATATCTCAATTAAAAAAATCTTTTAAAGCAAATCCCTGAACTGAAATATACGAGATTTTTTTAAATTGTTAGAGTATTTGTTTTTTACCATCTTTTAATTTCTAATTTCTAATTAAATTTCTAATTACCATCTTTTAATTTCTAATCAGTAGTTTCATAAAACAACAACAAAAACGGGAAACAAAGTTGTCACTCTTCCCTGCCCACACTATAGCTTAGCAGGGAAAGCACTGACCTCAGGACAAAATCATAAAAACTTTCAGTTAATTAACGATCGCTGGTAAATTTCCATTTAAATATCTTTGCCTTGTTATCTCTGGTTGCTTTTCAAACTGTTAGGTCACTAAAGTCTGCTTTTGAGACAAAGACTATTCCTGCCCCAAAAGTCAGGGGAAATATAAAAAAATGAAATTAGTGATTAAGGATATAAGTTAATTAATGCAATCACTTTGGCTTAATCATTTGAAGTCCAGTTTTTTTTTTCCTCCAGCACACCTGAAAATACACTATCCCCCAGCTATCAGAATTACACCGAGATCTGTAATTTTTCAATGATGAATTTATAGCGCTCACATACACGAAGAGAAGAAATAGAATCTGGAGGGCGAGTCATACAAAATTATTATATGCTGACATATATATGCCAAGTTTTGCATACACATGCTCCTACATATTTTTAAAAGATTGGTTCTCTAATACTAACAATAAAATTTTTGCTCCAACTAAACAATTTTGATAATTCTTTTGAGACACATTTACCTAATGAATAATCACCTTTTAACCTTATACTCTTTGAACACTAATTTTCTTTTTACCATCTTACCTGTTTTTAAGCGTTCAAGTCAATGACATTAAGTATATTCACATCATGCATCTCCAGACCTTTTTCACCTTAGCAAACTGAACCTCTGTTCCCATCAAAGAACTCCCCATTACCTCCTTCCCCCAGCACCTGTCAGCCAGCTTCCTACTTCCTGTCTCTATGAATTCGACTACTCTAGGTACCTCGAGTAAGTAGAATCATACGTTTGTCTTTGTGACTGGCTTAATTCACTTAGCATAATGCCTTCACATTTCGTCCATGTTGTAGCTTGCGCCAACATTTCCCTCTTTTTTTACGCTGAATGATATTCCGCCGAATGGCCGTTGCTAGACCTTGAGATGGCTCTGCCTTCCGGCTATTGTAAATAATGTCGCCGTGAACATGAATGTGCAATATTTGTCGGATTCTCTGCCTTCACGTCTTTGAAAGAAGTAAAGGAATCCCAGAGGTGGAATAATCGATCGCGTGGTGATTCTATGCTTTCTTTTTATGGGGAACTGCCGTGAGTTTTCCACAGTGGCCGCATCATTTTACATTCCCCCACAGCAGTTCACGAGGTGAACACTACATTTTAAAGCCATACCTCTGAAAACCTTGTGTAAAAATCATGTGACCTCAAGATGAGCATTTGTTTTTTTTTAATGTTTGTAATGTTTATTTATTTTTGACAGAGAGAGAGATGAGGGAAGTGGGGGTGGCAGGTATCTCTCCCTAGCTCTGTAGCCAGAGGGGCATTGCTCAGCAAGTCCTGGTTACCCACTGTCCTAGGTGATGGAGACCTGGCCCCTTCTAGAAGCCTTTTCTGTAGGCTCGTAAGTGTATTCTAGAAGTGGTCTCCAAACAGCACTGCCCAGAATGACTCCATTTGCAATTTCCTTCATCTTTGATAATCTCATTGGATTCTCCTCTTTTTTCCCTTGTCTAGACTTCCCATTAATTTCATCTTTAGCCTTTTAGTATTTTTGCCAGTACATGTCTGAGAATTCCTCCGGGTTTCCCTCTACCCAGATTTTTCACACCCTCAGCAGGAAGTTGCTCTCTGAAGGGCTTCTAGAAGATGATTACGTTTTGATTGGGATTTGTGAGGTATAATTGTTGTGACCATCAGAAAGGCAAGAGGGGCTTTTATACCTGAAATACGTGGTCTGTAGAAGTGACTTTTGTCACTTAGGGTTAGGAAGAGGTCATGGAAGAGATGGAGGTGACACAGAGGTTCGTCCTCATGGGAGAGAGGGAACTTCTGGAGTTTCACCCTCATATGGTGCCTGAGGATTCTCCTGTGCATCCTTCTCTAGCTTCTCCTGTATCTTCTCAAAGATCTGTCCTCTAAACAGGACTGTGGCAAGGACTGGGACTTAACAGTGATCATGTGTATGTTTCAACGCTGTCCTCACTGACAGCCACTCCTGAGTCTTCTGTGCTAGATCCCATTCCTCACAGTCTCTAAGAGGTAAGGTGCCCTGACCACTGTTCTTTTCTTTTTTTTTAATTTTTTTTAATGTTTATTTACTTTTGAGACAGAGAGAGACAGAGCATGAATGGGAGAGAGAGGGAGACACAGAATCTGAAACAGGCTCCAGGCTCTGAGCTGTCAGCACAGAGCCCGATGTGGGGCTCAAACTCACGGACCGAGAGATCATGACCTGAGCCAATGTCGGCTGCTTAACTCACTGAGCCACCCAGGCACCCCTGGACCACTGTTCTTAGATCTCTTCTCTGCCCTATTCACTTTCCCTAGGTGATTTCTACCAGTCCCATGCATTAAATAGATCTTTATGCTAGTAACTTCCAAGTGTATATATCCCATTTTGTCCTATTCTTAAAACTCTAGATTTGTTTATTCAACTTCTATACAGTTATCTCAAAATGGATATATAAGAAGAATATTAAATTGAATGTATCTAAAATCAAACTCTTTACTTTTTCCACCCACGTTAATTTTCACCTTCTTCTGTCTTTCCTAGTTCAGTAAATGGCTCCAGCACTTACCGGTAGCTCAGGCCAAAAATCTTGTCATCTTTAACTTTTCATTCTCAACTGTTACATCGAATTCAATCTGTAAAATCCTGCCGCTTTTACATCCTAAAGTCTACCCGTTCTCACCTCCTTCAGTGCTAACAACCTTGCCTGTCACCATCACCTCCTTCCTGGATCCTGCCGTGGTCATCCAACTGCCCCTCCACCCGCTTCCAAGCTGGCCCCTCTACAGTCTCACCTCCCTAGTGTTCCTAAGGCTGATCTTTCATCACATCACCTCTGTTCTCAAACCTCTCAGTGCTTCTCATTTGACTCCCAGAATAAAACTCAAAGTCTTTGTCATGTCCTGTGGGTCACATGAGGCCCTATGTCATCTATATCTGGCTGCCACATTCATCTTATCTCATACTGTTTTTGCCCCTGTTCCTCTATTGTATCCACACTGGACATCCAGACCTTCTTCACACACGCACCCAGAATTCCCACCTCAAAATCCTGAACTTTGCTTTCCCCTAAGTCTGGAACACTCTTCCCACCATTTTTACATGGCTCCCTCCCTCCTTGCATACAGGTCTCTGCTCATATGCCACCTTCTCTGAGAAGTCTTTTCTCATGACCTTATGCAGAATCTCCACTCTCCCCACCCCAACAATACAGATGGTCATACCACAGAAAATGGCTATCCTTGTAGGTCAAAATGGTAGAATATTGTCAATTTCAATTGGTCTAACACACACATACATGTTATTGTGCTTACCTGTCATCCTTTATGTTTTTATGGTTTTACTATTTATTTATTGGCTTATTTTTTCTCCTCCCCGGGAGTGCAAGTATCTTGAAGGCAACAACTTGGATGGCTCACTTCTAGATAGTACCTGAAACAAAGAGGCATCTATACATCACCATCTGCTGTACACTTCTCTCATCTTTGGCCGAGCCCTTTGATAAATTAAGTGCATTAAACGGCTCTCTGTACAGGCGCACTGCCATTTTTGGAGGCTGATCCCTTTCACTCCTTATCAAGAGCCATCCTCTTCTGTTCTCAGATTCTCAGTTTTGAGATCCTGTCATCCCTCTTATACTGTTTTCTCTTTCAGATTGTCTGCTTATAGGATCAGATTGTACTTTCCTCTGAATTTCTGAAAGCTGTGTGCTGACTTTAGGATTCATGTCACAGTCCCCCGAATGGTTTTTTCCAGGCATTTTAACCTCCCCCCCCATGTGAAAGATTCCAGCCCCCAGCTTCCTACACTTCTGCTTCAATTACCAGCTCTTTCTCAGAGGTCAGAATTAAATCTAGGAGAGAAGTTCCTTGTGTTTCTTTCTCTTCCTCTGCAAAATGAAATTATCAGCAAGACAAGGTCAAAAATATACTGTATGTTCTGCTTTTACAGAAATGAGATTTCCAGTTGAAACTCAGTGGCTGGTAAGTTCCCACTACTGCTATGACTTGCAAATGTGTCAATTCTGTGATCTTTTTAGGAACATATTAATCAGAGCTCCATCTTATTTAGCTGAGGCTATTATATTCACTTATATTATGCCAGGTACTTTCCAAACCATTTAACAGTGGATGGAACTTCAGTCATCAATATGATAATGTTTAGGACCTACTCCAAGGGATGCACCCAAAGACTATAACTTGAATCTCTACTTATACTTGATTCAGAGTGTTTTTTGAATGCCACTGTTGATGAAAAAAATTAATGATATTTGTTGAAGATGATGGAAGACTTTATTTAGGAACATCATGAATATATGGAGACCACTGCGATGAAATTTCACAGGGAGAGAGATTGGGCTCACCTCTGAACACAGGATGGGCAAGTGGGAATTTATAGCCAAGGAGCACAGTGGGGATCAGTGGATGAAAAATTACTGAGACGAAACATCCAGGGTAAGGGTGGGAGGGTCCAGCTAAAATGACCTAACCGGGTTCTTGCTGAAGACAGGCCAGGATGATCAGACATCCGCTGGGGGGGATAGTGGAGCATGAGGAACCTGATCAGTTATGAACGGTGGAGGGCTCTGGTTAAACTGACTTAGCACGGTTCTTGCTAAAACTAGGTTTTATAAGGTGGTGCACAGGAGAAAGAGACTGAGTAAAGTTTGATCAAAGTAATGTATTTTTGCCACAAGTAGCGAAAGGGGGTGGGTGGGAATAGCACAGAGTAGGGATCAAGGGCCTGGATTTGGAGTCAGACATACTTGATTTTGAGTCCCAGTGTTCTATGTATTAGGAAAACAGAAACCAAACAAGTAACTTTAACAGAAAAGAATTTAACGGAGAGAATTGGTTAAATGGGTATCGGAGATGCAAAAAGGTAAAGAAGGAAAAAAAAAAAAGAGGACACTGAGGCACCAGAGGGATAATGACTTTAGGAAGCAGCTTCTTCCCTAGGGCTAGGGGACCAAGAGAAGAAGATGAGGGTATCAGAACCTCGAAGCTCAGAGCAGGGCCCTTTATAATTGGGACCCAGACCTCTGGGAAAGGGGTGCCCATTGACTACTGCTGGTATTTGTGAGGTGCTGGTCTGGGAATGTGGAAAGTTACTGCTGCTGAGGTCAAAACCACAGCTGGGGTGAGGCTGACCATACCAGGAAGCAAACAGGAAGAAGCAGTCCCTACTCCCTTGCCCAGCCTTACAGTCTCCTGCCAGCATGCCAACAGAGCACCTATGACGAAGCAGAAATGCGGTTTGCAGAGTCCCAGACTCAGCACCTCGGAGAAGATTGGTTTTGAAACAGAAAGAGATCACCTAGTAACCGGGATAATGGCCTTCAGGACTTAGAGAAGCTCTCTTGGCCTCAATTCCTCTACCTGTGTAACGGAAGGAAATGCCTCCCTTCCAGGTTTTGGTGAGGATAAATGAATGGTGAATATAGATTGCCCAGCAAGTGCATCAACAGCAGCTCTACATGTATGTTCCTGACACCCCATCTTCAGCCTCAATCCAGCAGCCAGAGGGTAACCAGGAAAGGTAGAAAGAAAGATGGTAAAGAGGGAAGAAGAGAGGAAATGAGAGAAAGAAGGGGCAGGGGGAGGGGGAGAACGGAAGGCAAGTGAGATGCACCCCAGGCTTGTGTAGCCAAGTCTAGGGGGAGATTTTACACCACCGGAGGGAAGGGCTGAGGCTCTGTGGACCATCCCTGGTCTTCTTGGGCGGGCTTTTCCCATTTGGAACAGATTACGTGCTCCAGGTGCTTTTAATGACTCCTGGGTGTTGTTATGATTTCTGCAAAATCAAGGGAACTAATAAGGGTAGTTGGAGGTATGTGACCATTTTCTAAAATGTGAAGGCCCAGTGGCGTGGCAAAGGATGACAGCAGGAGGTCTTAATGAGTTAGACAACACATTAATCCTGGCTTGTTTCTCCTTTTAACTGTTTTTTTTTTTCTTCCTTGTGTGTCTTTGGCTGGCTCTAACAGCTGTTCCAACTGTGTAATTAAGTCATTTCTAAAAGAGCTGAGCAGCTGGGTCAGTACTATATGTTCCAGTGATCATTGGCTGTCAGGCTCAAGCTTAAATTAATATTCTAAACAGTTATTGAATTTCTGCTGCCCCATCTTCATGGAAACCAGCAAGTGGGATGAGACTGCTATTCAGGCTTCTACTTCTATCAACAAATTCAAGGAGGGATAAAATCCAGAGCCAGCCTGCTATGTCCAACAATATTTCTTAGACTAGCTGTTGATGTGAAAAGTAGATAAGACTAAATTTAGTCTGAGGAATTGGAAATGTGGCTGTTCACTGTAGGCTGACAGGACAATCATCACTCCACCACGCTGAGCTGTCTCTGTTTGCCTCTTGGCCTCATTTCCTTCCTGGATAATAAACATAAATTCCTTATAATGCAAAAGGGTTACTTTCTGGAGGTGCAAATTGAAATTTGCTAGCTGTATAAACTTACGAAATTAGTTTTGCTGGTGGAAGAAATCTTAATTAAAGGACTACTTTGAAATAATGGAGAGTAATAAAATATTTTTTGTTATGTTCACCTTGGCACCAGCCACATTCATTTAATGATCTACTTTTCTTATTTAATGGATGGCATTAGATTAGCTTTCCCAACAGTTTCATTTCCAAAAAGTTAATGAAGTCAAAAGCTAAGTATATATAGTAGATCATTAGGTTTTCTGCTTTGAACAACCAATATTTGGGGCGCCTGGGTGGCTCAGTCGGTTAAGCGTCCAACTTCAGCTCAGGTCATGATCTTGCGGTTCATGGGTTTGAGCCCCGTGTCATGCTCTGTGTTGACAGTTCAGAGCCTGGAGACTGTGTCAGATTCCGTGTCTCCCTCTCTCTGCTCGTGCTCTCTGTGTCTCTCAACAATAAACAAATGTAAAAAAATAAATAAATAAAAAGAACCGCCAATATTCCATAGTTCTTGATTCTGCTTTGTGTTTTGGAACAAGATGAGATTTATTAGAAAAACTAGTCCCTCTTTTTATTTTATTTTTTTTTAATTTTTTTTCAACGTTTATTTATTTTTGGGGGACACAGAGAGACAGAGCATGAACGGGGGAGGGGCAGAGAGAGAGGGAGACACAGAATGGGAAGCAGGCTCCAGGCTCTGAGCCATCAGCCCAGAGCCTGACGCGGGGCTCGAACTCACAGACCGCGAGATCGTGACCTGGCTGAAGTCGGACGCCCAACCGACTGCGCCACCCAGGCGCCCCTAGTCCCTCTTTTTATACTAAATGCTCTATACTAGGAAATCATTTTAATGATCAGAATTGCAGAGGAAACAGCATCTCCTCCAAATAAGTAAATTGCCCAAATATCAGGTGTTTTTTGTGACTTTTCATAAAAAGAATTGAATGAAAATAATAGATTTAATGTATGAGAATCAAAATTTGGGAATGTAAAAATTGATGTGTCACAACCCAGTCTTACCAGGGAGCCGGGGACAGGGTTTTAAGCATTTACTCAAGGCAGTAACAGGAGTAAAATTTAACTTTTTATAAAATCATTTTGTTTGCTTGTTTTCTTTTAATTTTTTTAATGTTTGTTTGTTTGTTGTTTTTTTTTGAGAGAGAGACAGAGACAGAGAGACAGAGCACGAGAGGGGGAGGAACAGAGAGAGAGGGAGACACAGAATCTGAAGCAGGCTCCAGGCTCTGAGCTGTCAGCACAGAGCCTGACATGGGACTCGAACCCACAAACCGCAAGATCATGACCTGAGCTGAAGTTGGATGCTTAACCGACTTCAAGCCACCCAGGCAGCCCTTGTTTGCTTGTTTTAAGGTGGGACTATATCCACGTCTCTTCCATCAGGCTTCTTAAGGAAAGAGCACAGAATTTGGGTTCAAAGGCCTCGGTTTGCTAGTCAACAGGGACTAGATTTACAATTCCTGCCTGAAACAACCAAAAAGCAAAACAAAATAAAACAAAACTCCAAAAAAAAAAAAAAAAAGAAACAATGGTCTTCAAAAATTTGAACACTGGGGAACAAAGGATTGTTACTCTTGAGACATGATAAAAAGTGAAGTGAGTCTTACAATCTATGTAAAGTCAGTGCTATCTTACATAAAATCTCAGATGTTTTTCTCGTAGAAATCAAAAAGCTGATTCTAAAATATGTATGGAAATGCAAAACAACAAGAATAGTCAAAATAACTTTGAAAAAGAAGAGCAAATTTGGAGGACTTATACTACCTGATTTCAAGACTTATCATAAAGCTGTAGTAATCAGACAGTATGGTATTGGCCTAAAGATAAACAAATAGATCAGTGGGATGGAATGGAGATTGGAGAAACGGGGTTACATATATCTGACATGCAATTGACAATCAAAAAAGGTGCAAAGAAAACTCAACAGAGAAAGGACAGTCTTTTCTATAAATGATGCTGAAAAAATTGGCTATGCATTTGCAAACAAACAAACAAATAAGAAATTCAGCACACTCTCACATCATGTAAAAATTAACCAAAATGGATCAGAGGCTTAAATCATAGAACTTCTAGAACACATAGAAAAAAAAAAAGAATCTTTGTGATCTGGGGTTAGGCAGGCTTCTTAAATATGATCCATAAAAGACAAAATATGATCCATAAAAGACACATTTTATAAATCTGACCTCATCAAAATTTAAAAGGTCCACTCTTCAAGAGACATGAAGAGGAGAACGAAAAGACAATCTACAGAGTGAGAAAACTATCTGAAAAATCACATCTGATACCCAAAATATTTAAAGAACTCTCAAACCTCAATAATTAGCAAATAACCTAATTTTTAAAATGGGCAAAAGATTTGAATAGACACTTCACTAAAGAAGATGTATGAATGGCTAATAAGTGCATGAAAAGATACTTACAGTCATTAGTCATGGAGGAAATGCAAATTAAGACCACAACGAGATCTTACTACATGTGAGAATATATAAAATGGAAAAGACTGACCATAGCAAGTGTTGGCAAAGATGTGGATAAATGAACTCTCATACACTACTGGTATGTAAAACATATAACCACTTTGGAAAACAGTTTAGCTATTTCTTAAAAGTTAAAGTTTTTTTAGTTAAAGTTAAATAAAGTTAAACTTTATTTCTTAAAGTTATATGATGTACCTATCATATAACCCAGATATTCCATTTCTAGCTATTAACCTAAAAGAAATGAAAGCCTATGTCCACGGCAAGGACTTGTACATTAATGTTTATAACAGCTTTATTCATAATAAACCCGAAACAGAAATAATCTAAATTTCCAGCAAAGAATGGATAAGTTGTGGTATATCCATACAAAGGGATATATGTCAACTATAAAAAATGAACCACGGATGCACACAACATTAATGAATCTCAGGATAAGTGAGATGAAGCCAGACCAAAAAAAAAAAATGTGCACACTGTATGTTTCTATTTATATAAAATTGTATAAAATGAAAAGCATAGTAATGGAAGGCAGGTCAAAGTTTGCCTGGAGATGGTAGCATAAGGGTGGACAGGAAGGTGGGGTGGGGCAGGGGAAGGAAGTCTAAAAGGGCTGAGGGGAGGCGCCTGGGTGGCGCAGTCGGTTAAGCGGCCGACTTCAGCCAGGTCACGATCTCGCGGTCCGTGAGTTCGAGCCCCGCGTCAGGCTCTGGGCTGATGGCTCAGAGCCTGGAGCCTGTTTCTGATTCTGTGTCTCCCTCTCTCTTTGCCCCTCCCCCGTTCATGCTCTGTCTCTCTCTGTCCCAAAAATAAATAAACGTTGAAAAAAAAAATAAAAAAAAAATAAAAGGGCTGAGGGAATTTATGGGGCTGATATGTTCATTATCCTGATTATTGTGATGGTTTCACCATTTTATACATATCAAAACTTACCACATTTTACTTTAAATATGTGCCGTTTGCTGTAGTTCAGTTACATTTCAATAAAGTTGTGTTTAAAAAGGCCTATGTTGGGGCATCTGGGTGGCTCAGTTGGTTAAGCGTGACACTTGGGCTCAGGTCATCCTCTCGCAGTTTGTAAGTTTGAGCCCTTGCCTTGGGCTCTGTGCTGACAGCTCGGAGCCTGGAGCCTGCTTCAGATTCTGTGTCTCCCTCTCTCTCTGCCCCTCCCCTGCTCCCTCTCTCTCTCATTCTCTCTCAAAAATGAATAAATATTAAAAATTTTTTGAATAAATAAAAATAAAAAAATGAAAAGGCCTATGTTCGAGTCATAGTTATGTGATCTCGAACGAGTTTCTTGAACAAGTGTACCTGAATTCCCTTCGGCGGCAAAGGAAGGCAGTAATAACAAGCATGTCACAGAGGTGAGAACCTGTAATGACAGCCCTTGCTTGGAAAAGTACTACATCGATGGCGGGTACAGCATCTTGTCCTCCCTGTAAAGAACCTGATTTTACAATTAATCCCTCAGACAGTGTTCTCTCTCCAGGCTGTATCTTTTATCTTCAGAAATCAAAGGACATGATTTTTGAAGCAGAGGTAGTTCAATCTCTTAAAATGCCTTTATAAACCAAGTCCGATGAGGAGAAATGAGAACACACAGGAGATTAAAAAGCAACAGCATAGCATGTGTAGCACTCAGGTGGAAATCACACTTGCCCGATCATCAATGCGCACAATAAATTCAAACCATCTGGCCTAGGTGTGAGCCACCCCCCCTCCAACTCTCCCACATTCATATGACAAAAAAGTATAACAATTAAATAAATAAATAAACAAGCAAACAAATAAATAAATAATAAAGATCGTATGCTTTGGAGTCAGACTTCAGATCAGATCCTGACTCGTCACTCACTGAGTCTGTGATTTGGACAGCTCACTCATTCTTGCTGAGTCTCAGTTTCCTCACTTCTTTTTTAAAAAAAATTTTTTTTAACGTTTTATTTATTTTTGAGACAGGGAGAGACAGAGCATGAACAGGGGAGGGTCAGAGAGAGGGAGACACAGAATCTGAAACAGGCTCCAGGCTCTGAGCTGTCAGCACTGAGCCCGACGCGGGGCTCGAACTCACGGACCGCGTGATCATGACCTGAGCCGAAGTCGGCCGCTTAACTGACTGAGCCACCCAGGTGCCCCTCAGTTTCCTCACTTCTAGACCCATTACCTGTATGGCTGGCTATGAGGAAGAAACATGAAAAATACCTTGGACAGCACCTGGCACAGGGGAGGTGCTCAGTAAAAGTTTAACAGACTGGACAGTGGTAGATCTTGAGTAGCAATCTCCTGGCCCCAGTTCAATACTCCTTCCACTATCCTCTGCTGCTAGTTTCCTTTGCTACTCTGTGGCAGAGGGGCAATCAGATATCAGGAGTCTTAGCTCTCAGTCTGGCTTGTTACTGTGCAAGGTCATTTTTTTACACCACCATGAATCGGAATTCATTTATTAATTAGGGAAAAGGGCACGTAGAGATAAAATCATATTAGTTGCAGGAAAAAATCCCTTTGGCCTCTCGTCCAATGCCATTAATTACCAGCTCAGTTCCCAGTGTCTCTCTACTGAAGCATTCTCTGACTGCTACTGCCCCTCTGAGCCACAAGCCTTTCAACAGCTTTACACCAGGTAGCCCTGGTGCTGGACTGCAAAGGATGTTCTTCAGGTGCATAATTGCTGCTGTGGCAGCTCTCAACCACTAGATGGCACACAACTCTCTCCTTTCAGATGAGAAAAGCTAGCGAAGCCATGGAAGGAAGTCTGAAACCAGGCATATTTCAAATCGGGTGAAAATGCATTTATTTTAAAAAGTTGCCCCCTTCGCTTTCAAATATGGCCAGGACAAACCAAAGAGCATGGAAGGAGATCATGCTAAGGCCTGAGAGATGACGGGAGAAGGGAGGCTGCGTTGGGGACACCCAGGAGGGTTGGCAGAAGAGAGGATGTGTCTTATTGGTGTTTGCACCTGGTCTTGTTGCCTCCCTCCCTGCTCATATGCTGGCCAGAGCTCCTAACTCCAATATGGGTTATAGGGTTCCCTGTCCCTGACTGAGGGTCTACTTGAGCCTTGACGAGACGTCAAGGTTCCTGAATTCCTCTTCTACTCCCATAAAGATGTGTTCCTTACCTCTTTTCCCATAATGGCAAGGACATGGTTTTTACATTTTCCCGCATGTTCTCTGCTGCTGAGCAGCCACTCCAGGTAGAACTTATTGTTGTTGTTACGCCAGTACAGGGATACACGAGTCTATTTTATCTGTATTTCACCTGAATACACCCAGGCCCGGGCAGCAGTGGTCCTGCCCCTCCTACCAGCCACAGCTCCCTGCAGCCCCCTGCTGAGAGGGTCAACATCTTCCTTCCTTGTCCTTCCTCCTCCCTCAGACTCCACCAGCTGGCAAAAGGCGTATTATGGAACCCAAAGCATTTGTAATACCTCCCCCAGGAGCTCATAAATCTCACTTGCAAAGAAGAGAACATTCCCATTGCCTTAAGTAATTCAAAGCCCTGCACTTAAATCTGGTGTCATCATCTTTCCTATCAAACTTTGAGGGAACGTGGTACGGACATACAGACAAATAATTGCAACATAAACCTGAGGGAGTGAGGAGGGCAGGTTAGAGATGATCACCAAAGCCGAGTGAGTGGGAGTTACCTAGTCCCTAGGCTGAGGAGAGGGGCTGGGATGAGGAAACACGTTCTCCTTGGACACAACGGCATGCGGGCTGGAGGCAAGGAATGGCAAATGCAAGCAACGGGCACAGGCAGTATTGTTGTGCTAGAGAGTGAAATGCAGACAGTCACTGAGGAAGCAGCCCCTGCGACAGGCACTTGCTAGATAGAGGGCCTCTTGTTCCAGAGGGAAAGGCTAGGCCTCTGGCTCTAAGTGGTGAACTGAACCACCGAAGAGTTTGATAAGGACAGTTTATATTCTATTTTTTAATTAAAATTTTTTCATGTTTATTTATTTTGAGAGAGAAAGAAAGAGAGAGAGAGAGAGCAGGGAAGAGGCAGAGAGAGAGGGAGAGAGAGGGAATCCCAAGCAGGCCCTGTGCTGTCAGCACAGGGCCTAATGTGGGGCTCAATCTCACGAACGACGAGATCATGATTTGAGCCGAAATCAAGAGTCAAATGCTTAAGCGACCGAGCCACCCAGGCACCCCACGACAGTTTATATTTCAAATAAGCTGCTCTTCCCCTAAGATGAAGGACAGATTTAGGAAAGATATTCCTGTGTCCTGGGAAACCAGTCGGGATGCTACTGCAGTAATTCAAGCAGGAGATGATGTGGCCTGAACTAGGACAGTGGTGAAGGCAGAGAGGAGCATTGAGAAGGTCCATATAAGAGGACCCCATCAACCAACTGAATGTGAGGGACCAGGGCAGACCCCTAAGTGTCCAGCTTACAAGAGTAAGGAGATGTGGGATCAAGAGGGAGAGCTGATTTGGAAGGAAGGTGATAAAATAGGACGTGTGCATGTTGAATCTGAAGTGCTCAGAGGACATCCAGCTGGAGATGACCAGCAGGCAGGTGCAGGCAAAACCTGATCAAGGGCCTGGGCCAGCAATATTTATTTGGGAGACAGCAACAGATGAGTGTGGTTAAAACCAGGACAGTGGATGACCTTGTTCTGGCATGGAGTGAAGAGGAAGAAAAGCAGAGGGTCAAGGAGTGGGTCAGTGTTGATTCCTTTACCATTGACATTGAGGGGATAAGTAGCAAAAGAGAAGCTATTGGAAAGAGAAATCCATAAGGGAGACAGAGAAGAAATGGCCAGGGAGGTGTAAGTGGGAGCAGGAAAGTGCTTTGCAATAGACTCCAAATGATTAGAAGGAAGGAGTCAATGCATTCAGTGCAGCAGAGAGGCCCAGCAAGGTGAGGAGTGTGGACTCTCCACACTGCCTGGTGATGGGGAGGCTGCAGAAGACTGATGGCAGTGGACTGGAGAGCCAAGGGAGCTTGAGAAAGTGGAGACAGCGAGGGCAGATTACCTTCTGGGCGCACTGGCTGAGAAGAGGAGGAGAGAGGTGGGCGATGGGGTGGTGGCCATGGGATGGGGGCCTAGCAGGGCTGAACTGAATATAAGGCAATGAAGCTTCTGTTACTTGCTTGATTTTAAAGTACAGGCATTTATTTTTTACCTTGTCTTTTGAAATCATTATAGATTCACAGGAAGTTGCAAAAACAGTACAGAGAGATTCTACGTGTCCATCACCCAGCTTCACTCAATAGTAACAGCTTACTTTGCTGTCGTATATATTACCAAAACCAGGAAATTGACATTGCTAAAACCTATAGACCTTCAACAGTTTTTACATGCACTTATGTGTGCATGAACAGTTCTGTGCAACTTTACCATCAGTATAGATTTGTGCCACCACCACCGCAATCAAATACAGAACTGTTCCAGCACCACAAAGGACTCCCTCAAATTGTCTAACCTCTGGTGACCATGAATCACTGTAATTGTCATTTTGAAAATATTAAAGGAATGCCATTACATCGTATGTAACATTTAGAGACTGTCTTCTGTCACTCAGTCTAATGTCCTTGAGACCATCAATGTTGTTGCAGTTATCAAGAGTTTGT
The DNA here is from genome assembly GCF_022079265.1 of Lynx rufus. NCBI lineage: Eukaryota > Metazoa > Chordata > Mammalia > Carnivora > Felidae > Lynx > Lynx rufus. Next base: position 49,032,457 of record NW_025814831.1, read on the forward strand.
TTCTTTTTATTACGGGGTAGCATGTGTATATGGGAATATCACCCTTAGTTCAGCCATTTACTTCTTTGCAAGGCATTTGGGGTGTTTTCAGTTTGGGGTTATTAAGGATAAAAGCTGCTGTGAACATTGTATAGAAGTACGGGAGACATTTTTGTGATATTAGTTTACATTTCTCTGAAATATTTGCCATATTTGTATCGTATGTTAAGTGTATGTGTAGTTTTATAAGAAACATCAAACTATCTTCCAAAAGACTATACCATTTTGCGCTTTCAATAGCAATTTGTGAGTGATCCAATTTTTCCATATTCTCACCAGCACTTGGTATTGTCAGTATTTTTCGTGTTAGCATTTCTAATAGGTGTAGGATATAGGAAGCTTTTGTCTGTGTTGTGTTTTGTTCGTCTGAAGTTTTTTTAGCAAAGGTGAGCCTTCGGCATGTCTGTGGGTGGAGGGGAAGCAATGAGCAGCGATAATGGATCGGAGGTCCAGGAGAAAGGAGATGAGCGGATGTAGTCCGGAGAAGAAGGAAGAGGCGGGGCGGGATGAGCTTGGACAGCAGGATGTGAGCCTTACTCTCTGACACCACAGGAAAGAATGTCAGGATGGCTAAGTGGGTAGAGATAAGCTGTAAGTGAGAGGGTGAAGAGTTGACTCTAAGCAACACGGCAGATGAGACAAGATTAGAGGTGGAAGGCCCTGGAGAACATTGTCACCTGGTGGGTAGCAGCGTAGGCTCTGGAGTCGCGCTGATCTGGACTCCAATACCAGCTCCCCCAGCGCTCACCAGCTATGTGACCTCGGGCACACTACCCGATGTCCCCAAGTACTTGGTGTCCTCATTCATAAAACGGGGCAGTAACAGGCCCTCTCTTATAGGACTACTGAGAGAACTGAGTAAGGTTCTCTGCACCCTACCAGTGTAGAGTGGCAATGATGATGGTAACGCAGCAAATCAAAGAACTAAATACGCCAGAGAAATTCATGGTCCAAACAGTTTGATAATTCGGGGTTTCTCTGCCTTTCTACTGCTTCTCACAAACTAAAAATAACTTGAGGGTAGGCAGCATATGTCTTCCTTTTCTTTGTTTCCTAAGTATCCAGTTCAATTCATTCCTCCTAGAGGGCTCTGAATAAAATGCGTTAGGTGATGGAATAAATGGGTGGCAGTCATCCGGGCAACAGCTCAGACTCCTGACTCTCAGGCTGCGTTCTCTTTCCACCACACCACCCCTCCTGGTGGGGCTCTCACTTCTGTGGTTGCTACCCCCAACAGACTAATCTCTCTCTATGATCACCAGACGAATAATGAGCCCTTGAACTGGGTTCTAGATCAGTTCTGAAAATGCAAAACTCTATTATTATACACGATTAAAGTCAAGTGACCTATTTGTGTTGGTTACAAATTACCCAGTATTAAAAACGAAAAAGAAAAGACAGATTGTTGGACAGACTTCTTTGAAATTCCTGTTTTTTTTGTTTTAAGTTTATTTTGAGAGAAAGAGAGTATGAGCAGGGGAGGAGCGAAGAGAGAGGAAGAGAGAGAAAACCCAAGCAGGCTCTGCGCTGTGCGGAGCATGGGGCAGGGGGGGGTCTCCAACTCACAAACTCGTGAGGTCATGATGTGAGCCGAAATCAAGAGTCCCACGTTTCACTAACTCAGCCACCCAGGAGCCCCTTGAATTACCTGTTTTTAGGACCACTTGCATCCTGGGAGGGCTTTAACTTCAGAAAGTTCAACAGGTTCAATGTCCGAGGGTTGAGTAGACCCAGCTCGCTGGGTTGCATCCTCAGTGGGTTCAGGTGCGCAGACAGGTGATGGCCGAGTGCGGTCTAGGCCAAGGAGAGAAAGGCCGCGGCCGGAATATGGCCGCACCCATGCACACCTGTGTCCTGTGTCGAGTTACGTTTCTTCAACCTTCGTCCCCACCCCAACCTTCAAAAAAAATAATGTCTTGTAAAAACACCCAACTTCCTGTCCATCTCTCTCTCTCTCTCTCTCTCTCTCTCTCTCCCTCTTCCCCCCCCCCCCCCCCCCCCCCCCGCCTCCTCCCTCGGATGAGATACATAGAAATGCAGCTAAAATGCCGCCTGCAGGCGTTCAGGGGAGAGGGGCTCCGACAAAACGCGTAAGCAATGGAGGCAAACCAAAGAAGTTGGAAAATCCACAAACTGCAGATCATCCCCTCCTCACGACGTTCCAGTCTTGGCAACAGAGGCTCCGCCGGCGGAGGTGGAATTTAACTTTTCCCGGGACTCTCTACAGCCCAAAAGCACCGGGTCCTGCCCAGCAAACCACTCACTCTGGCCACCAGGGGTCAGGCTGCGGCCGGGACACCCCGGGCTGAGCTCCGCCCCCCCGCTGTCCCCCAGGCCCCGCCCGCGTCCCGGAGAGCTCACCCACACTGGGCCCAGCGCGCCCAGCCCTGGCCTGTGGGATTCCTTTCCCGTTTGTCACAGAGGCTGCCTGGGGTTGAGTTAGGTCCGCGAGGGAATCGTGCCCTCATTTCCATTTAAGTTTGAGAACCACTCACCTAAGGATCACGTGGGGCGGGGGAGGGGGACGGAGGCGGCGCTTATTCTGGGTCCTGCTTGTGGAGGCAGACTCGGTAGGAGGGTTTGGGCCCCAGAATCTGCGTTTTACGCAAACTCTTTTGAGTAGTTCTGAGGCGGGTGGTGCAGGGCCACACTTTGACAAGACGCTGCTTTAAGCGATTGCTCAAACGAGGGCAATCCCTAAGTGGAGGGATTTTGCTCTGTGCCTTGCCCTGGACTTAAGTAGGCAGGTGGGATGAGGCATCAGATGTGTGGTCTCTGGCCACTTGAATAAACACCCAAGGTGAGGGGCGCCTGGGTCGCTCAGCCTGTTGGGCGTCTGACTTTGGCCAGGGTCATGATCTCGCGGTTGGTGAGTTTGAGCCCTGCGTGGGGCTCTGTCCTGACAGCTGGGAGCCTGAAGCCTGCTTGGGATTCTGTGTCCCCCCCCCCCCCCCCGCCCTTCCTCTGCCTGCGCGCTCTCTCTTAAAAATAAATAAATAAACATTAAACACACACACACACACACACACACACACACACCACCCAAGGTGGGATGAAGGAGGGTGAGGATGAAGGAAAATTCTTACTCCCTGGTGCCAGATGAAGACCACCACTGCCGCTGGCTCTTGCCCTCTCCTGATGTCCTTCATGGTCTGTGTTCCTTCTAATTTCCGGGCACCGGTTTCCTTGTTTCATCCCCTTTGATGTGCCTCCCTCCTCCTCATTGCTCAGCAAAAGCATCCTGGATTAGAGGCAGCCAAGCTCTCTGCTCAGGAAAATGTGTGTTGTCCTCATCTGGTGCTAAGATACAATTTGCTCCTGGAGCACCCTGATGTCCTAACTGCTTTGCAGGGCGGAGTGGGGGGTGAAATACAGCATCAAATATGCTCATCCATGGTAAGATGCAGCCCAGTTCCAGAAATCAATAAAAAAATATATATGTTTTAGAATTGAGAGAAGTTTCTCTCTTCTCATCATCTGATGTTACTGTATTCATTCAACTCAGATTCACAGAGTACCTTCTGTGCCAAGAAGCTGCTCCAAGCGCTGTGGGAGAGTTAAGCCAGATTCATAGTGTGGTTGCCCTCACACGGCTGAAAATGAAAGAATAATAAATGAATTAGTGAATCAGAGTTGGAGGTTGTGACCGGTGCCATTAAAGAAATAAATAGTATTATGTGGCAGAAATGCCATGGAGGGACCCATTTCAGCTGGGTGTTCAGGGAAATTTCTGCGGAGGGGTCATGGAATTGAGGTTGAAATGAGGAGAAGGACTTGAGGTAGAATATTCCAGGTAGAGAGTACTTTCTTGCGGTTCCAGCTAAGCTCACCCAGCAGCTTGGCCCATGGTGGCAGAATTTCAACTCATTGCTTAACATGTTTTGACCACATGTTTTGAGTCACATGATGCTAGTTTGTCAGGATGCAGCTGTGAGCAAGAATGCCGTGGTTTCTGCCCTCCTAACGCTGATAAATTGGTGCAATTTTTATTTATTTATTTTTAAGTGTTTATTGATTTTGAGAAAGAGCTTGAGAGAGCAGGGGAGGGGCAGAGCGAGAGGGAGAGAGAATTCCAAGCAGGCTCCATGCTCAACGCAGAGTGTGGGCTCGATCTCAAACTGTGAGATTATGACCTGAGCCGAAATCAAGAGTTGAATGCTTGATTGACTATGCTACCCAGGCGCCCCTAACCTGGTGTAATTTTTTAAATTTTTTTTTTTTGAGAGAGATTATGTAAGCGGGGCCGGGGCAGAGAGAGAGGGGCAGAGAGAGAGGGGGACAGAGGATCTGAAGCAGGCTTTGGGTTGACAGCAGAGACCCCAATGTGGGGCTCGAACTCATGAACTGCAAGATCAGATACTCAACTAACTGAGCCACTCAGGTGCCCCACCTGGTGTAATTTTTAAAGGTAAGGTTCTGCTGATGTTCAGTTTCTACATTTACCACTTATCTTCTTCATCATAGAAAATCTATTTTAGTTTGGGACAGTGTGGCCCTTCTGGGGAGGCCTTTGTGACTACAAATACCAAAACCCGATGGGAAAACCATCTGTTGGAGATCTCCAAGAAACTGAATACAATGTCCGGTGACTCATATTAAAGAAAGAAAAGCCATGGATCACAACCTGCCCATTTTGGGGGGAAGAAAGCTTTTCTTTGCTCTCTAGCATTCCCTTCATACCATCCCATCTCACCAGTTCTGGGTGAGAAGAAGAAATGGGTTCCCAAAGTAGAGCTCATATCTTCCATAACTGAATTCAGCCCATTCAGGCATTGTCATTTTGGGAGCCATCTATTGGAGCTGAGCAAAAGCACAATGGCCACGCCTGCCCAGACTTCTCCGACCTCAGAGGGGAAAGAACTCTTTGCCTTTGAATCCCTCAGTTGCCTTTCTGAGTTTCTGACTGAAGATAAGTGATGGGATAAAAGTAGCAACAATCAATAGCAGAGCTTTGTTCCCACCCTTCCCAGGAAGCCCCGGCTTCTCCTACAGCATGAATTGGTAACTGACAGGTGCTGTCAGCCCCCTGGCAAAAAGCAGATTTTTACCTCTGGGTTTCCGAAAGTTCCTGCTGCTTCTGAATTGCTAATAAGGAAGAAGAGAAAGCTGAAGTAGGGAGAGGACTGCCCTGAGGCCACAGGCAGGCCAGGCTTGGTCTGGAACTGGCACAGCGGGGCTTGTGGGGGTGGCCGTGGTGGAGGAATGAGTGGGAGAAACAGAATCCTGGGCCTTAAAACGCCTGCAGGTTCTGATCAGCTGGTGTGCTGCGAGGCTTGGGAATAAATCTATCTTAAAAAAAAAAAAAAGTCTTTGGAGCTTCTGAAAATCATTCAGGTTTGTAAACACTTGAACTAGGGGATAGACTGATCAACAATCTCCTGCTTATCATTGTCTCCCATCCAGACAGGCTCCGTGTCTCCACCCACTCCCTCCGAATACAAGACCTCCGGTTCCATCTTCTGCCCCACTTTTTGTCTTAGCCCCCTGAGCCTGGAGGCTGAAACCTGAGTCAGCCCCAAGCCCATGCCAGGTGGAGGAATTGCCTTGGTCCGTTTCAGTAAAGGCTTTGAGTTACTAGACACCCATCTGCTGGCTGTTCTCACCAAGGAAACGGCAGCCAGATCACTTTCACTGGGCATCAACCCCACATGTCCCAGTGTGCAGGGAGGAAGGGAGATTCGTCCCACCTTCTGGCGCTTTCACTACAAACAACTCCCATGTGGCTGCCCAAAGCCTTTTTCATTAATAGGCCAACACCTCCCAGAATAGCCTGCAAGGCGTTATCAGGAAGAGTCCATGCCCAAAGGAAAAGCCTCCCTCTTCCATTCTACCTCCTGGGCTCACATCCATACCGTGTTCATTGGAGATAAACTTAACAGCCCGTTCCTCAAAATGAAGACTGACGCCCACCACACTTGCTTCCATTTGCTGATTCTTTTCTCTTTATGGTCTCTGGGAACCCAGGGTTCTGTGCTAGTGACTGAAATCACTTTTTAAATTCTTAAAAAGAATTTAAAAAAATTTTAAGTTAATAAGTCTACATTATTTGAAAGTGCTATCATGCCTCTAACAAAAAATAGCAGTTTCCTCTTCCCTCCCCAGATGCTAACCCTTTCAGTTCTTAAGGTGGTTCTAGAAGTAAAGTATTTACCTCCATGTTTTAAAGTAACATTCTCACAAATATTTGTACACTGCTTTTTCAATTTGGAATGTTCTCTGTCAACTTCTTGTTATGAAAGATGAGAAGATACCACTTGTATATACATTCACTCTCTCTTCTAACACTGAAGGTTCTCTGGTCCTATCCAACAGAGCTTAAAAAGCAAGCCTTTAAATATTGAAAGAAAAGGGCTGTTCAGTACTATACCCAGCAAAAATCTCTTTCAAAAACAAAAACGAAATAAAAAAATAAAAAATGGAAATCTTTCAGGCAAAAAGAACATACCAGATGAAAAACTTTATCTGCACAAAGAATGAAGAGTCCTAGAAATGGTATATATGTGGGCAAAGATAAAACACAATTTTTTTCGTATTTTAAATCTCTTTAAAAAATAACTGACCATTTTAAGCAAAAATAAGAACAATGTATTATGAAGTTTATGACATACGTAAAAAGTCAAATGTACTGCAATAACAAAAAGACCCGTATAAATTTCTTATACTATATTTGAAGTGGTGTAATATTATTATTTTTTTAAGTTTATTTTTGAGAGAGAGAGAGACAGAGCATGAGTGGGGAAGGGGCAGAGAGAGAGAGGGAGATACAGAATCCAAAGCAGGCTCCAACGGTCCGAGCCATGAGCACAGATCCCGACGTGAGGCTCGAACCCATGAACCATGAGATCATGACCAGAGCTGAAGTCGACGCTTAATTAACTCAGCCACCCAGGCACCCCTGACATAGTGTAATATTATTTGAAGGTGGATTATGATAGCTTAATAGTGTATACCATAAACTTTAAAGAAACTACTAAAAATAAACAAAGAGGCATAGGAGAGAAAATGAAATAAAAACCACAAAGCCCAAAGAAGGCAAAGGGGAAAAAAAAAGAACAAAGAATAGGACAAGTGAAAGCAAAGAGAACATTGGAACATTTAAACCCAATCATATCAATAATTAAGTGCAAAATTGACCAGAGACATTTACAAGGAATAGCCTAGAATTTTTTTTTTGAAATACAGACCCAACGAGAACACGTTCACTTTTCCAGATGCAAATTTCCAGATGCAGAATTCCTGTTATTAATGGTAGTGATGACGAATTGGCAAATGTTTTCTACAAAGGCCGAACAGTAATATTCAGGCTTTGCGGGCTCTATGGCTCCACTGACGGCTACTTCTCTCTGCCCTTGTAGCCTGAAAGTGGGCCTAGACGATAGGTCAGCAAAGGGCTGGCCGAGTGCCGCTGAGGAGGGAGAGAAACCAGTGCTTGCTCTCTCCATTTGCTCTCCCTCTCCTGCTTCTTCCCGCTCTGTGCAGCTCTTTTCTGGGACTCAGCCCTGTGAACTCTAGCTACCTTGGCCTCCTCAAATTCCCACCCTGTTTTCTCAATTCTGGGAGACCACTGGGGTCTGCTTGGTTCCTCTTCCCGCATTGAGGCCTGGAAACCCTCTCCGGGCCGTGAGCTGGGGCAGTGATAACTTTTTGTTTGTCCTTCTGGGGCTTCCTCTACCGTGCTATGGTAGAAGGTTTAAACATTTTTTCATACATATTTTTTCTCTTTTTAAAGTTGTTTAAGGTGAGAGAGTAGCACTGCTCCTATTACTCCATCATGGTTACGATGTTTCATCATTGGGATTTTGATTGAAATTGATGGGAAAAAATGATATAATTGAGTCTTTCCTTTTAGGAACAATGGGGTATTAATTTAGGCCTCTTTTAAATTTCCCCAGTAGCTTTCGTGGTCTTCCACACGCACTTTGCTGTTGCCTTTAAAGGCCCCGATAGAGTCTCCTTTGCTTCTCTCTTAGCATCTTATTTATACCCTGTAGCAATGCAGGGACAGAGTTTCAATAAGACCCTGGGGCTTCTGCTTCTTCCCACCTGTAGATCAGAAGAAGGTCTGTGACTTGATCTTAGGGGTTGGCTTCATTCCAGCTGACTCTGATGATGGCAGAGCAGGATTGAGCAGCTCTGGACCAGGGCCTGGGTTGTGGATGGGAAAACCCTAGAAACATCCCTCGTGGAACCGCAAGGCAGAAACTGGCTCAGAGCTGCTTCGTTTTGGCATAGCTTACCTGAAGCCTTTTTCTACTTTTAGCTACAGTTGGGCATGGATGTACCCTGAGACGTAAAACCTGAAGATTGAATTATTGGTCTACTGGGAGTGCTATCTTCTGTATCTGGTTGTCGGGTCACTCCATCTATCTTATTTATACTCTGGGCCTCTTTGTTGGTGGTTACTAATGCACAGGAAAAAATCATCTCTAATAATATCTCTGGGATAAACAGGCATTTGTGGGCTAGTTAGGGAACTTGGCGACGTTGTGTTCTAAATACCAAACAACCAATTTAGAAGCAAACTTGGAACATAATTCCTTTCTAAGTTGGGAACTATCTGTTTTTATAAAATCCATCTCTCGCCATAATAACAGTAATAAAGTGAGGAGACCTTCACAGACTAGGGTTCACACCAGATGGGTAAACACCCATCGTAAGTAATGAGTTGGTTAATTATAGCTGTGCCCTGTTTATAGACCTTCGATTAATCTCTTGAGTGTACATAACTCCATCACCCACAATGTCTCATAGCATTTGAGGAGGACTTTCCAGAGGTCAGGCTCCTCCATTAATTCAAAATGAATGTGTTAAGAATCAAAGAGCTAGGTGGAATTTAGCTTACTTCTTTCCATTATTCTCAGTAGCGATCAACTCATACAAAGCATCAGAGGAATGACAAGGCAAATGAAAGTGGCAGGGAGGAGATCTGGAAGTATTTTACTGTACTCACATAACCTCCACTCTCATACTTAGCAAAATAGTTATGTGTAAGTAACGCCCAGCTCTCTAGAATGTGGGTGTATTCAGACTTCCTGGGATGGTGAGTTCAGTGCCTCGCCTGAACGTTGGTCCACTCTCTGACCTCTTTATCAGTAAAAACATTATCATTCTCACAAAATGCAATATGCTGGGACACTCTGGAGACCCAATGCACCCCAAGTGTGGATCATGCTAGTTCAGAGCAAGTAGCCTGCTTGGCCTGTATTGCTGGGGCTCACTGTAGACCAGTGGGTGCACATTAGCCTCCCTTGCTGAACTTTTCCTAGTACCGTATGCCCACCCAGACCAAACAAATGACAAGCTCTGGTCTGGGCCCCAGGCATCGCTGTTTTAAATTCTCCAGGTCAGTCTTCTGTGCAGCCCAGCTTGAGAACCTATAGACTAGAGTAGTTGTGGCCATTGTGCCAATTTTTGACATTGGAAGCATCTGTGCAGAGTAGATTGTAATTCATTCTATAAAGCAGTAGTGAGCTTTCTGGTCTTCCCAGGGACGTTGCCAAGTATGGAAACTTGCCTATTTCTCCAGTATTTAGCTTAGAACGTAATGTGTGTGTGTGGGTGAGAGGGAGATGTGAGACAGGAGGCGGGGGGGGGGGGGGGAGAGAGAGAAAGAGAGAGAGGTGAGGGAGGCATAGCTACATAAGTTTTGAATCTTTCTTCTCCCTGCTGCCACATCCTTGTTCAGATCATCATCTCTCCAGTCCTGCTCCCGTGCCTATCTTCTACTGGCACTTATCCCATTATTTCTCTCAAATAATGTCTCTCAAACATGTCTCTTTCCGTTTATAACCCCCTTCAATGGTTCCCTGTCCAGAAAAAAAAAACAAACAAAAAAACTCAGTGTCCTCCTCTGGGCACCCAGAGCCTTTCACGACTAGTCTGGAGAGAGTCGTTACTCAAGCTTAAAGGCCCCTGAATGAGCACTGTCATCCATGGCTTCTAATCTTTGCGTGGACAGTTTGTACCTCACCCCCATCTGCCAGAAGGCCCCCTTCAAGGCTCTTCTATGTTCTTCCCACCTCCCACTCCCTACTACCACTCCCCAGGTCTCCACTGCTTCTGTACCAGAGTACTACCCAAATAAAGCTTCTATAGGTCTGGCATAGGGGTGCTTTAAAAAGGTGGGCAGGGGTGCTTGGGTGGTCAGTCGGTTAAGCATCTGACTTCGGCTCTGGTGGATGGTTGAGTTGAAGCCTCACATCAGAGCTCTGTGCTGACTGCATGGGGCCTGCTTGGAATTCTTTCTCTCTCTCTCTCTCTCTCTGCCTCTCCCCTGCTCATGCACTGTCTCAAAATAAAAAATTTTTTTTCTTTTTAGAAGTGTGCAGGGACACCTGGGTGGCTTAGTCGGTGAAGCATCGGACTTCAGCTCAGGTCTTGTGGTTCATGAGTTCAAGCACCACGTCGGGCTCTGCGTGGACAGCTCAGAGGCTGGAGCCTGCTTCGGATTCCGTGTCTCTCTCTCTCTCTGCCCTCCCCTGCTTGTACTCTCTCAAAAATAAATGAAACATTAAAAACAATGTCTCTCTCTCTCTCTCTCTGCCCTCCCCTGCTTGTACTCTCTCAAAAATAAATGAAACATTAAAAACAATTTTAAAAACAGTGTGCAAATAAATGTCATTTATCACATTATCCAAATCGTAAGTCTGTCTTCCCTATCAGATTCTGAGCTTTCTCTGAGTGTAATGGATAACGTGGTATGTGTAGTAGAAAAAGCAAAGCTTTTGGACATGGATTTGGGCTTAAAACTCTGCTCTCTGTTTACGAACTGTAGGATCTTGGGGAAGTTTAACCATTTCCTCAGCTGTAACATGAGTTGACTACTTGAAGGGCTGTGAAGGTTAGACTTGACGGGTGTAATGGCAGATACAGAGCAGGTGACCAGAAATGTTCTTTTCCTTGACTCCAATTTACTCACAATTTACCAGATATGCTGCAAAATTCATGAGTTTACCCCTCAGCAGAAAGCTTTTGTTTTGGACCGGAGGCTTCCGAATGGCCACATGGCTCAATTCTACACAAGTTAAAGGCTTGTTAGAAGATCAGAAAACACCCACCCTCCTTTCTCCCACCTTAGTGATCAGGGGCATGTTATAACTATTACGTTATTAATCCCCCAAATAGTCCTTTGAATTATTAATCCCACGAGAGCCAAGAAAACTGGAGTAACGAGAAGATAATGGATGTTCTTTCACAAGGACAGCCAGGCTTTTCGGTGCTTTCGACGCCTGTCTACTGACCGCCAGCTCCAGCCTCTCCCCCTGATGCCGCTTTGCTCTCACGCCCAGCCTTGCGATAGGCATGCTTTTAAATGTAACCACTTACTTTTTTAAATTTAAAACTAACATGCCAATGATGATTATTTTGAGGGAAAAGTTAAAGTAGTGATTTTAATTTAAAAAAATAAAATATTGTATCTTATCGAGTGCTTTTAGCCCCACAGCTCAGGCCTGCACAGCGGCTGGCTGCCACTGCCTCTCTGAGCTTCGGTTCCTTCGTCTCTAGGTCGAGAATGAGAACAGACCCCGCCGTATGCAAACACGAGGATGAAGGAGTTAATATGTGAACTCCTCACACACGCAGAGCAGGAGCAGGGGCAGCTCAGTCCCCACCAGCTTCGCCACGGGGGGCTCCGGGCTCAGAATCCTACCACCGTGGACCCTTACATGTTCCTCAACATGGCCTATTATAAGAAAGAAGAACATAAAGAAAACATTCACTCTTTAATGCTTCTTGCTTAATTGAGAACTCTTAAAAAAAAAAAAAAAACCGGCACTTTAAAGACAAATAAAAAGTAACTTTATTGACTGCTAATCTTACCATGAAATGCCTATAAGAAATCATTACAAAAAAATGCAGTTTTCTTTTACACACTTTTGGTATCTTCCTGATATGATGATCCTTTCACAGAAAGGATTATTTACAGTTTATGTAGATATAAAGCTCATTGTTGCAAATACAAATGTCGCTGTATCGAGGCAGTATATACCAACTGGTATACCGACTAGTGATGATATTAACAAATGCAGAATAAATAACAGCTTCGTACGTTTCTTTTCCTTTTTTATTTTTTAAAACAATTTCCAAATACAAAACGTAGATAACCAAAATGGATTTTCATATACATATATATAATTCTGCCACAAATAGAGGATCAAAAAGCAAAAATGTTCCTTAGCATGTTTCATTTTTGAAAACCCACAAGACTATGCATAAACCCAATTAGAAAGAGGGTGTGCAAAACCACCAATAATGCTGGCAAAACCCTGAAGACCTGATTCTGGCTGAAGCACAGAGAAACTAAAGCACTACATACTGAATTAAATATGCTTTTGCCTCGATGTTGCAAGAAACGCTAAGAGCTAGGGAAACGCACCACATTATGATCTGGGCTCTTGAGAGTTAAACTTCCTAGGATTTGTCCCTTAAGCATCTATAAGAAATGGTGGACTATTTAACGACTTACTTATAAGTGAAGCTGTCATTAGATGATCCTTCTACCCTTTCATACAGAAGACTGAGACACTTGTACATTCTGGTATCTGAAAACTTTGGTTCTTTTAAAACTTTTGATAAAAACAAAATAATCGCATGACTACAAAACTCTATAGAACTTCTGTTCCTTTTTCCAAGTGTCGGGTTGAACTGATTCGATTGGGATTGCAGTGTCCACACTGGCCTGCCCCATCCGCACGCGGGCATCCGAGCACAGCACAGGTGAGGCTTGTCCACACTCCCCTTATGTTCATAATACTGACTCCCGCCCCTGGGGAACACTGCATGTTCTGCTGTACCCTAAATCGATTTCTTTGTTACCTGAAAACTTAATTTTGTATAAAAATATGACTGTTTCTCTAGAAAATAATATATAGTTTTTTTTTTAAGAAAACCTGGCAGATAGAAAAAATGGTGTATCAAAATATGGTAAACAAATGTCGTTAAATACGAAATCATTACAAACATCTCGTAGAAAGACATTGTGCTAAAGTTCTCTCCTGAAGTGTGAACAACATTGTTTCTGTACATCTAAAGGTTGATCAATTCACTCTCCTGACGAGGTTTCATTATATATCCTAATAGCAGTGGCAGTAACTGTCTTAAAAATGGTCCTTTCTCAAACACTGACATTTTCTGTATACCTTAACTTCAAAATTAAGAAAAAGACACCCTCTGGAGCAGTGGTTTTAAACCCTGTAGCATATTAGCTCCATCTGGAGAGCTTTAAAGGAAAAGGCAATTCCACCTGGACCTCACTGCAACAGACTGATTTTATTGGTCTGAAGTGGGATCCAGACAGTGTTATTGTTTTTAAAGCTCCCCAAATAATTCTAGTGTGCAACCAGGGTTGAGAATCATGGCAAAAGACACATGGGAAAACAGTTGTTCTTAACTCTGCATATATTAACTGATTGTCTGTAGGTATCATTCATTCAGTGACACCTCCTCCATATTAAACAAGAATGACTATGTACACAAAACAGTCATGGAAGCCAAAATGAAGCGTTAGTAAGCTGTAAACACATATAAACACATACAATCTCAGGTATTTATATATGTATAACATATATGTATAGTTAGGGTGTTTTGCTTAAGCAGAAACAAGCATTACTACAATTTGTTGTTGATTTAAAAAAAAAAAACAAAACAAAACACCAAGCACAAACATTTTCTAAGACGTTTCCATAGTTTTAACAGAAACTGGTTTTACAAACTCTACAAAACGCACGAAGACGTGAACACAACTGACGAGTTACTTGGACGAGAAACTAGCTGGGTCCCAGAGCTTTCGCGAAGAGCAGGAGGAGGACAGGGCACTGACCAGGCATGAAGGAGTCACAAGGCATCACAGCACACATAGCCTTCTGGTTATTGCTTCATTCATGTCTTCTTGGCCCCGGGCTGCATTTCTGTTATGTACATATCTTTGGCTTGCTAGAACTACAAGATTTTGACCAGTTCATTAGTGTTCACTTTGGGACAGCCCCAGCGAGGCGGCAATGGCTATGTACCAGGCAATGGTTTCTCCCTTAAAAGGAGAGACTCTCCTTTCTCTCCTCCCTCAAGCCACGTGCATGAGGGAGACACACACACACACACACACACACACACACACACACACACACACTTACAAGCAAACAAATCAATCTAATAACATCTTTCACATGATAAAAAATGTGATGTCGTATGATCAAACTGAAAAACAAAACGAGGGACAAACACACCACAATTCAATATTCTGAAGGCTTGGTAACCAGTAAAGCACGTTTCCTTCCAAAGGGTCACGAACTTCCGGGCACTTGTCTTGCTGTACCTTCTCTGCAGTTCTTTTCTCTCTGTGTAATACTTAAAGTGCAATTGTCCCAAGGCTTTTATTTCCATTGCAAATATCATAAGGAAAGAGCTATGTGGTGGGGTGAAGAAAATATGGCACGATACTTAAAGAGAGAACCCGTGGCTTCTCCGGCCTCCAGCAGACAGCAGGCTGCCTGTGTGGCTAGCTACACGCAGACGTACTTTATACAACGAACTCTGGAACTTCGTCATGAGTGAGATCCAGAGAAAAGTACTTGCTGGTTCTTTTGACTGGAAAAGCATCTTGGATGTTGACACACTGCTGAGCCAAGCAGCTGTTGCAGTAGAGGCCTTCCTCATCCAGTTCGTGGCCACACCCGAAAGTGTAGCTCTGAGCAGTGTCTTGACATAGACCTGCAATGCGCAGGAAGTCTTTCTGGTAAAGCCTGATGTCATCAAGGCTCAAGCTGTGTCGATCGGTGGAGGTCTTTGGTTTTCGACATATGGTCTGCAAAATAAAGTAAGGTTAAAACCACGTCAAGAGGATGACTGAAGTGACAGGTTAGCGCTATTTTGCCCTTGTAAAGAGCGACACTGCAAAATCGTAAAAGGTTATGGAATCCTTATACGTTAGAAAGTGATTTCCGGTCTGAGGTCCTGCAGGGAAAACAGCACCACTACCAACAGTCAGAGTGGCTAACATTTACTGAGTCCTGATTATGTGCAAAGCTCTCACCTAAACACGATATTATATATTTACTTGTTTACTCTTCCCATCTGCCCTATGAGCCCAGTGCTATTATTCTCCCCATTTTACAGATGAATAATCCAAGGCAAAGGAAGTAAATGCAACAGAAGCCTGTCTCTAGCATCTCAGAAGTCAAGAAAATGTCTTAAAAGGAGGCTAGATACGTACAGATATAGTTTCTTTTCCTTTTTCTTTCTACTAGAATATGACAATCAACATATTCTATACAGTAATACTTTCATGCTGAGCTCTATTATTATTTTCATAAGAAATGCGGAAATGAGCCAATTACTCAAGGAATACAATTTGAAGAACGGTTTTTTGGGGTTTTTTTTTTTTTTTTTTTTAATTTTTTTTTTCAACGTTTATTTATTTTTGGGACAGAGAGAGACAGAGCATGAATGGGGGAGGGGCAGAGAGAGAGGGAGACACAGAACCGGAAACAGGCTCCAGGCTCTGAGCCATCAGCCCAGAGCCCGACGCGGGGCTCGAACTCACGGACCGCGAGATCGTGACCTGGCTGAAGTCGGACGCTTAACCGACTGCGCCACCCAGGCGCCCCTTTTTTTGTTTTTTTTAAAGCTAGAGTTCTTGGATAGAAAAATAATACAAAGTACGGAAAGGTTGGGAGGCAAGAGGCAGCTCCCAAACACTGTAGGAGGTGCTGTGCCAAATACTCCACACAGCGGGCAACAGACTTACAGAACTCATTATCCCCAGAAGTCGTACTGGCTGAAAACATAAATAGGTTAAAAAATGGCTCAGATAATTACATGAATGAAAGATGCTTAATGGGTTATTTAAGGAAACAGGGCACTGTACCTCTCAGCTTTTGCTGCTGAACACCACAAAAGCCAACCTCGTTAGAATAAGAGATCACGTTTTGCTAAAGGCAAAAGCACCAGGAGGAGAGAACAGGGTCTGAGCCCAAAACCATTTTATTTGGAAGTATCACATCCGAGCACTCCCTGAAGAAGATCCCCTGGACCCACACGGCTTCCCAGGTGCCAACGGGCTTTCCCACACAGAATTCATTAGGTCATCCTCACGAATCCACACAGCAGGCACGCAAATGCGCTTCCCATTTTGCAGGTGTGGAATCTGATCCTCAGCCGTGCACCACAAGCACTTACGTACAGGAAGATCTAACACCGGGTGACAGAACTGGGTGCAAACCCGGGCAGTGGAACCTTGGATTTGTAATCATCATGCTACACATACTGCTTTAGAAATTATTCACTGGAGTATTCAAAAAAATATGTAATAAAACATCATGTGCACATAGAAATGAAAAAGAAAACAGGGAAGAGAGAAGCACACACAGAAAGCAAAAAAGACACAAAACCCAAAAAAGACAGAGATGGACCAAGAAAGAGAGTCATAAAGGAGAGAGAAAGAGAATACACAGGAAATAGAGGTGAGTATATCAGCTGTGGAATAGATCCAGACGCTACAACGATGAATTTCAGAGTATTTTATCTTTTGATATTTTAATAGTCTAGCAAGTGATCACAGGTTATCAGTCTCACTCAGCATACTTTGAAAACGCAATCTGAATGGAATAATCAGCGTGGAAACGTTTCTGCCATAACACGCCTGACAAGAAAATTATTCTCTCAGTTGTTGAGGTTCACACACACAACCTGAAGTCTGAAGTTACACACTTCCCACCTCTATAAAGTGGGAAACAAAGTATATAATTTATCCAAATGAAAATCAACTCAGAGATGAATGGAACTAGCAAACACAATGGTTATCAACTGAGGATAAAGCTAGAATGTACCTAAGAAGAATCACTGCCTTATGGTTCTTAATTTTTGCTCATTTATATAAATATAAACGTTAAGTTCCAATTTAACATTTTCTGTAACTTCAGTGCACAACTTAAACATTTCGATTCCTTCTGTACCTGTGGAAGAGAGTCCGTACTCTGGCCACGAAGCTTCACAACTGTTTCTGAGGAGCTAGAGGTGGAAGAACCAATTTCTTTCACAATCAACCCTGAAGTAAAACACAGAAAAACAACAACAATGAAGACTTCCTTATTCATACTTTTTGCCACCTATCTGACACATGCTACCACCAAGACTGAAAGGTCAAGTATTAACCGTTCCTGAAAAATCTCACTGTGACTCATCCGTGGTAGACAACCAACCTAGGACACATCCCATCTCCTGTCTCACAGTAAATAGGGGGGAGAGGGATAAATGTGGGGTCAGCGTACAGGAAGGAGTTTAGAGTCTGCCTTTTCTAAGGTGAACTACAACTTCTAAATTAGTAACAAAAACAAAGACTGTAGATGTAAAGCAGTCTCCCTCCTAAAGCTAAACTGTGACACGGCTGTCTAGGTTTGGGTCCCTTTAGATGGATGGTTAAAGTGTAGTGTGGGGCTTGACCTCCAGAGTCACACGGATCTGAGCCGGAAGCAGGCCCAGAAAAGTAATTAACTGTGTATGCTGGCCAGTGACTTAGCCCCCCTATGTTTCGGTCTCATAAAGTGGGCCTGACAGCAGTGTCTATCCAACAGAGTTTAATGACGACTGAGGAGTAAATGCATGGAAAGGGCGAGGTACAGGGCCTGCACATGGGACACACCCAGCTCAGAGCTCCTCGGGCTGACAGGGGCCCTGTGGCACTTGCTTCCTACAACAAATCCTGCTGGGGAGAGGCCACGAGTGGGAGGCCACCGTAAGCATTCAGTTCTGGATCTCTGAGAGTGACAGGGCCCTAAATCACCCCAGTGCCCAGGAGTCACCTCCTAATATTTTGGAAACAGAAATCCAGGGCTGAAACTTCCCTCTGTGGCTCTAGCATGTTGAGTGAAGCACCAGAAAAAAATGTTTCGTAAGATAAAACTGCTAACAAGAATTGGATATGGAAGTGGAGATCACTGACATTTTTCTTGCAAATAGATGAAGCAGGTCAGTCAAACCCCAGATTCTTAAGGCCAAATGGCTTCTCAGATAAAGCACATTCTCACCTTATAAAAAAGGAACCTGGAGTGCAATGTGATTTTTATTTAGCTACTTGCTGATAACCTCAGAAATGGCCTTTTGTGTTTTATCCCTTAACTCTTTAGAAATGACGTCTAACGATTCAGTGACGAGTATATACCTTGTATATATTAAGTGTTTGATATTTTGTTCAATTGAAACATGGAAGGAGGACATTCTTGGTTTACATGTAGACAGTTTAAAAGCCTTCAGGTGGGTACTTATGTTTTGGGGGTTGGTACAGACTGCTTTAGTAGGGGGTCTTTCTTGAGAATATCTTTATCTTTTAAAAAGCTTTAAACTTTTAACAAATCTTCAGAGGATGACGTGGACTGGTGTCCTTGGTTGGCACTTGGCATGGGTCCTTCTGGACTTCCTGGTAAATGTGTCCTTGGCCACCATGTCTGTAAATTATGTGCTCCCAAACCCAAACTCTGCATTAGACAAGTCAGCAGCAAGTCTGGTGCTGAGAACACTAACCTGACTTGTACCAAACTTCCATCGCTATTTGATCTCAGCTCCATGCTTGAGAAACAATGTTTAAATGCTCAAATTGTAGGGGCACCTGGGTGGCTCAGTCAGTTAAGCATCCAATTTCAGCTCAGTTGGGCTCTGTGCTGACAGCTCAAAGCCTGGAGCCTGCTTCGGATTCTGTGTCTCCCTCTCTCTCTGCCCCTCCCCTGCTCACGCTCTCTCTCTCTCTCTCAAAAATAAATAAATGTTAAAAAAAAGTAAATGCTCAAATTGTAGAGAATTTGGAAGAGGAGGATGATGCGAGGAAGAAAATAAGATCATCACAACCCCATCATCCAGAGAAAGGCTATTCATATTTTTATGTATTTTTTCATATACATATATACATTTTTGTAATTTGAGATCATCCTGATTATACAATTTGTGCTGTTTTTCTTACCTATCTTTCTTATATTATTAAATATTCTTTAAAAGTGTCATTAGTTAATGGCTGTACGATATTTCACTATATGGACAGCATATAACTGCTCATTGTTAACCATTCAGGTTCTTTTTCAATAAATAATATTTCAAAAAGCATTTTTTTTTTTTTTTTTTGTATAAAAACCTCTTTAAACAGCCACCCTAGGGGCGCCTGGGTGGCGCAGTCGGTTAAGCGTCCGACTTCAGCCGGGTCACGATCTCGCGGTCCGGGAGTTCGAGCCCCGCGTCAGGCTCTGGGCTGATGGCTCAGAGCCTGGAGCCTGTTTCCGATTCTGTGTCTCCCTCTCTCTCTGCCCCTCCCCCGTTCATGCTCTGTCTCTCTCTGTCCCAAAAATAAATAAAAAACGTTGAAAAAAAAAATTAAAAAAAAAATAAACAGCCACCCTATTTATTTAAATTTTATTTCTACTTAAAATTACAAAATCTTACCATAAAAATTAAACATAGAAATATATAAATAAAAAGCCAAAGTCTGTTTCCCTCATCTCCCCTCCTCCCATGGACACTTCGGTGTATATGGTTTGGACAGTTTTCTTTCCACAAAAATACACATGCACATATCGAGTGAGAGCATGATATCCATGTACATATAATGTGCATAAAATTGTAAATTTATATTTAATATATGTGTTAAAATGTATTTGTGAGGGAAGACATCTATGTAAGAAAGTAAATGGGCAAAGAAATGGGGGTAAAGTTTGGTTTGAGAACTCTAAGCCTGAAGCATGACCAGAGCAAGCAGCCTGACGAATCTGTGTTTGCTTAGGCAGAGCGGTTCTCTGTAACCACTGGCAGGTCTATTCCCCGCAGAGCATCTGGAGGCCATGCTTCTGCTAGGTGAGCAGAGGAAATTCTGCAATAAAAGGAGCCTTGTGCTCTTACAGATTCAATGCCAGGATGAGGGGACCATGTGTACTGTGGTCTTGTTTCTCTCTCATTCCCAGCACCTGTTGCATGGGTGAGGCTCACTTATCAGGGACCGTGGGTCTTGACACAGCAATGGCAGGTCACCCCAGTTGTAAACAGGGTCTTTCACTCAAAGCTCAAAGCGGCTGACCAGTAAGTACCTGGGCCATTTCGACTTCATTCCTAAGGTATGTTTTTTAGACAGAACGGAGACCAATTCATAAAATGTGGCGAGAGCAGTTAGGAGTGACTGAGGTTTAAAAACAAAACCTGGGGAGCCTGGGTGGCTCAGTCGGTTAAGCGTCTGACTTTGGCTCGTGGTCATGATCTCGTGGTTCGGGAGTTCGAGCCCTGCGTCAGGCTCTGTGCTGACAGCTCGGAGCCTGGAGCCTACTTTGGATTCTGTGTCTCCTTCTCTCTCCGGCCCTTCCCCTCTAGAGCTCTGTTTCTCTCTCTCTCTCAAAAATAAATAAACATTAAAAAAAAATTGAAAACAAAACCCATACTGTGGTTTTTTGCAGTTAATATTGAAGGGTGATATCTTTTATTTGATAGAAATAGATTATTATATATCGTTATTATATAATCCCATAATAGGTTTACAGTGAATGCAAATGTCCTAGTAGAGTTAATCAAATACAGAATATAATAGGAATGCATTTTTACGCCAACATTTTTTGACACTTTTTCCTCCATACTCCCATACCCACTCTGATCTAGTTGGGGAAAAGCAATACAAACCAAACTCGGAGACCTGCCTTCTGTTTCTAGCCACCCAAGCGTCTGTCCCCCTCATCTATGGGTTTTCTCATCTGTAAAAAGGAGGTCTCCGAGGTCCCTTCTAGGTGTATTCTAGGATTCTCTGATTATCATTTGTAATAGCAAAACAAAACAACAGCAACAAAGATAAAACTGTGTTTTACCACTTTGTGCTGAGCACAGGGGAGGAGATGCTAATTCCCCATCCTAGATGCTTCTCCCCTTCTGTTCTCTTTCTTCCTCACGAGGTACTCGACCCTGCAGTCTATGGCACTGACTTGGAAAGGTTCTGATTCCAGCCCTGTTTGTGATCGAGAACCCCACCCTGACCCTTCTGTTTTTTGAGGCACCTGCTCCTTAGTCCAAGACCATCCACTAGCTCAGGAGAAGAACTTCCCACAAGAGCTCACCAGAGTGTCCATTCAGCTTCCGTGACATGAGCATGTCCTCGGTGATGTAGATGCACATGTCTGGGCTGACTTCCAGAGACTCTTCATTCATCTGTTCCAGGTCCCTGGGGTCATCAACCAACATCTCTATTTCTGACACAGAAGAAGAAAAAGACGTTTAGTGACACGAAGGGAAATGGATGCCAGCATTCGTAGCCACACTTTGCGGGAGGCTCTGTAATTATTCAGATTTTAAAATACATTTGCTAATGAGAATCTACAATAGGAAACTCTAGGACAGTTCTCAACTAGATGTATTTGCTCTCTTTTTCACAGGGTTGCTGTGTTATCTACATGTCTTCTAATGCCACGATTGAATTGTGTTATTCTTTCCTCTGTGAGAAAGAAGGAAAGAGCTATACCACCTTGCTGAGATGACAAAGGGCAACTGAGACTGATGGGCCACATGCCTAAACCAGAGCAGACTGCTGTCACCTGCACAAGGAGTAGTTCATGAAGCTCCCCATTTCCAGACCTGCCTGCCCGCAGGGCATTCAGCTGACTTCACTAGAGATCCACATGAATTCTACAGTAAGCAAGCAAATGGGCTGTCGTTTTCCTTAATGAAGTCACTACCCTTTCCCCAAACCCGAATGCTATAGCACTTGAGGCATAAAAATAATAAAAAAGATGCCCACATATGTTAAGTTTGGCTGAGACAGTCTGGTTTTTCTCTCCTTAACAGAGTTAAGCATCCAGGTGCTAACTTTCTTTTACATTCCCAGAGTTCTGGCTGCATAGGAGGAATTGAAGAAATACTAAATAACCAATGGCCTGGGCTCAAGTCTTGTTTTTTTTTCCCTCTGCCAAGTTTAAGACATTTCTGTCGCTATCACTGCGTCTCTGCTGTTGTCCTCACCGATGCCTATTTAATCTGGGAACCAGAAATGCAGACACGAGTGCTTCGGCACCGATCTCTCCTCTACTTGGGCTAAACCGCCAGGACTCAGCCTCCACTGGCGTCCAACCCTGTGGCGGCAAAGGATCGTGACCAGAGGGATGCTTTGTTCACCGACACGAGCAACTCCCCCAAATCACGGGGGAAGGTGCAGGACACCTGTCCATTACTACCCCCCGGCTGTGCCCTACACAGCAGTTCTCCAGAAGGGATGCTTGGGAAAAAAAAACCAGAAACAAGACGAGGCAAGAGAAAGAAGGGGGCGAGCGACAGCGGCTCACCGCTGCCAGCTTGGAAAGCCGCGGCGAGCGGCTTACCGTCGTCCTGCGAGTCCTCTTCCGGCCGGTCCTTGCCGCTGCTCTCCACCCCAGAGGTGTGGGAGCTGCCGTGGCTGGTCGTGGAGCTGCAGGTCTTCAGCTTGCGGTGGATGGCGCTGCCAGAGTAGCTGTCCTCCGGCCCTGCGTCCCGGGGCTTGGTGTCCGCCTCGATGCCCGACGTGTGCGAGCTGCCGTGGCTGGCGGTGGAGTGGCGGGACAGGCGCTTGTGCTTGGCGCTGCCCGCGCTGCTGCCGCTGGCCCGGGACCGCTTCTCCAGCTGGTCCACGTCCAGGTCCAGGCTGTCGCTGATGTAGGACTCCCGGTACTGCTTCTTCTCTGCGAGGTGAGGAGCACATTCACGCAGGACGGCGGGCGGGGGAGGGGAGAGGAGGGGGAGACACGCCTGGTTAGCCTACAGGACACATCAGGCTAAGAACGCGTGCAAGTTCACACCCAGGATCTAGTTCAGCAGGATCACACCCAGGATCTAGGCGCCGTGAGGGTTCTGACCCGGGTGGGTGCGAGGGGGTCAACTTAGGAAGATGAGCAAAAACCAGTACAACAGATTTGAGCGAGTCCTGAGACTACTCAAAGGGTTTTGACGTTTCAAAACTCGGAAAAGTGCTATTTGAAGTAGAGTCGCCAGACCACCTCTTGTCTGCAAGTTGTTATTGGTCCACACCGATGGAAGCTCAGTAAGTGAGAATAAATACTTAGCGATTTTCAGAGCAACCTGACAGTGCCGTGACAGCCACTAAGGTGATTTTGTATTTTGTAAAAGTATCAGTCCACGGTGGATGAGGAATGTTAAAAATCTGGTCCTTCCCCACAAATAGTTTCAGAAGCACTGCTATGGAAGACTGTTTGATAAATATAATTACACTAATTGCCAATGATTTCATTTATTCAATTTGGCCCATTCAGTAGCTCAGTTCTGACTGCTGAATATAATTTAAAATAAAACTATTCTTCTCTAAATTTCCCTCAAAGAGTTCTAACATTTAGTTTTTCATTAGTGAAAACTGTTTTTCTCCATTTGGGGTGTGAACTAGTGAGGTTTTACCATCTACTTAGAAAACACAGTCATCACTACTGGTTTGATGATTTATACCTATGTGGCCTCTGACTGACAAAACTGTTCTTTGATTTAACATGTCAGTGCCATTCTTTAACACCAAGACGCAATGTTAGAAAGTCCCTTTTATCAAATGCTAAAGCAACGATCACATTAAGGCACAAAGTTACAACTGAGTTGCAGGTATACAATACTTTTGTGTCTCAGGTCAGAACTGTAAAACAGAGAAATAGTTTAGATTCTTTGTAGTCTTAATGCTGATGACAAATAACACATTAGAACAATGTTAAAGATGGAGAATGCATTTGAGGAATGTTAAATTGATATTATTTCAGAAATTGCTAACTTGTAGACTAATTGGGTTCTCAGAGGCCTGCTGATGATTTTAATTGTCTTGTTTCTTGGGTAAGTGAAATCACTTGCACTCCTGGTGTCTGAAGTATAATCTACACAGCTTCCTCAGGGAGGGAAGAAGCATTAGCAGAAAGAGAAGATGCGCTCTCCAGGATGCAAAATGCAAAAATGCTTGCAGAAGGCGATGTGTACGTTTTTGGGCTCCAGCCATTCATGTCAATTCTAGGGAATCAGGCTGCATCACAACAGCGAGAATGCACAGTCACACAGAAAGCAGACTGGGGCAGGACACCAGAGCCCAAAACACACATCTGAGACAGATGTGCATCATCTAAAATCCATGTTTTAGGGCTAGACTGGGTTATAAACATTCCTGTTTTCTGAAGACAACAGGGGTTGAGATGAAGACGGAGAGATAAAAGGGTTTGCAAAATTCTCATACAATTTCTATTCACTGTGGTTTCAAAATACTAGCCACGTGGCACTTGGAAAGGTGGAAAGTGAAAAAACAGTTTTCTAAAAAGTTCTTTAGGGTGCCAGAGTTCTAAGACAAGTGGGAATTGTGGCTCTAATAACTTAAAAGCTTTCTGCCTCTTTACAAATAGCCCTTTTACTCCCAACCCTTCCCAGCAGGTTGGGAGTCTATTACGGTTACTCTAGTAACAGAAGGCAAGCGCTTGCCTAACTGTGGTCTACCTCACAGGAGCCTAGCGTTAATCTGCTTCGTGTCAGCGTGTCAGCACGGCCTTACTGTTCTACGTGGCTGGCCAGTGTTCCCTTCCCAGAGCTGTATCACTTAGACCTGGTACAAATAAAAAGTGTCATGAAGGAAATGCTGACGTGATTATGAAGTTTATTCTGAGACCTGGGAAATGCAACCTCTTAACTCCCTAGTAATCACCGGAGTCAACAGCACAGATTACCAATGTGTTGGTATTCTTTGGATTCCCTCTGTTGTAAAAGCCCAGAGACCACAGAGCTTTTCATATATTATTTTGGAACAGAATGCAGTGTGACCTCTTGGAATATGGCCTAAGAATAAGCTCCCACTGTTGAATAAAGTTGGGTTAAAAAAAAAACTTTTGTTTTTAAACTTTTTTAATGACAAAGGCATTCTCCCCCTTCTAAATGCTATGGAATAATTCTTGTGATCATCTTCTACCATAAGATGCTAAAAGAGTATCTCAGACAAGATGGATCTAAATTAAATTTAAGAAAAATACACTCTCTTTCTGTGCTGTTTTTTTGCTAAGAAAAGGGCTTTATCGTAAAAGTGATGAAGACTTTAAGCGTAAGTGAAATAACTGGCATCAGGCCAAAACTGGCCCAGAGAAACTTAATTTTGGGTGTTCTTTAGACTGTGAGGGATCTCTACGTAAAAGAAAAGACGTATGTTTTCTTTAGAAGAAAAAAAAGAGATATCCGCCCAAATCTATCTACATTTACCCAAATAACAAATACAATCCACACCTTTATCATTCCTTCATTGCCCTAATCGCGAAAGCCCCCAAATGCACTTGATACTACTAGGCGTGGTAACAGACAAAACCCTGCCCTCTAAGAACTGAAAATTCTTTGTCATTTTACCTGAGAACCTATAGGGCTTCTGGAATTCATTCAGGCTCTAAAGGGCTCCCCTTACGGTCATCTAAGCAAGAATCTGCTAAAATGCTGGCAAAGGTGATGAAATAAATAAACTTAAGGCGCTATAAGCTGGCCATTTAGGAATGTGACCCATTTGGCACATGATGGGCTCTGCACGTAAGTCGCCTATTCTTACAAGTTCCCTTGGCGCTTCTGTCCCATCTCGAGTCCTCCTAATAATCATGTCAGCATTGGAGAGAGGTGCTTGTTATGGCAATGAGTCATCATGGGGAAGAAGGGGCAGCCTGGCAGCAGAGGAAGCCCATACACCTGGTGGTTATACACCAGTTCCCTCCAAAGACAAGAAAGCAGTTTGGTGGCAGACCGTGCAAAATGATTCATGTTCTAATGGCTACTTAAGATGCAGTGGCATCCCCAAACTGGGTCTCATTTAGTTAGAGAGATAGGTTTTGAGAGAAATTGATTAGATGTGCAAGCTTCTTTCAGGTTTTTTCTTAAGAGGACAAGTATTTGTGTTTCTGTGAGAAAGCTGGGGTCTGAGAGGTCGAAATCTGTTTCAGATAGGGACCTAAGGATATGAATCTGCATCCAAATGTTCATGCAGATATCCTAAATCTAATCCAATTGAATTATAAAAACTACCACAATGGGAATCTACAACACAAATGGAAGACATTGAAATAGGCAGGGGCGCCTGGGTGGCTCAGAGCCTGGAGCCTGCTTCCATTCTGTCTCTCTCTCTCTCTCTGCCATCTCCCCACTCATACTCTATCTCTCTGTCAAAAGTAAATAAACATTAAGGAAAAAAAAATTTTTAAAGAAATAGGCAAATGAGCACAATAGCATTTTGGGGGATCAGAAGTTCGTGTGTGTTAAATGGAATAACCCTGGGTGCCATGACTTAAGATGAAGGGCTAACCAGTAGAGTTGAAGCCTGCTCTTAGAGGCCCCAATCCCTGCCTTCCTCTTCCTTACCGTGACTCATTCTCCTTTTCAGGGGCCCCAAATGTATCTCAGCAAAGCCCCCACAGGACTGGCTGATATAATCCTCAAATGGAAACTTCTTTCAGGGCACTTAGGTGGCTCAGTTGGTTAAGTGTCGGACTCTTGTTTCAGGTCAGGTCATGATCTCACAGTTTGTGGGGTCGAGAACCGCGTTGGGCTCTGTGCTGTCAGCGTGGAAACTGCTTGGGATTCTCTCTCTCTCCTTCACTTTCTGCCTCTCCCCCGTTCTCCCTCTCTCTCTCAAAATAAATAAACATTAAAAAAAAAAGAAGAAGAAAACTTCTTTCTCCTTTGTCATTCCTGCTGACCCAGACCTGGGGTCCTCTCAGCAGTCAATAAGAGAGACTGGAGACATTTCTGTCTCCCACCTTTATTGTTACTTTAACCTAAGGAGTAATTGCACTGGAAAAAATTCCAGATTCCAAGGTGCTCGGAGTCACAGATAAATCTTGCCCTGCATCTTCATGTGGTGGCTTTTTGCAAGGATCTTCAAAGCAAGTGTGGGGAAACGTTAAAGAGACTGTACTCGGGGATAGCTAAATGATAGGGATGACCTCAGGTATTTGGGACAGGTGCTGGGACAGTGGTGAGATGTGAGGCGGAACACGGCCCTGAATCTGGAGAGGCTCAGCCCTCGAATCCCATTTTGCAGGGGTCTAAAGCCCCAACTGATGGCAGCTACAGACTAAGGGGCCAGAGGTGGCCAAGGCACCGTGTGTGCTTCTCCCCCCCAACACTGCCATACCTTCGTTCTCCTCCAGCTTCCGGATGTGGCGCAAGACAGGCTGCAGATTCATGTAGAGGCGGTGGCTGTTACTCAGGAGCTGGAGGAGGTGTCGGGAGCGCATGGGGCACCCTGTGTAGTAGATGAGCTTCCTGGCGGAGGGCAAGCCATCTGGCAAAATCTCAAATTTCTTACCCTGTGGAGCAAAAGCACGAGTCAGCTTTTGGAAGGTAAGTCTCTAATTTGCCAAGGTCCCCTTCATTTTCTCTTTAGTAAGGAGAAGTGCAGATTCAAAAAGAGATGTATAAAGCTGCATTCAAAATTCAGCGAGAGATAAATTGCTGTTTTCCTTTTCAAAAATGTCCCAGGACAAGGATTACCAAAAACTCAGGGAAGTGTCTAGCCAGGGTCATCCGGTCGACACACAGTGGAGGAGTATCTTTGGTTTCTCTGGCTAGTCAGGCCATTTATACAATGGAGAAGAGAAGGGCTCATCATGAAAGCATCTTCAAATGCAATTCCAACACCCTAATTCAGCAAACAAGATGACATTCTAGAAGCGTGATGCATTCAGATATTTGTTAAACACTAGGTACCAAACACTGTGCTAGTCACCAAGAAAATAACAGTGAATAGGACAGACAAGGTCGCTACCTTCACAGAAATACATTCTGGTGGGAGAGATGGCAA
Organism: Lynx rufus; assembly: GCF_022079265.1. Classification (NCBI taxonomy): domain Eukaryota; kingdom Metazoa; phylum Chordata; class Mammalia; order Carnivora; family Felidae; genus Lynx; species Lynx rufus. The sequence goes on from NW_025814831.1 coordinate 49,060,268, forward strand.
ATAAACATAAATATATAAGATAACTATAGTTTGTGATAAACTCTGAGGAGGAAATAAATGAGTTATAAGAGCAAACACTATAAATACCTTTTTAGGGTTAAGAAAATACGGAAAACTTCTTCAGCTGGATAACAGAGGGAGGCTGGGAGCGGGGCACCTGGCTAGCTCAGTTGGTAGAACATGAAATTCGTGATCTCAGGATTGTTAAGTTCAAGCCCCACACTGGGTGTACGGTTTATTTAAAAAAGGTGGGGGGGGGGGTGGGAGGGGATAGGTGGAAGCTAGAGGGACAGCTCAAGGGATGAGACAGGAAAGAGAAAGGAAGAGATATAAGTACCGTTAAGTATTTCTATCAAGATACCAGGAATCTCATTGTTTAAGTTTGGGATCATTAACATAAAGTTCATTAACATAAGCTGAGGGTGAGAGTTTGGCAGTTTTTTATAGTTATGGAAAACTGTAAGTTTATTTATTTTGAGAGAGAGAGAGAGCACACAAGCATCTGAGCTAGGGAGGGGCAGAGAAAGAGAGAAAGAATCCCAAGCAAGCAGGCTCTGCACTGTCAGCACAAAGCCTGGCCTGGCGCTGGACCTTACAAAACTGTGAGATCATGTGACCTGAGCTGAAATCAAGAGCTTAACCAACGGAGCCATCCAGATGCCCCAGAAATGGAATTATCAATTCCTTCACCTTTCCTATGAATGAACTGGGCAGCAGGATTGCATAAGGAATACTGCAGACATAATGCTTCTCAGCCAGAAGGGAGAAGTAAAGCAGAGAGAGGCATCTTCTAACCACACACTTAAAGTCAATAAAAAACAATATGGCTCTGTGTATCTCGGTTGGGAATGGATTTTTCACCTCTCGATTTTTCATTTTAAAGGAACCACCAGTGGATCCCAATGCTAGAATGGTAATAACTGACACTGAATGAGCACTAGGCAGGTATTGACTCATTTAATCCTCAGAATCAGTCTATGGGGGAGGACCAATTATCTCCATTTGGGAACAAAGAAACCAATGCACAGAGGTTAAGTAACTTGCTCAAGGTCACACGACTGGGGCAGGACTGGGCTGGCTGTGAGAAGAATCATCTGGGAAGTTCATTAAAATAGATGCCTGGTCCTCAACCCACACCCTCTGAATCAAAACTCTCTTAGGGGAGGAGGATGAGGCCCAGAAATCTTTATCTTAAACCAACTCCTCAGATGAGACCGATGCAAAACTAGATTCAGGAACCACTGTGTCCAGGACCCTTAAGACACTCAATTTCATAAATGCATTTTATGTCTACTCAATTTGGGACATGACTGGGGTAATGGGCTAATAATTTGCTCATTTTCATACAGCTCAGATCCTTTCACAAAGGGCCTAAATGAGAGAGAGCAAGTGAGGAGGAAGCAGGTAGGGCCCCATTTGATGTATGAGTGAAGTGAAATCAGATTGAACTGGGCCCAAGTAATTAAAATAATGTAAAGTCAGGAACAGGTCTTTGACTTCACAGGGCAGTATGGAGTCAGAACCCAAATGCTCTTTGGCAATACAGCCCTTTATTTATATAGGCCATCTTCTTTACTTGTGTATGTGTACAAATCCTTATCTTCCTCCTTTGTGTATTTTTTTCCAACAATTTCTGAACAAAGAAAAAAATATGGATTTTAATGACCACCAGATATACATATTATTAACTGTAATTCTTTGAACCCTGCCCCAAACCGGATAGAGCCGGCAAAGTAGAGAAACAGCTGGGAAAAATCATGAATTTGCTCTTATAACAAAAAAGAGGATACTATTCTCAATATTCTAAAAATAACACCATTTTTTTTTTCCTGTTAAGAATTGTAGACCTTTCTTTATAATGATGAGTTTCAAAGAGTTAGATATTAATAGAAACATCTTTTTATATCACTCTTTATTCTTTGCTCAAAAGAAGTAACTTCCAAAAGAACTGGCCTACCCCCACGCCAAGAGTAATTTATCCTGTGAAAATTATGGCTTTCCGTTTTCTGATCCCTCTGATGTAGGCTTTTGAAAATCATTCTCTTTGCTGAAGTCATCTTGCACATTCCCCCACTACATTTCTTCTGCAACTAGAACAACTTAGGATAGCACGGTGGGGACCAGACTCACAAATTAAATAATTTCTTTTGCTGTAAAATTCCTTAATTTTAGATTCATGACCTATGAATGGCAACGAATAGAGCACATACATAAGAATATAAGAAAGTGAGTTGTCTTCATTTTCAACTTTTAAAAAAAAAAACACCAGCTTTTGTGCCTGTCACAGCATTATTTTTAAAAACAAAACAGGGAACAACGAAAATCCACAAAAACAAACAACTGAGCAATTTTTCTTTAGTCAGTTACTTTAAACTTACCACAAATACCAACTTTCCAACATTTGTCCAGGGGAAATCATAAAGTAATTGTTTCTCTTCATCTAAATTCTGTGGAAAAAAATTTTAATGCATACAGAGTTACTGAGGAAACTGCCAGACACTTTAAAATGGCTCTAACTTCTCTCCCAGAAAACTAAAATACAGTAATTAAAATCTGAAAGAGGTCCTCAACTCTCTTTGGAGATGTTCAGACAGTAATTAAAAGATTAGTGAGACAATTCTGTAGCTTTGGGTTCCTGAGTGACTGCATTAACTGGCCTTTCAAGGCAACCTTTTCCCTTTGAGCCTATCCATAAACTTAAATAAAAAATCCAAAAAGACTCAGGCATTGGAGAGATGAGATAAGGCACTCAGACTTTCATAATTGGATATTGTGCCTACATCAAGATAAGAGATTCTTATATTCTCCCTGGTCTCACAGAAAGAGGGATTCTCTCTTTCTTGTTGATGGCTGTGGTATAATACCATCCCACCTGCAAAAGCGTGACAGGGACAGGGGACAGGCTGTATTGGAGAAGTGTAATGAAAATTAAAATACAGTGGTCTGCCACTGTATTAAGATGTCATTTTTTTTTTCTTTACACAGTTGTAACGCTCCAGAGGAGCATTATAATCAGGATATTTAAAATCAGTAACACACAAAGAAAAATGTTTGGATGTTAATGATCTGTTAGTGATGAACCTGAGCCAATCTTGGGCTTATTACTTTCTATTCTAGAGGACTTATTACTGTCAAGGTTTGGACTGTATCACTTCATTTATCCTACATCATCCCCATTTGTACTAGACAAATAGGAAGTAATGGCCAGTCGATGGCCAGAAATGAACCAGTGAACCTGTCCAAGGACCACACAGGTACACTGTCAACATGAGACATGGCGGATGCCACTTGACACTCATTTCTCATTTACTGACCTGAAAAATCTGTATTCCCCGCATGGTCAGTCCAAGCATCAGAGAAGCTTCAATTTCCCTTTTATCCTATAGAAATAAAATCATATGAAACAGTAGTGGGGTTTTTTGTACAATGGACAATTAAACACCAAAGGGAAAAAACAGAAGGAGAAATCTGATTAGAAAATTTTTGATTTAAAATAACTTCATTCAGGGGCATCTGGGTGGCTCAGTCCATTAAGGATCCGACTTCAGCTCAGGTCATGATCTCACAGCTCCTGAGTTCGAGCCCCACATCAGGCTCTGTGCTAACAGCTCAGTGCCTGGAGCCTGCTTTGGATTCTGTGTCCCTCTCTCACTCTGCCCCTCCCCCTCTCGTGCTCTCTCTCTCAAGAATAAACATTAAAAACAAAATTTAAATAACTTTGTTCATCTTTTTGCATCCCTAGCTTACCATAAGCTTTAAGAAAATCATGAGCACATACACACGAGCAAGGATATATTCTACTTTTTAAACCACTGAGATTTCAAAGGATTAGTGTTTTTACTATATTATATACACTTTCATATCTGACAATATTCTAAATACCGCCATCGCTGAAAACTCTAGTAAACAATACTATTTTTGCTGCTTATTTATTTATTTATTTATTAGTTCTCTTCCTTTTCCCAGATGTCAGAATCTTGAATCTAATATCATAGATATATTCTGAGATGCATTAGATTTTATAGGTTTCAAACTATGTAACTCTCCTGCCTCTGAAGCCAAAATCAGAGGCACGCCTAAATATTTAAGACTGTCATCCCATGAGGATAAAAAACTGTAAAAGCTTTATATTCAGTTTGTTTGGAAAGAAAATACTTATTTCTAAAAAGTTCAATTGTCACTTGCCAATATGATATACATTCTACCAGCTAAACTATAAAAAATCAACTAAAATGAGTGTAGGGGACAAAAACCCCTGAAATGTTCTCTGAATTTTAAGTGTACTCTGAAATTTGACCACATCTTTGGAGTGCTCATATGTAATAATGGGATATAAGGTATGAAGTTCAAAATAGAAGATAAATAAAATCACAAAGTAACTAAAATATTTTCATTATGAAATTCCTCAATAAAAATAAATGAGCATGTTTAGTGCCAGCGTTCCCAAGAATATGGGAAGAAATATTTTTAGAAAATGCATCCTCATCTGGTATAGTAAAGACAAGATATGGCCTATTTTCACTATTTGGGCTGTTTTTCCAACTAATATGTTTTTACATCAAGAAAGGCGCATACAGTATAGGTTCAGCAGGAGAAATCAATCTATCACTGTGAGTTTAGATCAATTTCCTCTTCAAGGCTACTCTGACTGCTTCCTGAAATAAGATTGTGCTCATAAAAATGCTGGCTGTGCAGGCACAAGGCATGTACTACTGGGAGAGGGACACAGAAGTTTTTCCCCCCAGAATGTTTCCTGTCCTCTGTCTACCTTATTTCCACTTTACGAGCAGTTTTAATGGCTGCCACTTGATTTCTCTAAAGAATGAAAACTCCGCCCATGAGGTAACAATATGTATTTGCCCACTTCATTCAGTTTCACTATTATTAATTATCTTGCTTTAAGAAGATAAGAGAGTCATTTCCTTTTTTTAAAATTTTTTTAACATTTATTGATCTTTTGAGCGAGAGAGAGAGACAGCACAAGTAGGGGAGGGGAGAGACAGAGGGAGACAGAATGCGAAACAGGCTCCAGGCTCTGAGCTGTCAGCACAGAGCCTGATGCGGGGCTCGAACTCATGGACTGCGAGATCATGACCTGAGCCGAAATCCAACACTTAACGGACTGAGCCACCCAGGTGCCCCAAGAGAGTCATTTTCTATGCCATGTAGAAGTACCACATCGTAAGCAAATAAAAGGTAAATCTTTTAAGCAAAAGATAAATTCCTAACAGGATTCTTTAAAATACTATGTTTCCCTATCAAGTGAGAAGCACTTGGTATTTATTGAGCACTGATTAATGTACCAGACATTCCACCTGGTTATTTCAGATTCATTACATCATAGAATTTTCCCAACCTCGTGAGATGTATTGAACCATTCCTACTTAATAGATGGTCCAGAATTATAGTTGTATTTGCCTAGGATCCCATAACAGTGGTGATGCAGGGTTTCTGATATCTGACTCTAAAGCTACACTCACTCCTTCTTATACACCATTCATATTTCCTGTACATTTTAAAATATAAACTGATTGTCAAATGCCATTTATTTGCATTTTCTCATATAAACTGAGGTGTCACAAATGAAATCTCTCAAGGAAACAAACAAACAACTCCGTCCTTCAGGAATTTGGCCAAAGAGATCTTATAGAACTCAATTATGCCTCTCAAGGATGACAGGACATTAACAATTTCATCTCTTGGGCACAGAAGTGAGAAAAAAAAAAAATACCATTCTTTGGTACCTAATTAAGTTTTCTGAACCAGACAAGAAGATCATCCAGTAACATATCCAAACTACAGCCTAGTCTCCAAAGGTCTAGTTATGCTAAACTTACCACAAAGGGTATAGTAGTAATAAGAAGCACATTAATAACAATGATAATGGTAACAACTTAACATCATTCTTAACATGTGCTGGGCACTATTTTTATCCACAAATTCCTTTAGTCAAGTAGACCTGGGTTGAATCCTGGCTCTGCCCCTTGCTAGTTTTGTGGTCTTTGGTCTGTTTCCTCATCTGTACAATGAATATTACAGCTTCTATTTTATAGAACTGTGAGGATTTAAAAAAGAAAATAAAGCGTGCCCCATAAAAACAATACTCAGTAAACACTAGCTGTTGTGGTCGTTCTTCTAATTAATGGATACAGTGCAGGTATGGCTTCACTTAGAGGAACATTAAAAATTACTGATCAAAAAAGTTGCAAATGTTAGTCCCCAAGGCAGAGATGCAGATTTGGAAAGGAGAAAAATAACTATTTCATAGTCACTGAAAAACCAGACTCACAATTTGAAGCCACTTGGCATCTCAGTATTAGAACCATTATAAAGGGACTCTATCATGCTCCCAGGCCTGAGGAAAAGCATCATTAACTCGAAGACTGAACTACCACGAGAAACAGTTCACATGAATCCTTTTTTTAAAAAAAAAAAAGCCCACTAAAAAATGATATGACAACTTTTAATAAAAGCTTCTTCAAATCATGAAGGTATTTTGTCTTCAGAAGCTGCAGACTTGGTTCCCCGGGTGGCTCAGTGGGTTAAGTCTCCGACTTGGGCTTAGGTCATGATCTCACAGCTCTTTAACGAGTTCAAGCCCCACATGAGGCTCTTTGCTGTCAGCGCAGAGCCTGCTTTGGATCCTCTGTCCTCCCTCTCTGCCCTTCCCCCGCTCACTCTCTCTCAAAAATAAACAAACATTTCACAACAACAACCAAAAGCTGCAGGCTGACTGCAGTTTTGTACCTTATACAATCTGTAGTAATGAACGGCAACATCATCCAGTCGGACGGCTTCTTTGATGTATTTAAGATGAGCCTCGGAAGCTGTCAGCGCAAACTGATCTTTGTGCATGTTTGGAATGTGTTTCAGGATGTAGTCCTTCCCTCTCTTGGAAACAACCTGTTGGAATACAATGGGTATGCACTGCCACATCTGTTGGAGTGATGGGAGTCCTACCCTTGTCCCCCAAATGATGAAAGGACAAGGACCTAACATAGGTCATGGAAACTGGCTAATTTCCACCAGGAAATTTCCCACTTGTATTCTGTTTTCACCATCTGTTATGTTACTAGGCTGAATCAGCTAGTACTAGAAGCTCCAAAGTCAATTTAGCTGTATATCTGAGAAGAAAAAATCACAAGAAATGAGAAAAATATGTTCTCTTGGCTTTAAACTCACCAAGAAAAAAAAACATGCAAACTTGCAAAATTTTGTACACATCACTGTTTATACTTGCAAAATTATTGGTACTATGAAATACATCTACTGTCAACACATCTTCAGGTTCTGGATCCTACTTAACTCTTCTAAAATTACAGCCACAGAGTGGGAGGTTCTAAATGTTAATCCAAAGAAGGCAGGGGACTGGGAGGAATTCTCTGAAACATTTTTGGTTTTCGCATAAAAGGCTGATGTGAACACTCTATTTGAGTATTTGTGAGGAAACAATTTCATTCAAACATTCATTGCAATTCACTATGGCTTAGTTTTTCAACGGACAGTAGCCTGGGCCTTTCAATGCCCAAAACATATAGTATCCAGCAGCTGCAGGCTAAGATTAGCTAAAAATCTTAGCCGAGGGGCGCCTGGGTGGCTCAGTTGGTTAAGCGTCCGACTTCAGCTCAGGTGATGATCTCACAGTCCGTGAGTTCGAGCCCCAGGTCAGGCTTTGTGCTGATGGCTCAGAGCCTGAAGCCTGCTTTGGATTCTGTATCTCCTTCTCTCTCTGCCCCTCCCCTGCTGATGCTCTGTCTCTCTCTGTCTCAAAAATAAATAAAAATATTTAAAAAATTGAAAAAAAAATCTCAGCCGATTTCATAAGGATTATAAAACATGGAAAGGATTATGCAGAGAGAGCAAAAAGAGTAGTGCTTAAAATCATCAGAATAAAAAATAATTAAAGAATTTTTAGTTTTAAATGTTTTTATAGATATTGACATTTTGTTTCTTCCTATTGTTTAAACATGATAGATTGCTGGCTATTTAATATTGCTGAGAACTCAAGTTACAGATTTTTCTTTCAGACTCCTTTTACGTGGAGATCACCTAAATTAGTATTTGTTAACTTTTCTCGGCTCAAAGAACACACAGAAAATAATATTTGCAAGGGCACTGAAGTAAGTGGCTTTGGTGATCCCAAAGGTTGAAGAAACTTGTATCTCAGTGCTCTGGAAGCTATGGCGCACTGACTGGGAAGATCTGATTTAAAAGAGCGAGATTCAGCAAGTACGTGATGACAACTTACCGGATGTAAACATAGGCTAATTTGGGTTCCACAGACACTGATATGTAAAAGCTTGATACCTTTTGTGGTTTCTCTTTAACAACTGACATGCTGGCAATAGTTCACAAAAATTTATATTGAGCACCTCAATGTGAAGTGCTGAAGAAACAGAAAAGGTATAGTTTAAGCCTGCCCTTTAGAATATACTAATAAACAGTTCACTGGAGGCAAAAGATAAACAGAAAATAAGATGTAAAACACTATGCGTAGCGGGGGCTTCTAGAGCCCAGAGGAGGGGCACTGGGTACCTAGCCAGTCTGCCCAGAAGGAAATACATCTGAGCAGAGTCTTGGAGAATGAACAGGAGTTGGCCAGGTCAAACAGGGAGAGGGGTTCTGTTGGCTAAGGGAACTTCAGGAAGAAAGGCCAGAAGTGCAAAATACCACAGGGCATTTGGAGACATAGGGATTGCTGGATGTTGTTAGAGCATAAAATTCAAGGTGCGGGACAACCTGAAAGGAAGCTGGAAAGGCTGGCAGAGATCAGATCCTGGAAAGTTCCTCGGTTATGTGTGGGAGCCTGGCTTTCACTCTGTAGGTGAGAGGGAAGCCCCTGAAGATTTAAATCAGGAGCAAAATCCACTCATCCGCAAGCTCTAAAGACAGAGGCAAAGACAACAAGCCCCCTCAGCAGTGCTGCTGAGTGCTGATGAGAGCTGGAACCTGGGGGACGGGAGGGAGCAAGGACGCTGGGGAGGGCACACGACAAACATTCAGGAAGTCTACCACAAGGAAACTTCAAGAGAATTTGATTTCTTAAGCTGGTGACGGGTAATCAAGTATTTTATGTTCTAGGTTGTTTCGGTTGGTTTGGGCAGGCCAGGGAGAAAGAAGGGTGATGGGGAGAGCTCTGCAGGAGACTCAAGTTTCTGGGTGACTGGGTGGATGGCAGTGCTACTAGCTGACATTAGGGGCACAGAGGCAGGAATACAGGAAATCAGGTGGGAGAAAGATGAAGTTGACTTGGGACATTTTGAGTTTGAGGTGCCTATGGGTAAACAGCTGTCTCACGGACACAGAGGAGAGAAACAGATTTGGGAGCTACTGGCACACAGGTGGTTGTTAAAAAAAAGAAAAGCATTCGTTTGGAGGAGATCTCCAAATGAGAGTGGTTCTATGTCAAATGCAGCTGAGAAAAGAAGTGGAAAGTGTCCACAGAATTCGGCAACTTAAAGGTCACTGGTGACCGTAGGGACAGCATGAGGAGTGGAGGGGAGCGTCGGGGACAGAAAGCAGATGGAATTGTGTTGAGGAGTGTATCTGGGAAATAAGGTAAAAAAATCAGATTTTCAACAGAGGCCTGGAGGAAGGGTGGGCACAGACATGGGCAGGGTTGGGCGGAGAAAGGACAGTTGAGACAGTTCGAATAACCTAAATTTGCCTGCTGCCGTAAAGGCGTGGTTCCTCTCTCGAGAGTGGAGGAGATGGCGGTCAGGGCAAAGTGACTATTTAATTTGTTTTCTCAACATAGGAAAAGCTGTGAATGATCTTACTTTTCAAAGTGTAATGTTTTTCTCCCTTCAAAGGGAGGAAAATGATGCTTGAATTAAGAGTAAATAAGAAAGTAAAGACCAAGCAACTGCCAAAAGAAGGCTGGTAAGTTCCAAGTTCCACCACATTTAGGATGGACAGAAATCTTCTTCCCCTTTAACTGGAAGGAGCAGATCAAATATATCAAGAGATCATGTGTACAATGCTCTTAAGTGTTAAACTTCTATCTGGGCATCACGAAGGGTTTTACTGGCCACAAACATCTGTGTTCCCATTTCTTGAAGCAACCTGAGTAGCAGCATAATGAACTAGAAATGTGCTAGAGAAAACACTTTAAAACTTGAAAACAGTGCCTACCCAAGATGGGAAGTAAGCCTCCGGCTCAAAGTATTTTCCATAGTGCTTATTCCTTTTGAAGTTCCCAAGATCAGCCTGCAGGGCAAAGGCTGCCAGCAGGAAATAGGCCTCTTCTCGGAGCACACACTGAGAATGAAGAACTTGTTTTCTCAGGTGCCAGTAATAATAGTATCTTGCTGCTCTGTCACTAGGAAAATAAAAGAAAACAGAACTCACATTTGATGGAACAATCCAATGGCGTGTAAACAGAACCCAAATCCTGCTATCCATCTGGTGACAAGAGCTCTTCTGTTTCTGTTCCCTCTTCCTGCCTCCACACTCCTTGAAAAAAAGTGGGTGGGGGGTTGAGGCTAATACCTGATTGCTGTCTCACCCAGGTTGCAGGGAGGTAGGACTCCACGTCTGACTGCCCCAACAGGCAAAAATAACATTTCCTGAGGCCTATAACATTTAATTCATTCAGAGAATGGAATCATCCATTCCAACATGGTAAATATTTCACTGAAACAAGTATTACTCTAGAAGCCTAGGCATTTGTTGTCTGCGTTAAAGTAACTTTGCTGCAATAATGCGGCACATATGACAGAAACAAGGACAAATCTGAGGGGACAATCCTGGCTTTAATGTTTTGCTCCTCTGTTTTGTTTTGTTTTCCAGCTGAGCACATTACAAATACCCTAAGGTCCTTATAAAAAAATTTCTGTTTAAATGCCCATTAAAAAAAACTATAGTGTTTTGTTTTCTTTCTCAGAATGAACTGGAAAAAAAAAAGCTTGCTTTAAATCTCTCTCTCCCTTTCTCTTTTTTTTTAATTAAGTGGATGTTACTTTATGGGTGTGGTTTTATAGGAACATGTTATGACAGTCATGATACTCCTCACAGATGGAAATCCTACTAGTGCACTCATTACAATCCGTTGAAGTCAGAAATAAATATAGTTCCCATTAAATACATTGAATAAGAAGTGCTGACTGGGGAAAAACATGGTCAAGCTCCAAAAAATGTCACAGGCAAATGGGATGCCTTTGTGATCAAAGTAAAAATGCAAGAAAAAAAAAAAGTGTGTGTGTGTGTGTGTGTGTGTGTGTGTGTGTGTATTTAATGAGCTTACTTGCTTCCCCTATTAGTTTAAGTCAAAGGTTTACCTGAGATTTATAATGCATTAGCTGATGACAATAAAAACATGAGTTTATTTTAACTAAGATCATGTTTGAGTATGATGAGTTTAAAAATAAAGCATTTATGTAATTTTTTCCCCATGGGACAGAGTACTTTTCAAGGCATTTCTTTTTATAATGCTGACCACACAGTGTTTGGACTAGTTCATCCCTGGGGAAAAGAGCAGAAGTACAGGGATGAATTAAACATTCATTAGCCCCAGGGGGTTAATTTGTGGCTAAATAATGTATTTTTCTTCTTTTCAGCACATTCCATACTTAGTAGGTAAACTGAGCAAAAATTTTACATAAACTCCAAATAACTAAGAAAGTTTCTTGGCCTTTAGAAAAAATTATTTATGGGCTAATATTTTTTACTTTTTAATTTACATGTGGCAATAACACAAATATTAAGAGCAGATCTCACATATAACTTATTAGCCAAATGTATCTTTGTATCTTTTAATGGAGTTTCTCAGAGTTTGAAAGTAAATAAGGAAAACAGAGTTCACATTTCTAGTATTTTCCATCAGCATTTTCTATCCGTTAACAAAACCAACTCTGAAAGCTTTCCAGCACTGAATCCTCCCATACAAATGATAAACTGAGCTTTTGAAATGGTAAATTCTGAGTCTGTATCAGTAGCATAGAATTGCTCATGCACCCACCTCCAGAAGAAGAATCAATTACCTGCCCTTGCCAAACTGCATCTAAGATTCTCACAGGATAGCTCCACTGGGTGTAATCTTAGCTTTAAGGCCCCTGCCAAGAACAGAAGCAAGACCCCAAAGGTGGAAAGAAAACCAGGCTATATCGACACCATTTTTACAGGAGAGAGTTCTTGCTGCTGCCCTACTCCCCATCTCACCACCAGAAAAGAATACAGTCCTTTAATTAATTTCTCCATTCTTCACAAAAGTGCTAGTTCCTTCTTGAATGAAATATCTTCTTTTTGGTGAATGACTGGTTATCGAAAATGGGGAGTACAGACAATGTGAGGCAGTGACATTGTTAACATTTTCATCAATAGTCTAACATTATCATTCATCCATTCATTCATTCATTCCACAAATATTTAGAGCGCTTACTGTGCCTCTTTTCTAGGAACTGAGGATACATGAGTGTACACAAAGATTTCTTTTAAAATCCTTGCTCTTTTGAAATGTGTATTCTAGCAGATGGAGACAAACACACACAAGAACTTTATTTGGTTATGTTAGAAGGTGAGTGCTTGTGGAAGTGAAGGTTTAGAGTCTCTCCCTGTCCTCATACCTGATCAATCTGCCATTTTCCACATAGTACTGCACACGGAAGTGAATGATCATAGGAGGTCCAAATTGGTCAATACCCTGAAACAAAGACACATGTAAAAAGAAAGCTATTTTTAGTAACTGCAAAACGGGTTTTAAACGCAACCAAATACCATTATTTACAAGATACTTTTAAACCTTGAAAGGTTTTATCTACTTCTAATGGGGCTGGGTGGTGGTGGTGGCTGGGCAGAGGGTAGACAGTTGTCCATTATGGATATTAAGTTCATACAAAACTGGGAAGTTATAAAGCATCATCATGTATTTGATACTCATTCACTGTAATGCCAATGACAACATAAGGGAAGATAAAAATAAATGCCAGTGGAAATTTCTAGTTGAGATCCAGTTCCTCTCTCAGCTCTATCCCCTGTGGTGACCATTTGCTCCTCATTACAAATGTTCTCTTGTTCCTCTGACATTCCACATACCAAATTCTAATATGCTGTTTGTTTATTTAGACTTTAATGTTCCTTACTTTGTAGTTAGCTTCCAAGTAGCCTTCCCGTTTATTCCAAGAATTCTTAAATACGAATCGGAGGATCTAGGATTAGACATTGGGGACTTATTCCTGATTAATATGGTGGAAACACTAGGCAAATTCCCTGTGAATGATGCCCCATGTAAATGGAATTGATGTTTATTAAATAAAGGCACCAGTATAATTTCCTACTTTTAATAAAGTAATAAAGTATCAAAGTACAGTAAAAGTAGATTTAAAAACTATGAATAACTTCTAGAACATCAGTTTTGATGGCTAACATAGCCACAGAAGAGAAGCAAGTTCTTTTTCCATGGTTCTCGTTTCAAAGTATTATCCCCAAATTACTAGAAAGTTATTATCCAACATGATTTAAACAGATACCCGAAATCTATCATACGCTATAAGCTATTAATACTTTATTAATGTGACATTTTAGAACTTACACATTTCCCTTTTCCATTCTCTACTTCATAGTGTTTTTATGAATTACAATTTAAAAAATTAAATATTTTTCTAATGTCTAATAGCTAAAATAAACCTTTTAAAAAAATCAAAATAGTTTTGCTCATAAATGTAATCTCACCCAAGTGACTTCGTATTGTCGTACCTTGCTGGCCTCTTTCTTCCATTCTTTTGGACAGTATTTATACAGCTTTTGTGACAACTCCATATAGACATGTTCATTATCTGCACATTAAAAAAGAAGGCAATATGATAAAGAAAAGATGATTTTTTTAAAGAAAATACACACAAAAACGGGTTCTTTAAAAAAGCCTCAATTTGTGAATGTGCTCTGAGTTCACATACAAAACGTGAACAATCAACAAGATACTAAAAGTCAAAAAGTTGGCTAGACATTAATGAGATTCTTTATAAACTATTTTGCGTTAGCAATACAGAACACATCTTATTAAAAATATGTGGTATTTAGAAGAAATACTAGCTTCCACATCCTGCTTTTACTAAGTTTCTATGGTCAATCCTAATGCATAGTCAAACTTCCAACTCTGTGCTTACTTGCTCTTAGAGAAACATGCTTTTGCTTAGCTCACAGAGGACTCCTGTCATAGCTGCAGAATAATGAAACAGGGCAGAAACACCATCCTAACTGCTATGTAAGAAATGAGACAACATTGAGGATAATTGCCTATTTCCAAGTGACGGGTCTGACCCACGCTTTGTGAAGAACATCCTTTAAGACAATTTCTTCTCTGTGTTTTCCACATAAAACACACCCTGGTAAAACACACTGTCTTTGGACTGATCCCATGGAAAGATGAGAAGAATCTCATGCAAAAAAAATAACGCTAAAGTATTTCTTCAAGGAGATGATGTTCTCAAGATGAACAGAAACCATGATTGCTAAAAACCCATGTAACAATGATCTAAACATATGAAGACAAGCTGTTAAAAAATATTAAAATTTTCAGATTTCCCCAAGAGAATATTTTAAAAGAGAGATATTTCACAACAGAAACCTTCAGCATTCCTATCTTGTACAAAGTTGTAAATCTTTTTAAAATAGTTTAGTCCTTTTTCTCTAACCATCACTAAGGCAGCTTCCTCATGGAAAGCTCTGCATAAAAATGTACTCAATCTGGAAGGGAAGGGTGTCTCTTTGACTTCTCCAAGGATAACAGACCTGACTACACTGTCACTCCTGACTGAATGCTGGAGAGGTTTGCTTGAAAAAGAGCCATAAGAGAACAGGAAGGGTAGAGTTTCTCTGTCTATAAATGGCATATTAAGCCAGCCAATTTGAATGAAAGGGATAAGAGGTCCCAGAGACCAAAACAAAACAAAAACAAAACAAAAAAAACCAAAAGGATGCTACTTAAATCCACTTATCAGATCAGCCAAATTATCTCCCATATCTCACATGCTACCAGTTAAACATGAAGTGAACAAGACCAGACAACCTTCCTGTTGAATATGGTTTGTGTTTGGCTTGAATTCCCATCTGAAGAAGCAATATAATGAACAGAATGGAGACTGTTCAGCGTAATAGCACATACTTTTAAACTACCACCGTATCTCTGCCATCTGACAGTCTGATCATGGCTTTATATTTTAAGAATTCTAAAGCATATATCAGAAGTCTGCAAAGTGGGTGAAGTAATCTCCAGCTGACACCTGAGAAAACTGAAGTCGAGAGAAGTCAAGTGACATTTCTAAAGCTACATAGCTAGCTAGTGGTAGAACTAGAATTGGAACAAGGTCATCTGCATCCTTTGCCAATGTTCTTTTGCCACACTACAATCTCTCTTTTAAAAAAGAGATCTTAAAAACTCATATTTTGAAATCTAAGGAAGCCATAAACTGGTTTTATTAGACTGACTTGTTAAACAACACAGATCAACAATCTGGCTGTCGTGGCAGTAAGAAAGAATTAATTTTGAGTTTAGAATAAAAGAAACAATTTTTAGAATCTATAGAGCATCTTATTTCTCCCAAACCCTTCCTCGAAAGAATGACTGAGGGATGTACTAATAGAAACACAGAGCTAAGCATCTGTGCTTTTATTGCTTTAACTACTACAGGAAAAAAACTGAAGAGCAAATGGTTGATTCGTTGGTTCCTGAGGTGTTCCCTGCTCCAAGCTCTCTGGCTTCTCCTAAAAAGACAGCTGAAGATGGTTCATATTTTGGAGGAGAAGGGCTGATCATGATACACTTTCTAACTTGGCAGATCTAAGCTTTTTATGGTATTAACCAGATTCTCAAGATGTCATAAGCCTTTAAATTTAAGCCGATTCCAGTAGTAGAATATGATTCATCTACAAGTATAAAATGTAGTTAAATACATTTCGCACAAAAAAAGTATTCTTGAAAAACTGAGCAAAGATAGAAAAGGTTTTTTGCATAAGGGTAAATTAGAGAAATTTAAACATATGACTTGAAAGAAAAAGCTTATAAGGAAAGGCTGCAGGTAAACCCTGGGAACTTAACTCTAAGGTATTATGGGAGTGGGCAGGTGGAGGAGGCTTCATGTGAAGAAAGCCTTCACATAAAGTAAAAGTAGAAACTGATCCCCCATCTTTAAGTCTTATAGTCTGATTGGAAGAAAAGGAGAAGGTGTTAAGAGGGAAAAACAGGAAACAAGAGCAAATTAATAGATCACTTTGTTATACTATATGGTCAACAGCAAGAAAACTTGAATAGACGAAAGCCATTTTTCTTATGCCTAAGTTTTTTAATGTCAAAAATTATGAAACACATTACAAAAACATGCAAGATAATTTCCTACTAGCTCCAGCTGTTCCCTGAGTGCAAGGAAACAAAAATCAAGCATGGTTCATAAAAACAGAAAAGAACAAATACAAAATTTAGACTCCTGAAAAGGAACCGATTTTTAAGTTCAAACTATGATACACGGCCTAAAATTCTAAGTCTTGTAAGAAATACACAACAGTTAAGATCAAAACACGAATAGTAGACTAAAAATGATGATGAATTTATGGGTATTTTGCCAATCACAATCTTATCACAATACGCCCAAATCAAGTCACAGCCAGCTATAAAATATCACTTCCTTGGTGACAGTTGGCTAAATCTATCAGAGATGGGACTAAGACCTACTTTGTATAACACTGAGTCCAAACAGGTGACAGTCCTTTAGCCTGAGTAAGTCACACACCTGGACCAGCAACTGGTGACACAGAATTTTAACCTGTAGAGAAAAACAAGCACACAAAAAACACAACTTGAGACAACAAGTCACTCAAACCCAAATACTGAGCCACAATCAGGCAATTTAATACACCCTGAATATATGCCTTGAAAGGACAAGCCAACACTAGCAAAACCGCTGTTGGTTCATGGAAATTGCTTTAATCTGCGTTGTGTTTCAATACTGATTATCACAATATGAATTTTTACAACATGGCAATAAAGTACCAATGCAATCTTGTACAAGACTCATAAATCTTATGACACATTGACGAGGCCTTAATTCTAAACCCATGGCGCATGGTAAATATTTCAGAAGGTACCCAAAACAGCCTACTCAGATTATCAGAAGCATGAATTAGGCAGGTATCTTTACAAGGAAGGTTTTCTTCTTGATGGTCTAAGCAAAATACTTAGATATTATTACAATGAGTGAATGAGTGAATAACTAGCTTTTATTTATCTTACTTTTATTGTTTTATACCTTTTAAGTACCTAAACAAGGGTCCTTTCTAAGTCCTAGTATAATTCAACCATAAAAAATCATATTAATTTGGAACTCTGAATAGGCTATCCTGAAAAGTCACATGTTGAATAATAACATAGTCTTTAACAGACACAGTTTTAATGATTTCTCCAATATTTAATAAAGTATTTTAGGGGACAGTAATTCTGTTGGGTCTGTCTCATTGAATTCAGAATCACTAAAGCCTAGAGCTGACTTTAAGAGACCATACAGGTCAATTTCTTCATGTTATGGATGATTTCTTCATGTTATGGTCAATTTCTTCATGTTATGTCATGTTCTTCAGTAGGTTAAACGTCCAACTGGTGATTTCAGCTCAGGTCATGATCTCATGGTTCATGAGTTCAAGCCCCGCAACAGGCTCTGTGCTGACAGTGCACAGCCTGCTTAGTATTCTCTCTCTCTGCCCCTACCCTGCTCTCTCTGAAAGAAAGAAAAAGAAAGAAAGAAAGAAAGAAAGAAAGAAAGAAAGAAAGAAAGAACCCACAAAGCTTAAAGTCATATAAGCTAGTAATGGCAAAAGCAGCAACTCACAACTTTGCTCATTTAAGTATTAAAATATTTCCAAATGTGTATTTTAAAATATATACAACATGACAGTTTATCATTTCAGCTATATATATTATGTGGGGCATTTGTCCCTCACTTGTACTATACTTGCAATGATACTGATGCCACTTGCAGTTTTAATGATAAATTCTAAATGAACTCTGAATTCATGACTTTTCATCATACCTTAATATGTGATTCAGATTCAGAAAATAAGAGACCCCTGAAACCCCTTGATAACTGAAAGCCAAACAATGCAGAATGGTGATAATTCCAAGTGAAGGTTTGCTGCTCTTTCCACATTATTAAATGGCAACTAATCTAAAGCACCTTATCTAATGGAAAGAGCAAAAGGTATTTATTTAAGACCAAGAGCACCCATTCCGCTGCTTAGAAGCACCAGGAACTCAATGAAGCTGGGATCGTGTCTTATCTTATTTTTAGGATATATAGTTGGCACTCAGTAAATGTCTGATGGATAAAAGCAGGTGTCTGATGCCCATTTGGGCCTCTTGCTTTTGTTCTGTTCCAGGACTATGGGCTAGTCTCTGGCCCACTGAGCACATCACTTTATGAATGTGCCACTGAAGAATTTAGGGAAAATGAAGAATTGCAAACTCACAAACACCACTGGGAGACTACATTTGCCAATAGGAAATCATCCTCTTTGTTCATTAAAAAAAAACTGTGTATTTTTGAGTTCTATATTGTCCTAATTCTACTTTACAAATAAGCTTAACCAACATGATAAAGTAAGGGGAAAACTATCAAACGTTATATAAAGTTGAAATACACACTGCAAATTTGAGACTTAAGATGCCATACCATCTAGGATACCTTTAATCCTTAGTTTTTACTGTATTTTAAAATGTTATAAACAAAGCAACTGGGATAAAATGTGATAAAAAAAAGTTAGCAGAAAACTTCCAAACCACAAACTATACATAAAACAAACCATGTTGTAACTGTAACTGTTGTTCAAATAATGCTGTACATTTCTCCCATATATCCCATATACTTATTATTTTTCTGCTAATTTAAATCAAGTATTTGGGGCCTACTGATAAAGCTCTGTAACAACTATGGAGTAAGTAGTGTTCTTGTTTAAAATTGTGGCTCTGAAGTCTTACTTCTGTGAAAAAAGGCTTGAGTTTTTTGTATTTGCATATTATGAGTCTTGAAGGCTACATTTTAGCTGATTGTGAAATTTTTCAAGTTCTTTAACCTTCAGGAGCAATGGAGCTTTAAAAAGTGCTATAGGGTATATGAAGTATTAAGAATAAGAATTAAAATATTATCTAAAAATATCCTCTATATGGACCTTTTTAATAAAAAAAAAGCATTTGGTCCTAAATGTCAATGGTTATTGAGCAAGCACATTTAAAATATATTCCAGGGGCGTCCGGGTGGCTCAATTGGTTAAGCATCCAACTTCAGCTCAGGTCATGATCCCGTGGTTTGTGGGTTTGAGTCCCACATCGGGCTCTGTGTGGACAGCTCAGAGCCTGGAGCCTGTTTCAGATTCTGTGTCTCCTCCTCTCTCTCTGCCCCTCATGCTTATGCTCTGTCTCTCTTTCTCTCAACAATAAATAAATGTTAAAATTTTTTTTTAAATATATTCCAGATAAAAAAGAATTGTTTACCTTAGTTTTAGTGAACAAGTATAAACTCTTGGCCACTATTTATATCACTCAAAAATTTTGTGGCTCTAACATTTACCATAATTTTATTTCCAAAATTTTCCAAGTTTCCATATTTAGTATTTATCTGATGATTAAAATCATTTAAAACAGCCCCTACTAGTTCAACCTCATGGAGAAACTAGAATGATCAGATACTAAATATACCTCACATGTAGAAAGACAACATTCTATCAACTACACGTCAAGGAATAAACCATCTTTGTGTAAAAAATATTTAGAAATGATGAAAAAAATGAAACCGTTGATAAAACTGGTTTTGTTACAGTTAATTTGCTATGTTACAGCCATGCAAATAACAATTACTATTTTATGAATGCAGAGATAACACTTTGAAGGAAAAGGCAGAGCTCTGGCAGTCCTGCACTGGTTTTCCAGCAATGAGGGGCCTCCATACTACTTAACTGAGTCCCTCCTCCCTCCTTTGTTCAATCACTTGCTAGAGAAGGGTCTGGACATGGCAGCGGGGTCTACATGCCCTGGAATAAGAAGATCTCAACAGGCCCACAGAGGGTTCGGATTCTCTATTTGAGTTTCATTAACAGAGCTCCCAAATGAAATGCACAAACATAGCTCAAAGAAATGAAAACAAGCGCTACTCTGTTAAGTGCTCACGTACTGAGCAATGCTCAGCTGAGATTTTAGGACAAGTTAATCTCTTTGAAAATTCTAGCCGGCTCTCGGTATTCTTCATGAAGCCAGATTAGTCTTCCTTCCACTCACCTGAGGTCAGTAAGGTTTTGTTCCGTATCCTGTATGTGCGCATAGATGCACACATGAACACAAGGATATACAACCCTCTGGGTGGGAACATATAAATGGAACTGAGAGAAGTTTCTTAACTTCTTATAGCTTAGGCTATATGCCCTGGATTTTGAATTTAAAAAAAAATTTAGTATCTCTTTATATAACTGTATATAAAAACTGAAATAGCATATTCACCTGTATAAGCAAAATTAAATTTTATATATTTTGACCATGACCACACTGAAAAAGATAAGCTGCCAAGTTTTATTAGATTAAAAAAAAAAAAAACCCAAATGTTGTAAAAATGATAGCCTATCACTTCACATACTCAAAAACAACTTTGGGTACCCTGAATAGCAATGTTGCTGATGAACAGAAATTCTGCCCCACAGATGATAAAATTCATCCAAGAGGTAGGTTTGATGCTCAGACAATTCCTATAAGCAAAAACGAGGTTATATTAGTAAATCAAGAAACTAAAACCCAGAAACTGTGGTGGTTGTCAGAATAAAACCAAAATAATTACGGTGATAAGCAGAGCCATTTCCTGTGTAAATTTTGTAATGAAGCTATTTAAATGCCATATATATTCAGTATAACACTTACAAATATTCTTTTATATAGCAATTGGGTTAACAAAGAAAACTAAGGGGTGCCTTGGTGGCTCAGTAGGTTAACCATCTGACTTTGGCTCAGGTCATGATCTCGCAGTTTGTGAGTTTGAGCCCCACACTGGACTCTGTGCTGATAGCTTGGAGCCTGGAGCCTGCTTCAGAGTCTGTGTCTCCCTCTCTCTCTGCCTCTCCCCTGCTCATACTCTGTCTCTGTCTCTATCAAAAATAAAGATCAAAGAAGAAAAAGAAAAAGGAAAAAAAGAAAACTAATTTAAGGCATTGCACTGAGGCAATATTTTTCCTAATTCCATCTGAATACAATCAGTAAAAGGAAGAATATGAAAGTCGGTAACAGGGAGAGGAGCTGAAAAGTGCTAGGCATGATTCTGATTACCATAAAACTGTTTGGCAGTGTCTACCAAAGCTAAACACAGGTATCCTTTATGATTCACAGTTCTGCTCTTAGGTGAGGCTCAGAAATGTATACACATGTGCATACACATAAAATGCTCTCAACACTTTTACTCATAGTAATAGCCCAATACTTACAACAACCCAATATCCATCAACAATAAATGGATAAACAAATTGGGCATATTCATAAAATGGAATATTACACAAGAATGAAAAAGAATTAGTGTTATGTGCAATAACATAAGTGAATTTCATAGGCCAAGTTGACTGAAAGAAGCTACATATAAAAGAAAACATACCATGTAATTCCAGCTGCATGAAGTTCAGAAATAAGCAAATTACTCTATAGGGGAGGGAATACTTATTACGCTTTGGGTAGAGATGACTGACAAGGAGAAGTCATAAAAGATCTTTCTGGGGTGCTGGAAATGTACTGTATCTCAAGCTGGATGATGGTTATAGGGGTGTATACACTTGTAAAAATTCTCTGAGCTGCATGCTTATGATTCCTATACTTTGCTGTATGTAGATTATAACTCAGT
Organism: Lynx rufus; assembly: GCF_022079265.1. NCBI lineage: Eukaryota > Metazoa > Chordata > Mammalia > Carnivora > Felidae > Lynx > Lynx rufus. The sequence goes on from NW_025814831.1 coordinate 49,082,113, forward strand.
TTTAGAAGTTAAGAAAAACAGTACCATATTCCTCAATATCCAGGTCAACTAAGAGAGTTACCCTTGACTCATGAACCATAGCAACAGCTTAGTGCTCAAGTGCACAGCCTGTCCTTAAAATTGGCTAGACTTAGGCTATGATTAATGATCAAGATGCATATTAAGAAGCTAGCAATTATTACCATATCATGTGTGTGACAACTCAAAAACATTTAAAAAGCAAAATCATACTATAGATTAATAAAAATTTATATTTCAAGACACAGTTTTAAAATAGCAAGGTGTTTGTTTTTCTATAATATAGTAACCAAAATTCTGTAATTCCCCCCCCCCACCAGGTGAAAGAATATTGAGGGCAGTTGCTCTAAAGCCATAATTCAAAGTTTGTAGACAACTTTAACCCCCCAATTCTGTCACATTATTAATGGTCTCATTCTGTAGCGCTCTCACCCTTCACCAGGTAATAACTTGAATGTGGCCACTGGTGGGAACAGGACGTTCAAACATTTCTAAAGTCGAATCTACTTACATTTATGATGATGTTCAGAGATTCATCGTTGGGAAGGAAGATACACACACTCCGGCGGTCTTGCATGACTCTGTTGTTGTGGAAATTCAATTTGTTCATCGTGTTGTGGGCTCTCCAGTGGTCAGGGCTGGGCTCCGAGTCCTCGGCAATTCCTCTGGTTCCGAGCACTCCAAAGCCAAACTCTGTTCCTCATCACACGCCCTACGGGAGAAGCAGCGTGATGTTCCACTACGTAGGTTTCATAGCTGTAAAAAAGCCCAAAAGCCATCCATAAATGAAGGCAGTGAGATTGGTGAGGAGAGAGACAGGGACATGAGCAGCAGCACAACTGTTTCTGTTGGCACAAAGACAGCACGTCTCAACGCGAGGGCTGCCTGCTTTAATAAATGAGAACTCACTGAAATTCATTCTGTATTTTGCCCACTATCAACTCTTTCAAAACTTTCATTCATCGTCATGAATTAAACATAGAGCCAATGAGCGCCTCATACATTCGAGGCTGTGCTGTGCACTCCAGGGCTCACAGAAGCAGAGAGAGCCTGCCTTTGAGAAGTTTCCAGTCTCGCATGGGAGATAACAAAGGGTTCCATAAACAAACAGAATGACAAACCAGCAACAACAACAAAATTCTCAATCTTTTTTCCCATCGCAAACTCAAATAAATGCCTTGGCTCTTACATCACATTCCTTCTTTAACTGCTGTGGTCTGGCTTTCACTTCCTTCACTTCACCACCATGGCTCTGCCAAAGGAAGCCAGTGACCTCCAGACCATCAGCAGAATCTGGGATTCACTTCAACCGATCTCTCTCTTACCAAGGTTAAGCCCTCCTGACAACTTTTTTCTCCCTGAGGTTTTATGGTGCTGCTCTCCCTCCCGATTCTTTAACCTGACAATGCAAACAATTTTTCTGTTTCTTTTCACCAACGAATTAACACCTAGAAATAACAAAACTGTATCTATCAAACCATGTTTGTATACAAAAGAACTGTGGATTTTGTAGATACCCTCTCATATCTATTCAGTTTATTAAACACATTTTTTAATTTCTCTCAGGTTTTCAATATATGCAATTTTTTTTGCAAGTAATGAAGATTTTATTTCTAATCTTCAACACTCACACCCTTTGTTTCATGTCTTATTGCATTGGCAAGACTTTGCAGAATAATTTTAAAACAGTGGGGGATATAGTCTACTTTTAATGGGTGTGTCTACTTTTTCATATATTATTGCTAATATAACACTATTCAACCAAGATTAAGACTAGTTGCTTCTCAAACAGTAATTATTTTTCCCCAATAGTAATTATTTATATTGTCTCTTTCCAGCTATATTTGTATAATGCAGAAAAGAATTTCTCAGAATACAAAATTGTTTTGCCAGAGAGTATAACCACACGTTTTTCTTTCTTTTTTTGTCATCACTTATATTCAACACCCAGTACTCATCACAAGTGCCCTCCTTAATACCCATCATCCATCTAGCCCATCTCTCACCCACCTCCCACCATCAACCCTCTATCATTAAGAATCTCTTGGGGTTTGTTTCCCTCTCTCTTCTTCCCCACCCCCCCCTTCCCATATGTTCATCTGTTTTGTCTTTTAAGTTCCACATGAGTGAAATCATATGGTATTTGTCTTCCTCTAATTGACTTATTTTGCTTAACATAATACATTCTAGCTCCATCGACGTCATTGCAAATGTGTGTAATACACCCCCCCCCACACACACACACCATCTTCTTTATCCATTCATCAGCTGATGGACATTTGGGCTTTCTCTGTAGTTTCGCTATTGTTGATAATGCTGCTGAAAACCTTGGGGTACATGTACCCCTTTGAATCTGTATTTTTGTATCCTTTAGGTAAATACCTAATAGTGTAATTGCTGGATCGTAGGGTAATCCTATTTTTAGTTTTTTGAGGAACCTCCATACTGTTCTTCAGAATGGCTGCACCAGTTTGCATTCACACCAAAAATGAAAGAGGGCTCTCCTTTCTCTGCATCCTCACCAACATCTGCTGTTTCTTGTGTTGTTAATTTTAGTCATTCTGACAGGTGTGAGGTGGTATCTCATTGTGGTTTTGATTTGTATTTCCCTAATGATGAGTGATGTTGAACATGTTTGCATGTGTCTGTTAGACATCTGGATGTCTTTTTTGGAAAAGTGTCTATTCGTGTCTTCTGCACATTTCTTAACTGGGTTGTTTTTTGGGTGTTGAGTTTGGTAAGCTCTTTATAGATTTTGGATACTAACCTTTTATCAGATATGTCATTTGCAAATATCTTCTCCCATTCCATAGGCTGCCTTTTAATTTTGTTGATTGTCTCTTTCACTATGCAGAAGGTTTTTATTTTGATGAAGTCCCAATAGTTCATGTTTACTTTTGTTTCCCTTGCCTCCAGCAATGTGTCTAGTAAGAAACTGCTCTGGCCAAGGTCAAAGAGGTTGCTGCCTGTGTTCTCCTCTGGGATTTTGATGGTTTCCTGTCTCACATTTAGATCGTTCATCCATTTTGAATTTATTTTTGTGTATGGTGTAAGAAAGTGGTCCAGTTTCATTCTTCTGCATGTCACCGTCTAGTTTTCCCAACACTATTCATTAAAGAGACCGTCTTTTTTCCATTGGATATTCTTTCCTGCTTTGTCGAAGATTAGTTGATCATATAGTTGTGGGTCCATTTCTGGCTTTTCTATTCTGCTCCACTGTATCTATGTGTCTGTTTTTGTACCAGTACCATACTGTCTTGATGACTACAGCTTTGTAATATAGCTTGAAATCCGGGTTTGTGATGCTTCCAGTTTTGTTTTGTTTTTTTTCAGGATTGCATAAACTGTGTAGATTGCTTTGGGTAGTATAGACATTATAAAAATGTTTGTTCTTCTAATCCATGAGCATGGAATGCTCTTCCATTTCTTTGTGTCCTCTTCAATTTCCTTACGCATAAGTATTCTATAGTTTTCCGAGTACATAACCACACAGTTCTAACAGAAAAGCTACTGTCAGTGCTCACATAAATCAACGCGTAAATGAGATATAATCTGGTCTATTTGCTTAAGGTTAAATGTCCATCTGTTATGAGCAGGAAGATGGGAGAGAATATAATCTTATATGGCACTATGAGTAAATACAAACTAGCATTTCTTTTTAAAGTATGAATAAAATGCCACCAACAAGGAAGCTACTTAAATTAAATAAAAACAAATGGTAATCTTACATACAGTATTTCCTTATTAGGAAGGTGACTGAAAGCCCCCTTACAAGTATTCTGTTTTTCTTAAAGGAAAAACAAATAACCCAGTGAAGAAATGGGCAGAAAACATGAATAGACACTTCTCTAAAGAAGACATCCAGACGGCCAACAGGCACATGAAAAGATGTTCAGCGTCGCTCCTTATCAGGGAAATACAAATCAAAACCACACTCGGGTATCACCTCACGCCAGTCAGAGTGGCCAAAATGAACAAATCAGGAGACTATAGATGCTGGAGAGGATGTGGAGAAACGGGAACCCTCTTGCACTGTTGGTGGGAATGCAAATTGGTGCAGCCGCTCTGGAAAGCAGTGTGGAGGTTCCTCAGAAAATTAAAAATAGACCTACCCTATGACCCAGCAATAGCACTGCTAGGAATTTATCCAAGGGATACAGGAGTACTGATGCATAGGGGCACTTGTACCCCAATGTTCATAGCAGCACTCTCAACAATAGCCAAATTATGGAAAGAGTCTAAATGTCCATCAACTGATGAATGGATAAAGAAATTGTGGTTTATATACACAATGGAATACTACGTGGCAATGAGAAAAAATGAAATATGGCCTTTTGTAGCAACGTGGATGGAACTGGAGAGTGTGATGCTAAGTGAAATAAGCCATACAGAGAAAGACAGATACCATATGGTTTCACTCTTATGTGGATCCTGAGAAACTTAACAGGAACCCATGGGGTAGGGGAAGGAAAAAAAAAAAAAAGAGGTTAGAGTGGGAGAGAGCCAAAGCATAAGAGACTGTTAAAAACTGAGAACAAACTGAGGGTTGATGGGGGGTGGGAGGGAGGGGAGGGTGGGTGATGGGTATTGAGGAGGGCGCCTTTTGGGATGGGCACTGGGTGTTGTATGGAAACCAATTTGTCAATAAATTTCATATATATATATAAAAAAAAAAAGGATAATAGCAATTGTTTCACATTAAGATTGTAGCCAGCATATCACCCTATAGGGTCACTGGAGGTCAACACTGAAGTTTATCTCCAGTATGGGATGGTTAGCCCATGTGTTATATGACCACAAACTAAGTACACGCCAAATCCAATCACTGGTCTGACAGATGCACACTTTCAGTTCAACAGTTCCAAAGCACCAATTGGAAGACCCATTTTGGCTGCATCAGAATCACTTCAGTGTCTGTAAGAAATACAGAATCCTGAGTGCAGTGACATTTCTACTCACTCAGAATCTCCCAAGTCAGGACTCAGGAATCTTAATCTTTTAAAAAAAGCTCGCAGGTATTTCTGACACATAGTCATGTATAAAGACCGCACTTGAGTTAACGGAAGGAAGGTACTGAGCAAACAGTTGAATATAATACTTTCATAGCATACACTGGGAAAACATCATGAGGTACAGAATGAGGAATAAGCAACATATAAGGACTTCTGAAAAGTACTCAATATTTTCAAAGGTATAAATTCCTAAAACAGGTCAAATTTTTGTATTAGAACACTTCCCTGAAAAGTGTTACTAGGTGACCTAGGGATAAATAAGTTGGAGAAACAGGGGACCCTATATATACCTTCTCTGAAACAAAGTGTTAAAGGCTCTGAGGAATACTGCAGGCAACTTCCTAAATCTGTTTAACTTAATATTTCTCATATTTACTTGGTCACCGAATACATTCCCCACCTCTAAGACTTATCTATTAAGGTCCTATAGAATAATATTCTTAAACATACTATTTGAGAAATATGGTTGTAAAACAATTTCCTTGTCAATTTCATGGCAAATTTTTTTCCTACATATTGATCTATTCTAATACTTAGGTCTCCTCTCTGCTATTAAAATCTTTTCAAGAAGAAATACTAAGCTATGACTAAATGCATCTTATTTAAATTCAAACCCTTAAGTTATATTAGTCCCAGTGTAATTCTTCTTATTTAAATCTACACTTCAAATTGAGTTATTCCTATAATTTTCCATTCCTAATTAAAACAATTAAAAGAGGGATATTTCTACTGACCTACTTTCTAGAATTTAAAAAATAAACTAAGGAAAAAAACATCTTCTGGTGTTTGAGATGTTTCTAGAGCTTCATTAAAATAATTTTCAAATTTCATTTGAGTACAATTTTTACTTATTTTATGATTCAAATAATGTAATAAAAAAAGGACTGGAAGAGGATTACTGAAGAAAAATTAATGAAAAGCAGAGTCTTTAAGAAGCAGCACTGCCTCGTTGCTGCCTTTTCTGCTTTGAGGATGGCAAACTAAAATGTCCTAAAAGAGAGATAGGATTACTTTTTTATTTTACCCAGGACTGCATTAAAACTGATTAAAAGATTCCAGTGAAACAGCAAAATGCCTATGTCTTTAATACACTCCAGTATAAAATTTAATCTGAAATTGGACATTCCTAGGGAAAAGAATTAGGCTAAATTTATACCTATTTGAGTTGTTGAAATTAGCCTGTGAGCCATTGGCTACCTCTGCTGTGTCCTCAGCTAAGTCCCAACTCCGCCCCAGGAGGGCACATTTCCTACTCCAGGCAGTCCTTTTCTGCCCAGTGATCTTAGGATAGATTACTGATTTTAAGACAGGTATCCATGAACATACCATGTTGTAGGATCAGATTTCCAGGCAACAAAAACACACCTTTAATAATGATCAAACCCCACATCCTGTCGTCTTTATTAATACCCAACTTACAAATAAAATTTGTTAAGCTATTAGATTCCCCCACTTGAATTTTAAACCCAGGTTATTATAAGTCCCTTACTTCCTGATAAACTGCACTGGGTAGTTACTTTGTTTCTTTTAAGAAACAGGAAGCTACCATCTGGTATGTGTGTACAATGAATAGAGATTTTCATTTTTTTTTTTTTTTTAGGAATTATTAGAATTAACCTTTAAAACTGGGTCACCCCAGAATGAAAGTATGACCTTTAGTTTATTATCATGCATCAATAATGGTTATTAGTTGTGATAAATATAGCACACTCATGTAAGATGTTACCAACAGGGGGAAGTGGGTACATGTGGGTATGCAGGGACTCCTATACTCTTTGCAACTCCGATATATTTGAAAGTATTCTAAATTAAAAAGGTTAATTAAAAATAAAAGAACTAGGTTACCAGAAATTTCCAACACACATAATATAGTCTCACTTTGAATGGAAGCAAAGGAGGATTCTCAATTCTGAGACTGTCACCCTAAAAAAAGTGAAAGGTGGTAATGTGTTACAGTGATTACTAGAAGGCAAGCATGGTTAGTAGTCATATTTCAACGGTCAATAAGGTATCTTTACTACCTAACAAAAACAAGATGAAAAATTATCTTGGAAAGCTGGATCACAAAGAGCCCTTTTAATTTAATGACTATACATTTAGGAAGCTCAAGTTACACACACAGTATTGTATTTATTTGCTGAAAAGCAGAATACAACGGCAATAGAAGACGTGCCCCTGTATCCTTGAGCTTGAAATCTAGTCAGGAACATACCACTGCCAAGAAACTTAAGATGATGATATTGCCTCTGCTTCCCAAGAACACACGTATCCTGACGGATAACTCTCATGGGATGACATAATAGCGGACAGCATTAAGTATATGAATACTGTGGCTAGTATTATTTTGGCATAAATAGTATATGGTCTTTCAATGTATGGTTTCCTAAAAGTGATATCAAAGTGCCTTTGGTAAAATGAGTTGGGTTTTTTCCTCATTCATTTATTCATTCATTCATTCCATGTATATACATTGAACACCTACAATGTACTGTTGTCGTAAGCACTGAGTATATAACACTGAACAAAACAAATATCCTGTGATGATGGAGAAAGACAAATATATAATGTAGATGGTGATATGTACTGTGAGGAAAAATAAACTCAGAGTAGATGACAGAGTTGATGGAGATAAGGTGGTAGTGTAGATGCTATTTCATACAGGGTAATCAGGGGAAGCATCTCTGGTAAGTAGATATATGAACTGATAACAGAATTAAGAGAGGGATGCCATTTTCTTCCTTCCTTCCTTCCTTCCTTCCTTCCTTCCTTCCTTCCTTCCTCCCTCCCTCCCTCCCTCCCTCCCTTCCTTCCATTTATCCATCCATCCATGCCTCCATCCATCCACCTCGGGAAGACTTTTCCAAATAGAGGAAACAGCAAATGCCAAGGTTCACCTACTGTTCAGAAAAGGCACTGATTATAGCTAACATTTAGTACACACTATGTACCAGGTGCTCCTGTTAAGGACTTATGCTATATTAAAGAAAACTGTTAACTCTTTGCCATGCTTCCCATTAAGAGATGGGATCTATTTCCCCTTCCCTTGAATTTGGGCTGGCCCTGTGACTGACTCATATTCAGTTAGAAATTCTGCTTCATGGATGACTCATTTGTGCGAATACACTTTGTTATTCCAAAGCACTATCTTTACACTAACAGTTCAGTAGCTTATGTTTCTTGTCTGTCTCCCCTACTCAGACTTCATTTAACCTCCGATTGGCAGGTGTAGTATATGCTCATTAAGTGAGGGATGTTTCACTTACTACATACATGTCCTTGGACAAGGAAGATTCTATAGCAGGGTTTCTTAACCTTGGCATTATTGACATCATGGGTAAAATATGCTTTGCACTGTGGGACATCCTGTGCATTGTAGGACGTTCAGCAGCATCCCTGGCCTCTACTCACTAGATGTCAGGTGAATCCCCCCACCTCCCAGTTGTGACAATCCAAAATTTCTTTGGACATTGTCGAATGCCACCTTGGGGAAAAATCCCCCACTGTTGAGAACAAGTTTCCTTAGAGTCATTACTTTTTAGCATCCAGTTGTTTTTAAAATACATACACATCTTGTTTTATTGCACTTTGCTTTACTGGACTTCACAGATGATGTTTGTGTGTGTATGGTTTTATTTGCTTGTTGACAAATTTAAGGTTTGTGGCAAATCTGGTTGGCACCACTTTTTCAACAGCACTTGCTACCTTTGTGTCTCTGCATCGCATTTTGGTAATTCTCACAATATTTCAAACTTTTTCATCATTATTATATTTATAACGGTGATCTATGATTAAAGATCAGTGATCTTTAATGTAACTATTGTAACTTTGGGGGAGGGGCGCCATAAACTGTGCCCAGATAAGACAATGAATTTAATCAATAAATGTGGGTGTTCTGACTGCTCCACCAACCAGCCATTCCCCATCTCCCTGGCCTCTCCATTCCCCATGAAACAATATTGGAATAAGGACAATTAACAATCCTACAATGGTCTCCAAGTGTTCATATGAAAGGAGGAGTTGCATGTCTCTCACTTTAAATCAAAAACTAGAAATGATCAAACTTAGTAAGCAAGGCATGTCAACAACCAAGACAGGATGAAAGCTAGGCCTCCTATACCAGTTAGCCAAGTTATAAACGCAAAGGAGGAGTTATCGAAGGAAAAGTGCTATTCCAGCGAACACACAAATGATAAAAAAGCAAAAAAGCTTTACTTAGAGGTCTGGATAGATCAAACCAGCCACAACATTCTTTTAAGTCAAAGAGTAATCCAGAGCAAGGCCTTAACTCTCTTTAAGTCTGTGAAGGCTAAAGGAGCTGAGGAAGCTGCAGATGAAATGTATGAAGCTAGCAGAGGTTGGTTCATGAAGTTTAAAGAAAGAAGCCATCTCCATAACATAAAAGTACAAAGTAAAGTAGCAGGTGATGATGTAGAGGCTGTAGCAAGTTATCTAGAAGATCTAGCTAGGTGGCTACATGAAACAGATTTTCAGTGTAGACAAAACAGCCTTCTATTGGAATAAGATGCCATCTAGGATTCTCATAACGAGAGAGGAGAAGTCAATGCATGGCTTCAAAGCTTCAAAGGACAGGCTGACTCCTCTCCAGGGGCTAATGCAGTTAGCAGGTGACTTTAAGTTTAAGCCAATCCTAATTTAGCATTCTGAGAATCCTAGGGCCCTTAAGAATAATGCTAAGTCTACTCTGCCTGTCCTCTATAAGTGGAACAACAAAGCCTAGATGACAGCCCATCTGTTTACAACATGGTTTATGGAATATTTTAAGCCCACTATTGAGACCTACCACTCAGGAAAAGATTCTTTTTAAAATATTACTGCTCATTGACAGTACATCTGGTCACTCAAGAGTTCTGATGGAGACGTACACTGAGGTTAATGTGCTTTCATGCCTGCTAACACAATATCCTTTCTAAAGCTCATGGATCAAGGAGTCGTTTCGACTTCCAAGTTTTATTATTTAAGAAATACTTCCCATAAAACTAATGTTACCATGGATAGTGAGTCCTCTGATGGACCTGGGCAAAGTCAACTGAAAACCTAGAAAGGAGTCACCATTCTAGATGCCATTAAGAACATTCGTGCTTCATTGGAATAGGTCAAAATATCAATAAGAACAGGACTTTCGAGGCAGTTGATTTTAACCCTCATGGATGACTTTGACGGGTTCAGTGGAGGAAGTAACTGCAGAGGCAGCAGAAATAGCAAGAGGACTAGAATTAGAAGTGGAGTCTGAGGATGGGACTGAATTGCTGCAATCTCAGGATAAAACTTGAGCGGATGAGGAGTTGTTTCTTATAAATGAGCAAAGAAAGCGATTTCTTGAGATGGAACCTATGCCTGGCGAAGATGCTGTGGAAATGACAACAAAGTATTTAGAACAGGATACAAGTTTAGTTGATAAAGCAGCAAGAGGGTTTGAGAGGACTGACTCCAATTTTGAAAGAAGTTCTACTGTGGATAAAATGCTATCAAACAGGGGCGCCTGGGTGGCACAGTCGGTTAAGCGTCCGACTTCAGCCAGGTCACGATCTCGCGGTCCGTGAGTTCGAGCCCCGCGTCGGGCTCTGGGCTGATGGCTCAGAGCCTGGAGCCTGTTTCCGATTCTGTGTCTCCCTCTCTCTCTGCCCCTCCCCCGTTCATGCTCTGTCTCTCTCTGTCCCAAAAATAAATAAACGTTGAAAAAAAAATTTAAAAAAAAATGCTATCAAACAGCATCGCATGAGACAGAGAAACTGTTCATGAAAGGAAGAGTAAACTGATTTGGCAAACTTCATTGTCTTATTGTAAGAAATTGCCACAGTCACCCCAACCTTCAGCAATCACCATGCTCATCAGTCAGCAGCCATCAATGCAGAGGCAAGACCCTCCAACAGCAAAAGAATTACGACCTGATAAAAGCTGAGATGATAATTCGCATTTTTTTAGCAATAAAGTATTTTTAATTAAGGTATGTATATTTTTAAGACATAACAATATTGTGTACTTAATAGACAACAGTATAGTGTAAACATAACTTTTATATGACCTGGGAAACCAAAAAGTTCATCTGACTCACTTTATTGCAATATTCGCTTTTCTGCAGTGGTCTGAAACCTAACCTGTGATAGCTTGAGGTAATGTACGAGTAATATACAAGTTAGAATAACTACATTTGAAATGTAGTTATTGAATTGATAAAAATGATAAGCTTGTAAAGTGGGGATATAGTAAGAGGTAATATGATGTGCTACTTAAGAGCATGGAGCGACTGCCTGGATTTGGATCCACCTGAAACACCGGAAACCCAGGTGCCCGTGGGCAAGTCTCTTTACTTCTTCGTGTCCATTTTTCTCACCTCTGAAATCAAATTGTCATGAAGATTATTAAATTGGCTACTCATTTACTACCAGGTAACATTATTGATATCATATTACGGAAAGTAAGTGGAAGAATGGCTTTTTGTGTAATACGTGGTGTTGAGTTCTAAAAGAAATCGTGTTCTTCTCTTGTTCATAGCTAATAGATTATTTCATTTCTGTATTTAATGATGACATTTGCTAGACACACCGTGGGGCTGGGAATGGCAAAGCACCTTCCAATTAAAGTGGACTTGAATTGGTGCCAACTAATACTTACCATACTCTAAGGAATAAAACTATGCAGCCAGTCCTACAAATGTTTGTACCTTTGACCCAATAATCTGACTTCTGGGGACAAAATGTGTAAGAAGGAAACAACCAAAACACATCACACTTTTGATCAAAATTACTCACTGAACTATTATCCATCAGAGTAAAAACTGGGAAAAAAACTAAATAGTCTAACAACAGGAATGGATTAGTAAATTATAGTACATCAATAAAAGGTACCATTTATTGAACACATTCTTCCCAAATCACAAATACCCACTGTAGCCCCAAATTACTCTTTAACTACATTTTCAGAATAGAACTAGCAGGAATAAAGAAAGCCCCTAAATCAAATAGGTACAAAGAAAGACAGACAGTAAAAAGACAGTAAGACAAGGAAGGAAGGAAAGAAAGAGAAAGAAAGATAGAAAGAAAAGGAAACAAAACAAAATGAAACAGGGAGGGAAGGGGGGAGGGATGGAGGGAAGGAGGGAGATCCAGAGTATTCTGTTAGTCAGACAGCATGTAAACTAACTGGAATTTGAGTCCTCCAGCACTTTGTTTAAGTATACTCCTTCTCGTCTCTCACATCATTTCTAAATTCTGGCCTTAGAGACCTTATAATCTCTATTAACACAGTAGGAACAATAGGAAGTAATACAATTGTATTTTAAGTTAAATGCTAAAGTGTGTGGTAAAAAGAAGGCTGTATCTGGATTTGTGGAAAGGCTGTGAACAGAGGGAAGTGCAGCACAGAGGAAGGTAAAATGGCTTGTATGCAGTGGGGAGAAAAAGAAAGGATTACAAGGGTGTAAAGTCATACAGATAAGGGCCCCGGCTAGGGAGGCAGGACAGAGGACCGAGCCCCTCAAAAATTCAGTGTTGCTGTCCCATGATGCAAACTCAGACTGGACAGATGAGAAGAAATCAGGCTGTGGAATGTTCCCCTGAATGATAAGGCATTTCCTTCAGTACCCTGACCAGGTTTCTGAGGAGACTCAGAATGAGGAAAAGACAGTCTCTTCAGTAAACAGGGCTGGGAAAACTGGATGGCTATAGGCAAAAGAATGAAACTGGGACACTTTCTTACACGATACAGAAAAATAAACTCAAAATGCATTAGAGACCTAAATGTAAGACCTGAAACCATAAAACTCCTGGAAGGAAACTTAGGCAGTAATTTCTTCAACACTGGATTTAGCAACATTTTTCTAGATGCCTCCTAAAGCAAGGGAAACAAAACAAAATTAAACCATTGGGACTACACCAAAATAAAAAGCTTTTGCCCGGTGAAGGAAACCATCAACAAAACAAAAAGGCAACCTAATGAACGGGAAAAGATATTTGCAAATGATATATCCAGTAAGGGGTTAATATCATATATAATGAACTTGTGCAACTCAACACCAAAACCCTCAAATAATCCAATTAAAAAATAGGCAGAGGACCTCAATAGACATTTTCTGAAAGAAGTCATATAGTGATGCTCAACATCACTAATCATTAGGAAAATACAAATCAAAACCATGAGATATCACCTTATACCTGTTAAAATGGCTAAAATCAAAAAGACAAGAAATAACGAGTGTTGGCAAGGATGTGGAGAAAAAGGAACCCTCATGCACTGTGGGCAGGAATGCAAACGGGTACAGCCACTGTGGAAAAGAGTATGGAGGTTCTCAAAAAATTGAACATAGAATTACCCTATGACTCTGTAATTCCACAACTGGGTATTTACCCAAAGAAAACAAAAACACTAACTCAAAGGGTGCAGACATGCACCCTTCTGTCTGTTGCAGCACTATTTACAACAGCCAAAATATGGAAGTAGCCCAAGTGTTCATCCACAGATAAGTAGATAAAGAAGATGTGGTACATATGCATACAATGGAGTAAAAGCCACAAACAGGGATGAGATCTTGCCGTTTGCAAAAATATGGATGGACCTCGAGCATATTATACTAAGTGAAGTAAGTCAGACAGAAAAAGCCAAAGACCGTATGATTTCACTTATGTGTAGAATCTAAAAAACAATACAAACAACCAAAAACCAGAAATAGATCCAAAAAATACAAGAACTGGTGGTTGCTAGAGGAAAAGGGGGTGGAGGAATGGGCAAAATGGGTGAAGGAACATGGAATGAACAAGTCACAGGTATAAAAGGGACAGCATACCGTAAAAGCATTGTATAGTGACAGAGGATAGCTATACTTGTGGCGAACACAGCATAACGCAGAAACTTGCCGAATCACTATGTTGTACGCCTGAAATAATGTAACAATGCATGTCAACCATACTTCAATTAAACAGAAAAAGTAATGGGATCTTTACAATTACTTTAGATATTTCAAAACCCCTGATAAATGCTGGTATATTTATCCATGGTAATATTTCAAAGAAAACTAAAAGATCATTCACTTAAGTCATTTTCATACCAGTTTTCAAGTGCTTATTTTGATGGCACATTTGGTTTTACCCGCCAGATTTAAAAAATGAAAATTCACTTTGACAGACAATCTTTTCATAAGGCCCAAGGAAGGTGGGGGAGAGGAAGGGCGACAAAAATGATCCCAGGGGTCGAAAGGCTGTGATATAGTTGCTACATATACACTTAAAAATAATCTTAGTTACAAAAAATGAATATATATTCTTCCTGTGTCTGGTCTACCATTCTAGTGCCTTTCTCCTCTACCATACATCGTCACTGTACTCTCTCCCTTGGATTTCTAGCTGTTCGGTCTTGTTTCACTCTTCGAGTCCGCCACCCCCTCAATGCTGCCAAGGTGACCTCATGAAACTGCACATTCAATTTTGCGTCTCACATCCCAGCTCACACATTCTTTCATGCCACAGCACTTCCACAGGACAACTCCTAAACTCGAAGGCACAACCTTTCACCTTCGCGTTGTATCCAGCCCCAACGTGGCCGTTCTGTCAACTCGTGTTGTACATTACTACAGTTGTTTTCCTCAGAGTTCTCTGAACAAGTCTTACTGTCATATGTCTATGCTTTTGCCCATCCTGTTCCCCCTGCCTAGATATCCTCCCTCACATAGTATTCACCCACGTCCAAAAGAACAAGAACAAAATACTGTATCTTCGTTCTCCCCAGAAAACTCAAGATACTTGTCCGGGAAGCATGCCTCCACATGGCTAGGCAGCTGAGGGGCATTTCACTTGCACTCTTATCACCCTTGTACTTGTTGGCAAGTTGTCCCCCCCACAGAGAACTGGAATGTCCTCCAGGATAGGATGAATGTCTGTGGTAGGCAGAGACACTGGGTCTCTAATAGGCACACAGCAGGACGCAATGAGTAAATTATTTATCAATTCACCAGAAATGTGAATTCTCTAGCAATTAAGATTAAAATTATGTTTTTAAAGAAGCGCTCTCCAATCCCCACCCTAGAAATGGGAGTCAGTATTGGTCACAGCTTCTTGAATATTTTCTGCATGTTAGTTACAGAAGAAAAGGTGCGTATTTTTCCTCATCTTTAAATGTGATAGCCAAACATAAAAGAAAATAATCTCCAAAACTATCAACAAAATACAGTTTCTAGGAAAGTCTCCCTGTATATCAAGTTAAGCCAACTTATGTGAAAGCAAATATATAAAAAGATACATTGGGTGGGATGCATTATATTGTAAGTACCAAAAACATCAAACTGAAACTTGAACTCTGTAGCCAAATTGCCTGGGTCTGACTATTAGCCATCTACTTCCTAGCTATGTGACCTTGGACAAATGCCTTTGCCTCTCTCTACATCTCAGCTTCCGTATCTGTAAAATGGGAATAACAACAGTAACTACTTTAAAGGATGATATAAGGTATATGGTATACACTACAGACATGTTAACTATTAGTAGTTAGGCTAGTTAAATGCTATAAGGGAAATTTATAAAAACCAAAGTAACTTGAAGGCAACAAGCAGGATGAAAGGGCCCGTGGGTGGTTTGATGTGATAGTTTGAGATGTCATCCAGAACCTAGTTTCCTCTTGGTACCTTGGAATCACTCCACTTTAAGGCTTGCTTCTCTCAGAGTCGCCAAGTAAACCAGAATGCGGAGGCAAACAGGAGTAAAGATATTAATCCTAACTGAATGTCTCAAGTCACCAGCACGCACCCCCCCCCCCCCACTCCTGACACACACACAATATAGGGCAGGGGCCTGCATAGATTAGCTGAGGCCACCCAGGGCTCACCTCTAGAGCTAGAGGTAGGATCAACTTCCCCTCAAGTACATAGACATCAAAACAAAAATCTGAGTACATTTGGAAAGCCTGGGAGATGAGGGGAGATGCTAGATAGGCAACCAACAAGAAGAACAAAGTCAAGGGTAAAATTCATGAATTTTAAGCCAGAGAAACTTGATTTTGCATAGCCATCTGTATTCAAAAGTCATATCGGGTTTAGCAACCAGGCACAAAAATTCCTTTCAACCAAGATGGATTTCTAGCATGACATCGCCAACAAAAAGTGCTGTTCTCAGGGAAAATCCTCCAACTTAGAAGCATCTGCTTCTAATTTCCACAATGAAATCTTTGATTCCTTCATTCATGGGACTTGCGCTCAATTCTCTCTGACAGTGGAACTGCAATTTTCTTGATAATGATTTTGCTGTGAAATTCTCATTATCTGGTAGAAATATAGAAATCCTTATATTACATAGGAACCTTAACATTAACTTTACTTATTTTTCCTCTGAAATATTTTTTTTTTCCAAAGAGACTTTAGTACCCCTAAGAAAGACTGAATTAAGGATTTGGAAAGTTTCTAGCTTTAACACTGCAGAAGGACTTTTCATGTTATTAAACAGTTCTTAACAACAACAAATTAAACACACATATCAGAGAGGCAAAAGTCCATTGACAGAATAAATAAAATATGGTACATTAAGGCAATTCAGCAGTGAACATTAATGAACCACAGCCACACGTGAACAGCTGTGAATCTCAAAGACAATGGTTCAGTTAAAAAACAAGTTACAAAAGAATATATACAATTCTTTCCTGTGAATAGAAGTTCAAAATCAGGTGATGAAACAATAACTCATTCAGGGATACAGAATATATATTGGTAAAACTGTTAAGAAAGGTAATGAGTAAGTTCAAAATGGTGCTGGATGGGGTAGTCTGGGAGCAGGAGATGTCTTCAGAAAGGGACAGGAGCTACAAAGGAGCTAGAGAATTATTTTTCTTATACTTGATAGTGGATATAATGGTGTTGATTACTATTACTGTTTAAAATGTACACAGACATTATAGGCATTTTTCTGTGTGTGTATTTCATAATTAAAAAAAATTATCAGAGGTACTGTTGTTGAAAATGCTGTGAACAACTACATATTGGTGACTAAACTTGAAAAAGATATATAAAGTACGACAAGTATGCAATCCTGTTAAAATAAATAGCCTGTTACTTTTAACATAAATTGAATCCTTTGAGGATCCTATGCAAAGACTTTACAGCAAACTAAAATAATCTTTATAAAATATTATTGTACCCACTACATAAGTGTTTTCATGGCCCAGAAGTGGGAAAAAGCCTTAGATATTCTGGTGTTGTTAATGAATTTTTACAGTATTTACAAGTTAGTAGTAGGCATATGTATTAATTTCTAAGATTCTATCTACTACTAAATGGAATAATAACGCAATAGAAGAACAACCAAATGAAAATTTGACCACTGTATCAGATCTCACAGATGATCTACTCCAATCCCTTAATTCAATTTTACTTTGTAAGTTTATTCATTCATTTTCGAGAGCCAGCAAGCGAGAGTGCGCACAAGCGAGGGAGGGGCAGAGAGAGAGGGAGACACAGAATCCGAAGCAGGCTCCAGGCTCTGAGCTGTCAGCACACAGCCTGATGCAGCACTCGAACTGACAAGTTGTGAGATCACAACCTGAGCTGAAGTCGGACACTTAACCGACTGAGCCACCCAGGCGCCCCCCAACCCCATAATTTTATAGGTGAAGAAACCAATGTGGTGAGAGAATGATCTGCCAAGATAATACCAGTTAGTTTTAGGTACCCAGTACCCTTTTTTCCCCCCCCAGGATTTTTCTTCTCTAAATTCTGTTCAAAAACTCGCATGAGTAGGAAACAATTTAATTTAATCTAGTCTGTCTTCAAAAAGTTCATTTTTGATATGAAGTTAAGAAATATGTTAAAACGATTTACTAAAGTGAATGTACTCAAATGCTAATAAGACCTGCCTTCCACCCTGACAGTTGTAGCATTATATGTAAAGAAGTTTATGAAGCCAGAAAAAGAGTTTGAGGTGCTAGGAATCCAATTTTTACCTTGATACACATAAATGATGGGCTGCAATTACTTTGTTAACCAGACACACCCGAAAGAGTAGCATTCGCATCAGGGCACACCCTCACACATGTGCCCATACTGTTCATGTGCCAAATGTGCAGAAGGGCGTGAAGTAAACCTCATGGGTCCAGGTACTCTTTACAGTAAAAGATCAAAAGCACAATCTACAGACTTCAAAGTAAGCAATTCCTCTGGACATTCTAACAAGGCTTGATACTGCTACAAAAGTTCTTATTCAACACCTCTTTGGGGGTTTTGCTGTGAGTAAGGTAGAGACAAAGTTGTCACGTAAACTTATAAAGATATCTGAAAATACCAATTTTAAAGAGTCAGAGAAAACAACTATTACTATTATTATTATTATTTTTTTTTTAGTGAGAGAGAAAGAGAGAGCACACATGTGCATGCACAAGCAAGGGAGGGGCAGAGACAAAGAGACAGAGACAGAGACAGAGACAGAGAGAGAATCCCAAGCAGGCTCCATGCCCAGTGTGCAGCCCAATGTAGGGATTGATCTCACGACCACAAGAGCACGACCTGAGCTGAAATCGAGAGTTGTATCCTCAACTGACTGAGCCATCTGGGAACCCCAACAATGATTATTTTAATCATTAAAAAAAAAAGTCTAAAACTCTGACTTACAGTTTTAAAAGTCCTTGCTTAAGAAAACTGATGAAAATGTTCATTTTATATAGGGCTTCCCAGTTATATATAGCTACCCCATCCCCCTGGGGCATCATCCAGTCATTAGCTAATCTTCTCCAAGGAGACTGAGGTGATTTGTGCTATTCTGGAGAAACACAAATCCAAGACTGTTAAGACGGATGTGAGGAACATCACTGGGAGCCACGGCTGCATCCCTTAGGTTTTCCCCAAGGTAACCTTCAATCAGAAGTTGGCTCTCTTGTATCCGTCATCCAGCGTTTAATTCCCTTAGCTTACTTGTAGAAGATAACCACCATAAATTTGCCAGGTCCATCAAGTGTGAAATCTCATTTTCAAGTAGTATTTAGCTATATAGTAATATTCTATTTCCCATACACCAACTCACAGACCTTGTTTCTAGAACTCTTCTCAACCAGGTTTTGAAATAAGAGACCAAAGCCAACTTGAGTGTCACCTTATATCCCAAAGAGAATAGAAATAAAAGTCATTTAACAGTGAATCTCTGCACTCTCTGGTGAAGTCCACACTGTCCAACAGTGAGTCACTGAATAGCCCAGTCAAGTTGTCTCCATTTGACCTACCTGTTCATCGGATTTTCTGGTTCTGTGATGTGCATCCCTCTGCATACCGCCAAAAGACAACATTCCTCCTGATACTAATCATCCTCTAATGCTGTGAGAGAGACTTAAAAGCCTGATTTTTAAAGGGTGTGGAGGAAGGAAATCAGAATTATAAGTTACCCTACAGTGACAGGGTTAATCCTCCATGAAAAATGGAACCACAACTCAACGTTGAAGTTAAAAACAAACCAATCAAACAAAAAACAGAAACCAACCTATCTCTGTTTAGTATTGCTTTTTTTTTTTTTTTAATGGCTCTAATCATCCTGGAAAGGCAGCTAGTCTTGAGGCTGACCTACAGACTATTATCCTGAATAAACCAAAAGAGCAGCCTACTCCAAGGTCAGCCATTCTTCATGGCAGGACTACTGCCCAATACCAGTGGTCCATCACTGTCCTCCTACTGCCTTAATTCTACCAAGAAAATGTTATATACTGCCAACAAATGCCATAGAATCATTATGACCTCAGATCCAGAGGCAAAACTATTCAACTATTCAAAAAGTCCTCATTAAGAGATGAGTGCCTATTTTCCTTCATGACCTTCACATTTGGAAAAGTGAATTAAGAAAATACGTTGTTGGTACTAATCATGGGCTCTCTAGGGAAAGCTGGATGAAAATTCTTTTTCAGATAAGATTTGGAAAGTTGTAGGTTGTCTGCTGGTAACCCTCGATACAGTTGGCGATAATGAAGACACAAAATCCTGAAAATCCTTCTAAGGAGTCTTTCAGAAACATCTTCCAATTGCGTTACTCTGTCTGGAATTTGGAAATTACTTGCTCCTAGAAGTCATGACAGTTTAAGAAAAATCTACAGTTAATATTACACTTAATGGTGAAAAAGTAAATGGTTTTTCCCTAATATTGGAACAAAGCAGGTATGTCTGCCCTTTTGACTCAAATTCAAAGTTGGAAGACTTAATATCTGATTTTTCAGACTTACTGTAAACAGTACATACATTACTTAAAGCAGTGTATATTTTTACTTTTTTTAAAGTTTATTTTGAGAGAAAGAGAGCATGTGTGCATGTGTGAGCAGAGGAGGGGCAGAGAGAGAGAGAGAGACAGAGAGACAGAGAATCCCAAGCAGGCTCTGTGCTGTCAGCATGGAGGCCCATGTGGGGCTCAATCTCACGAACTGTGAGATCATGACCTGAGCTGAAATCAAGAGTCAGACGCTTAATGATAGCCACCCAGGTGCCCCTAAAGCAATACAATATTGGCCTAAAGATATGTCAGTTGATGGAATAAAGAGTCCAGATACAAACCATATATCAAAAGTCATTTGATTTTTGATAAAGGTGCCAAGGTACTTTACTGAGGGAATAAACTTAGAATGGATTTCGACCCTAATACAAAGATTAACTTGAATCACAGATCCAAATATAAAGGCTAAAACTGTGAAACTTACAGAAAACTTCTAGGAGATCTTTGTGATCAAAAATTTTTTTAAAGGAAAAATTGGACTTCTTTACAATTAAAATTTCTGCTCTTTGCAAGTCAGTTTAAAAATGGCAATGCAATCCTCAGACTGAAAAAAATATTTTTAAACATTTATCTAATTAAAGACTTAAATCCAGAATACATAAATAGCTCTTACTAACAGAAGAAAACTCACTTAAAAATATGGCCAAAAGATTTAAACAGTCACTTCTCTGGAAAAGATACACAAATGGCAAGTAAGCATTTGAAATGATGCTCAATATTATTAGTCATTAGGAAAATGCAATTAAAAACTACAGTGAGGGGTGCTGGGTGGCTCAGTTGGCTGAGTATCTGACTCTTGATTTAGGCTCATGTCATGATCCCAGAGTTGTGGGATCAAGTCCCACATTGGGCTCCATGCTGAGCATGGGGCCTGCTTGGGATTGTCGCTCTCTCTCCCTCTGTCCCTCTCCCATACTCACACATGTGCGCTCTCTCTCTAATAAAAAAATAAAAAACAAACTACAGTGAGATACCACAATGCACACCCCTAGAATGTTTAAAATTGAAAAGACAGAGAATACCAAACCTTGGTGAGAATCTGGAGCAACTAGAACTCTCAGACACTGCTGGTGAGAATGTTAAATGATATAACTACTTTGGAAAACAATTAATAGCTTCTTATAAGGTCAAACATTCATTTATCGTAGAACTCATTCTTAGGTACTTGAGTACGATAAATGAAAAGATACATCCACCAAAGACTTACACTTGCAACCCTTATCAAAATACCAATAACACTTTTCACAGAACTAGAACAAATAATACCAAATGGAACCACAGACTCCAAACAGCCAAACTAATCTTGAAAAAGAACAAGGCTGGAAGCATCACCATCCCAGATTTCAAGATATACTACAAAGCTGTAGTAATCTAAACAGTATGGTACCAACATAAAAACAGGCACATAGATCAATGGAACAGAATAGAGTCCAGAAATAAACACATGCTTATATAGTCAATCTATCACAAAGGAGGCAAGAATATACAATGAGAAAAAGACCATCTCATCTCTTCAATAAATGGTGCTGAGAAAACTAGAATGTTACATGCAAAAGAATGAAACTGGGCCACTTTTTAACACTATATACAATAGGACTAAGGACCTAAATGTGAAGCCTGTAACCTTAAAGCTCCTGAAAGAAAATATAGACAGCAGTTTCTTGGACATCAGCCTTAGCAACATTTTTCTAGATATGTCTCCTGAGGCAAGAGAAACAAAAGCAAAATGAAACTACTGGGACTACACCATATCAAAAGCTTTTGCACAGTGAAGGAAACCATCAACAAAACAAAAAAGGCGACTTAATGAATGGGAGAACATATTTGCAAATGATATACCAGAGAAAGAGTTCTATCCAAAATATACAAAGAACTCATACAACCCAACATCAACCCCCCAATAATCCAATCAATCAAGAATGGGCAGAAGACATGAATAGCTATTTTCCCAAAGAAAATATGCAGGTGGCCAAATGACACATGAAAAGATGCTCAATGTCACTAATCATCAAGGAAATGCACATCAAAGAAATATCAGCTTACACCTGTTAGAATGGCTAGATTCAAAAGACGAGAAGTGTTGGTAAGGATGTAGAGAAAAAGGAATCCTTACGCACTATTGGTGGGAATGCAAATTGGTAGAGCCACTGTGGAAAACAGTATGGAGGTTCCTCAAAAAGTTAAAAACAATTGGGGCGCCTGGGTGGCGCAGTCGGTTAAGCGTCCGACTTCAGCCAGGTCACAATCTCGCGGTCCGTGAGTTCGAGCCCCGCGTCGGGCTCTGGGCTGATGGCTCAGAGCCTGGAGCCTGTTTCCGATTCTGTGTCTCCCTCTCTCTCTGCCCCTCCCCCGTTCATGCTCTGTCTCTCTCTGTCCCAAGAAAAATAAATAAACGTTGAAAAAAAAATTAAAAAAAAAAAAGTTAAAAACAATTAAAAAAAAGTTATTATGGCCCAGTAATTCCACTACTGGGTATTTACCCAAAGAAAACAAAGACACTAATTCAAAAAAATATATGCACCCCTATGGTTGTTGTAGCATTATTTCCAATAGCCAAGTATGGAAGCAACCCAAGTTCCATCCATAGATGAATGGATAAAGAAGGTGTGGTATATGTGCACAATGGACTATTACTCAGCCATAAAAAAAAAAAAATGAAATCTTGCCATTTGCAAAAAGTATAGATAGACCTAGAGGGTATAATGCTAAATAAGATAAGTAGGACAGAGAAAGACAAATACTGTGTGATTTCACTCACAGAGAATTTCATTCATGGAATTTAAGAAACAAAACAAACAAAGAAAAAACAAAAAGAGAGAAACAAAAAACCAGACTTTTAAATACAGAGAACAGGGGAGCCTGAGTGGCTCAGTCAGTTAAGCTTCTGACTTTGGCTCAGGTCATGATCTCACGGTTTGTGAGTTTGGACCCTGCATTGGGCTCTGTGCTGGCAGCATGGAGCCTGCTTCGGATCCTCTTTCTCCCGGTCTCTCTGCCCCTTCCCTTCTCTCTCTCTCTCTCACTCTCTCTCTCAAAAATAAAGAAACACTTAAAAATAAATAAATACAGAGAACAAACTGGTGGCTGCCAGAGGGGAGGTGGGTGGAGGGATGGGTGAAATAAATACAGGGAATTAAAAGTACACATATCTTGATGAGCAATGAGAAATATATAGAATTGTTCTATTATATTGTACACCTGAAACTAACATAAAATCATATATTATACTTGAATAAAAATTTTAAAAATATAAATGAACTGGTGTGCCTCAAATTAAAAAAAAATTTATACATGAACGTTCATAGTAATTTCATTCATAATAAACTTCCATTCCCAACTGGAAACAATCCAAATATCCATTAATAGCAGATGAATGAACAAGTTGTGACAACTTAATATTACCCAATTAAAAAAAAAAAAACTTGATATATGCAACAAAATGCATGAATCCAGAAAGCATTATGCTAAGGGACAGAAGCCAGATACAAAAGCAAAGCACAAAAAAACTACAGGTCACATGATTCGATTTACATGAAATTCTATAAAAGGCAAAACTAAAGATCAGTAGTTGTCATGGATAACTGGGGTGGGAGGAAGGAGAAAAAGGAGAAAGTGGTGGAAGAGAAGAGGACTAACTAAAAAGGGGCTGAAGAAAACTTTTTGGCATGACAAAAATGTTCTATATCTTGACTTTGACACTGGTTACATAATTATACACATTTCTCAAAAGTTACCAAATTATCTACTTAAAATTTGTGAACTTTATTTTTACTGCATGCAATTTATATAACTAAAGATTTTATTTAAACAAATTTAATGAATCTACATGTTCATTGAAGCGCCTTATGTGTTTAAGTAACACCACATTACTTCAAACCCTTTGCTGCATGATGCAGGTATTATTACCTAAACTGGCTAAACCCATGGCTTCCGAAAGTTTAAACTTGACCTTAAAAATTGAAAGGTAGGAATTCATGGTGGTTTGGAAAAAAACACTACAATTTTAAACGATACTAAGTAAAACCAAAAGTTAGGGCCTTTTGATGTTTACCAATGGTATCACCTGGTAAGAATTCCGGAGAGATAAAAGAAAATTTCTTGTTAAACAAAAATAGCACAGCAGAGTTTTAAACAGGTAGCATTTCACATATCACATGGTTTAAGTGTTCACTGGTTTGTCTGTCTCCCTCATCAACCAGGCTCTAATTTCCAGAGGACAGGTCCATGCCTTGGTCATCACTGAATTTCCAGCAAAATGCTTGGCATATAAATAAGAGTTGAATGAAAGAAAGATTTGCAGATGTTCTCATGCTAAATTTGGGTTCATTTACACAGTCCACATGTCTAAAACTTCCTACAGAAAGGCCTGTAGTATGTTTCCATAAAACACTAGCACTTAAAGATTATAATGTTCTAAAGGGAAATCAAGCAAATGTATTTAATGTGTCACCTTTAAATGTACGATGTGCCATCATTCCAAAAACACCTTTATTCTGATTTTCCTTTATTAACCAATCCTACAAATTACTAGAGGTTTTTTCAAGGTAACAGCTGCTCTGAACAAAGGATTAATAGTGTGAAATTTTATGCATGTCTTGCTGTCTTCTAATAAAATCCAATGATCAGGAATTTTGTGTGAAGTTAAATGCATTATCACAGGAAGTACAATATGTTTGAAAAGACTACCCTATCTAGTTTGGACTGACACAAAAAATTCTCTACGGCAACATCAGTGTAAGCTAATTAAGGAACAAAAGTTGATTTAGTATCGGGCAGAAACCAAAATTGACTTAAAAAAATACTAAAAAAAAAAAAAAAAAAGAAATCAAAATGTCACACTGTATTTTGCAAATACTCTAGAAATATTTTATCACCAGGATGACTGGTAGCAAGAAAAAAGAGCACAGGCCTCACAGTCAGAAGAGTATCATGTTCTGGTTTTTCACCAACTGTTTCAGGTAAAGTTGTCAAGTCATACAAATTATTTAACCTTCTCATCTGTAAAACAGGGACTACTACTCTGAGGATCAAATAAAGTAACCTACAAAATGTCACATAGAGATAAATTATGATGATGCCGGAATATCTAGTTAAAGGAAAGACATGCTCACCTTCCTTTAATTTTTGAGAAAGGTAATATATACAAATCATGGTTCTTAATCTGATAAATAGCATGTATCCTTGCCCCACAAGTACGCATCAATGTTTCATTTTCCAGTGTCAGAGTCTCCCGCTCACCACCTGCAGTCCAGGGTAAACGCTGTAACAATCGCTTCTTTCTCCTGCCCACACCTATGGGTAGTAAATGACCACCCAGATAACATCTATGATAAGACCCTGAGGTGTCTCCATGGGATACCACATTTACAGAGCACTTTCAAATGCATTATTTCATCTCAGTAGTATATCCCATTATCTAACAATACTTTAAGATGTGTGACCTTGGCATCTGTGTGGCTCAGTGGGTTGGGTGTCCCTCTTGATTTGGGCTCAGGTCATGAGATTGAGCCCGGTGTCCGGCTCTGCACTGAGCATGGAGCCTGCTTAAGATTTTCTTCTCTCTCTCCCTCTGCCCCTCTCCCCTGCTCATAAGCTCTCTCTCTCTAAAAAATAAAAAAAAAAAAATCTGTGACCTCACTCAAATATCAGATGTAATTCAACTTCTCAACAATGATTTATTATAATACCAAACTCTAATGACAGAATTCTTAATCATGCTGTATAGCTACATTTCTATCTGCATTTAGGTAGAAAAACCTTATCAATTAATATACATATACCATTCTGAAGATCTATTATTTTACTTTACACTTTAGCATCTCAAAGAGAATTGAGAGAACACTATTTATAGTTATTCTTATGATTACATAATTATTCCCATAATCAAATACATACATATATATATATATAAATTATCATAGGAAGCTAATCAATGACATCTTGATTTGTTTCTTTGAGGAAAATGTCCTATTTTATAACTACACTCTATTGGTAATTTTCAAAATTCAATCTTTGTTTAGTTTTTGAAAACTTTAAATTTATATTTTTCACAGAGATACAATTTATATTTTTCAGTGTGACATTAAATCTAACTACATATTACTGTTATGAAAGTTGTATTTTGTTCATATGTCAGATTTGGGAGATACACAACATGGATTTTCATAAACACAGTTTTTAGTTTGTTTTATGGATCAACTGCTCCTGGCCTGTGAAAGGTTTAAATTCATAAAGATACTTATAAAATAACTTTATTAATATCCTCAGGGGAAGCACACACACACACACACACACACACACACACACACACACAATTTGAGTAGAAAAGAAACTAGGAAGGAGTAGAATCTCTGTACATGATTTTAGTTAAATTCTTGTCTGTGAGCCTTTTCATCCCATTATAGAACATACGACATGCAGAGTTGTTTTTTTCTTTGTAATAGGGGATACATAGGCGATCAGATGAAGCAGGAACAGAACACAGAACGGTTGAAGAAACAGAAGGCAGGGGAAGCTAAAACTCACATCCATAAGGAGGTCAAGACAACAGCAAAGATGGGTGGCGCAGCAAATATAAAAATTTCATTTAGAAATAATCGCAACTTTTTGACCCCACCCCCAATATGAAAGTAAGATAAGACTAATATCAACTATTTTATAGGAAATTATGAGGTCCGTTATCATCTCCCTCCTAGGCACAGGGCCAAGCACATCAACTCAAATGGTGGGAGGGTGTCATTTCAGGACTACCTCCTCACAGGCAATTCGATCATCACAACGAGGGTGGACACCACCACATGTCAAACCAAGGAGGAAAAACTGCAAGAATGGTTGAATGGGCGTTTCCAGTGGATTAGGCTTGTGTCTTGGGCCCCAGTGCGTGGTGTACCATCACTAAGAAAACATCTGGCATGAGGAAACAAGAAACGTTGTTCTGATGCAGGCTGGGAGGAAATCCCTAATTGAGGTATTTCAAGAGACCTTGTTTTCTTGCACTGAGAAATCACAGATAATTTCTATTGCTGCATTCTACTATTAATGCTTAAAATCCAATCTTTATTTATGGTCTTTTGAAAGTTTATGGAACAAAATTTGTATTCTTCATGGCCTTTTGAATGTTTAAGCAACAAAATGTGTATTTCCAATGCCAATATTAAATATGAATACATGTCACTATTGTGCTATTGATATACATCATTTATACATCAGACTCAGGAGATACACACAAACACAATTCTGTTAACTTTTTTTAATGGGTCAGATGCTTCCTGGACTTGCTGAAGGCTTAAATCTAGATGGCAGCTCTCTCACATCATACAGATCAGAAAGAATAAAGCCACAACGCTGTTGGGCTGAAGTCAAGAGTCAACAGTTTTATAGGAGCTATGAAAGAATTCAAGAGAGTAGAAATCACCTCTTATGTGTCCTCAAACATTACTGCCTACCTGGGAAGACATGACTAACGTCCATAACACAGACAATAATATCATACCAGAAAAAGATACACAAACTCAGTCACCACTGCAACATGTCTGGTCAGGATTCAAGCACTAGAAAATGGAATTCAGTTGACCACAACCAGGCTACACAAGCCCCCAAACATTTCAGAGCCTTTCCCAACCCCTTGGCAATTGAGAATTTGTTTCAGGCCCCTCAACTGAAAATAGTTCATACATTAAAATGCATTAATTTAGATCCTTTATCTATAATATGGTGACTACAAATTTCCTGAAAACGTATTGGTCAATTACGAGTCTAGTTCAAAAATACATAAGCCAACCAATCATTAAAGGCAACTTTGTTTTATAAGTTAACTAACTTTCATTGGCTTTCCCTGCTAGTTTTTACTCTACAACTAAAATTCATGAAAACTTCTCTTTATATTTCTGTAGGCATCAGTAAAAGCACATAATTTAGTAAATAACATATCATCTGTTAAACACCCTCTTCACAACTTAAAACTGACATGGGCTCAGTTAATGAATACTTAAGGTTAAAAAGATTTATCTGGTACTTATTTTAAATTCTACATGACATTTGACATTTCTTAAAAACTATTTCCTGATCTGATTTCCTTAAATTTCCTTAAGCTCACATCTAAAAATCTTGGGTGAATTTGAACTAAAACTTCCTTCAGTATGTTAATTTTTCTGAATCTCTTTCTATAATTACCAGTAACATGAGTTTCTCAACAGAAATTTCAGACATGGCACCACTACAGCTGACCTTTGTTTCAGTGTGATGCTAAGCTATGCAAAAAATTAACTTTACCACTATATTTAGATGGATTTAGTTAAGTATAGAACTCTATTTTCTTTGGGGGGAAAAATGCCTAAAGCATTTCTGATTGCTGTTAATAAATATATACACCACACAAAATTCCACTCTATTTTTTGGCTCACATATGCTACTAACTTTACCTCTGAGGTTTTTCATAATACCCTATTACATCACTCCAAGATCATACTAATAAACTATTAGTATTTTTTTTTTCAACGTTTATTTATTTTTGGGACAGAGAGAGACAGAGCATGAACGGAGGAGGGGCAGAGAGAGAGGGAGACACAGAATCGGAAACAGGCTCCAGGCTCTGAGCCATCAGCCCAGAGCCTGACGCGGGGCTCGAACCCAGGGACCGCGAGATCGTGACCTGGCTGAAGTCGGACGCTTAACCGACTGCGCCATCCAGGCGCCCCTTACTATTAGTATTTTTTAGTCACAGGCTTGGAAAGATAAAATAAAGGTACTATCCACTACTCACTCTTGAGGGAATAAGTCAGTTTATTTTTTATATCCTACTTTCGGAAGCCATAAGAAATGTCCTCACTGTAAACATCTTTAAAATAATTACAGTTTCATAAAATAAAAGTTAGTTTGCGAGTTAGCTATATCTGAAATTTCTAGCCCAAATTCCTTTTTGTCTTTCATTTACTTATTTATTTTTTTATTTTTTTTGCAATGTTTAGAACATTTTATTAAAGTACAAAATTGTTGAAATTAAGTGAAATAGAAAAACATAGTAAATATTTACAAAAACATTGATAACACCACTCAAGTCACACAACATGTAAAAATGCAGAAAGGCCTTAAAAAGTTTGTAAGTTGAAAATTATAGAGATTTCCCAAAGTGGATATAACTGCTCCTGAGTATGGCACTCATAGAAGATCTTTGAATGCTGTCCTCCACTTTTCTGCAATCCAGTGCTCCCTAGACATTTGTTCTTTGGGAGATTTGGACTTGGAGACAGCCCAAGGGGACAAGTCAAGAGCTGAGATAGTCACATAACTTATGGTCTAATTTTCTTCATCCTATTGACTGTGTTGAGGTTATACAGACACAGCCAAGGTGTTTTCTTCAGCCACTGCTAGTATTCAAAAGGATATAAAGAATATGAGTAATTTTCTTATTGCTTGAGCAGAAATTCAGCACATAAAAGGCTGAGTGGGGAGTATTTGTATTAGAACTATAAAGTTCTATCTGATGGAAAATTACCTAAATTTTAAGGTAAAACAGAATTAATCATGCTCTATCTCATATTTACGAAAAGTAGGAAATTGAAAGGAGGCAGAATAGACACTTTTATAACAATTTTAGCTTAATGAATGGTCAGTAAACTGTATTATGCTGAAGTGACCACACAACTATCTCTAGAGTCCAGAAGAATTTAAAATCAGATTCTAGGGCGCCTGGGTGGCGCAGTCGGTTAAGCGTCCGACTTCAGCCAGGTCACGATCTCGCGGTCCGTGAGTTCGAGCCCCGCGTCAGGCTCTGGGCTGATGGCTCAGAGCCTGGAGCCTGTTTCCGATTCTGTGTCTCCCTCTCTCTCTGCCCCTCCCCCGTTCATGCTCTGTCTCTCTCTGTCCCAAAAATAAATAAACGTTGAAAAAAAAAAAATTAAAAAAAAAAAATCAGATTCTAAAGACAAAAGAAATCATTTACTGATTCAAATAGAGTTCAATTCAGGTACCAAACAAAGTAAACTCTAGAGTTATAAAATATAATTCATTCTTCATGGGGCACCTGGGTGGCTCAGTCAGTTAAGCATCCGACTCCAGCTTAGGTCATGAGCTCGCAGTTCATGGGTTTGAGCCCCACGTGGGGCTCTGTGCTGACAGCTCAGAGCCTGGTGCCTGCTTTGGATTCTGTGTCTCCTTCTCTCTCTGCTCCTCCCTCACTTATACTCTGTCTCTGTCTTTCTCTCTCAAAAATAAAGATTAAAGAAAATAAATAATTCATTCTTCCTCATTAAAGTAATGACTGTAGCCAATGGTAAGTTCCTTAGAGATTTTTTTAACTCTTATTTTGTCACAGAAATTACCACTTAATTTATTTGTTTCTAAGGTTAATTTTTTTTTAATTTTAATGTTTATTTTTGAGAGAGAGCAAGACAGAGCATGAGCAGGGGAGGGGAGAGAGAAAGACACAGAATCTGAAGCAGGCTCCAGGCTCTGAGCTGTCAGCACAGAGCCAGACACGGGGCTTGAACTCACGAACCGTGAGATCATGACCTGAGCCAAAGTTGGACACTTAACCAACTGAGCCACCCAGTGCCCCTCTAAGGTTAAATTTTTACATTTAGAATACTTTATAAACTGCTATGGCATTATGAGAAAGTCAAGGAGTTTAGAATTCAGTTATGTTATACTCCCTATTACAGCCCCACCCTCAGACCAGACTGCTCTGTTAGGAGGTCTCAGAGAACCCCCCAGTTCTTGGTAATACTTACCAAAATTAAACAATTATACATTCTGTTTTCTGATATCCGCCTTTCTGGCTAATGGGTTAAAGCTTCAGGAGAGCAGGTACCATCATGCCTGTTGAATTCACACTATCTCCAGGGCCTTCTACATAGGGTACTCACTATTTGTCAAATGAATGAAAAAATAAGACATTTAAAACAGTATTAGCCTTAGAAAGAAGCATATCTAAAATTATAAAATGGTATGTAATAAAGTTCCCCTTGGGGCGCCTGGGTGGCTCAGTCGGTTAAGCCGCCGACTTCGACTCAGGTCATGATCTCGCAGTCCATGAGTTCAAGCCCCGCGTCGGGCTCTGTGCTGACAGCTCAGAGCCTGGAGCCTGTTTCAGATTCTGTGTCTCCCTCTCTCTGACCCTCCCCCGTTCATGCTCTGTCTCTCTCTGTCTCAAAAATAAATAAACATTAAAAAAAAAATTAAAAAAAAAATAAAGTTCCCCTTCTTTGGAAACATCATCCACCTACATAACAGAATCTAAACAGGCAATACATGAGGTGGTGACTTAATACTCAAATAAATGATATAAATTTTGCTACAAAGAAATCGATATAGTAAATTAAGATTGCCCTGTCTGAGGAAATAGATTTTATACGAGTTTTGGGTATTTTCTAATCCTTCTCAAGCATCACTATAATTATATATTACCATTACTGGAAGGTAACTCTAAACAATAATTAATCTAGTCAATCTAGAGTAAATTTGCTAGGCACTAGTAAATAAGATATGGTTGTTGTCCTCGAGAAACTTCGAGCTGGTAAGTTAGAATATATAAAAAGATGACAATATAAAGCAGGATGTACTAAGTTCCAGTGAAGTGACACAAGCATTCTGCAGCTCACTTGAGTGCAAGGAGAATAGCAAGCATGACCCAGACTAAGTATGTATGTCGTAGTTAGCCTGGTAATGGAGACAACTGGGGACTACGAAGAGAACTGGGATAGACTGACGGATCTGTGAGATGACATGTAAGAATCCAAGTGACTACAACACACGGATAGTCAATTCCCATGCCGACAGGGGCAGGCAAGAAAGGAGTGAAGCCTGAAGGACGAAAATGCCGACAGCAATTTGGTCTCAACGTTGGGGTCAAGAGGATCTCTTCTGGGGAGTATGGTGGGCTACAGAGTACAAACCCCATATAAAAGGGGAAGTTGTTACATTGCTCCCCAAAACTCATTGCCAGGCCTTCCGGCTTTTCAAAAGAAGATATAAAATTCAATTTTTTTAAAGTGAAAAGTTTCAACTCTTAAAAGTTGGCAAATAATTATTTTCATGCTATGTTAAAAACCAAAATACGTCTGTAGCCAGTCTTCCCGGTGGGCCACAGATTTGGAGCTCTGGTTTGGGATATTGAATTCCATGCTCAAGAGATCTGGACTTTATCCTGTAGTCACTGACTTAAGAGACTTAACGTTTATTCCAAAATTTGCTTAGTTTTATACCTCTGCACACTCCAGTATTTACCACGTACAACTCTCAACACTGCCAAATTATTTCACATTGGTCTTGTGTATTTCTCCGTTACAAGCCAATTATGTTCATTTAACAAACTGTAGAGTGACTTATAAGTTTCAGCTGAAAAAACATTCAAAATGATACTAATAAAGCAGTGTTGACAGAGCAGTGCCTAAGAGAATGCTGACATTATGTTACACCACAACCCACTAGAAACACACACACACAGTCCCTGGAGCTCCACTTCTCAAAAAACATGTACCATAATCCAGTGCAAAAGAAGTCTTTGCTCTTTCCAGCATTTTCCCATACTTAGCAACTTTCTAAAGATCACCAAACAACACTCGAACACATGTAGCAAAGTTTTAATTCTACCATTCACTGTAAGCTTTTAACTATCCAAAAACAATATTTAAGTACTAAAGGCCGATGTGTTAACATTTTAATAAGCTTAGGGAAAGAAAAGATAATTAGTATCAGAGACTTGTTGATTCGTTTTGATGACAGTATTACAGAAAGTTAGCATTATAATTCAAAGGTAATTCCCAGAAGAGAAAATTCTTGGTGCATAATTATGATATACAATACAGAACTATGAAAATTGCTTAATCACATGCTTTGAAATAATATTCAGAGTGGAAGCTATCAACAAAGTATAAAAGAACTACTAAACAAGCAATGTTTCTATTACTTAAATTCTTCTGGCTCTTGGGAACCCCTACCCTGAGCCATCCATTCTGTGAACGAAGGCCTCCAGGTTCGTGGGGCACTACGATGTGTGCCTGGTCAGCTCAAATCTATCACCATTGCCGAAAAAGAGGCTAACTCAAAGCACATGTCTCACAAGGGCTCTCTTATACCCTTTTCATGTAAAGGATCAATGGGTTGAAGTAAAGAACACGTCTTTACTAGAAACAGAAGTCTCAACACAAAGTGACAGTGCTTCCAGGATATGGTTCTTATCTAAAGGGATGCAACATAGAATAAAGACACTGCATTACAACTGATTTTCTATTTCAAAAGAAACAGACTACAATCTATATGCTGGGAGCTTTCCCAATAATAGCCAGAGGGAAGCTCAAAGGCTCCCCATTACCCCCATCCCTGTCAGAGCCTGCTGAAGACCCCTCATGGCCTCTAGTATTCTGAAGTCCTGCCCCACATTCTATCAGACATATTAAAAAGTACTCACATTCAATACTGTTTATAAGAAACTGAACAGAAAATAAGAATTATCAGGGTACCTGGGTGGCTCAGTGGGTTGAGTGTACAACTCTTGATTTCAGCACAGATCATGATCCCAGGATTATGCCATCCAGCCCCGTGTCAGGCTCCCAGCTCAGTGTGGAGCCTGCTTAAGATTCTCTCTCTCTCTCTCTCTCTCTCTCTCTCTCTCTCTGCCTCTTTCCCCTGCTCTCATGCTCTCTCTCTAATAAATAAATAAAAGGAAAATTATAATTCTCTTTCATAAGCTTTTTATTCTCTCTTGAGCCCACTCCAGTCACGTTTTGCCCCCACCCCTCCACTAACACAGCACTTGTTAAGGTAACCAATGACTTCCCTTGCTAAATCCAATGAGCCACTCGGTCCTCACCCTACCTGACCTCTCAGTAACCTATGACGCCACTGATTCACTCTCTCCTCCCTGAGACACCTCCTTTACTTGACTTCAAGGATATTCTTCCCATTTCCCTCCTATCCATCTGGCTGCTCCTTCTCATTCTCCTTTACTGGTCCCTTCTTACCAACTCAATCTTTAAAGGCTGAAACACCTCAGGTTCAGCCCAAGTGCCTTATCATAGAAAAATAACTCTCAGTTCATTCTTCCCATTTTGTGGGTCAACAGAAATAAGAGTATCTTTTAATAATAACACTTAATGGGGCGCCTGGGTGGCGCAGTAGGTTAAGCGTCCGACTTCAGCCAGGTCACGATCTCACGGTCCGTGAGTTCGAGCCCCGCGTCAGGCTCTGGGCTGATGGCTCAGAGCCTGGAGCCTGTTTCCGATTCTGTGTCTCCCTCTCTCTGCCCCTCCCCCGTTCATGCTCTGTCTCTCTCTGTCCCAAAAATAAATAAACGTTGAAAAAAAAATTTAAAAAAAAAAATAATAACACTTATTTAGGAAATGGAGACAATTAGATCCACTATGTTAGAAATGTGTGCATAATTCCTATGTCGTAAGATAATTTCTTAGGATATTTCTTCTCTTCTTCAACAAACTGTAAATACTAGCATGACCCAAGGCTTGGTCCATGGACTGTTTTCTCTGTCTATTCACATTCCCCAAGGGATCTCATCCAAATTCTCTCGGCCCCTTCCAAATTTGAATCTCTAGCCTGGGCATCTGAAACTCCAGAATGCTATCGAACAACACACTCAACCTCTCTACCTGGAAGTCGAAGATAACGTGTTTACAACAGCTCCTTGTTATCTTTCCCAAACCAACTCCTCAATCAGATCCCCACCTCAATTCATGGCAACTCCATAATTATGCAAAAAGCCTTGATGTTATCCTTACTCTGATCTCTCTCATATTCCTCAAACAGCTGGCCAAGAAATCTAGGTGGTGTCATCTACAAAATAAACCCTGGTTATTTCTCACCACCTCCTCCACTGCTATTGGCATTTCTCAACTGGATTGTTATCAACAACTGCTAACCTGTATCCCTGATTCTGCCCTTGACCGACCACCCTGCTCCATTTTTCTACCTCAACACAGCAGCCAGTGATTCTATTAAAATGTAAATCAAACCCTTACTCCTCTGCTCAAAGCTTTCCAATGATTTCCCATTTCACTCAGAGTAAAAGCCTAAGTTCTTAAAATGGTCCACCAAGCAGGCCCTACGTGACATGCCCCCTAAACTTCTCTGACCTCATCTATTACTGTTTTGTGACCTTCTCATTGTTCCGGGAACACACCAGGCACACTTCCACCTGAGACCTTTGCCGGTCTCTCTGCTGAACAATGTTCTCCAGGTATCTCTGTGTGGCCAACTTCCTCTCTCGAGTCATCTTCTCGGTAAGTCCTACTGTGGCCATCGTATTTCAAATCGCCAACACGGTCCCGGGATACTTCGTAGAGACATAAAACCTATTTCTGATGGGCTTAGGAAACGTAATGTTTTAAAAACGTTCACTAAGTTCAAGATATTATTCAACACATAACAAGCATGGGTTATGCAGGGTAGGTCCTGCTTTTAAAGAACACAGTGGGGGGCGCCTGGGTGGCGCAGTCGGTTAAGCGTCCGACTTCAGCCAGGTCACGATCTCGCGGTCCGTGAGTTCGAGCCCCGCGTCAGGCTCTGGGCTGATGGCTCAGAGCCTGGAGCCTGCTTCCGATTCTGTGTCTCCCTCTCTCTCTGCCCCTCCCCCATTC
Source organism: Lynx rufus (assembly GCF_022079265.1). Classification (NCBI taxonomy): domain Eukaryota; kingdom Metazoa; phylum Chordata; class Mammalia; order Carnivora; family Felidae; genus Lynx; species Lynx rufus. Next base: position 49,117,960 of record NW_025814831.1, read on the forward strand.
ATGCTCTGTCTCTCTCTGTCCCCAAAATAAATAAACATTAAAAAAAAATTAAAAAAAAAAAAAGAACACAGTGGGATGATACATCACAATTATTCTGGAGGATCCTGTGCCTATTTTGACTGGTTTCTAATTATGCTGTTTAGATGTAAATGTGTCTTTTTCTAATATGCTTAACTCTTTCTTAAATGTTCCTTTTGAAACTTTCAGACTATTAATTTCCATTGAATGAGTGGTTTAAAATCTTAAGCTTTGGGCCTACTGAGAGAAAATTATAAAGGGGTCCGACCCACATTATAGAAACTATGCCAATGGTGGGGATGGGGAGGGGAGAAATAAACAATAATTGCTTTCTACCAATAATAGTGGTTTTCTTTATTTTTTTTAATGTTTATTTATTTATTTTTAAGGTGGGGAGGGGCAGAGAGAGAAAGAGAGAGAATCCCAAGCAGGGTCCACACTGTCAGCACAGAGCTTGATGCGGGGCTTGAATTCACAGACTGTGAGATCATGACCTGAGCTGAAATCAAGAGTTGGATGCTTAACTGACTGAGCCCCCCAGGCAGGTGCCCCAGTAGTAGTTTTCTTTAAAAGCACATGTAGTTTATAAGGTACAAGAGCAAAAGACATGGGCCACTGGTAGTCTTTAAGTTTAAAAATACTTTGTTCGGCCTTCATTATCATAAAGAGAGATTATTTTTTAATCTGTAGATTTACTTTTTGGCATCTGGAAAGGCATATGTATCTAGCAAGCAGAAGCTGAGAGCCTGCGTAAGACTACTGGAAATCAGAAGAGAAACAGGAAAAATAACTCAATCAATTAGTGGTCAATGGGATAGGCCAGCAGATATTCTCAGTGCAGTGATATAGACTGCCCAGTATCTGTAACTGAGAAACACTAGGTTTTGTTGCCTGTTGAAGGTCATCGAAAACAAAATATAATATCATCTCATGAGCTGCTTGTAAATTAAAGGCTCAGGGACTTCCAAAAAAACTGTAAATCCTATACATCATTTTTTCTTTTTTTGTCTTAAGTAGTAAGAGCTAACATCACTTGACAGTTTGCTATGTGTCAGACCACGCCATTGTTTTCTATGTACTCTTTCATATAGTAATCAAAACAACCCTGTGGGATAGTTACTATCATTATCCTCATTTTACAGGTAAGAAAAAAGAGGTTCAGAGAACGAAGTAACTTCCTCAAGGTTACACACAGGAAAATAGTGGAGCCTGGATCTGTGCCCCAGAGGATTGATTTCAAAGATCTTGTTGTTACCGATAGACTTTTCTGCTTCTCTTCCATGTTGCCTCTGAAATGTACTATTCTTTTCTGCAGTAATTTCAGTGAGGAACTTGTCAGAGATATGACCCTATGGTGAGCACATTTTTTTAAATTTTCTAAGATTGCACATGCTAGGTTTTTGCTGTTCTAAGCAGTATTTCATTGAGCAGAATATATTTACTACCCATTTGTAACACTTCTGCTATTTTACTTGTTTTTCACTTTCCTCATGAGCCTAAGTCAAAATTCTGAGCCTTTTCTTAAACCATGAAAAATGCCCTTTTCCCCTTTAGGGAAACATAAAAGAAAAAAAACATCTACATTATTTGTTTTCCTTTGTAAGCACTTTATCTGTTAGATTTCTCATAATCCTCTGTTTTACAATAAATGCTTCCTGGAGACTGCCACAGACATCAGCATCAGAATTTCACTGTTGTTTTAGGTAGAGACAGGATGTTTCCACAGATATTTATGAAAAGATAACTTGAAGGAGGGGGAAGCGTGTCCAAGGGAGGAGAAAAGTGTATAACCGGTGAGGACATAATGGCAGGAAGAGGCAAACAAACAAAAAAAGACTTTTTCATAGTATCTTCTTAAGAGTGAACTACTCTGAAAATATTTAGAAAGCAGTCCTTTGAAACTGAGTTCCAGCCTAGATCACTTGTGGATCAATGAAACACTGAGTCAAGAGGGACCTCAAGATGTCACCTACCTGGCACTTGACACCCAACCTCTCACTAGAAAGTCCTAGAACACAGGAAGAAGGAGAAAAGGGCTCTGCATGGGAGCAGAGGCAGACCAGCCTAGAGGAGGTAAAATTCTTCCTCACTGGACCACTGCCCTGTTTTCTCCGGGCAGGTCTGAGTCTATCTGAACAAAGCCACACAATCCCTTTGTGTTGACAGAAAAAAGCACCCCATCCTGAGGCCAGTGGACTCACTGCAGAGTAGAGGGCCGGCTGTCAGCCCTCAGATGGCGCGAACCTAGACCAGACTGAGCGTGAGAAGGAGCTTGTTCACTTGGTGCTGTCATTACCTGTGAGACTCTGAGTCACTCAACCTCACAGGGCTTCAGTCCCTCCACTTCTAAAACCTGATGAGGCTGTCTGCCACCTATGGCCTCCTCCCTCTTGCCAGTTCTCAGTTAAAATCTGGCAAGATCCAGTTGGTATGTTCCTGTGTCCCTGAAACAATAGGATTCCGTGGACTGAGCTGAGACTTCAGTGTTTTTGTAATGTTCCTTTCTCTTTTTTTCTCTCATGTTTTTGAAGTAATTTTCTCTTTTAATCTTAAGACTATACTCTCCTTTCAACTCCAAGGTGCTCGACTTTTCTTGAGCCTTCAAAAGGTCCTACCCCACATATTAGTCCCATCCCCAAGTGTCCATCGACAGAATGGATAAATACACTGGATATATTCATGCACAGAAAAAAAGAAAAAAGAACGGCTACCTGCATCAATGTGGACATGACGCTATGCTGAGCTGAAGAAGACACAAGAGAGAACTTCTATTTGATTGCACTTACATGCAGTCTGAGCGGGGCGCCTGGGTGGCTCAGTCAGGTAAGTATCTGACTCCTGATTTTGGCTCAGGTCATCATCTCAGGGTTTGCAGGTTTGAGGCCTGAGGGGCTGCCAGAGTGGAGCCTGCTTGGGAATCCCTCTCTCCCTCTCTCTCTCTCTCTCTCTCAAAATAAACTTTTTTAAAAAAAACCATCTAACCTATGGCAATGAAAGAACAGTGGTTATCCCTGGGGCAGGCAGGGACTGTGAATGTAAAGATAGGCTTCTGGGGAGCAGATAATGATGTTTTTTTGGCTTGGATGCCGGCTGCCTGCATATGACCACTTTGTGCTATACTTCTGATCCGTGCATTTTCCTGGTTGTATCTACTGAGACTGGATAGTACAAGTGCCACTACTAAATAATTACTCATTTGATGTAAACTACACAAAGAACTACCCAAAAAGCTAAGTGAGCTTTTCATTAATTTCCTAAAATCTTCATCCGGAATTTGCTTAATTTTTATAATCATTTCCTCCTTCATATGAAACTGTGGCTAGAAGACAGTATAAAATAATTGTTTTTCTCTCTGTCTTCATGTACCTATAAAACGTTACTACTCAAAGTTGTATCGTATCTATGTACAAAGACAGGGTTATTCGAAAACAGCTGAAAATATCCCTGGATAATCAATTAGGAATACTGAGGTTCTAAATAGATCTTTTTGGACCAAATTATCCCAGTTACCACATTAATGAAATACACGGGGTCATGGCAAAATCTCTTAGTTTCTTGCTGTGCAGATTAAACTCTGCTAGGAAAAGGCCACACGGGTGGGAAAAGGCATTGGAGAAAATGCTGTGCTACACACAGCTCCAAGAAAGCTCTAGTCAACACTGCCGTCTCCTTTGGCCTGTAACTGGTTCATCTGAATTTGATGCAGTGCTACATTTTTCTCCTCCTGAGACTATTCTTCATGTCAGATCAGAGATTTTTTTCCTTTCCCCCTCCCACTGTTGTATGATATCGTTTTGATCAGTATGGTATACTGCATGATAGATTCCACTTGATACGTATCAAGAGTGATATCATACTCTGATGCATTACTTGCATCCGAAGTATTACACCACCAAATCATGTCAGATAATCTGGAAGCACTGATAGCTTGTTTTCACTCAAAATCTTATCATAACTATGGCCATTATTACTGTAGAGCCCCTCTGGTCCTACAGCATGGCAGGCAGGCTGTCGCTCTCACAAATGCTGGGGGAGTAATTAAATATTTGTAGAACCAGGGTCACCTGGGTGGCTCAGGGCATGATCTTATGGTCCGTGAGTTTGAGCCCCGTGTCGGGCTCTGTGCTGACAGCTCAGAGCCTAGAGCCTGCTTTGGTTCTGTGTCTCCCTCTCTCTCTGCCCCTCCCCTGCTCCCACTTTGTCTCTCAAAAATAAACATTAAAAAAAAATTAAATATTTGTAGAATCATTAGAGTTTAGACAAAAAAATGTTTTTAATCTTCAAAATGAGAAGTGGCATGGGTGGCGGTGGGGCACAATAATAAGCATCCAGTCCCTAAACACTATTTAAGACCAAAGCAGCAATTTAACACAAATGCACACAAGCTTTCCAGGATGAGTAGCACATAACAGCACCATTTCATATTGTATGCAGATTTTGTAGGGCACCTTAACATGAATCCTTTTTTTCTCTGCTAAAAAAGATCTTGTTTCTTAATTTCCACTTTTAAATACAAAGTTTTCTCTACTTCAGTCTTGTTTTAAATATTCATCCTTCTAAGTTCAGATTTTCCTTGCAACTCATTGTCCAGTATTCCACTTCCTCCTTCCTCTCAAATTATTCCCTTAACCTGTTTCTACTTATTTTTATAGGCCCCCAAAGCCTCTTCCTCAGGATAATGTGCAATTCAAAAAACCCTCTCAACTACCCCCTGTATCAAAGTTTAACTGCAGAAGCCAACAATACTATTTTTCCTGTTTGGGTTTTAGGAAAGATATGTTTTAACTAAAATTTCACCACTCATAAAATGCCATCACTATTTCTTTTCCATTCCCCCCTCCTGCATTCAACTGTTTAATATGCAATCACAATGTAATCAAACTCTTAAATGTATAATTACATAAACAAAGACTTCTTAAAAATATATAATTTTAAGTGTGTAACACACACCCTCAGTAACTTTAGTGTTGGAAGTACAGATTTTTTTTTAAGTACTGGAGTTTTCTTCTAAGTTGTTTGTTCTCTCTTGGTGTGGGAGCAGGGTACAGGATCATCATATGAGGACCAACTGCTTTATCAGAAACCACAAACTGTGTTACAACAGGATCCTATTAAAGACCGAGAACGCACTTAAAACTCTTTATAAAAATAAAGTTGGAATTGGGGCGCCTGGGTGGCTCAGTCGATTGAGCATCTGACTTTGGCTCAGGTCATGATCTCACCATTCATGAGTTCAAGCCCCACATTGGGCTGGCCGCTGTCAGCCTATCAGCGCAGAGCCTGTTTCAGATCCTCTGTCCCCCTCTCTCTGACCCTCCCCTGCTCATGCTCTCCCGGCAAATAAATAAATAAATATATTTTTTTAAAAAGTTGGAATTGCATAAATGAAAGCCAACGTTTCTATGCTTTGTTCATAAGGATACACAATACTGAATACCTCTGGTTTTCCTACTTATGAAACACACAGGCTCATTTACCAAACCAGGGCATTTGTAAGGTTTGCATTCATGTGGAATAGGAAAAACCTATCTCTGCATAAATAGAGAAAACTTTCTATCCTTGAGAATGCTTAAAACAATTTTCAAGTGACTTTAGAGAAGGCCCCTGAAATTTAGTTCTGAACTCAGAAAACCACCTAAGGGACAGTTTGTGAATGCCATCTGGGATCCAGGCAGTTTCATCAACAAAAGGGAAAACTTGTTGAGATCATCCAAATCTAAAATTCACATACATTTTTACATCTGGACTGAATTAATCTTTTCTTGGTACTGGCTTTCATGTAATAAAATAATTGTTTGCAGGTTTTATTTTTTTTTTAAACCCACAGTCTCAGAAATCAAAATGTGCAGCATCCACGCTGAAAACTACAAAGAACTCCTTTATCAAAAAAGTTAGCTGTGAGACAGGACTCATTTACACTAAACTCTGAACTTGACAGTTCAGTCAAAAGCAATTCTGTTTGAAACTTTCATTTCAAGCATCTGCCACAAAAGGCTACACAGTCTATTATGTCATAAGTTCTGAAAGCCAAAGGCTTTATAAGTGTAGTTAAAAGTGAAAACAAAGTCCAGAAACCAGAAAAGCTCTACAACCCCCCCTTCCCTGGATTCAGCTAGCCCAACTGGATGAGTTTTTACAGAACTTGTTGCCAGAAGTGATCACCTAGCACATGGACACTTTGCTTTCAAACAAGCAGGGTCTTCCTCCTAGCTCCTATTGTTTCACTGCAGAGCTAGGAGCATCTTCAAGCAGCAAGTTCAAATTATGTACTTGAAGCTGGTAGCTTACCCAGGGTGCCCCCCAAAAAGGAGGGAGTGGATACACGGAAAGATTTCCTTTCCCTTAAGATGTTTTGAGTTCTGCAAGAACTGCTGATTACTGTGGTCCATCAGTGTCAGATCTCCGGCATTTTTACAAGCAATTCAAAAGGGGGAAAATTAGTTCCTATTACAGTCAGTCTGCTTTCTGGAGAAGATATCCTGCAGATAACTTGATAGAAGATATCCCCTGGGGGACCCTTCTCATCTAATGATCCCAAAGGTCCATTTTAATATGAAATATAAATCCAATATGTTTACAAACATACGGAAAGAGCATTTAAATGTCAGCTGCCTCATATCATGCAGTTTTTCCTTTTTAACGTAATACTTTTATTTCTCAAAACCACACCCAAGGAAAATGATTAACTGCTACAAGTTTTGTACTACAAAGGACAACAGCAAAAGCATCTGTTTTCCTGCCTCTCTCCTCTGGTCTTCTCCCCTCCCCCATCTCGATGGTGCAGGCTGTAAGTCTTGGTGGTTGTTAAAATTACTTTCTACAAGACTCTCATAATGCTGCAGTTTCTGAAAAACTTCTTACCCTTTAACATTGCTGAGCCTAAATTTATGTGCTGCTCTAAGAAGACAAAATCCAAAAGTCAAAAGCCTTTTTAATGACAGATGTATTACGGAAAATTTTCCCCACAAAGTTTTGATGCTGTGAAATATCAACTCCCTGAAATCACAGAAAGGAAATGACTTACATTCTTGGAAAATGAAGCCACTAGCAGCTTTCTCCAACAGTATTTTCTAATCCCTAAACTACACCCTGTGGCAACGGGGAGTATTTCGTGCAAAAACTGAATTTAAATAGATGCTTATAAACCCAATAAACAAACATCGTCGGATCCCAGAGAAAAACAGAATCAGACACTTTTTCTGCACACTCAAAAAACCTGGAGAGCACAGGCTTGAAGTCAAAAGCAACCTGAGAACGCTTGCTCAAGTTTTCCTGCCCCACTGTGGGCCATGCAAAGCTCCTGAGGGAAATTCTGGCAAAACAGATTTTTGCCAAAAAATAAAAACGAAAAGGGTGTAAAAGAGCTAATATTTCTTTGGACACTTAACTTCACAACTGCACGACCTGAAAATCTGCCAGTTTTCGTTTCAACTTTAAAATATGCTTATTTTGACACCTTTCCATTTATTCATGCCCTAAAGAAAACGCCCTCACTATTAGGTTACGCTGTCCCAGGACTCGAGGTACTGTTATTAAGCCCTGTGGATCTCACACGGGTGGCCCCCAGCGGTCCATACGTGACAGTTCCTGGTCCTCCTCGAGGACAGGCTGGTGGTCTCTGCTGCCCCGGGCCGGGCCTGCGCGCCGCAAGCACCTCCAGGAACCCAAATTCTGCAGGCCGCGCCCCCCACTAGCATCCCACCGAGGCCCCCTTCTGGCGCCGCCGAGCCCCAGCTCAATCTCGGGCTCCCCGACTAGACACTTTCAGGGACCGTGGGGCAGAGGCTGCTCTCGGGTCCCTTCCCGCAGCCGGGCTGCCCTCCCCCGGAGCACGCACAACAGGCGGCAGGGCACCCAGGAATTCAGGGTTCACGCGCTGGCCCCGGCGCCCCGTCAAAGTGGCGACCGATGGGGCGCAACCGACAGGCGCCCCCGGAACAGCGCGCCAGAGACCACTGGGGAGCCGAGCGCGGCACCGTGAGCCCGGGGAGCAGCCCGCAGCTCCGGCCGGCCTCCCGCCCTCGCCGCAGAGGCGGCCCCGGAGCTCCGCGCCTCCCCCGCTGCCTGGCTCGGCTGCCCCGGGGCCCCGGCCTCCCGCCCCGGCGTGGGCGAGCTCTGACCCGCGGAGAGGCGACCTTCCAGCCCGGTGCCCGAAGCCCAGAGTCGAGGAAGCAAAAAGAAGGCGAAGAAAGACGCAGGGAAGACACTGCTTTGGCTAGGGCTCTCGACTCCCAGAAACCCTCCTAAAGTCCCGTCCAGCCGCCGCCGCCGCCCGGCCGGCAGGGGGCACAGTGGGTAGCCGGGGCGCGGAGGCCGGGCCAGGGGACAGACTGGGAGGCCCTCAAGCGCCGAGCTCCCGCTCATACCTCCCAGAAAGCCCGGAGCACCAGGCGTCGGACTCTTCCCAGGTCCTCGTCCCTTCCTGCCTGCGCCGCGCCAGCCCGGCTCCTCTCAGCCCCTCTGCCCCGGCAGCTTGTCGAGCGCTCCGCGTCCGCCCCGCCCCCCCCGCCCACGCCTCCCGCCCCGCCCCCAGAGGCTCCGCCCCCACGCCCGCCCCGAGGTGGCGGGGGTGGCCGCCGGGCCGCGGGAGCAGAGCGCCTTGCTCGCGGCCGCACGTGGAGCGCCTGTCGGCCCCGCCCCGGACCCAACCAAGCGTCCCGCGGAGGGGTGCCGCGACACGAAGGTGGGAGCAAACGGAGGGAGCCACCCCTCTCGGGTCCTGAGGAAGGAGGAGAACCCAGAAGGGCACCGTACGTGGACCACTGCCATCTAGCCCTTACCCTCACGCGACGGATGCGGGAGGGGACACTGTCAGCTTCCCCCTTCTGGCCGAATGGCCCTCTCCGACGCTCGGCCCCGCTCCCCGGGAACGCTCCCTCCCGAGCCCAAGTCTGGGTGGGCGGGGGCGGCTGTTTGGCCTGAGCACCGTTTTACTAATTCTGAACGACGGAGTGGAGGGAGGCCACTCTAAGAGGAGGCGATCCCAGCGGAGGAGGCTTCGTGACTCCTAGCTTCCCTCCCGTCTTTCTGTCCCGCACCCACCGGCCCACCCACCACTCGGGACGCCGCGCCCTCGCGGGTTTTATCCTACATGGTGGGGGCGCCGCCCGGAAGCCAAGCCTCCCCTCCTGAGTCTCCAGTTGTGAAGGTAGACACAGCGTCTATTGGCTGTGCTTTTAGTGTCCGTGACCCCTCAGAAATTTTATTTGCCCGCTCCTGGAGGTGGCTGGAGAGAGCGCCGGGTGATGCAAAGGGCCCCGGAAGGTGTTTTTACGGAATTTTCTTGGGTCTGGGAAAGAGCTACGCCTCTTTGGTCAACCTGTGCCCACTAGGACCTGCTCCTGGGAACTGGAGCCAAGGGAGAGTCACGTCGTCCCCAGACCCCTGGTGCACAGTGCTCCCGCCTCCCGGGCTTCCGCCCTCCTAGGTCTTATGTTGATTGCTGACCCAGTGACCCCTGGCCAGTGTAGCAGTAATACCCCCCAGGGCCCTTCACTAAAGCAATAAGGCTGTGTATGTTTCTGGGTCTGACAAATGGGTGAAGAGACCAGAAGACGAGGACCTGAGAAAGGACAATACCCAAAATCAGATTTATGCTTACAGAAGCCAACTTAAAAATTGCTCTGCTCTTTTAGTCCAAACATAAATATGTAAAGCTGGCTGTTACTGGTCGAAAGTATGCCTGTCTGTGTGCTTGGCAAAAGAAATTCACTGTGTTCATTAGGGCTGAAGCTAACTTGGAATAGTTGCCTCATTGACAGCTTTTACAATGGAGGAACTATGACACTGGAACTGAATCTTAGAAGCAGCTGTGATCTTTTTTCACAATTGATAATACATTCAGAGCTTATTTCTGATAAAGCAAAGCAGCAGTGTCTAAGGATATTGCATTTAAAGTCATAATTCCGTTATGGAAAAAAGGACCAGAACTACATTTCAATGACTGTCTTCTAAAGTAGTTGTATTTAATTAACAGAGTAAAATTAAAAATTGGCTTACACTGGTTGATGACAATGTAGGCATTTAAACGTGGAGGCTCACACTTTTCTCTCACTTTTTTAGATGCATTCAGAATGAGTGCACAGTAAACATTGGTTGATAAGATCTTAAATTAATTTGATGTCTAATGAGATAATCCAGCATTTCATAAGTAAAGATAAACGAGATAAAGGAGTAATACATTACTATCTTGGAAAACAGTTCCTAAATCTGATTTCTTTTCAGGCTTTCTGCATCTAGTGCATAAAGAACAACATATTGTAGGGTACCTGGGTGGTTCAGTTGGTTAAGCGTCCGCTCTTGATTTTGGTTCAATACATCTCACAGTTCAGGAGTTGGAGCCTTGAGCCCCACATGGGGCTCTGCACCGACAGTGCGGAGCCTGCTTGGGATTCTCTCTCTCTCCCTCTCTCTGCCCCTCCCCAACTTGCACATGTGCTCTTTCTCCCAAAAATAAATAAACTTAAAAGAAAAAAGAACAACATATTGTTAGATTGTGAAACATTGCTGCAATATAAAGTAATTAGGTAATCCAAGGAGCAAAATATTTTAAACAGCTTTTAAAAAAACATGTTTAAGATTGGGTTTATTGTCTAGAATTAGATTGTCTCAAAATTTACTGTGTGGATATTTTTTTACTCATAATGATCATACTAATAGTGAATACCAATAAACATACATTCTTACATAATGCATTTTGTAAACTAAGTAACACTCTTAAAAACCACTTTATAGCCCCGTGAAACATAACAAATTTCTGAAAGGATTGCTTTGGAAAACAACACATAATCCACTCAAAATGGAGGTGGAGCTGAGAAAGGATGGGTTGTTTTAGATATTTCTTACCACAGGACATGTTTTTTTGCACTTATTACAGTAAAGAATCTAAATTCATAGGTAAAGTTATATTTTATGGTTCTTTTTGATGTTTAGGTATAGATCTATTTTCACCAATATGATGTTTTCCTAAATATGAGACATTGCCCATCAGTGAAACATCACCTTGAGCACATCTTAAATGACTACTTTCTCCATGGCATGTAAATATTAACATAACTCCATATTTTTGCTTTTTTTTTTTTTTTAGGGGGAAAGTATTCATTCCATAAATTTATTGAGTACTTCCATACACCAGGCACAGGGTTAGACTCTGGGATCTGAAGGTAAAAATACTCCTGAATTTTACAGTGGTTTGAGGAAGCAGGCATGTGAGTCAGCAGTTACAATAGACTTTAATGCTTGCCAGGCTAGGGATATGCAGGAGGCATAGTGGGAAGGCCTGGCCCCTTCAGGGCAGGCATCAGACCTCTGTCTGGGTGAGAAGGATGAACTGAGATGGGAAGGATGAGCAGAAGTTTGCCAAGGAACAAGTTGGTCAAGGTGGTGGTTCTCAAACTTGGAAGTACCCTGAATCACCTGGGGACCTTCAAAAACTGTGTCCCAGGCATGTGAGTTAATTGGTCTGAGATGTAGCCTGGGGTTGGGAATGTTTTTAAATCCCCAGATTATTTTAAGTGGAGACACGTGTGGATATGGTATCCCAGGTAGAGGGCACAAGAGTGAGCACCTGTACTGGGGTGTGAGTTTAAAGCATGATGGCCACAGCCTCATTTTATAATTCAAGAGGCTTAAGCTTTTGGTGGCTGATATTTACATATTTTTGGTATAAAGAACACAATTACATAGAAGGGAAAGAGCCATAAACTGCTATAATTCACACCCCTTTACAAGTATCTTCCAAACACTGGAATAGTATTTTGAGAATTAAGATCATTCAGAATATTAAAAGACAAAAAAAATTAGTTCTTTTTCATCCTTTCTATATAATTCAGGGTTATTTGGGACTCAGAGTATGTTTTAATGCTGAAATATAAGTTCTAGTCAGAGAAAGAAGTCGGTCATTTGACATACTGGCTTTTATTTTTTTTTTTATTTTATTTATTTTTTTTTTTAATTTTTTTTTTAAATTTTTTTTTCAACCTTTATTTATTATTTTTGGGACAGAGAGAGACAGAGCATGAACGGGGGAGGGGTAGAGAGAGAGGGAGACACAGAATCGGAAACAGGCTCCAGGCTCTGAGCCATCAGCCCAGAGCCTGACGCGGGGCTCGAACTCACGGACCGCGAGATCGTGACCTGGCTGAAGTCGGACGCTTAACCGACTGCGCCACCCAGGCGCCCCCATACTGGCTTTTAAAGAAGACCTTCCCCAAGTTAAATACTGTTCATCATTCTGGATGAAGGTCATAATACAGAAATTAGGTTCATTTTTCTTTTTGGTAATTGCTGAAGTGCAATTTAAAAAGCAAAACAAAATGCATTTGAAAGCATTCAAAATACATTTAAAGTCCTACTCTGAGGTCTTAAATCTCCACTTAGCTAATGTATATTACTTTGAGAGACAAACTAATCACATATGGAAACTTAACAGTGCAGTGATATAGTTCTGGTTTTCACTGCCTAACATTTAAAATGCTCTTTTTATTATTCTCATTGGTATATCACTATATTCTGCAAAACAAAAACACCAAAAGATTTTAAGGGGTGCCTGGGTGGCTCAGTTGGTTAAGCCTCTGACATTGGCTCGGGTCATGATCTCACAGTCTGTGGGTTCAAGCCCCGCATTGGGCTCTGCGCTGATAGTTCAGAGCCTGGAGCCTGCTTCCGATTCTGTGTGTCCCTCTCTCTCTGCCCCTCCCCTCTCATGCTCTCTCTCTGTCTCTCAAAAATAAACATTGAAAAAAAAATTTAATAAAAAAAAAAGATTTTAATACTCAAGAAAAGTCAGGAAAATTGATTATCAGCTATTTAATCCAGCTGTCTCATTAGTATGCACCAGGAGCCCCTAACCAAGAATGCAAATAATTATTTTGCAGAGGTAGCACAGCATAGCAATATATTAGCATGCATAACATATTATGTAGCAATCTAACAGAGATGTACCTTTCCCCAATTTAGAGACACAAAGTTATAAAAATTAAATTAATTGATTCTGCTCTTTTGGCCATCAAATTTTGAGAAAACATTAAAAACAGGATAACTTAGGGGCGCCTGGGTGGGTCAGTCGGTTGAGTGTCCGACTTCGGCTCAGGTCATGATCTTACTGCTCGTGAATTTAAGCTTCACTTGGGGCTCTGTGCTGACAGCTCAGAACCTGGAGCCTGCTGCAGATTGTTTCCCTCTCTCTCTGCCCCTCCCCTGCTCACACACACTCTCTCTCTCTCAACAACAAATAAACATTAAAAAAAATTTTTTAATAGGATAAATTAATTATCCTAGTATAAAGTTTGGTTTTAACGCAACATGTAAAACTCTACAAGAGACGTATTCGAAGAGCTACTTTTCTTTCCATTCTTTTAAGGCTCTAGTTTTGCCAAAACATCACATTACTATTCCTTGAGGGCTTACATACTTGAACACTCCAGACAAAAGATTTGATAAGACTGGGAGGGTCAAGCCAGGCCCTTCACTCTTGAGAAGTGGGGCAGTGAAGGTGTTAGCTGCACCAGGTAGGATAACTGAGTACTAAGGTCTTGGAGGTGAAAGGCATAATGGCAGAGAGGCCATGCTCTTTTGAGGGATACTGTTGTGAATTAAAATAGAGTGAGGAATTAAGTGTGCGCATAGCATTTCTGCTTTTGCATGGGGCTTCACATTCCAGAGAAGATTGAGGACAAGTACAGAAAAATGTCTAGTAGAAGGGACGAGACAAGGGGTAGACTCCCTATAGGATAAAGCTTCCTGATGTATACCATTTGTGTTTATACAACAGGCCTCAATGTCCCAGAGCAGTTTTTTGGCTCTGATTCCTTGATTACTCTCTGAAAAGCTGAAAGAAAACATTCCTACCCCCAGAGATGAAGGCGACTCCCTCCATTCCCCACTGGGGGAGACAGATGGGAAAGGAAAGGAAGTAGGACCAGTTACTCCAAGTTAGGCCTCAGGCACACTCTGATTATCTTTATCTGAGATAATATTCCTGGAAGAGTCACTTTCAAACACAAATGACACCATTACAGATGTCACTGAAATTCTCTTCAGTATTTTATGACATCTTATCAATTTGTGCCAGAGACACACGGAACTAGAACAGGAGATGTGAATATCCATCTTCCAGAACACAGGCTTACAGCCTAGCTGACTGGTTTTCTTGAGAATACCCACAAAAGCTTCATTTATGAAGAGGATTTGTGAAATGTATCCATTTGGTTTTAATTCGGTTACCTTGAGTTATATTTTAAGCACAAGAAACGTGCCCTTAAGCTTCTTTTCAGTTGCTTGAAAAGGAATGATGAACAAAAATACAAGTAAGAAATGCTGGTTCTGGAATCCCACGGGAAGCTCACTGACACTAACTGCCTCTGTTGGCGGGGCCTCCAAGGAACACCCTATCCGTGTGTGGTGGCTGGGATTTTGGTTATAACACAAAGTCCTGATCCGCTGGCTATATTACCCAGTTGTACGCAAGGGAAAAAACATTTATGAACACCCGCATTAGATCCCTGTTTTCCTCTCACCTGATCCTAGATGAGAAACAAAATCTACCCTTGCTCTTGTTTGGATTGGCTATGGAACCAAATGCCAAAAAAAAAAAAAAATCTTAAGGAATTCTTCCATAGGCAAGGCAGTGGTTATATTTTTCTTTTACAAGAGTAGGCTAATGTATCATTCAATTAGCCTAAACAGAATTCTTATGCTTTAGTTCTTTGAAGAAAGAACACTGGTAATTAGGCATGGAGTTTGAATTAGAAACCGAGGATTGTAAGATTGTTCTCAAATGGCCTCAGATTCCAATGTTTAGTTTTGACAGGCCTGGAGAAGAAAGTGCTGGGTGATAGCATTCTTAACTAGATCTAGCTTGGAAGGTAAGACTCTTGGGGTGGAGGGGTAGGGCCAGTCCTTAAACATGCTTTTCTTTAAAAACTTGATTATGTATTTATAATTCATCGGTGTGATTTCTTGAGCAGAAAAATAGAATCAGCAGATCAGTGATTTTCCATTTTGCCCATAGTTCTGTATTAGATAATTTTTGTCCTTTACACCCCAATTTCTTAAGAGATAATGGGATATATTCTTAATATATTATTTTATGTATATATAGACCTCATATTATATATGCATCAATATAAAATATTTTATCATGTCACTTACTTTTTTCATAGCACTTTGCTCATTATCTGAAATTATTTATAAATATGTTCACTTGTTTGTCCATGTCTCTCCCTTTAGAATTTAAGCTTCATCTGAACATAGACCTAATCTCACTAACTGCTGTGGCCCCGGCATCTAGAACAGTGTCTGGAGTATATCTCTTGATATTCCTTAATGGATATTTTATTTCTGTTTGCACCTTTACCTCTATCTTTAACTACTCAGACTACAGACTTTTGAAAGAGTGAGAAGAACATGAGAGGGATTTTACTAGAGCAGTGAATTATCGAATTCCTTGCCAACAAAGCATTTTGATGAGATACCTCTTGGGAACAGAGTGGTTTGAGTTGAGCAAGGGAAAAAGAAGTGGCCTTGCTTCCATTTGGTCAATGCCCTTACCTCCACGTGAAGGTATCCTACTGTCGTCTGGAGCTGCTCTATCTCTAACATATGAAGGTGCTCTGTCCACCACGTCCTGCCCTTCTACCTCTCCCACCAGAGCTGTTGTTTGGCTTGAGACTTCCAGTCACCAAAAACCCTCCCAGTTCTTCCAGTTTATTGGCTATTTTTGGCCTCTCTTCTTTTATTTTGAATTTAGTGCCTAGGCTCACCATTTTGACTTTATTTTCCCCCATAGTCTATGCCCCATATCTCCTTGACCTTCTACTACAGCTTTCTTAACAGCCCTAACAGGTCAACTCAGTCGCCCATTTTCTTGCATTTTGCTTTAAAGTCACCAAGGAAGACTACAGAAAATAATGAATGCGTTGATCAGTCACGTCACCAAGACAACGGTTGTAGCAGTGGAGCACTTAACACAGATGCTTGGTCAACTTTTTATTCATTCCTGATTGGCTCCCTTTCCCTTTTACCATAATGTCCAGATTCTTATGTCTCTCTTCAGGTCCCTCATCCCAGTCCAAAACCCTGCTGCTGTCAAGGCTCAGCCTAGCACATCTCTCATGGTCACTGGTCTGAAAGGTTTATAAGTATTACCTTGTTGAATCCTTACAACAGCCCTTGGAGGGAGGCACTGTCATTTCCCTGGTTTACAGATGCCTAAGATCTTAAAGAAAGTAGGTGCTGGATCTGAAACTCAGGAAATCTGTCTCTAAGCTCACACTCTCTCCCTAAACTGTCTTGTCAGTGACTTTTTGTCAGCGATTTAGGAAGGTTTGGAAAACTAACCGTTGGCCATTACTGACTGATTGACTATTTGCACTTTAACTGAAATTATTCCCACCAAAAGTTACCTCAAACTGGTACCTGTGGTTTAAGCCTTATAATCAAAGATTGTGAAAAGAAAGACACAATCTGATTAAAGGAATTTCAGCATTTGTAAGGGGCGGGGGAGATATTTGTAAAACAAGGCACTTTTTAAACCCATATTTTGCAACTTTTAATCTAGTAGTTCTCTGGGCACCTGGGTGGCTCAGTTGGTTGAGCATCCGACTCTTGATTTCAGTTCATGTCATGATCCCAGGGTCGTGGGATCAAGCCCTGTGTTGGGCTCCATGCTGAGCATGGAGCCTGCTTAAGATCCTCTCTCTCTCTCTCTCTCTCTCTCTCTCTCTTTCCCTGCCCCCTTCCCCCCCCGCTCTCTAAAATAAATTTTTAAAAAATCTAGTAGTTCTCAACTAGAGGGTGATTTTTCCCCAGAAGAACATTTGGCAGTGTCTGGAGATGTTTCTGGTTGTCACAAGTCAGGGTTGGGGGTAAGTGGGTCATTGCTACCAGTGTCTAGTAGATAGAGGCTAGGGATGCCACTAAGCATCCTACAACACAGGGCACCTCAAAAGAAAGAATTATTGCTCCTAGTTGATAACCATGGGTCTAAACTTGACCAGAACATTTAGCTGCCCTGTAAGTTGGGTTGAGGGAGGGGTCCCTTTGGGGATTCTGGCTAAGCCTGCTGAAGGTCTGTCGAAGAGTGACTAGAGATGAAGAATCATTTGGAACCTACAGAGTAAGTTGTTTGGGCTGAGTTTCTCCATCTGCTCTTCCCCAAACTTTACCTGAGTCTTTCTCTTAGCTCCAAGACACTTCATGCACATTTTATGACGTCTTGCATCACCTATTTTAGTGTATGGGGACCTGGAGAGAGAAAAGTAAGTAGGATAATCCCTGTATCTGACAAAAGCATTTTTTTACATTAGCGAAATTTCTACCTCTGGCTATAAAATTACCAATGTGGTAGAACACCATGCTCTTTGTCAACAGAGGTATAGCAAGATTTATCTCAATCCAAATTAAACAATAGGCCAAAGAAGAAAAAAGCTGGAAACACTAAAGCTTTTCACTGACATCAGTGAAGAATCAACTTTTGAGCAATTTTAGTCTTACGGATATTATTAATAAAGTATAAAGTTTATAATTTAACTAGACCTGACTAGTTATTAGCTCTTATAGTGAATAATAACTGTAATTGCTTAAATAATTCACGAAATTTTATTTTTAAGTAGTATAAATGCATATGATAGAATAAACAAATCTTTTGAACAAATAGCCACTGCCAAATATATAGAAATAAACTTTGAAAGGATCATTAGGGCTATCAATTACTTGCATGAATCATATTCATCACATTTATATTGACTAAAGCCATTTCCTAACCCTATACTTCCATTATTCTTCATATTACTAGCATTTGTAATAAAGGATATATGTATGTATTCAAATATATTCAAATTTCATGAAAGCAAACCCAGGAATAACTATAAGAAGTATATAATTAACCACCATTTTCAAATATTACCTGATTTCCACTTAGACTTATTAGCTGATTTCTTTTATATAGTCATTTGCAAACCTATAAATGTATCAGAACCATTTAAGAGCCGATGGCAAGGTTGGGAATCTCAATATAGTGGCAACAAACTCCTCAAATCATTCCTACACCCATTTGTGACCATATGTGTAGTTGCACTGTTAATGCTTATACTAAAGTAAGATTTAAATGAAGAGGCCAGATTAAAGATACTTTAGAAATATTTAATTTGACGCCCCAAAATGCTTTAGGTACTGTAACTCCACCATCCCCTTCCAATGAATAAAACTAGATGGGAGGGGAGGTGGAGGGAAAATGTGTTAAGATGTGATTAGTAATATTTTATCACAATAAGGATGGTGACATCAGTGCAACCCATTCAACTTAGGGAAGGGTTGCCTATTTTTGATTCTTTGTGATGTAAATGGAATTACTAAAACTATGATTTTTAATTCGGTCAATAAGAAGCCATTCAGCTAAAGATAAAACAATGGAGACTACCAGTCTTACTGAGTAACATAATTGCATCTAGTCCCCAGAAACTTCCACATCAATCTAATAGTGTATAAATGAATCAGAGTCTTAATTAATGTTTCCATAAATACGCTGAAGGGCAGCTCTGAGAAAATGGAATAGAGACTGAAGAGAATATGTAAGTAACCCAATTTCTACTTCTTCCCATTTCACAGCTTTGCTCTTCTGATGCTGCCTAGTAAACACATATATATTTCATCCCCATGGCACTGACTCACTCAGGACTTTGGAAGGTGACACCTCATTGATAAATTCAAAGTTGCGTGGATAGATACTATTTTGTTCTATGAATGACAAGTAACTTCAGAAGAGTAGTTTCCAGGAATACAATGCATTTAAAATAATGACAGGTGATTGTTTATTGGTCATTTACTGTGGCTTAGGTACTATGCCAAATGTCTTAAGTTTACTATCATAACAGCCACCTTATGAGATAGATACCATCACAATTCCTATTTTACAAATAAGGAAACTAGGGCACAAATTTAAATAGCCCACTAGTATTGGAGTTTCTAAATACTTTTTGTAAAAAACAAAATAGAAAAAGTCACATGAAAATAATGGAAATGCCCAGATTTG
Organism: Lynx rufus; assembly: GCF_022079265.1. Taxonomy (NCBI): domain Eukaryota; kingdom Metazoa; phylum Chordata; class Mammalia; order Carnivora; family Felidae; genus Lynx; species Lynx rufus. Next base: position 49,137,008 of record NW_025814831.1, read on the forward strand.
ATATATTTTTTAAGTTTATTTATTTTGAGAGACAGAGAGGGAGAGAGAGAATCCCAAGCAGGCTCCACACTGTCAGTGCAGAGTCCGATGCAGGGCTCAAATTCAAACTGTGAGATCATGACCTGAGCCGAAACCAAGAGGCAGACGCTTAACTGACTTGAGCCATCCAAGTGCCCCTGATAAAATTTTTAAAATCTAACACTAAGGTGTCCACTTTTTTAGCAGAGTGACTTTCAGACAGCAAGCTATGGTATTAGAAAATGTGCAGAAGTACCCACGATATGGACCCACTCAAACTGTATGTGGGACAGGAAGGGCTGGGAACAAAATTCTCAGCCCTGTTTTCAGTGGGTAGAATTACATGAGGTCATTTGGCAAGAAGGCACCCAGAGGGCAGTGCTTGATGATACCTTTCCACTCCACCAGCTGTAAATTGGCCTGTGTTTTAAATTGATCAGACTAAAGGAATGATGACCAGGGCTCTCAGGTAAGTGACTACACCCCTCTGCATTCATCTGCATCTCCACTTTTTCCTTTCAAGTTTCCAGTGACTTCATTTGAGCCACACCACTACGTAAAGGAGAGAGGTGGACAGTTCAGGGGAACATTTGAGGAGCCAACTGGCAGTCCCTAGAATCACCTCTGCCTTTAGTCTCCATGATTTTAGCATTGCTAGAGCCAGGTTGTAAAATCTAGCATGCGACATGAGCCTCCTAGGTCAGCTGTGGCTCCCAGAACAGTGGCTGTCAACCCTGAGCCTCCAGGAGGAATTCAAACAATGCAGAACCACCCACAGCTGGAGGCTCCCAGTCTGAATGAGGTGGTAGAGACCAAATTACTGCTCCCACTGGCACTGAGGCTTGGGCACCATGCTATCCTGTCTCATTCAACTCATTATCCATGGAAAGAACTTGGCAAATTTTTTATTTCTTAAATCAAAGATTTCCCTACTACTCTTCTCAACTTGGAGAACTCTTGAAGAAAATGTCCTTGAGTTTCAAGAAAAGCCACCCATCAAAATCTTTTGGGGATTTAGGGAGAGATGACTTAAATTGGGATGATTTTTAAAAACTGTTTTAGGGTGGGGCACCTGGGTGGCTTACTCGGTTAAGCATCTGACTTTGGTTCGGGTCATAATCTCATGGTTTGGGAGTTTGAGCCTCACATCGGGCTCTGTGCTGACAGCTCGGAGCCTGGAGTCTGCTTCAGATTCTGGGTCTCCCTCTCTTTCTGCCCCTCCCCTGCTCATGCTGTCTCTGTTTCTCAAAAACAAAGAAGCATTTAAAAAAAAATTAAAAACTGTTTTAGGTCGAGGGTGCCTGGGTGGCTCAGTTGACTGAGCTTCCGACTTTTGATTTGCGCTCAGGTCCCAATCTCACGGGCTGTGAATTCTATCTCCACATCAGTTTCTGCACTGACAGCGTGGAACCTGCTTGTGATTCTCCCTGACCTTCTCTCTCTGCCCCTCCCCTGCTCATGTGTGCATGTGCTCCAGCTCTCTCAAATACATAAACATTAAAAAAAAAACAAAAAACCTTTTAGGTGGGTAAAGGGATGGGTAAAACAGGTGATGGGGATTAAAGCATGCACTTGCTGTGATGAGCCCTGGGTGATGTATGGAAGTCCTGGATCACCAGGTTGTACATGTGAAACTGATCTCACACTGTATGTGAACTAACTGCAATTTAAATAACAACTTAAGGGGCGCCTGGGTGGTGCAGTCGGTTAAACGTCCGACTTCAGCCAGGTCACGATCTCGCGGTCCGTGAGTTCGAGCCCCGCGTCAGGCTCTGGGCTGATGGCTCAGAGCCTGGAGCCTGTTTCCGATTCTGTGTCTCCCTCTCTCTCTGCCCCTCCCCCGTTCATGCACTGTCTCTCTCTGTCCCAAAAATAAATAAACGTTGAAAAAAAAATTTTTTTAAATAACAACTTAAAAAACAAAAACCGTTTTAGATGGATTTATGGATGACATTAATGAAGATATAAACATATCAGTTTGTATTATGAATTTCACCTTTATCCTCACCTTTCAAAATTGCTCTGTTTGCAAGTCCTCCTTCAAAACAAAATCTCTTTAGCTTTGTGACCTGTTATGCTAATTACCAGAGAAAAAATATTTTTCTTGTTCTCCATCCCCTGTACATTTGTTTTTATTTCTTTGAGTACAGTTAACGCACAATGTTATGTTAGTCTCAGGGGTACAACTCAGGGATTTGACAAGTTTATATATTATACTAATGTTCACCACAAGTGTATGTACTGTCTTTCCATTATATCACTATGACAGTATCATTGACTGTATTCCTTAGGCTTTGCCTTTTATTTTTGTGACTTATTCACGAACTGGAAGCCTGCATCTCCCTCTCCCCTTCACCCATTTTGCCCAACTCTCCAGCCCCTTCTCTCCCTCTGGCAACCATCAGTTCTCTGTATTTATAGGTCTGGTTCTGCTTTTTGTTTATTCATTTATTTGGGGTTTTTTTTGTTTGTTTGTTTTGTTTTGTTTTCGATTCCAAATATGAGTGGAATCATATGATATTTGCCTTTCTCAGTCGGACTTATTTCACTTAGCATAATACCCTCTAGGTTTGTTTTTAGATACATCAAGCGTTGCAATTGTGTGCGGGCAGGATAAAATGTTGTTGCTAATTGTACTGGTCTGCGGTGCTGATAACATGCCATTTGCTTTATGTCAGTTTTTCCCCCCAGCAACTATTTCTAGCCAATGGTATCACTTTTATGTGTAGTGCTTCCAAAAATTAAAAATAAAAATTTGCAAAAGTATGTTCCTAAAGTTAGGGAATTACACATATATTTAACATCATTCATTTGCATACTAAATGGGGACACATCAATTATAGAGTAAAATTAGTTTTTAAAGATCTTTCACTTAATGGTTGCTATATAAAATGCTTATTCTTCTCCTTAAATAGGAAGCACATCCATACAAATAAAGTCCCCTGCCAGTTATCTTAAAGAAAAACAAAACTTTATTTTTTAAAGGTAAAAGACACCTGCTATTCCACGTAAAATGTGTAATGCAGGTGAGAAGATGGTTCAGAATGAAGCTGGCCTTTTCTTCCCTATGGTTGCTTCTGTCTTGCCTTGGTCAGCCCCCTGGGTGGGGGAAGTCTCTCCTACCCCTCTGGGCCTCCCTCTCTGGGTGCAGAATCAGGACAGAAGAACAGCTACTCCATGGCCTTTGGGAAATGATCACTGTACCTTGTAATAATGACAGTCCTTTTGGAGGTCACCTCCCACATCATGGCCTTTTTCCTCTAGATTTGATCTTCAAATTGGACTTCACATATAAAAAAGTGGCATTTGAACAGCATTTCGCAGTTTTTAAACCACCAAGCATCTCATTTGCCTCTTGGCAACAGTACAGGGACTTGAGGACCATCTTCAACACAGGTCAGCATTTCACAAGGCTGCTTCTCCATAGCTGCCCGGAATGGGCCAACAGCACATAGCCAGACAGGGAAATGGTCAACTATAGGCAAATATGACAAATTGACTAAAGCAATTCAATTAGCTGTGGAGAGGCCTAGGACTGCAGGGTAGGGGTGGGCAGGAGCAGGCAAGCAACGACCCACCCCCCCCCACCCCCCGCTGCCTTCCTCCTTTATTCTGCCGATGTGAGCATAAACAGGTCAGAGTGAAGAGACAGGTACACAGCAAATGTTTTACTGTGTTCTTTAGTAGGGAAAACAATGTTTTCCCAGATAAAGGATATTTGGAAAAGACCAGTTGTAGCTGCTTTATTGGGTGATTACTACATGTCAGGCGCTCTCCTAAGTGCTTTTGTTTTGTTTTGTTTTCATTTAATTCTTATGCCTCCCACAAGCCTGTGAAGTAGGTAGCATTATTTTTTTTTTTCTTTTTGTAATCACTTTAAAAAGATGAGGTAACTGGGTCATGGAGAAGTCCCTTGTGCTAAGAGCTATTTTCCCCCCAGCTTTATTGAGATATAATTGACATATAACATTGATGATTTGATATACACATAAATAGCAAAATGATTACCACAATAAGATTAGTTAACACATCTATCCTTATCTAAGCTCTAAATCCAGGACTCAAACCCAAACAATCTGACTGCAGAGAATATGTTCTTAACAGCTGGATATGCTGCCTTCTGATAAAATTTACTTCAAATATTAAAAGAAATGAGAGCATGTTAAACGGTTTCCTAAATATACTCGTTTAAAACATGAACAACAAAGAGCCTTTACTTATATGTGAAAGTTTTTTCTGGCCAGTACCTGGGCTCATATAATTCAGAACGGTGCTGAGTCTGTGCACAGGGCTATGCCAGCCTCTGTCTACTTAATATTGGAAAAGATAGGAAGCTTAACACAAGGCATTGGTCAACACAAGGCACTGGTCAGCAGCCTCTGGGAGAAGAATAATTAAAAAAAAAAAAGAATTTTAGAGCTGGAAGGAAACCTAGATAATTTAATCTCACCTTTTCATTTTATAACTGAGCAAGCTAAAGCTCAGATTAAGTGGCTTTACCCAGGGTACGAACAGCTAAATAGTAGCAAAGCCAGGATTCCAACCCAGGCTTTCTGTCTGCATTCTCTGTTACTCCTAAGGTGCCTCCAAATTTGTGAGAGAGAATTTTCCATTTCCTTTTCAAATGTTTTAAGAAACGTCAAAAGCTAATATCCATGTATTTAAGTAAATTTATCTGAATTTATTTTTGCCTCTATTATATACAATGGTAAATGGAAATGTATTTGGATTTCCCAAGGGTACTTGAATTTCATGAGTTTTACATTTCCTACAAAGGGGCCAGGCTCAGCAATTTAATTTTCATGGGCTAAGAGCTCTGATTAAGCCTTTACCTTGACAAATAATTGGTTTTGAGAATAGGGGATAGAGCTAAGTCAGAGATATGATAAGCATTCATTCATTTACTCAGACATGTATTACATGCCTATTATGTTTTAGGCACTGTGCTAGGTATAGCTCATACAAATATAATTACGACATAGTTCTTTCCCTTTAGGTATATGTTTTCACTTTGTTTCCTGTTAGCAAAGGATCTGATATATTCTTGATGTTCTCAAATGAGGCTGATGTCTCCCAAGGTGTATGAAGAGTATTAATTGTGGTATACACCACGATCATTACCATGATTTTTGATGGTGAGAGACAAGCATTTTCAAAAACTAGTTATATGGTCATTTCAATGTATTTTAGAAAAACCAGAACAGCTCAAAACCCATATTTAATAGATGTTATGGCTTAGGGCATGGCCAATTATGCTCACGATCCATTTTATACAGACCATATGAACTACGGGTATGAAGCTCAGGCATGTTCCGTAAATCCTCTTCCATAACATTTCCAAAGTATGACAATACGGATTTTTTAAAGTTTATTTATTTATTTTGAGAGAGAGAGAGTGCACATGAGTGCCTGAGCACGCACGCAAGCAGGTGAAGGGCAGAGAGAGGGAGAGAGAGAAACCCAAACAGGCTCCGTGCTGACATGGGGCTCAATCTCACCAACCGTGAGATCATGACCTGAGACTAAATTAAGAATCAGACGCTTAACTGACTAAGGCACCCAGGCACCCTGACAATATGGATTTTTGAAAGTACAGATGATATGGAGGCACCTGGGTGGCTTAGTCAGTTAAGTGTCTGACTTTGGCTCAGGTCATGAACTCAAGACTCGTGAGTTCGAGCCCTGCCTCAGGCTCTGTGCTGACATCTCAGAGCCTGGAGCCTGCTTCTGATTCTGTGTGTGTCTCTCTCTCTGCCCCTCCCCTGCTCATGCTCTGTCTCTCCTTCAAAAATAAATAAAAAATATTTTTTTAAAAGTGCAGATGATATGGATTAATAGCATAGATTCTGCATGTACTAAATTTCTGTGTTCATCACTGCATTTTTTTTAAGAAGATGTATCAAATTGTGACTTCTGAAGTTGACTCATTTAATATGTGAAGTATAATATGTAACTTTATTAGGTTAATTATGCATAATGCCATTCTCTAAGCAACTTAGTTTTAGCTACACATATTAGAATTGATTAGTTATTATTATTTATATTGTTTGCTTTTATATGTTTGACTTATGAAATGTAACATTACTTTTGATTATAATTTTATGGTTACCTTATAATTATGGCAAGTTATTCACTTTTTCATTCTTAATTCAACTATGTGTTTGCATTACAAACAGTAAACATCAAAACTAATTAGTAAAAACAAGCCACATTACACTTACTTGTTTAATGAGATGGTTGAGCTTTTAGTTAGCATCTGTAGCTTTAACCTGCATATCTTCACAACAGGCTTTTTGCTATATTAAAACTCTCTCACACGCCTACATCACTGCTTTGTAAGCTCTTAAAAAACAACATACCAGGCCATGAATGACTAGGCGAGGTGTAAAGGCTATAGCATTCCAGAGGAAGCTAGCATCTCAGCCTTCATCACTAAAAACCGCTGATAGTAGGATTGTTAAAAAGAGCGAGTGACAAAGAGGAGGGAAACAACAGAGGACTCTTAGGACCAGTCTCCAGAGAGTCTGATTTCATAGATTGGGGCTGACTGATTATTTTGCATTAAAAAAAAAAAACTCATCAACACCAAAATATTCAAACCTACAGAAAAATATTGTATAAAATCCTCACCTGTCCCATTACTCAGATTGAAGTTATTAATATTTTGCCAAATTTGCTTCATCTATTTTTTAAAGGATTTTACAGCAAATCCTTAGCATCTTAACATTTCATACAAAACACTTGAGTATGCATCCTTAAAAACTGGCATTTTGTTCATAACCAGATACCATTATCATACCTAACAAAATTAATAATTCCTTAGCCTTCAAGCTTTCTATGTATCCCCAAAATGTCTTCTTATAGTTGGTCTGTTGAAATCCAGATCTAAATAAGTGCCATGCATTGCATTTCATTATTATATGAGTTAGAGTTTTTTTTTTAAGTTTATTTATTTATTTTGAGAGAGAGAAAGAGAAAGTGCTTGTGTAAGTGGGGGAGGGGCAGAGAGAGGGAGAGAGAGAGATAATTCCAAGTGGGCTCCACATTGTTAGTGCGGGGCTTGACGTCATGAACTGCGAGATCATGACCTAAGCCAAAGTCAGATACCTAACCAACTTTGCCACCCAGGCACCCCTAGTTTGTTTTTTCAATGAAAAATTCCTGTTTCACATGAAACTACCATTAAGCAGCGCTCAGTCAGGTTGGCCCTTTAGGCTTTTACAAGAAAATTCAGATTTAGAAAGGTCATAGATTTCATTTCTCCTTTAACATATTTCTACGCTCTATGGGTTTACCAGTCAGGGTCCTTTTATGGGCGATGTGAGATGGAATGTGGGTGAAATGGAAAGAGGTTCCCGCGTGTGTGAACTTTGAATAGACAAGAAACCATACTCCTAAAGCAATTGCAAATTTCCTGTCTTTCCCCAAAATGTTTTACAAAATGTTCCCGTGATTAAGTTTTTCTTCTCAGCATATAAACTTGAGGAATCACCATGTTGTACACTTGAAAGTAATATAACATTGTGTGTCAACTACACTTAAAAAAAAGGTTTTCTTTTCAATTCAAGCAGTTCAGGAAATACTCTGTGCAACATGCCCCTCTTGGAGGCTCATAATGTACATTTAACATATTAAAGGCTCTTTGATATTACACAAACTTTACTCTGTGTTTCCCAAACTTATCTGATTATGGAGTTGGGTCTCTTTTCCCCACAGATCCCCTATTAACATCTTTTGGAACATAGTTTGAGAAGTGCACTGATCTTTGCTACAATTATTACTGCTTTGATTAGGTACACCAATAACCATCTGTTCTGGCAGAGCACTTTAATAATCACATTTGTTAGTTTTCCTCTCACTCTTAGTTTTAATCCCACTGAAAGATAAGTGCTATTAAGTACATGATATGAGCCCAGTAACAAAATGCTGCCAGTTAGGATTTAACTTAAAGCCTTAAAATTTGAAGAACTTAACTGGTAAAAATTAAAATAATCCCCAATTACCTGTGTTGGCTGTCACTAGAGAAAAAGTAATTTCAGAATGTATCACTCATATTCTCATCTCTCATCCCCTGTCCCTTTTACCACATTTCTAACCCTTGCCTGAACAACCTCTAACTTGGTGCTCTAAGGAATAGAAGAACTTCAGGAAATAGTGACATTTCTGTTGAAACTAGGCATCATAGGGGTGCCTGGGTGGCTTGGTCAGTTAAGCGTCCGACTTCGGCTCAGGTCATGATCTCACGGTCCGTGAGTTCGAGCCCCGCGTCAGGCTCTGTGCTGACGGCTCAGCGCCTGGAGCCTGTTTCAGATTCTGTGTCTCCCTCTCTCTCTGCCCCTCCCCTGTTCATGCTCTGTCTCCCTCTGTCTCAAAAATAAATAAACGTTAAAAAAATTAAAAAAAAGAAACTAGGCATCATAAAGATGAGTTCTCACTTTTTCTTTCATGGTGATCACATAAACATATATGAAAAACAAATGAAGTAAGAAACACATAAATCAAATATTCCTAAAGACAAAGATTAAGGAGGCCTTCACTGTGAAATCTGTAAATGTATGTTTTTGTCGTCTTGAGAGAGAGAGAGTTCCTCCAAGCGCCCTGTAGCATCTTCTGACTGCTCCTCTCCATCTATACACTGCTGTGACCGCCACCATGCAGGGATGCCAGGTGGTGGTGGGTGGCAATGACATCAGTAAAGATTCCACTCACCCGAGGGAAGCAGAACTATTACTCAAAAAATGTACCAGTTTAATTCTGGAACTTCTTAGTTCCTCACTCTGGGTGGTAAAAATGTCTCTGTGGATTTTCGCTGCACTATCTGGGCAAGTACTTGGGATGAACAATCTTTTCTCAGCTGGGGGAAAAATCAAAATGCCTATTCAATAAACAAGAACACCATTTCTCCCCATTCCTCCTGAAGCTGTGAGATTGATTCCTCCTCCCCAAGGTTTGAACTTTGTGTGTGTGTGTGTGTGTGTGTGTGTGTGTGTGTGTGTGTATATATATATGTATATGTATATATATGGCACCCAACTACAGAAATAAGGCCTGGACCACAAGATAATTATTGGCTGTACAATGTAGTTATCATAATTGACCACTGTAAATCTCATTGTTATATTTTCTCATTAGTTAGCATTTACATTAACTTTTCTCCCTGCTCATCAGAATTTTCATCCTTTGTTTTTTTCCTCTCAGTTGGCACAGTGAAATAAAATTGGATTCCAACTAGGTGACCTGGGCTTAAAACCCAGCTTCACTTACTAAGTGTGTGTCCTTATGCTATTTACCTAACCTCTCTTCACCTGTGGAACGGTGATTGTAAAATTACCTCAAGGATTATGAGAATTTCACCATGTGAAAAATATGAAAATACTCATCTCATATCCAGTATGTGGGCAATTGGCAGATGTTGAGCTCTTTGCTTTCTTTTCTTTTCCTCTGCTTGCATTATTTATCACTCGATCCCATCATTTCAGGAAGAAAATCAAGAATAAATGACTTCCCTGAATGTGTGGGCTTTTCTTTGACATGATACCAGGATATAGCACCATGAAAGGCTTATCCTAAAGGGATCTGCTTCAATTTGTCGGAGCAGATGAGAATCTATTGGAGAAGCAGCTGTCCAGGTAGCTGGAGGAAGAATACAGGTAAGCACGGAGCCTCTACTCCTGCCCACATCAAGTACTAGGTTTTTGCTTCTGTTTTTAACTTATTCTAATTGGCCAAAACAAGTAATGGAAACTAAGCATTCCTTTTCTGCTTGTATAGACATCAAAGGGCCTGTTTCGAGTTGTAAGGAGACTCTGGTCCATGAGGAATGTTTGTGATCCTACTGTATGAGCATAATTGAAGTGACTGACAATAGCAAGTGTTGACAAGGATGTGGAGAAACCGGAATCCTCTTATGTTTCTCACAGGTGGGTAAAATATATTTTTCAATTTGAAAAATAATTTGGTGGTTTCTTAAGAAGTTAAACCTACCACCTCACCCAGCAATTTTGTCCTTAGGAATCTACCCCAGAGAAATGAAAACAAATATCCACACAAAGGCATGTATGTGACTGTTCATAGCAGCATTATTTATAATAGCAAAAGACTAGAAACAATCCAAATGTCTATCATTTGGTACATGGACGGTGGAATAGTATTCAGCAGTAAAAAGGAACAAACGACTGCAACAAGTATAAAATTCAAAAACATTATGTTAAGTGAGAGAAGTCAGATGCAAAAGACCTACTGGATGATTCCATTTAAATGTCTAGAAAAGGCAAATCTATAGAGACAGAGAAGATATTGGTAGTCACCTGGGGTCAGGTGTAGAAATAGGGATTAACTGAAAACAGAGATAAAAGATTTTTGGAGAGATGTTGGAAATGTCCTCAAAGTGGATTGTGGTGATGATTAAATAACTCTAAGTTTATTAAAGTGTCATGAAATTATAGATGCACCTAAAATAGATTTTATAATATGTCAATTATACCTCAATAAAGTTGTTTAAAAAATATTTATCATTATGCAGTTAATGAGATGATCTCCACATCAAAAGTAACAGTCAGAGATTGTAGAGGATATCATCATCAGGCTGTATTCTTGGAAACAGTCCCACATCTGTCTTTAAGCTCAAATATTGGGGCGCCTGGGTGGCTCCGTTGGTTATGCAGCCGACTCCACCTCAGGTCATGATCTCATGGTTCATGGGCCCCGCATGGGGCTCTGTGCTGACAGCTTGGAGCCTGGAGCCTGCTTCAGATTCTGGTCTCCTCTCTCTGCCCCTCCCCTGCTCACACACATACACACATACACACACACACACACACACACACACACACACTCTCTCTCTCTCTCTCAAAAACAAATAAAATATTAAAAAAAATTTTTAAGCTCAAATATTATTATTTCATGACTTTGATTATAAACAACTCCAAAGCTCCAACTTTCCAACTGGGTAAGGAATGGGGTGGTGAGCAAGGGGAGAAGCAGGATTGGCTGATGGTAGCCACAGGAGAGAGATGAGCATTCCAGAGCTACTTCTGTTTATCAATAGCAGGAATGGAGACAGTAGGATGCCTGTATGGTCTGGTCTTTTGAGGACCTGGACCCAAGATAGCCATCCCACCATTTTTCATCTTGCCCAGAAGTTTCTCTTTGCCTCACCTCTCCCTCACTCTCCCTTTTTCTTGATTTCCAACCTCCTTGGGCTGTGCTTTGCTATCTGTTAGTCCTTCAGTCATCTGTGCACCAGGGTGTCCTATCTGACTAGACCTTCTGAAGTATCTTAACCCTTACATGTAATAGTTTAAACCAAGGAAAACCCTATGCTTCAATCATTATTTTCCTTATACTAATGAAACTCATAAAACCTCTTTCTAGGTCTCATTCACAAACTTATACCTGAGAAGCTAAGGTTATTAATTAGCAACTTACATTGTGGAAGAAAGTGAATGTGGATGAGAATCTCAAACAATAGTGAAGCTTGACTATTTTGGAACTTGATAATTTAATAATTCTCCTGTTCACTTCATTCAGCCCTAGTATTTCAGAGTAAAATTATCAAGAGAGAAGAAGCACTGTTTTCATGCAGATAAATGTGATATACTCCTAATACTGATGGTTGCCATTCTACAGTCATATCAAGAATAATCAGAAATGTATGAGTCAACTAAACCATAATTTGGCATATGGTGCTTATTTAAAGTAAAAGCCTATTTAAAATCTACTTTTAAAAAATTGAAAATACCCTCCCAAACCTGTACCTGCCAGGTGAATAATTCAGATATTGAATCATATGGGCTTCTTTTCTATAAGAAGCTTATAGTATTTTACAAATAATAGCCAATAGTAACTGATCTATTCCGATGTCCCAGGCACCTTATTTAATCTTACGAGCAGGAGCAATAATTACTCACATTTTTTACAAATGAGAAAAGTAACACAGAGGTTTTCTGTTCAAAGTGACAGTTGATAAGTAACATAACCAGGATTCAAGTCCAGGTCTCTCTGACTCCGAAGCCAGTGTCTTCAGTCACTACACCGTACATCTAAACAGACCTCCTGATAATATCTTGCAAAAACTGTCACCCTCATTTTTTAAAAAATGGAAAAGCCACAGGGGACATGGCATATGACTCACTCAAGAATAGCCAATAAGTTGGTTCTCTGTACATTTCTGTCCTGGGCTCCTCTTCAGTGCTTTATAAATTGTTCACTAGGTTATAAGACTCTCTTGAACAGGACTCTCTTCTTTTATAGGGTACTTACCTGAGCTCTAGCTATAGGCTTCAGACAGCCAGAACAATTCAGACTCTTCATTTTCTGGAAATCACTGGAGTGGCTGAAAATAAAAGGACCATTTGTATTTAGCTTACCAGGTCATCAGAGCCAATTAAGGAGCAGTTTTGTTCACTTTACATTTAATGCAAAGATTTTGGCATCACTTCCACTGAGGAAGAGACATGAGATGATGGATCAGTGACATTATCATGTGGTGGATATATGCATGTATTTTAAGTAACTAAAACTCATCCTTTTACTTAAGGCACATCATTATATATCAAATCCCTTTAAAATCTCTCTTCAGTATGTTTCAGAATTGTTTATCTTCTTAATCTGACATCAGGCAAGAGTAGCAGAGGAGAAATCCTGAGAATGGAATGAATGATTTACAGAGGAATATGATTTAAAATTTTTCATTGTGGAGATGTGACTGCTGCTATATTAACTGTGCAAAACAACCCAGTCCCCAGATTAATAATGATAAGAGGTTGCACGGGCAAGCCTGGCAAAATCAATCTTTCCCATTTTCCCTCTAGAGTTCTCTGATCGTGAGTGCAAGTGATGGCACTCAATGATTTTTATTTTCCCTAAGTAAAAGAAATCTCAAAACTCTTTAATCTGTTCGGTAAATTAACAGAAAATAGGATCATTATTTCCAGGTCTTGGTTTCATAACCAATAATAACTCCAATTTATTGAGAACCTACTATATAGGTTCTATATAGTATATATAGAACTATAGCGCCTATATAGAAGTTCTATATAGTTCCAATTTATTGAGCGCCTATATAGAAGGCGCTGTACATGGAATTTCACATTTCTTATTTCTAATCCTGATAACTAGGCAAGTTAAATCTTCTTATTCCTATTGACAGGGGAAAAAAACCCAAATACCTGAGGACAAGGGAGATTAAAAAATTCTGTCTGACTCAGAACTCATGTGCTTTCCATCATGCTATCTTGCTCTTCACCAAATCTGGGAGTATCATCAAGGATTAGATTTTTTTTTTTTTTTGGCCACTTAAACAAACACTGTCAGTTGCCTCCTTCATGCCTAAATAAACCTAGGATATGACAACCCCTCCCCCCAAATAAGACATGAACCTTGTTCATCAGGAGCTCCTAATTCAGTAAAGAGAAAAGAACAGAATTAAGTTATAAAAAGAATGACTTAGACAGTATATGCTAAGGGAATATAGAGAGGGGCAGTTATGAGCTGATGAGAATGGGTATAACTTTCTCAAATGAAGCCAGGCCTAGGTGGGCCTCACAGAAGGCATAGTTTGGATAGCAGAGAAGAGAGACAAGAGCATTCTACAAAGACCTGGAAGTAAGAATGGGCATGTTGCATTGAAGAACAGTGAGGACACCCACCTGTGATGGGTCAGTGTGATGGGGTTTCTGCTGGAGAGCAAAAAGATTTGAATGTTACAGTGACATATCCTATGGCAGCCTGTGACACTAAGGAGATTCCATTCCAGTCAGGGTCCAGGGAATAGTTACTCAGGTACTGCTTCCTGTCTTGGGTAAAAATCTGTCTATTTTTTTTTTGCCAGCATATAAGAAGAAGAAAAGAAAAGAAAGGGAAAAAAAGAAAGGAAAGGGAAGGGAAGGGAACGGAAGGGAACGGAAGGGAACGGAAGGGAACGGAATGGAACGGAAGAAGTCAGGGGAATCCCAGAAGGGTCATAGGACAAATGTAGGGTTAGAAATCAGAATTTCTGGGTTTTGTTTTCAGTTTCAGTCATTTATTCTCTGAAAACGCAACAGCAGAAATTATTGAAGCTCTTCTGAATTAGTTTCAGCTAAATGGGAAAAATATATAATCATCTCCCCCTCTACACACACAAATTCATCCCATTCTAAATATGCGGATTGTTGGAAGTAAGACACCAAGTCTTCAAATTACTGATCTGGGTAATGAAAGTACTCCCAAACTACTCTGTTTCATCCCCTTCAGCACACACAATGCTGGCGACAGGGTGAGTGGCAAATGATGTTTTAAAACTATAACAATGTTGGGAATTTTTAGTATAACAGGAGAGATGGTATTAACACTCTTTATAGTTTTCAAGTACAGTTGCTAGATATAGTGTAATTTTTTTTTTTTTACTGTCATTATAGTTTTCCTGCTACCTGGACAACTTGAAAAATCTCCAATGTGTTTAATTATAGTTTTGATCGAGCAAGATGGGGGGTGAGCAATTATTTTAGTGAGTTTTATGAAGGCAAGTTAGCATTCCAGACAAATGTTCCCAAGCTCCCTCAGCTCTAATTTGGATTTAAAAAATTCATTTTACTAACTTGCTGAGCTTAAAAGATTGGTGCTGATGTTTAGCTGTCTCAGCGCTGCAGTTTAGAAGGGCAAGTAAAGAACACCACTCTGGGCCCCTAAGGCTGGACTGAAGCAGATCTAGACAGTGCCCATGTCCCTGGCTAAGCAGAGCCTAGCAGAGACATTTTATGAAAGACAGAGCAGTAGGGGATGCCTGGGTGGCTCAGTTGGTTAAGCGTCCGACTTCAGCTCAGGTCATGATCTCACGGATCTCACAGTTCATGAGTTTGAGCTGCACATTGGGCTCTGTGCTGAGTCTGGAGCTTGCTTCAGATTCTGTGTCTCCCTCTCTTCTGTCTCTCCCCCACTTGTACTCTGTCTCTGTCTCCCAAAAATAAATAAATGTTAAAAACATTTCTTTTAAAGATGGAGCAATGGAATAGACATATATATTCCACAATGGGATAACACAATCATATACACTCATCCTACAAATTCATCTTGCTTTTAGGAAGGCAGCAATATATTTTTTAAGTTTATTTATTTATTTTTGAGGGGGAGAGGCAGAGAGAGAGAGGGAGAGAGAGCAGGCTCCTCACTGTCAGTGCAGAGCCTGATGAAGGGCCCGAATTCATGAACCATGAGATCATGACCTGAGCTAAAATCAGGAGTTAGACACTTAACTGATTGAGCCATCCAGGCACCTGTAGGAAGGCAGCACTAATACGGGCAGGAATGAAGGCGGTAAGGGAAAGTTTCAGAAATTGGAGATTCTAACTTACCCTTGATAGATCAAAGGTCTGGGAGACCCTTGAAATTTTTTATCCCAACTGATGAATAGTATTGTCCATATGGTGTTCCCAATAGGGGCTACTGTTTCTAAGTTGGGAAACACCGGAGTAAGGTTCATAGGAAATTCTTTTAATCTATTTCCGGAACCACTAAACCACAGTTCTTGCCTTATAAGTGCTCTCTAATGACATCTTGCTTTCATTCACTTGTTCATTTATTCAACATTTATTGGATGTCTACTGCAACTACAGTAAATGCAGTGTTTACTGAGATTGCTCATGGTCCAGTCAATAAAACTTGATGATACGGTATAGAGAAATATGATATGATCGTGAACTAGGTGTTAATGGTGACGGGAGGAAGACAGCAATGGTGAAGTCTTCCAGGAAACTGTGATAGCCGGGAAAACTCTGAAGGACAATGAGGAGTACAGTCCAGTTGGAGAAGAGGTAAAGCGGCTTTCTAATAGGAGAAAAGCATGTCCAGAGGGATGAGAAAATGTGCATGACCTTCATAAAAATAGGAAAGGTGATAGAGCTGGGTGACAGAGAGGGCTGAGTGATTGTCAGGATTTAGCTCTGAGTCATCAGCTGTACTCTGGTTTATACAATATAATGAATTTTGACTGTTTGGACCTGTGGAATTCAGGAGCCCATTTTAAGGATAGGAAACACGATGGCAGACTGGTTCAGAATGCATAGCTCTTTGAGGCATAGATTCTCCAGTGTACCCAGGTGGTAACGAAACGAGAGCACCTCATTTCATTTATTTTTTTTTATTTATGTTTTTAATGTTTATTTATTTTTTAGAGAAACAGAGCATGAGCTGGGGAGGGGCAGAGAAAGAAGGGAGACACAGAATCCGAAGCAGGCTCCAGGCTCTGAGCTGTCAGCACAGGAACCGATGAGGGGCTTGAACTGACAAACCGCAAGGTCATGACCTGAGCCAAAGTTGGACGCTCAACCGACTGAGCCACCCAGGTGCCCCTGATTTCTTGAAGTATGAAAAGGAATTCCGCCAAGATCATTTTTGTGTTGTTCTGTTTGAACAATCACCTATACCTTTCTCACGGTCCATAGAGCAAAGGTATTTTAACACGTGTGTAGAGGGCAGCTGATTTTCAGATCTGACCTATTTTTTTTTTGAAGAGCAAAATTTGATCTCCTATTTCTTGAGGTATTAAATCATTTTCATCGCACATCCAAGAGAACTGAAGAGCTTATGAAAAATGACAAAGCCAGAAAATGAGTCAGTGCAGACAAAGAATTAGATTGAAGGTCTCCTAAGGCTTGGTCCGGATGAATCTTCAGGGTATTGTGAATAGGAGCAAATACACTAGAGCCTGAGCAGAGTATGTATGTGTTGGGGGTTGGGCAGCAGCAGAAGCGGGGTCAAGGACTGACTCAGAGTAAAGTTCTCAGGCAGGAAATAGCCCTATCAGTGAGTAATATAAAAGGACCTGAAGCTCACAAACATGCAATGCACCATTTTCTCCTACATTTCTTCCTATATCCAAGGACTCAAAAGCAAGGCCACTGCTACCTCTTTCTTTTGTCTATGACCCTCAGCTCCAGCTGGGAGATTGATTTTCTTCTCTTAGAGCTGCCTTTAGTGATCATTTCATCCTAATTACATTGGTATAAATATGATGAGAGTAAGAAATAACGTGATTTACACCCTACTGGGATGATGCTGGTCCCTACTTCTCTCCCCAGACTGTGCCACCTGAGCAGGTGCCCTTACCACAAACTGTGGAACTTGAGGCTCATACAATTTGTGTAGGAGTCAGAGGGTGCGGAGAAGGATGCTCTCTAAAAAAAGAAGAGAAAAAGAGGGGCACCTGGGTGGCTTAGTCGATTGTGTCTGACTTCGGCTCGGGTCATGAACTCACAGCTCATGAGTTTGAGCCCCACCTTGGGCCCTCCACTCTCAGCACAGAGCCCACTTTGAATCCTCTGTCTCCCTCTTTCTCTGCCCCTCCCCTGTCTCTCCCTCAAAAATAAATAGACATTAAAACAATAAGAATAAGTAAATAAAAGCATAACAAATCATGTGTGCAAAATTAAGGCCATGTATGAACAATTACTTAGGAAAGAAATCACAACAGGTAACTGAAGCCTTCGGGATTTGGAACTTTTCCAAAAACATCTTCAGGGGAATTATCAGGGATGCTCTACACAGAAACGCTTCCTGATCACGGTCTAGTTTTCACTACACACCTACAACGCTCTACAAGTCCAGTCCACTCCCAGCATGCACAGGGACCCGTGTGAGTTAGGGACCAGAAGCTTCATTGGCTTCAGGGCTCACCCAGATATGGCATCACCGATGAAGGCTGCAGGATGACTGGGATACACATCCGGGTTTGCCAGAAAGCCCCAGGTTATGCCTGTTATTCCTGTTTAAATTTTAATAATTCCCTTTTCATTCTGAAAACAAAACAAAACAGTCCCGCTCTGCACCGTCAATTAAATGCTCACCCTATTTATGTCGGTCACCTCTGGAACTGTACACGCTGGGACCAGGTAGAGTCTTTCCACTCCAACTTTTGCAACTTCCTTGCCTTTCTGCCCCCGCTGGACCTGGGAGAATCTCTGTTTCCTGATCTTAAAGTGGGGGTAATCACATCGACCTACTTAGAGCGGGTTGCAAGGAAAGGTACTGTTGTGCGGGTTTTTATTTTATCTCCCTAGAAGTCATTTTTAAATATAAATTAAATCTTACAAAAATTAGTCATTGGTGTGTAAGGCATCTTCTGTTTAATTTTTTTTTTTTAGTGTTTTTATTTATTTTTGAAAAAAATTTTTTTTCAACGTTTGTCTATTTTTGGGACAGAGAGAGACAGAGCATGAACGGGGGAGGGGCAGAGAGAGAGGGAGACACAGAATCGGAAACAGGCTCCAGGCTCTGAGCCATCAGCCCAGAGCCCGACGCGGGGCTCGAACTCACGGACCGCAAGATCGTGACCTGGCTGAAGTCGGACGCTTAACAGACTGCGCCACCCAGGTGCCCCGTTTTTATTTGTTTTTGAAGGAGAGAGAGAGACGGAGCATGAGCAGGGGAGGAGCAGAGAGAGAGAGGGAGACACAGAATTCGAAGCAGGCTCCAGGCTCTGAGCTGTCAGCACAGAGCCCGACGCGGGGCTCGAACTCACAAACTGTGAGATCATGACCTGAGCCGAAGCCGGACGCTCAACCGACTGAGCCACCCAGGCGCCCCAGGCATCTTCTGTTTAGAGACCCAAGAATCTGTAAGTAATACCACGTAATCCACTAGAGTTAGTCCTCTCTGGTCTGCTTTCACAAAGATCCTTCTTAACCAACCTAGGAAGGAGCAGCAGGAAAGCCTGCTTAAAAAGACCACCCGGGTGCCTGTCCTTTGGGTAAAACACTGCATCTGGAGGTGCCGGTGGACTAAGGAAGTGTTATCCACGCAATAGCTTCGTCTTGGTGGGTCACACTGTGTCAGTTCATCAACGTGACAGAAAGACAAGCAGGAAAGCAAGGCAGAAGACCACCCCCACGTGAAGCTGCTTGGCATGGCTGGCCCAGCGAGGACAAGAAGACAGTTTCATTGTGGGCAGGCTACTGGATCCAGCACAGCACTTCAGAGCCTTTGAGTCATACGTCAAGCGCAAATAACCGGGCTTATTTTCCCTGCCAAAGTCACATGCACTGTCGAGGCAACATCAAAAAGTTGATTTAAAAGGCAGTTTCCTCTGAGTGCTGATTTAGGCACATAAACAGTGGCTTGGTTAAATGCCACTCTGTGTTTAAAGTAATTATACTTCAGCCCTGGAATGTGGTGATGTGAGAGCCCCACTGCAGCAAACAAAGTTGATTCTATCAGCAAACTCTGGAAAGTCAGCTGGCCTGGATGCCGCTTCTCCCTGAATTTACTACTTCCTGCTTGGGGACCGTCTCTGGAAAAGTCAGAACTTGAGGACAAGTGTGGGTGCACTGCCCAGCTCTCTAAGGCTGGTGCCGGCTTGCAACCGACCATGTGTCGGGAACACGGCTTGGGAATCTTGGCCCATAGGAGCTGTGGTCACTCATGTTCAAAGGGAGCCCTTGGAAATAGCTGAGTCCCATTGGAGCAGTGGTGGCTTTGGTCTGTGCGTTACCCCATTTTGCCAGATTCTGCTGGTCTGGACAGCCACTGCTCAGGAAGCCAGAGAAAGGCTGGTAGGTGGGCAAGGCTTCCTGGGAAGGGTGACATCCTTAGGAGCAAGAGATGATGACTCTCAGCTGCTGGTTCCAGAAGCCCTGCCTTGATGGCCCATACATAGGTCTGACTGGTGTAGTCTAACTTCATCCTAAATAGAAGGACACAGGGGCCCTTTTGTCCATTTCCACTTTGGAATCATACCTTTCTCAGAGAAAAAGACCTAGTAATCACCTTTCCGCCCTACGTCTTGGCAACTAATTCCCAACTGTGTGCCAAATCAGTGGAACTTTTCTTGTGTCTGGGAAGAATCATTTCCCTTCATCCTTACAGAATTTCCCTCATAAGTTACTGCTGGCAACTATATTCGTGCTAATTAGCTGCCCTTGATGGATTTATTTCATCCAGTTGTAAATTTTAGAGGAGAAGTTCCCAGGCCGACTTAAAAGTAGAAATCACAGAACAAGCTGAGTGGAAATCGGGTTTGGATGACCTCCACAGAGCAAGTCAAGCCAATTCCCATGGGGTTTGAACACAGCGTTCCCAGGGAGGCAAGTCAAAGTCAAATGACAGACCTGGAAGAAGTCTTATGGACACCATTTAGTTCAGTCACTTCATCTTATAATGAAGGACTTGGGGCTCCTGGAGGTGAATGAATTTGCCCTGTCACACAGCTATTTACCAGTCACCTCAGAAAGTGAAAAGGGTATGTGCGACATGGTGACCACAGGGATAATTCCTGTTTGTCTTCTGAGACAACTTGAATACAGTTGTCATAAGCAAAGACCTGGTCTGTTTTTCTCAAGTCCGCCTTTCTTTTCACCTTCTAACCTTTTTTTTTTTTTTCATGGAGTACTGATGTATCCCCAAAGAAAACACATGGAATCCAGCTGATGAGATGTTTTAGATATTCCAAAAAGTATACAAAGCAGCTGACGTAATTTGGGTAGGTACAGTGGACCAGCTGTTGGAAAGTACAGAGCTCCCCAAACATCTGGACTGATCTGTGTCCTAGGTTCCAGTCATAAACTGTCCATTAGCTATAAACCTTTATGCTCTGAGTCTGGTATATTCTCTGATTCCCCATCTGTCTCTGGCCCCTGAAGAGTAGTTAGGGAAGGTGGTGATGGTAGGAAGATTTGTTTTATGGGGTAATTGAGAAGAAATCTTTCTGATCATATTTATGACAGCTCTTCCAAATGGCATTTTTTCTTTGTGTATTGGCCTCAGATTTATTAGAAGTGAATGTCAGGATTTTCTCTTCTGTTTTTTTTTTCTTCCTCCTTTTCTTCCTTCATTTCCCTCCTTCTCCCTCCCCCTTTTTTCCCTCTTCCCTCTATCCTTCCACCTCCCCCTCTTGTTTGCCATTCTTGTCCTCTTTATTCTTCTTCCTTTTTTCTCCCCCTCCTTTTTCTTCACACCTCAAAGCCCAACTGTGCTATTTAATAAACAGTCACCCACACCACATGCTTGTGGAAGGGATACTGTAACAGTTGGTCACTTGTTGAGCCCTGGCCTCCTGTGCATTTGTTAAAAATGAGTGTTCTTTCATCTTGCTCAGCTTTTGTATAGATATGAGGAATATTCATGTTTTAATATAAAATACCAGAAGCCTCTTCATTTTCCAGAACCAAGACCAAGAGTTTTCAGTATAGAACTTCTGTCATGAGAAATTTTTGCTCTGTGTTCAGAGCTGTACTCTCCATGGTTAAGTTTAAATGATGTCAAAATAATACTCAAGCGGGTACTAAACTGACAGTACTGATTATATTTTATTGCCTCACAATCGTTTGAAACATTTTAAACATAGGGATTCTAAGGATCATCTGGACTTCCTTAATATTACAACTTTATATATATCTGCACCAGATGAAACCTCGTCAGTTTTGCAAAATATATACATTCATAATTGTATTACAATAATTATCTGTTGATTGCAATGGGTTAAAACAATTTGCATTGCAATTAAATGATTCTGACAGCAAATCACAAGTAATCATCTTCCCTACCAGACCTGTTCCTCCTACAGACTTCCTCATTTCTGTCAGTGGCTGCACCATCTACATTCACATTCAATCTATTACCAAGTCCTGTCAATTTCACTCCCACAGTCTATTTTGACTCTGCCTATTTTGCTTCCCATCTCCATCTACTCCGGTCCACCCAAGCCACCATCAGTTCTTTGCTGGGCTACTCATCAGTAGCCTCCCACCTGGTCTCTCTTCTTCCACACTTGCCTCCCTCCAATCCAGCAACCAGAGCAACCCTTAAAACAAGTGAACATGGGCAAGTTGTGCTCTTGTTCCAAATTCCTTAACACAGGTCTAGATCTATTGCCCCTTCTCTCTTGGCTCCCTAAACTCTAGCTGCCTTTGGCCTTCTTTTGGTATGTGAAATGATGTGGAACATTTCCTCTGCCCCTTTACCCCCACACCCCTGCCCCAGACACTCACTAGTTTCTTTTCATCCTCAGATAGGTCTTAACTAAATGTCAATCCTTGGAAAGTTTTGTACCCAAACTAATGTAGTTCCCATTAAATATAGTATAATGTAGTTCCACTCCTAAATATAATAACTGGCTTTCTTCTCTCAATACGCTTACCACAATCGATCGGGGATTTGTGTATTTATGTTGTATGATAATAATATTGTTTATTGTATTATATATAATGTTTAACTTCTCCTGAAGACTATAAATTCTATGAGGGCAGATACCATGCATGTCCTAGTTCAGAGAGGCATATAAAACATTAATATGCTTTCAATCAATACTTGTGAACAAAGGATCATCACTGTAATGCATTTGTACATTGCATGGTTTTTTTCTTTAAAGTGCATGAGTATTCTAGGGGCTCCTGGGTGGCTCAGTCGGCTGAGCATCTGACTTCGGCTCAAGTCATGACCTCACAGTTCATGAGTTCAAGCCCCATGTCAGGCTCTGTGCTGACAGCTCAGAGCCTGGAGCCTGCTTCCGATTCTGTGTCTCCTTCTCTCACTACCCCTCCCCCATTCTCTCACTCTCTTTCAAAAATAAATAAATATTTAAAAAATAAAAAAAAATAAAATAAGAAGTGCATGAGTATTCCAATACCCTTAAATTTATGTACCTATTGACCAGATGATCGCATCCCCCTTTCACAGACAGTAAAGCAGTTTAAAGAAAAAAAAAAACAAGTTAGGAAAAGTAGTTTAAGGTTCTCAAGTTCAGAGTTGCCAAATATAGAAAAACAATAACAACAATTAACATTTACTGCTCTTTTATAATGTCCCAGGAGTGTTCCAGTTGCTTCATTTAATACCCATAACAACCCTGTGAAGCAAGTAACGTTATTATCCTATTTTAAGGATATGGAAGTTAGGTAACTTATCTAAGGTCTCAAACATGTACACACATACTATTCATTTTTTTTTAAATAAAAAGTATATTTTCATGTTGATCATCTTACTGAAATACCGCTCTAACGTATTGAGCTCTACCCAGTCAGGTTTCCCATACTGAGGAATACTGCAGGTGGAATGATTTCTGTTCCTCTTGGTCACCATTCTCTTTCTTCTCTCTATATCCCCTGCCACTGCCCTCCCCACCCTCCTTCTTCCCTTCCCTTCTGTTCCCTGCTTCCCCGGGGCTGTTCAGTAGTAAAACCTCTGACAGAGCCACTTTTCTGCCAGGCTATCATATACAAGGTCAGTGTTCCCACATTCCAAAGGTAGGTAAAAATGTGTGTGGAAAGCAGGGAATTCTGCCAGAACAATGACTCACTGTGTCCATGCAAAACAGTTCAATAATAGGCCACTGCCTTAGCAAGAAAAATGCTGCCTGTCCCTGTGGAAAGTAAGGGAGCTAGCATATAGCACTCCTGTGATTTAGGAGACGCTTTCTACGACCAATGGGAAAGACATACCCCTCATAAACCGTGCCCTGCCTTTTTATTTCATAGGCATGAACGGTGATTTTCAAAAAGGGATGGGCGTGAAATGTGTTTCTGACATGTAATGTCACACAGATTTATAGGAAGCATGTTCAGCCACCTCTAGGTTATCCGGCAATTAGTGATATAAGTGGGGAAGCGTCTGGTCCTGTTGCTTCTCCCAGTGCTTTGTTTACTTGATTGTTTTTTTGTTTTGTTTTGTTTTTGTCCAGATTCCTGTTGATATAAACTTCCACTAGTGGAAATAGAGGATTGAGGCAGAACTGGGCTGGGCTGCTCCCTGTCTCGCTTTCTTCCAAGCCCAGCCTTAGACTGCAGGGAGCTGACCTGACCCCTTTCTTGTGCCTCGAGCCTGCATAAACCCCACCTCGGACCAGTCCCACCGCCAGCCTACTTTGCTGGCCTTACACTGTGGCGGGGAGAAAGAACAAAATCACCCTTTGCAGATCAGGGCTCTCATAAATCTGTGCTCTGAAGACTCACCTGGTCTTGAACATCACTTCACAGTGATTCCACTCGCCCTTAATTCCCTTTTCCATTCCCCTCAGTGGCAATTTCTAGACTATCTGATACTTTCCTCAACCCCTTCAGTCTAGTCTGAGCCAGCAGTTCTCAACCTTGACAACCTATTAAAGTCTCCCCAAGACCTTCTGAAAACACAGGCCAATTATATCAAATTCTCTGGCAATGGATCCAAGCATCGGCGTTTTTAAAAGCTCCGCAGATGATTCCAGTAGACAGCCAAGGATTAGAACCATTGTTTTTAAGTAGATAATGTCACCTCCTACTTCAGCAGAAAACGCGATGTGGTATAGCACAAATGTGTCGCAAGTTTTTCTACATGCACCCTGTGGTCCTTTGCTCAGTTGAAGCAAACTAAGTCCTTCATAACCATGTCTTCTACAGTCTTGGCCAAGACCTGCTCATGTCTCTAATCTCTTCCTCTTTGCTGGATCTTTCCCTGCAGCGTATAAGCAAATTTAAGTTTCCCCCATCTTTGATAAGATCCCTACATCTTTTCATCTCTCAGTCTCCAGCCTCACACCCATCCACTCTCCACTTAGTTCTTCATGTTCTGGTAATATTTGCCCTGAAAACCAGCTTTTTCAGCTGGACTAACTCTTACTGACCTTTCATAATCAGGCTTGGTTGTTTTCAGCTCTCCATGAAAGGTTGCCGGATTCAATGGCTGAATCAAGACTTTTTTACAGCATTTAGTGCATTCAACTGACATTCTCTATTTGTTTTTCTCTCTTCCCTTAACTTTAAGCTCCTCGAGGATAGGAACCATGTCCTTTTCATCTTCCTTAACATCAGCACCTGGGGTTTTGTAGACATTCACCCATGCTTGTTGAACTGAACCGCAAAACCATTTTCCCCCTAATTTCTTGGGCGGAATGATGTGTTCCAACTGGCTGTAGGTACATTTCATTTAACCTAGCCCCCATACTTTTATCCTCGTGAATAAACTGTCACAGAAATCACCTGGGGCAATTACCCGGACATTCTTTTGAATTTTATATTAAGCCAGTAATGTCATACTTACTTGTTTAGGATAAACTTCTACATAAATCTAATATAGGATTCTTCTGATGAGCATTCCACGCTTTTCAAGGCCATTGTGCCAACAATAATGATCATTAGTAGCCAGCAGAAAAACGAATGAACGGTGTGGCTTGTACTATAGGCATAGTCTTAGAAATGAAAATTCATAACCCAACACGGTCTGCTGTGTTTTAGAATCTAGCACCATTTCTTTGCAGAGGCAGGGCCAACCCATCTTTGCAAAGCTCCCAGAATAGGCTGGGCCACTACACTAAGCTTCTGGTGGCAGCAGCTTACTAAAGTTTTTCTCTGTTTCCTTTTGTTTTGCACTTAAACTCTGCTTCAAAAGTATAGGTTGCTCTTCAGTCATATTCCAAATGCATTAGGTCCCTCAACAGAGGAGCCAAATCCCTACCCAGCCTGATTAATTAGCTGAGTAAATCTAAGAAACTCCTCAACGTTACGGCCCTTCTTCCTGCCAAGTTTTGTAAAATTCATAGGCTGCACGTATTCACAAGCACGAGAAAACACCTGTGAGCAATTAACCAAATATCCTCGATTCAGAGGCCTTACATGTATGCTGATGGTCCCCAGACTGTTGGCACAGGTCTGTAATTATGTGAGGCCACAGCCAGATCATCCCAACAGGCCAGTTACAGGAAGGGTCACTCCTTCAAATATAACATGCTGCCGCCTCTAAAAATAATTCTGCCTGAGATTCAGAAAGAAATCCCCCTTATGAGGGTGCTGCTTTAAAGAGAGGACACATCGGTGGTTGGGAAGGAAGTAGTGCCTCCGGCCATTTCTTTGAAATTTGTGTATGACCATGGTGAGGGGAAAAGAAACCGCCAAAACCAATTTTAAAAAATTTGCAGAATTATGAATCAGGTTTAAAATTATCAACCTAGAAAATGATGCCTATAACTCTGCTTTTGTCTGGCTTGGAAACAATATCCACAGGGTTAACAAACCAAATCTGCAACCAAAGTGTCCCATGAAAATGTAAAAATCCATCTTTCAGTGTAGACAGTCCACCGGAGAATTACAAACCAAAAAGATGTATTTGGGCAATACACCCTTTTATAAAATCCTTTTATTTGCAAGAATAAATTCTTGTCATTCTGAATTGTACATTACTTTATATTCTGTGTAACCAGAATATTTAAAATTAACCCTCATAATATTGAAGAAAGCCATGGATTTCCAGAACCAGTCTCAAGAAACCTAAAGTCTCTAAAAACAAGAGTTCTTTTTTTTTAAAGGACTATTGCTTTACCATTTATTTTTTTTAATGTTTATTTATTTTTGAGAGAATTTATGAGAAAGAGCTCAAGAAGGGGAGGGGCAGAGAGAGAGGGAGACTCAGATTCCAAAGCAGGTTCCAGGCTCTGAGTTGTCAGCACAGAGCCCAACATGGGGCTTGAACTCATGAACCACAAGATCATGACCTGAGCCAAAGTCAGATGCTTAACCGACTGAGCCACCTAGGTGCCTCTAAAAGGAAGAGTTCTTAACCAAGCATAGGTATACTTCAGGGGCTAAAAGAATCCCCAGAATTCTAGGAAAATTTTGTGTGCATATATATTTTTCAGGGCAGAGTCGTGGGACCTATCTATAGCCACACGGTCTAATGCAGTAGCCATAGGTGGCTACGAAGCACTTGATATAGTATAGCCTCAGTTGAAGAATGTTGTAAGTGTAAAATTCCAGCTGGCTTTTGAAGACCTAGAATGATCAAAAGAATGTGAAGTATCTCAACAATTATTACAGTGATGAATGTTGAAGTTATAATATTTTGTGTGCATTGGATTAAGTAAAATAATTCAAATAATTATTTAACTTATTTCTTAATAAATAATTATTTATGTAATTAAAATTAATCACACTTGCTTCTTTTTACGTTTTTAAAATATGGTTACGAGAAAAACTAAAACTACGTTTGTAGCTGACATTACATTTCCATTGGACGGTACTGAGTCTATAGCTTCCATGAGTTTATCAAAATGCTCTTTTGCTTAGAGTAGAACTTGCTGAGCTATAAATGCTCATGCTTGTCACTCATCCTGCTGATTCTGTCTCAGTAGGCCTGGGTAGAGCCCACCACCAGGGGCTGTAATGCCGGCAAGGCTGTCCTTGGCCTACATTTGGAGACATGCTGCCTTAGAAACTTCTGGCATTTTCAGAGACAAACATTGACCCACCCATCACTTCGCCCTAGCGTACAGATTCTTTCATCTCTCTGCCTCTCATCTTGGAGGTACATGTACCCACACATCTGTGCTGTCTTCCTGGACGCTCCACCTAAAAACTGAACGTATGAGCACTTCTCACACCAGTCCTGCTCCTCCAGCACTTTTTATCTGGGTCACGGGCACCTTTAATTTCCTTGTCTCCTCATTCCCTGCCCGTGCCAGCCCGTGCAAACAATCATTAAGGCCTATCAAGTGTTTCTAATACACCCTTTTGTGTTTGTCACCACTGCGGGGATTATTGTCATGTTCTCCATCCACCTGGCCTCCCTTCCTCCAGATCACCTTCCTCATCACTGTTCTGAGGGTTTCTTTTCAAGTGACAGATCCGGTTATTCTACTCCCTGGTTCAAAGATCATACCATAAAGTCCTCATTGTAGCCAAAAAGGCCCTCCACAAACTGTCTGAACCTCAGATGCACCTACGATTTAACCCCCAACCCACATCTGCTCCAGCCACACCACACGTGGTCTTTCATGCTCCCAACCCTTGGCCCATGAACTTCCTCTGCCTGCGTGCCTCTTCCCCCTCTTCCCTTTCAAGACCCACGTTATCACCATCTCTACTACATCTACTCTGGGAGTCTGGAGCACTTTATCTATATCTCCATTATGGCACATATCATGTTGTATTGAATTATTTGACCGGGCGCTCCCCCGGGTTACTCATTTTGTCCTCGCTGCACGGTACAGTGCGAAGAACTGTAGGCACTTACTTGCCATCTAGACAAAGGCCACATGATCTTGTTTCTCCAGATTTTCCAAAAGTACAGTTCTCTAGTGTCACGAGATAGAGTCTGAAGGATCCTTAGAGATCTTCTAATCTCCCTTGTCAATCCTGGATGAGCAAATCCAGACCTTCAGAGGTTACATGAGTCACCGAGGGCCTGCTACCTCATTTCACCTCCGTGATGACCTATGACGTAGGCATTTCTATTATCACTCATTTAACAAAAGAGAAAAGTGAGACCTCAGTAAATTTAAGCAATGTACCAAAGGTCATGTAGCTAGTAACCTGGCAAGATTAGACCAGAATTCAGCACTCCTTGTACTTGGCCTAGCTATCCTTCCCTTGTCTCAGGTGACTACTTACAATTCGGGGCACTATCTGAGTTATTCAACAAGCACAAAGATGACATTCTTATTTATTTATTGAAGTATAGTTGACGTTCAATATCATATTAGTTTCAGGTGTACAACATAGTGATCTGATGCTTCTATATACTACTCAGTGCTCACAAGTGTAAGTGTAGTCACCATCTGTCACACGGTACAATGTTATCACAATATTATTGACTATATCCCCAATGCTATGATTTTCAGTCCTCTGACCTATGTATTTTTTAACTGGAAGTCTGTACCTCTTTTTTTTTTTTTAATTTTTTTTTCAACGTTTATTTATTTTTGGGACAGAGAGAGACAGAGCATGAACGGGGGAGGGGCAGAGAGGGAGACACAGAATCGGAAACAGGCTCCAGGCTTTGAGCCATCAGCCCAGAGCCCGACGCGGGGCTCGAACTCACAGACCGTGAGATCGTGACCTGAGCCGAAGTCGGACGCCCAACCGACTGAGCCACCCAGGCGCCCCAGGAAGTCTGTACCTCTCAATCCCCTTCAGCTACTTTGCCTACCCTCTCCATTCCCCTCCCCTCTCAAAACCACCAGTTTGTTTTCTGTAGTTATAGGTCTGATTCTTTTTGTTGATTTATTCATGTTTTTTATATTCCAAATGTAAGTGAAATAACATGGTATTTGTCTTTTTCTGCCTGACTTATTTCACTAAGCATAATTCCTTCTAGGTCTACACGTATTGTTGCAAATGGAAAGATTTCATTCTTTTTAATGGCTGAGTAATATTCCATCACACACACACACACACACACACACACACACACACACACACACTACATTGTCTTTATCCATTCATCTACTGATAGACACTTAGGTTGCTTCGGTATCTTGGTTATTGTAAATAATGCTGCAATAAACACGAGGATGCATACATCTTTTTGGACTCGTGTTTTGTTTTCTCTGAGTAAATACCCAGAAGCAGAATTATTGGGTCATATAATATTTCTAATTTTTTGAGGAACCTCTGTACTGTTTTCCATAGTGGCTGCACCAATTTATGTTCCCATCAAGAGTGCATGAGGGTTCCCTTTTCTTCACATCTTCACTAACACTTCTTATTTCTTGTTTTTTTTTTTTTTGATACTAGCCATTCTGACTGGTGTGAAGTGACACTTCATTGTGTTTTTTTTATGCATTTCCCTAATGATTAGTGATGCTGACCTTCTTTTTCATGTGTCTCTTGGCCAACAAAGATGATATTTTGTACAGATAGAACGTTTTGGTGAAAAGAACCTAATTATGACCATGAGACTAGTTTTAGACTCAGCTCTGTCTCTTCTAGTTTTCTAGCTGTACTTTGTATTAATATAAGATATTGTAGAAACAACCTAAGTTTTCATTGACAAATGAGTGGATAAAAAATGTGATATATACAATGGAATATCATTCAGCCACAAAAAGAAGAAAATCCTGCCATCTGCAACAATATGGATGGACCCTGAGGGCATTAGAGTATATGAAATAAGTCAGACAGAAAAGGACAAACACTATATGATCTCATTTATATGTGGAATCTAAAAAAAGCAGAACATAGAAACAGAGAGAAGAATGGTGTTTGCCAGTAGCTGGGGGATGGGGGAAATGGAGAATGTTGGTCAAATTATAAACGAATTCATAGTTACATAGTGGAAAAGTTCCAGGGATTTAATGTATAGCATGGGGATTATGTTAACAATACTGTACTATACACTTGAAAGTTTTTAAGAGAGTAGATCTTAAATGGTCTCACCACAAAAATAAAGAAATAAATAGGCCATTATATGAGATGATGGAGATGTTAACTACCTTTATTGTGGTAATCATTTTGCAATACCCATGTGTGTATCAAATCATCATGTTGTTTACCTTAAGTTTACACAGTGTTATGTGTCAATTACATTTTGATAAATTTGGAAAAAATATAAAAGAAAGGCAGAGATAAACACAAAATTGGATATATGAAAATGTTCCACGCACTCTGGTATTTCAACCTGGAGATATTTAGACATTTCTTTTGCAACTATTTTGCTCATTGTGAAAGTTACTGGTGTTTCATTATGGACTATTAAAAAACTAGAAAAAATAAATGGAAGAAAAATATCACCATCAGGATCACTGTTAACATTTGTTGTAATTCTTCCCAGTTTTTCCAAGCATTTTTTATTTGTTTGACATTTTTTTGATCACATAAAATTTTATGTCACTGTTACTTTCATTTCCCATCATGATATTAAAATTCCTTCATTATTACTATACAATCTTCAGAAACATAACTTCTCATGACTGCATAAGAGCCTGTCAGTTACTCACACCACCATGTTCGGAGTTGTTTGAGTCCTAATGAAGTGATACTTAAAGGCATGAAATCCAGCAACTTGGTAGAATGACAACATCAACAGCACAAAAGGATCTCGGAGATCTCTAGCCCCTTGTTTCTCAGAGTGTGGTCCTCAGACCAGCAGCATCTGTATCTCACCTGGGAGCTTGTTACCAATGCAGACTTGAGCCGTACCCCAGACCTACTGAATTCAAATCTGCATTTTCACCAGTTCCCCGGTGACTTGTGTGCACATTAGTATGTGAGAGGTAGTGGCTAAAAACAGTGGTTGTCAATCTTGGATGCACTTTAGAATCTCTTGGGAAGATCTTCAAAATCCTGATGTCAAGGTCACACGAGATTAAATCAGAAACTGAAGTGGGGGTTGGGGGTGTGGGCAAACATCAGTCTTCTAAATGTTGCCCTGATGATTCCAATGTGCTGGAAAGCCATTGAAGGAGGAACTGAAACCCTGCCACAAACTGATTAAATAGTTAAGTAGCCCTTTCTCTCTAGTCTTTGAGATCTTTTTATAAGGCATTCTACAAATTTCTGTGGGAAATTCTGGTAAAACAAGATCAAGCAAAACAAAACAGAGCAACAACAATGAAAACAAAACAAGACCCCATGATGCTTTTAGGAAGATTTAAATTTAAAAATTTCTTAGGCCACCTGGGTGGCTCAGTCGGTTAAGTGTCCGACTTCAGCTCAGGTCACGATCTCGCGGGTCGTGGGTTCAAGCCCTGCGTCAGGCTCTGTGCTGACAGCTCAGAGCCTGAAGCCTGTTTCAGATACTGTGTCCCCCTCCCTCTCTCGCTGTCCCTCCCCCACTTGCGCACGCGTGCGCACACTCTCTCTCTCTCTCTCTCTCTCCCCCACCCCCGACTCAAAAATAAATAAACATTAAAAAAATTTTCTTTATTTCCCGTTTGTGTTTCCCTTTCTACTTCCCCCTAGTCTCCTCCCTTTCCACTTCTCCCAAGAGATTCCTGGCCATGATATTCTCTGGAGACCCTGCTCAGAGACCACAAAACATGGATTTCCTATAACGTAGCACCAAGAAGCAATGGAAAGACTACTTGATTTCTTCTCAATAATTGTACTTGTCTTGGCACAGTGTCCTGCCTTCAAGCCCCAAATCCAACTTGTCCTATATGCCCATATTTAAGCAAGCTAGTAGATTTTGACACTCTGACTCTATCTACACAAAGCCATAAGCACAGAGAGGTGGGAAAGTCAAGGTCAGAGCCGTGAACCGTTTTCCCTAATTTTCTTTTCAGTGAACTGACCACTTAAAAAGACGAACACTTTAGTTCACTTGGTAGACTTGGATCTCCTAGTCCTGCAGAGTGTTTAACCATTTTTAACCCTGGTACCAAGATGGGTACACACTTTTTCAAAACGAGGACTCAGCATTATTTCCCCTTTTTACATAAACTAGGATCATAGCACATACTCTGAATATTTTGACTTTTGTAGAGAATGTTGCAATGGAACATGTGCACATGTTAAAACACTTGGTCAATTAAAAGTGATTTTTAAGGGGCACCTGGGTGGCTCAGTCGGTTGAGTTTCCGACTTTGGCTCAGGTCATGATCTCGTGGCCTGTGAGTTCCAGCCCCGCATCGGGCTCTGTGCTGACAGCTCGGAGCCTGGAGCCTGTTTCAGATTCTGTGTCTCCCTCTCTCTGGCCCTCCCCCATTCATGCTCTGTCTCTCTCTGTCTCAAAAATAAATAAACATTTAAAAAAAACTTAAAAGTGATTTTTAAGCGATTTAATCTTTAATCCCAGTTTTAGGGACGTTAGCCATTCTGGTTCAAATTTCTTTCAATGCTCAACAACCCCAATTTAATATTTGTTTAAAACTTTAAACTTTAAGTTTATAGTTAAAACTTTTTACTCTAAGTAATACAACATATCAGACAGATGTCCGGCTGGTAATCGTCAACTGAATACAACATTGTTTTGTCTTCCCTCTTGGTAGTATTTGCAAGTATTTTGTTCATTATTAAAGTAACTGGTGTTTCATTATGGAATATTCAAAAACTGTAAAAAAATAAATGGAAGAAAAATATCACCATCAAGAAAGGTGGTCTTTCTTAAGGTGTAAAAGGAGAATGCGATAGGGCTATCAGCTTATGAGGGAGTTTTAAATTTCTTGGAAAACAGAAAGTGGTTGGAGGAACAGTAACCCAGAAAAAGGGAGGCTGGGACATTTATGCGCTGACACTCCTCACCCTTGGGTCTTCAGGTTTGGGGGTTGCCCCAGGACTAAGCCTATGTGTGAGTCACAGAAGACACACTGCCAACGTGAGGACACGTCAGAGCTTGCACGGAACTGTCCACCTCAATGGCACTGAAATCCAAGGTGGGCTGCAGGGACGTGAAGCTGGCACAGAGATGTCACTAGAGCCACATACACCTGGAAGCGGAAGAGCCAGAACCCAGGCCTCCAACTGAATGTGACATTCCTGCTTAAAACTTTCTGGGGCTTCCCCACTGCCTAGCTTGAGGAACAGGGAGGGGCTTCAGATCCTTCAAGCCCTGAAAGTGTGTGTATCCAGGCATTTGGGGGGACGAGAAGGTTCATAATTTTTATCCTATTTTCCAAAGGGTCCATGTAGAAGTGTTTAAGAACCTCAAACGTAAAGCCCTAATCCTTAACATGGCAGATGAGGTCTTGCACAATCCAGACTAACCGACCTCTCTGGAGCCCCATCTCCTGCCGGCCTCTCCCCATCCTCTCTGGCTGGGTGAACTAAGTTCCAGTCACAGAACTTTTCACCAGTCTCCAACAGGCCATAAACCCTTTAATACCTCTTGGATTTAACACACG
The DNA here is from genome assembly GCF_022079265.1 of Lynx rufus. Lineage (NCBI taxonomy): Eukaryota > Metazoa > Chordata > Mammalia > Carnivora > Felidae > Lynx > Lynx rufus. The sequence continues at coordinate 49,170,519 of NW_025814831.1, forward strand.
CCTTTCTCTCTGCCAGGAATGCCATTCCCCCTTTGCTACTTCCTCGGCTCCTTCCCTGCCTGGGAATTACTCTTATCCTTTGAGACTCAGCAATCAAATTACCTCTTCTGCTGTGCCCCCTTCTCCTGTCTCCTTCCCAGTTTCTTCTCAGTGGTTTCCTGATCAATCCACACAGCAAGATGCATGTGGAGCTTACCCCTCGGTATTGCTATTGTTCAGGTGCTGGTTTCTTCCACACGTTGGTGAAATCTTGAAAGAGCAGATCATGCCTCTCCCTGCCCCAAACCATAATGTGCAACAGCACATAACACTAATTTTGATGCAACGAATAAGGGAATTAATGACTGCTTTTATCAGCGTGGCCAACTGTCTCTTTGGTTCTTACAGAGAACCTGACACCAAGAGGCTGGGACATTCATAACCAGGCTCCTGCTCAGCTTGTTGGGATCCATCCTGGTCCAAATGTACATTTCTGGCTGATTCCTGTACACTTTTTAAGAACCGCTATGAAAGGAAGAATAATGAGAACAAAAAAGAAGACTTGGTAATTGAAAGCGTAACTGATGACATAAAAAATGCAAGGGGAGGTTTGGAAGAGAGTTGGAGAAGTCTCCCAGAAAGTAGAGGTCCGCGGCAAGGCTGGTGTGCATCCTTGAGGCATCCTGGACAAGACTTCTCATCAGAGCACGTGTTTGTCTCCACACACCGTAGAGCCAATTGACCCAGACTCTAGCCCCCAAAGACTGGCCTTCCCTTAGAGCTGGGACTGTGTCTCTTTCTACCCCTACTACCTATATCAGTGCTTGGCACTTAGTAGGCGCTAACATAACGCTGAAAGAATGAATAATGAATGCATGAATGAGTGGAGGTAAGCCTCACTGGGCTTGCAGCTGAGAGGAAGCTGAAAGGTTTGTGGAAAAGGTGAGTGAGGGCGATTCCAGGGAGCACCCCCCCTCCCACCCCCAGGGAAGGGCCAGGCTGGGAACAGCTGGCAGGTTCCCAGCTGCTGTAAGCTTGCCTGAACAGGGAAAGAGTGACTATCTGGGCAGACGCAAGGGGGTGGAACCACCGAGAAGGATTCTAAGAGATGGAAGGGGTGGGGGAAGCTCACTCAGCACTTGACATTTCATGAGGAATTACTACACGCCAAGCGCTGTGCTAAGGACTTTTCGTGAATTCTCCTACCTAAGCTTCACAAAACCCTCACAAAACAGCTACACTTTTTATGACATCCGTTTTCTAGATGAAAAAGATAAGGTGTGCAGACGGTAAGTATCTGACCCAAGCTTCTAGAGCTAGCGATGGAACCAGGATTTGAGGGGGCAACGTCTGATCACATCTGTGTCATTTAATCACCGGGCTAGTGTTCCTGGTAAAAGTTCCCATTTGCCTGGGATGGCCCTGCTGGGGGCCCAGAGGGCGCACTGCATGTCATGGCTCTGGGACCTAATTGAACGTCGTGGCCGATCCCTTTCCCAGAGTACTACAGTCTCTCTTTCCCAGAAAATGCTGTGTGGGAGAGAGTAAATAGCTGGGTTTCAGGCATAATGGTTTTCTTCTGTTTTGTGTTACTGGATTTGATGCACAGAAAAGTGCCCAGAACCTCAAATAATTACAGTAAGACGACTCTGCTTCCTTCACGCGGCCACAGCAGACAGGCGGGAGCCCAGAGACGCTGCAAAGCGACTACTCTAACTGTAAGATGGGGAAAGGCAGGAGCCCAGAATCGGGAATCTCAGACAGAACCGCAAGCCCAGCATGGCACTTGGCAGAAATGGGGAAAGGGCACCCCCTTGAAGTACACTGACTTGTTTCATATGAAAAAAAAAATCCCTTAATAAAAAGACCTTTAAGACATACGATTAAGTGGGGAAAATGGCAAGTCGTAAGACAGTTCATGGAGTGGGGTGCCATTTATGACAGGAAAAGATACAGTCCAGACAGTCTGCAGTCTGGAAGGCCACACGCTACCTGCTAATACTGGTCGTCTCTGAGGAGGGGGCCGTATGTGGGAGACATATTGGCTTAACTTGTATTTTTTTTTTTTTGAAATTTGCACAATACTATGATAATCCTATATTAATGGGTAACGAAAAATAGTGAAATAAATAAAAACAGGTTTATAAGGAAAAAAAGAAAGTGAAAGACGAACCCTGGTGTCAGTCAAGATTAAAGTTAGCCCATCAGGCATGGCGCCAATTCTTTGTTTGATTGCCATGGTCAACGAATGCCCCAGTTGCCCCCTCCGTATTAAACTGGATGCAGAATACACTTTCCACCCCAAGGTGCCTCCCAAACGTTGACAGTTTCATAGTTTTTCTGAGTCAGAAGAGACAGAAGAGCTCCTCTGCTCTGACGATTTCACAGATGGAGAAAGGGAGTCATTCCCTTCTGTCCTCCCCAACATCAGCCTTCTCACTTTCCAGTGCTGGTTTTAGAGATGCAACCTTAAAGCTGTTGTAGGAATAATTCACGAGCTGAGCCCCGGAGAGCCAGGGTCACCTAGATATTAGCTGAAGGCCAGTGTATCATTAGGGCAGAGGTGGTGGGAGGGGGCAAGGGGCTAGAAATAGCTCCTTGGAAAGGGCCTGCACGGTGCCAGCTGGCCTGTGCATATGTGCCTATGTGTGTGTTTGAACATGTGTGCATGTTTGTGTTTGTGTGTGTGACTGCCTGTATGCATGTCTGAGCATTTATAAGGGTACGCGTGTGTGTGCATGAGCATTTGTGAATGCTTATATTTATTACTGCATGTGTGGAGTCTGTGTGTATGTGAGTATGAGTATGCGTATGGAATGGAAAGATCCTCCTTCCCGCAAAGCAGAAGCCCGAGGAGCTGTTTCCAGGTGCTTAAAGACTGAATGCCACATTCTTAACTCTTTGCAGAGGACCTCCAGGCACCTCACTGATGCAAGGGTATGGTAGAGGATGGTCCTTACCTCACCCCAGGGGGAACATGCTTTCCCTAGCCTCTGGAAACTGACCCATCTCATTTCTGGCTATATCACCAATTTTCAGTTAAGATGCCAGTTTCTCTGACCCTCTGGAGACAGCAGTGTGGAAACTGGGTAATTAATAGTCACTCTAGAGTGGCTCAGGAGAGCCAGCTTCAGCAGTGGGAAGGACACAAGTTCTGGGATTTCGAGGTTCCAGCTCCTTCCAGCACACCCACTTTAATTCCCTTTATAGATGAATAAACTATTTTGTGATTCTAAGTATCTTCCTTTTTAGTATGTCTCAAAATGTATAACATAACCCACATCGTATTACCAGTCCTTGCAAGGTCCACACATCACCTCCAACTGTAGAGGGGGCCTAGCTGTAGAAAGAGCCTTCTAAAGATCCAGATCCTACAGAGAGTAAATCTTGTATAGTCTTTGCCTATTGAGTACCTTTCCTGCAGATGGGGGTATGGTGTTTCACTGGAGTGCCTTTTATGATAGGATATATTTTCTCTCTCTACATCCTCCCAAGATGCAGAGAGAGAATATATATTTGAACAGAACATATGTATCTTTGGGGTAAGACATAAACGGTGTAATTACATTGACTCTAAATTCTTCAGGCAAAAACACATTAAGAGAGAATGATTTATTTCTCTTGTTTGATGTAGCAAAGGCCTGCTTATACAAACCCATCCTAAAATTGGAATAAATAACATAATACAAATACATGTAAAGAAACCTACAGAGAAGTGAACAGCATAGAAAAAGTAATGACTGCGTAATGCATTAGAGGGCAGGGATGGAGACATAGTGAACTTCACCAAGAGATGGTTGTGGTTGGTTTGGTCTGGTTTTACCCCTCGTGTATCTTGAGATGGCAGTTCGTATAGGCCATTGACACTTCAAGGATATCATTTCAAGGAATGAACCATATTCACATGCCAGTGTCAATGGTGAGCAATGGTCTAGAAGGCTGGGACTTTGCATGGATATGGAGAGAGCCTGGGAGAGAGTAAAGGTGGAAATGAAGTTTCAGAGCAGTATTCCCCGGAAAACCAGGAGAACAAGGAGGACAACGAGAAGAATAAGGCACCCTGTAGAGTTCCCACTTGACATTATCCTACCCAAGAGCTGCTCCTTGGTGTTTACTGAAAGAAATGCAATGGGCCACGAATCTTCTCTTCACCTCTTCCCATTCTCTTAAGCATTTAGCATCTAGTCCCCTATGTTACCGGTAGATTGTTTTTAGTGACTGGTTTTATTTCTGGCCCAATCACTTCCTCAAAACACGGCTCTTTTAACAATATTTTAGTAATCATCTTCCTTCTTGCTAAACCCTGAGTGTGCAAGCATTCCTTGGAGTGCTACTGGAAAATGGGCTGGACACACAAGCAATCCATTGCCCAGTCCCTCTCCCCAAAGTCATCTCTCTAAACCTATAAGCGAGGCTCCCTCTGGAGCCACGCTTTATGCACCTTGGGAGGCCTGGCACTTTTCACATAATAGACACTTGAAAACTGCTGAGCTAAACAGTGAACTGTCGCAACAATTTTCCTCCAAGACCTGCACCGTCACACACATACACATCTGCTCACCACCCGCCCCCTCCCCAGCAATCTAGCTGTCCCCGACTACTCTAGGCAGTAATGGAAGCTTCCTGACTGAATGACAAAACCTATGCCTCTTCTGAACCACTCCACTCTGACTGTCCTCAGGACAGGTGGCACTCTCATCCTCCGCTGCCCTCCTGTTCACTCATCTGCCTTCCCCTGCTCTTCACGCCACACATTTCACTTAGGGACCGCTTTTCACAAGACAAATTGATGCGGAAGGCAGGACATCCTTATAGCAAATACTTTTCATAAAATAGACTGGAAACTGACAGTTTTGTATTGTTTATGTGCCTATCACTACATGGGTTGCCAATTGTTTTGCATGCATTATTTTTTTTTCTTTGCAAGAGAGAGAGAACGTGAGGCAGGAAGAGGGGCAGAGAAGAGGGAGAGACTCGTAAGCAGGCTCCACACACAGTGCAGAGCTGATGCGGTCTCACAGCCCTGAGATCATGACCTGAGCTGAAATTAAGAGTTAAACACTTAACCAGCTAAGTCACCCAGGTGCCCCTCGAATGCATTATTTTATTTAATGTTTGAAAAAGCCCTAAGAAGATGTTTTCTTTCCTTACTGGAGGACTTGGAAAACTGGCTAAGAGTGAGATTACAGAACCAATGACTGGAAGGCTTGGTTTCTTTTTCTTTTTAAAAAAATTTTTTTAATGTTTGTTTGTTTTTGAGACAGAGGGAGACAGACCATGAGTGGGGGAGGGGCAGAGTGAGGGGGGACACAGAATCTGAAACAGGCTCCAAGCTCCGAGCTGTCAGCACAGAGCCCAATGCGGGGCTCGAACCCACGAACCGTGAGATCATGACCTGAGCCGAAGCGAGACGCTTAACCGACTGAGCCACTCAGGCACCCCAGGCTTAGTTTCTGAACCCCAGTGAGCAGTTTGATGCTAAGGCCCCTGTTCCAGTATCTCCAGGAAAATTCCTCTTTTTCCCTTAGGGAAGAACACAAAATACGTAATGTATTGTAATAATTTTGTTCTATTTTTCTACCAAGGAAAAAAGAGGTTTTTTTAATAGTTTTTTTTCCTTTTTATAAAGATAATATTTGTTCACTGAAAACCATTTTAGAAATGCAGAGAAGCAAAACTAAGAAAAGAAACCATTTGTAACCCCACCACTTAGATATAACATGTCTAAATTATGGAATGGATCTTTGAAGATATTTTTAAGTTCTTTTAAATTTTATTCATTTTTGAGAGACAGAGTGCAAGCAGGGGAGGGCAGAGCAAGAGGGAGACACAGAATCCGAAGCAGGCTCCAGGCTCTGAGCTGTCAGCACAGAGTCCTACATGGGGCCCGAACTCACAAACAGTGAGATCATGACCTGAGCCAAAGTCAGAGCTTAACCAACTGAGCCACCCAGGTGCCCCTAAGATATTTTTGATTGGAACATTTTTTGTGTGTGAAGATTCAATACTGGACACAGAGTGCCATGCCAATAAAGCATTCTATGGCATTCAATTGTGTAGATATAACATATGTTAACCAATACTAAATGGTTAGGCATGAAAGGAAAGAAATGGTGTTTACTCATTTTATGAATGGTGAACGTTTTTTCACCCAAAAGCGTTAAAGCTAAAAAGAAACAAAGAAGAAAACTTTATCTAAGTCAGGGGTTGACAGACTTTGCTTACCAGGGCAGGTGGTAAATATTTGAGCTTTGCAGGCCATATTGTCTCTGTTGCAAGCAGTCAACTCTGCCATTACAGCACAACGACATCCATAAATGATACATAAATGAAACAGCATGGCTGTGTGTTGACCAAACTATTTATAGAAACTGAAATTTGAATTTTGCATAATTTTAATGAGTCATAAAATAGTATTCTTCCTTCTTCTTTTTTTTTAAACCACTTAAACATGCAAAAACTACCCTTAGCCTGGGAACCACACAAAATCAGGGGGCAGGGCTATACTCTGCTCACTCTTGCTCCAAATCATCCATTCATACTTATGTGACCAGATTCACAGACCAAGTTACAGAATCAGTGAGAATTTGCTTTGCAGCCCTTCCTTCTCCTGGATAATCTCTCTCTCTCTCTCTCTCTCTCTCTCTCTCTCTCTCTCTCACACACACACACACACACACACACACACACCTGGTTGCCCCAGAGTCTTTCCTCTGTGGACTGGCTGCTCAAAAATTACTTCCATTTTCCTCAATCAGTTCTCTTTCTGGGAGCATCTATCTGACCAAAGTAATTCACATTAAGGAGTGATTGTCAGGGATCAATCCCCCTTCTAAGAATTTCCATTTAAAGGAATATGCACAGTGGTAGCTAACTGGATGTTGAGGACGACATTTTTAAGTAGCAGGATATCTGGTTCTCCACTCCAAAAGTTGATTTTGAAGAAAAAAAAAAAAAGGAAGTTGATTTTGGTGTTATGAGGCTTGCCAAAGAGGTTCCGATGACTAGTCTACTCAGTGCTTAAAATCTAACTGGGAAGGCAGGACAAAGAAAATTAAAAGTTCAAATCAGAGGCTATCAACTGTTGAACAAACTGGTAGATAAACCAAATGGCTAAGCTGTGATGGAGACTATAATTGCCCAGTGATATCAAGCCCAGGCATTTGGGGACATTGTATATTGCTGGACATGGGGTCTTACTCTTTGCCTTTTGTGGATAATAGCTTCACAACATCTTCTGTGGCTCAAGGCTTTTACCCAGAGTCCCTAATTTATGGTTTTACTGGTGCTGTTGTATGCATAAGCAACTAAAGAAAAATGTGTTTTTATTAAGCAGCAACCCAAGCTTAGAGGCAGCTCTTGAGCATTTCACTAAATCTGTAGATATTTGTGACGCACCAAACAAAATATGTTCATGAGCCCTTTAGTGACCGAACCTGGTAGTTTCACCACCAACTCTAAGCAACCACTGGGAGATAGGACAACAAATATTGGCACAAAATCATTTTCTGCAAAGGTCTCCTCTTATTAAGGAGGTGGAGGAAGGTAGGTTACTGAAGTCACAAGAATCTTCTTTCCTGAAAGACATCTCCGAAACTCCAGGACAGTGAAAGCTTCCTCAAAGATATCATAGAAAAGTGGAACAAAAAGGTAGCCTCCCACCACAAAAACAATTTTAGACCCAGGGGCTACAAACCAGCAGGTTCTCCCTTGCAGTAATGTTTGTTTGCCATCCACGTAACCCAGGCCAGAGGCTCCAAAAGCTGCATTTCAGCTCTACCCAGAGCACAAGGGAGACTGGGAGAGGGGTCTGCCCAGGAAATGCCAGGAGAAGCCCCAAGGCTAGGAAAGGCAGCTTGAAGGTCAATAGCAGGCCATCAAACTGCTTCTGAAAGTCAATGGTGAAAAATATACCTTCCCTCTAAGTCCCCAAAATTGCTGCCCAAATATCCTTTTTTTTTAAATCGCACAATTTTCATTTCAGTGACAATTGCTAATAAGTCATTAAGATAATACGCACATTACTAACCCAGGCTACGGGCAACTGCAGCTCGCTGCAAGCTCTTGACATCGCCTTCCGTATCTGACCATGGCTCCACTTCATCTGGCTCCCTGCCTTTGGCAATGGCCACATGTTGGTGGTTCAGAGAAAGGCAAATTGCCTAGCTAATTAGAATCCGTATTCTTAAAAACATTTTTCTCTTACATTGTCAGGCGAAGTTAAATGGGTGCAACTTTCTTAGAGAAGGCCAAAAATAAATTTAGGGCTTAGACGGTATAGATAAAATTGCGGTCTTAAATTCTAAATTGCAGAAAAATAAAGGCTTATCAAGGAAATTGTTATTTAGCTGTAACTGTGTGGGTGTAGGTATGGTGCTATTATTAACCTCCTTCACAAGTGGATGTGTCAGGGGCCGTGAAGAAAGACCCAGTTTGGTGGCCAATTGCCAGCGTGGTTAAATACCCACGGCCAACTCTTCTCCCTCTGGTAATTGTAATTCTACGTCTGTTTTTAGCCTCTCTCACCTTGGATATAGCACTCTGCAAAAGTCAAATGGATTTCAGAAATCAACAGCAAGGGAGTAGTCTGCATCCCTGTTGATAAATAAATTATGTCCCAATTACTGGTGCTTTTCTGAAATATGTTACTGAACGAAGCAAAAAATTAAGCCCCTGAGCTTCAGCATATCTTATTTTGCAAAATCCACTATCATAATTCTGAGTCTGTGTTCGAGTCATTCACTCCCTTGGGCAATTCAAAGGAGAGCTTGAGCTAAGAAAAGGGATAAAATACAAACCAAACCGTCGTCTCCTTTATACCTTTTCTGGAGGAAAAAAAATTGAAAGGGCTGTAATTTTTAAAAATTAAAACAGTTATTGGGGCGCCTGGGTGGCTCGGTCGGTTAAGCGTCCGACTTCGGCTCAGGTCATGATCTCGCGGTCCGTGAGTTCGAGCCCCGCGTCAGGCTCTGGGCTGATGGCTCAGAGCCTGGAGCCTGTTTCCGATTCTGTGTCTCCCTCTCTCTCTGCCCCTCCCCTGTTCACGCTCTGTCTCTCTCTGTCCCAAAAATAAATAAACGTTAAAAAAAAATTAAAACAGTTATCAATGTCACCTTGAATTTATAAAGCACAGGGGCTTTCAGATTTGTGATTTCAAATCTTCTGACAACTTTATTTATTTATTTTTTCTCAGGTAAGAACAATTGGGAACCTGTGTGATGGCTGGAGATCAGGCTGGCCAGAGGCAGGTGACATAGACGCCATGACTCCTGACTGCCTCTCCAGAGCCGGAGGACCTGGAGGTTACTCAGAGAGAGGACTAGCCTCCAAAGGGAACCAGGTGCAGAGAAGTAGGAGGGTCTTAAGGGCACGCGTTTCAGCATTTAACAGAATTTTACCTGGGAAGTCACTTATCATTCAGAACCTGACTTCCAACTTTGAAGAAAAGAGACCAAGAGTGACTGAGGAAAGCTTGCCTGCCTTAGAAAGGCCACGCGATGTGGCGACAAGCCAGTGAGACTGACCTACACCCCTGTCCTGACAACCTGTCTCATTAGCTCTCAGACTTCATGTGCTTCTGAGGGCAGCGTGAAGGGGACAGATAAAGGTTCGGCTCCTGGGGCCACTTTCTGTGACTACAGATTAGAACCTTAATTTCTCTTTTTGTTTCAGTTTGGTTATTTTGTTTTGTTTCCTCCTCTCTACAGCAAAGCTGTTTTTTTCTCTCCCCTCTTTTTTTTTTTTTTTTAATCCTTTGTTGGCCAAAGAAGGACACAAAAGAGTAGCTGAAGGAAATTCACAATAGGGGATTCTCCACTGGGAGAGAAAGGGATGACATGACAGGGCTTTTTTCCCCCCTTTTCTTCAGACTCTATATTAACAGCAAAAGGAAGGGTCAGCAGCCCTCTGTTTTCAGAGCTTTCTTTGTTTCTAGGCCTCTGTCTCCTCCCTACTGTTCTCCAAAATTGTCCCCAGGTCTAGTGGGAAGTCGGCCTCCTCCCCCTCAGAGACCACTCAAAATTCACAGTGGGTCGGCATGCTAGGTCCCTAGAATTGGAGGGATCTTAGAGCTCATCTGGTCTTGCTATCTCTTCACCCCTTTCATTAATAATAACTCAGATCTAATACTTAGAGAACTTATTATGTACCACGGAATATTCTAAGTATTTTGCATATATTCACTCATTTGTTTCTCATGCAGCCTTGGGAAGGAGGCACTATTATTATCCCATTTTACAGGTGAGGAAAGTAGGGGACAGAGAGGTTCGGTAACTTACCCAAGGTGGCCCTTCAGAAGGTGTCAGAGGTTCTTTTCCTCCTTACACACCCCACATTCTAGCCAAATTTGCTGTATACACCCTAGATCTTCTGTCTGGTGCCCCTGCTCACCCCGTTCCCTATGCCTGGAAAGCCACCCGCCCTGGCCCCTCGCCTAAGCTCAGTGTTGTCCAAATCCTATCTATCCCTCACAGTCCAGGGCACATGCTACCTCCACCAGAAAGCCTCTCTGAATTGCCTTCAGCTGGAGCCAATCTCCTTATTCTGAAATAGCAAAGAACTTTAATTGTACTCTGTTCTACCCTGTATCCTAATGACTTATATGCACCTTTTATCTTTACAAACATAAGGCAGGCACTCTATGGTATGATAAATATCTGATTGATCTCTGGATTCCCATATCAGCTAGTTCATCCCTTGGCACAGAGTAGATAATACCCACTGCAGTGTTTATCACGTGTTAGAAAAAATGCCTGAGTGAATATGTACACTCTACATTATGTTAGTTCACGAATGAATGCCCCCTTTTACCTATTGCAATTAGGCTCACTGGATATATTAAATGCATATTTATAAAGGAATATTTAGGGGCACCTGGGTGGCTCAGTCGGTTGAGCATCTGACTTTGGCTCAGGTTGTGATCTCACGGTCCATGAGTTCGAGCCCTGTGTCGGGCTCTGTGCTGACAGCTCAGAGCCTGGGGCCTGCTTCAGATTCTGTGTCTCCCTCTCTCTCTGCCCCTCTCCCACTCATGCTCTGTCTCTCTCCCTTGGAAAAATAAATAAACATTAAAAAAATGTAAAAAAAGGAATATTTACATGTTGGTCAAATGCTATGCAATTTTTTGTGGGGTGTCTAAAGCTGCAAAACAGAGCAAGAAATCTGAGGACCCCCATGTACACAGGCAGCACGCTGTCTTTCCCAGCGGAACGGGCAGCCACGTTGCTTCTCGGCATTCTCCCGGGTGAAAGAAAGCGTTTCTGTCTGGCCTCAAGTCCACCACCGCCCTCTCTGCGCCCATGAACTTTTGAACCAGGGCAGCGGGGTTCTGCTCAGGATGAGTCTCTCATCCACCAATGTGCCCACACGGCCACAGCAGCGTCACTGCGTAACCGTGAGCCTTGGGGCTCAGCCACAGCTCAGGCCACCACCCGCAGGAGGCAAAACAATCCCGCTCTTTATGAAGTTGTGTATTTAAAAAGTCATTAGTGAGGAGCCTTTGTACCTCCAGCCATGTGAGTAACTTATGAAGGAGTCTATGTCTTGTAATTTTCATGCAAGCAACAGGAGAAACAATCAGGCAGACAGAGGAATACACACAAAGTATTTTGATCGATCAGATGGCAGGGATCTTACATGGTAAGTACGAGTTGAGAAGAGAGGTTTAAATCACCTTCCAATCCCAGACTTAAACTGTTTGCAGATATTCACTGAAATCAATAGAGTGAGAAGTCTTGATTCTGGCTATGCATCAGATTCCCTGCATTATTTAAATGTGTACACACACACACACACACACACACACACACACACCAGGCTGTCCCTCTGGAAATTCCATAATTTAAAAAGCTGCATAGTTCCCTCTGATGTGAAGCCTGAGTGGAGAATTACTGTGACAAAAGGAGACATAAAAATAATGGCAGGTCTCAGTCCCAGGCCCTGTCTCTTGCTGTTGCTACTTTTTAATCAAAGGGGCAGGAGAGGTACATCAGTAAGAACATAAGTTCTGCAAGCCGCAAGACTCATGATATTTCACAGCTACAGAAAACAGCGGGTAGCCATGATTTCAACACCGGCAGGAATAAAACATTTTTCACAAGTACAAACCAAAATTCATATAAAACACTGCAAACTCTAAAAGAAAGGAATTATAAATTCAAGACTGTGGAACTTATAGTCCATTCACATTCAGATACCATTAATTAATCACTGGCAATATCTTACTATTAAAAAAAATCAGAATGTTGAAGATCCTTTTTTGCCTGAGACTTTAAGGAAAGCAAGCTATTAACTGAAGAATGTTAGTGAACCATAGTCTAAACCAAATGGAAACATTAGTGTTGTCTATTCCACAGCATGTAACTGACCTGCAATATTATCTTTAACTCACCCTGATTAACAGCGTTTTCCACGCAGATAGCTTTCCTCTTGTCTTCTTCTTCTTTTTTTTTTTTTTTTTTTTAATGCTTAATTATTTCTGAGTCGGGGGAAGAGCAGAGAGAGAGGGAGGGAGAGAGAATCCCAACCAGGCTCCACGCCATCAGCGCAGAGCCCGACACGGGGCTAGAACTCACGAACTGTGAGATCACGACCTGAGACGAAATCAAGACTTGGACGCTTACTCAGCTGAAACCCGCCCCCACCCCCCAGGCACCTCTCCTCTTGCCTTTGGATTTGATGCTATCAGGGTTTACCCTGTGTTCTCCTCCCTAAATATTCTTTTTTTTTCTGCCATGTTAGTCCAGGGGTAGATCTTCACACTGTTAAAAATACTTTCATATTTTTGTTCACCCTGGAAGCAGGTTTTGTTCTCATCCTTCCTAATATAATCAAACTCTCCCAGTCTCATGTGCCATTATTCCAGAGTATCTTATTCCCCAGTCTCTGTTGTGGGAAAGTGAAAGTGTTTTACAAACTAATCTGGAGAAATTAGAGCTAATAATACATATTTCCAGAAAACAAATTTGAGCTCAAGAGGATCTTCCAGCAATAATGCCTGAGCTTAAAACTAGAACTCGAAAAGGCAGAATTTCAGAGTAAGAGGATTGAAATAGCTTTGCAAAATAAGTCTTTCATAAGCTCTCAAAACCTATTTTCTAAGCATCTACTTAGTCTGTCTACTCCAAGAACCCCTGGTCCACTGGTCCCTGTGAAGTCTGGGTATCCAGAGGAGGATGGAGGTACAGAGGATTCAAGAATACCCCCAAACTCCCCCTTTCAATTTTCAGCACAGTGCAGGACTCCATCCTCTTCTGTTGAGGCTGGATTACCCAGAGTTAACTCAACAGTCTATCTTCGGCTCTGTGTCTTCTACACAACTTTGGGCAGTTTCCCTGACAGCACCTTCTCCCAAGGAAGAAATGAAAATTCAAAGCAGTCAATCCTGCTTTTGCTTAACAGTTCTGACCAAAGTCCTGCTACCTGTAAATAACAGGGACCCTTCCTGTCCTATTTCCCATTTCCAAGTGCAGTGAGGAATTGGATTCCTGCTGGGGACGAGGATTCAATCATGTACTGACTTCCGTTCTTAGGAAGTCTCTGGATACAGTACAAGAAAGGCCATGAGTTCACCTAGGTTCCATCAATAATTCCATCTGGTATTTCCATTTCACACTCCCTGCCTCGCTGTCCCCAAAAGTACACCTATGAAACACCCACCCGTTTGGCCCTATCTTTGGTTCAGAACACACGAGGATTCTATTCTTGGGAAGGAGGAGCGGAAATTTTATAGCCGTGGAGAGGTGGGCTTTATATATTTATACTAACTAAACATATTTCAAATCGCCATCTTCAATTTTGCACTTACAATATCAAAAAGGCGTTCTGGTTTCCAGAAGTGGGAGTCAAGGTGCAGCTGGATGAAGCCACACAAGCTCCCAGCACGGCAAACAGAATCAACTGGATTTGCCATTGGAGCGTAGGAGTTCACTCTGTGGGCACATTTGCGTACTGACTACAGCCTCCCTGAGGGCAGGGACCTCAAGGAAACCACTGAAAGGCACAGGGATTTATATACGTTGCCAACGTATAACTGCCAGCCGTCATTCGTGCCTCAGTTGTGACAGGTTCCATATAATAAGCCTGCAAGCAGGGGAGTATGTATGTAAAATGCTGGGTGGGGAGAGCTCAAGATTCTAGTTATATTTTGAAATTACAATTTGTGTGTCTTTGCTTTCATTTGTTCACATTCTTCAGGAAAAGGTGCAATTATCAAATTTCGGAAGGAAGACAGAGTCTTTGGCTGGGTTAGAGGCTGTGCTACAAAAACCTTTTTGTCAGATGCTGAAATCTCGTGCTGTTAGCTGGCAACAGGACAGAGCCCCTCTGCCTGCTCTGTTCTCCAGTTCCCCTCCTTCTGAGACGGGGGTGTGGTGACACAGGCCTCGGTGATGTCTGTCCCGCTAGGCTGAGGGCATTGCCATGAAATGCAATTTTTCGGGAGACCATGAAAAACAAGAAGGCAGTTTAGGTTAAAACTGCAAAACACACTGTGTACTAAGGTGAGTGACAAAAATGGCACCATCCACCTGCCACCTCTGTCTACCTCCCTGAGCTCCTACACCTGGGCCTGAGCCGACTTGAGAGTGAATCCGTAAAGACATCAGGTGCTGCAACCGGGCATGCACGGATTTTGTCTTTCATCGCATTTCGTGTCTTTTTAACAAAGGGCATACATTTTAAAAACTGTGAGATATTTTGTTAATTTTTAATGAATACTATTTAAGAAATAGAAATTGTGGTTTCCAGAACAATCATAACTTTGCTTTTGTATGTATACAGAGATTAAAAAAAAATTCAACCCCACGTGCTATACTCCAAAGAAATCTGTCAAGACTCTGAGGCTGAATTACAGTTACTGTGGAAATGAAAAATGTAACCACCATGACGTAGAAGGCCTCTAGACTCTCAACGATAGTGTTGTGTGAAGAAGAACAACTTAATTTTTAATTAAATGAGTAAAACACTTAAATAATTGTACATGAAATTTTTTCAAATGGTGTTCAAATATCACCTAATTATGTTCCTTGCTGCTTTTGGGGTAATTTCTCCCAGCTACTGCTGTCACGTTTTTGAGAGAAGGTTAGAAATATTTTTTGGGCATCGATTATATATACAGAACACCATTCAGGGCTCCATGGGATAGGAAGGAAAACACTTTATATATATAATGTCTCTATACACAAAAATTTTAATTTTGTTGATATCATTAAGAAATCCAGACAATAATCCAAATGGCTTTATAGAACTATATATCAGCAACAAGATATCTTGATTATATTTTGGTTAAGGGGTCCTGAGCCAAGGATAGAGAGGGCCAACAATATTCCCTATGGAGCTGAATGTTAAACCAATTTTATTGTAAATAACAGTTTCTTCTCTGATAATAAAAGTAACAAGTGTTAATTGTAGAACAATTTGAAAATATTAAAAACTGCAGAGAAGAGAGTTAAAATAAGTTACAATTCAGAGAAGGTACAGGCAGTTGTCACCTTGCATGATAGTGTTTGTAAAAGTTACCATGTAAAGCGAAACCATGCAAAGTCATTTTAAAAATCAATGGGGGGAAATCCCGTTGTTCTGTGACCTTTAAGGTTTTTTGTCAAAACATTGAAAACTCTCTTACTGTTGGTAATAAATGTACAGGGAAATAGAAAATAGCAAAATGTGACTTTAGTACTCATTAAATTTAGCACCCTTAAAATATTAGAAACACTGAACAATAAAGTGCTTCATTTCTTTATGAAAAAAATGTAAGAAAAGTACTTTGAGTAGTGCTTGTCTATTTTGCATTACAGAGCAATCCTTTCTATGCCTTGGCAAACTGTCATATTCCTCTCTCAGTTTAGATCAGCTTCTGGTATTTTATTCTTTGCATTTTCTTTCTTTTTTTTTTAAATTTTTTTAACATTTATTTATTTTTGAGACAGAGAGAGACAGAGTATGAATGGGGGAGGGTCAGAGAGAGGGAGACACAGAATCCGAAGCAGGCTCCAGGCTCTGAGCTGTCAGCACAGAGCCCGAAGCGGGGCTCGAACTCACGGTCTGCAAGGTCATGACCTGAGCTGAAGTTGGCCACTTAACTGACTGAGCCACCCAGGCGCCCCATATTCTTTGCACTTTCAATGTGAGATATCTTCATGAGTTCCTTTAATGTCAAGTGTGTTTTGCCAGCATCACTTCCTCTAGGACATTTCCATCCCTCTCTTCCCAACCACTTTGGTCATTTATGTCAATTTTGCCTTCCCCAAGTTCCTCTGTCTCCATATCAAGGGTCTCTCAAACTGTGGCAGTGTCAACATCCACAGTCAGTTGTTTCTTTCCTTTTTTTTTTTTTTTTTATCTATAACATTTAAAAAAATTTATTTGTTTAAACTCAAGTTAACTAACATACAGTGTGGTATTGGTTTCAGGAGCAGAACCCAGGGACCCATCACTTACATATAATCATGCTATAGTCAGCTATTTCTTCTATAACTCCACTTATATGGATTAAAATTTCACTTCTACTTTTCATTTCTTTGCTGCACTTTCATCACTGTTGACCAATGATGACCAACCAGTTAGCATCTACTGACCATTGTCGACCAATCAATTAACTATTTTTTAAAAATGACATGTGGGGGGCGCCTGGGTGGCTCAGTTGGTTAAGCGTCCGACTTCAGCTCAGGTCACGATCTCACGGACCATGAGTTCGAGTCCCACCTCGGGCTCTGAGCTGATGGCTCAGAGTCTGGAGCCTGCTTCCGGTTCTGTGTCTCCCTCTCTCTCTGCCCCTCCCCCGTTCACGCTCTGTCTCTCTCTGTCTCAAAAATAAACGTTAAAAAAAAAATAAAAAAAAAAATGACATGTGGGTTTATCACTGGAAGAGGAGGCAACACAATCGCATACTCTGTGGTCTGTACATGAACTAAATGGCAGGTGTACCATGACCGATGACAGACAGACTTGGAAAGAAGTGATGTGATTGGTTACTGATCACGATATGTATCTGTCATTTACAAGGTGATCTGTGCACTGAATTGCTAGCAGTCAAGCGTTACTTAGGCAATTACTCACAGTTAATATACTAGGGTAACTGAAATTTGAAAGGTGTCAAGAGATTGCTGTTATTTAACTAACCCATGGTAACTGAAATTCATGTATATCAAGCTTCTGCAAAGAGTGGACTACTGGTGTGCCTATTTTTTAAACTTATTTTTGGTCATTAATATACAATTTTGAAACTTGCTTTTTTTTTCCTTAGCATTACATCATAAGGTATTAACTAGTTCCAATAACTAGTCTCCAAAAACATTGCAGAATGATGTAGGTGATCAGGAAAGTACCAAGGGAATGGTAAAATGAGAGCTTTGGATTGACCTGCCTCCTAGTGCAAAGCAGCATAGGGAAAGGCATAAAGATTGACCAGTAGTTTGTTATATAAAGAAGATTAATTTGGCCAGAATAAAGGATCTGTGTCACGATAAAAATGACAATAATGTCTGCAAATCCATTTGTCCATGCTTTACAAATGTTAGAGCTAACATTTATCAAGTACTTACTACGTTCTGGGTACTTTTCAGGTATTATCTCACCTAATCTTCAAATCTTAGCTGCTGTCATCCTCATCTACCATATGAGGACATGGGGGCTCGAAGAGGTCACTGAGTTTGCCCAGGACACACAGCTGTTACGGCAGAGCCAGCAAAGACACCCAGATCCTACATGGGTCTTGGTCCTGAGTGCTTCTCCACAGCCCTGCCTGATGACAGCGCCTCTTAGTTTACATAGTTCTTCTGCATCTGTTGATACTAGGTGTGCCCCTGGGTGGGTGGTAGCAGGATCTGGGGGTGCCTGGGGCTGCAGTCTAGCCCATGCCAAGTAGCCAAGCTTGAACCAGACGCCCGCATACTTGCAGAAGGGGTGCCTTTTTCTAATTAAGATGCAAGTGTGGGCTAGTCTTGGTCCTGGTCAAAACAACTGATTCTCACCACAACCCTCAGAATTGACAGAACAGTTAGGATTACTCCAATTTCACTAAACACAAAGCCCCAAAGACTCACATTGGGTAAATGATTTAAGTTTTTTTTTTTTTTAAGTTTATGTTTTTACTTATTTTGAGACAGAGAGAGAAACAGAGAGAGGAGTGAGGGCGGAGGAGGAGGAGAGACAGGAGAGAAAGAATCCCAAGCAGGCTCCGCACTGTCAGGGCAGAGCCCGACTCAGGGCTCAATCCCATGAACTGCAAGATCATGACGGAGCCAAAACCAAGAGTTGAACACTTAACCAACTGAGCCACCCAGGCTCCCTGGGTAACTGATTTATCTTAAGCGAGAAATGAATTGGTGAGAAAAGATGCAGTTGAAGGAGGGAGTAGATTCCAGGCTGAGCAGGTTTCATTTGAGGCAAAAGGCAACAGGGGACTGTAAGACATATATAAACCAGGCCACACATTTGATTTTGACAGAGTAAAATGATGTCATGGCTGTTACCTGGGATAAATTGCCCTGGGCAGCTAGATGCTTTCCCCCCAGCTAAATCATTTCTCCTCCAGAATTTAGGTTCTTCTCTTCATTTGGATCAGACCTTTGGAGACACCTTTGTTTCCCCTGAGAGGTAAATATATAATCACCAGTGTTTAAAAAGAGTGAATCTGAGAGCAATTTTCCCTTCACCTTACTGCCTTTCACAATTGAACTTTATAGACCTCTTTTAATTAGAGAATTGTAATTACTGTTGTTACTATCTTGAGAGTATCAAGGCCCAGGATTTTTCAGAGTTCTTCTGAGCTGCAGTATCTATAACCTTACCTTCCCGAGAAATACATAAAGCAGATCTTTCAGATGTAAGGGATCCATAGAGGTTTACCCTTCCTGGGTGAGTTTAGCAATTCTTCTGGGATTTACAAGCTTTACAAGAATCCTTATTTTAAAAACAACAACAACAAAAAAGCGTTGGTTAAGAACCAACTCATCCTGGTTCCATGACAGCCAAATGGTTAGGCATTTAAAGATGAAACCAAAACCTCCAAGAGACTGGCCCTGAGAAATGCAATTTGAAAATAAGGACTCTGGTCAAATCTTTGGAAAATTCTAGATACTATACCTCTTCTTTGGAGAATCACAATACTTCCCTGTATTAATGTAGGTAAGAAATGTTTTTAATTTTCACAAATTTATTGTTTCCCATATTTAGCTGAGATAAGAAATACACCATTAACAAAACCTTTATTTTTCTCATTTCTCATTTATTAATATCCTGATGAACAAGAGTTCTATGGAACAGAAATGTTGGACCGTGGCCATGGATAAATTTGGGTATGAATAGCTAATTCTCTATTTGAACTCAGAGCTATTTCTAGTCACTGAGCCCGGGGCTGGAGGGACAGTGACAGGAAATGGACCACGAATGGCCAACCTCTCTTCCTGAGAGGAGCAACAGCAGTGTTTAAACCTCAGTGGTGTTTTGTGTGTTTGAAATGAGGAGTGTGAGGCTGAGCAGACAGGGTTCTGTTCTCCCTTCCTCTTCAACCCAAGCAGCTCTGCTTTGATCTGTCTGAGATATTGAGGTTTCTTGTAAGGTCTCATTAGAAAAATTTAAAACGCTCCAGTGGCAAAATGAAAACAAAAAAACTTAAAAAGCCAACAATAAAAAATAAAGCAAAATGGGTAGTAGCATTAAGGAAACCCATTCATGAAGCAAACGAATATAGACGTCACAAATACTTTCTATGGCCTTCCGTAGTCACTTAACCTCTCTGAGACTTGGTGCTATGAACTGAATGTTTGTGTCTCCCTAAAAACCAAAAACCAACCTCCCCCCCCAAAAAAACCCGAAAAGACACTATTTGAAGCACTAACCCCCAATGTCATGGTATTGGAGGTGTGGCTTTTGGGAGGTGATTAGTTCAGATGAGGTCATCGGGTAGAGCCCCCATGATGGGATTAATGCCCTTATAAGAAGAAAAAGAGACCAGAACTCACTCTGACCCATGAGGATACAGCAAGAACATGGTCATCTACAAAGTAGGAAGTGGGCCCTCACTAGATACCAAATCTTCGGGCACTTTGATCTTGGACTTCCCAGCCTCCAGAAACTGTGAGAAATAAATGCTTGATGTTTAAGCCACTCAGTCTATGGCATTTTGTTATAGCATCCTGAATGAAGACACTTGGTCTTTCTATCTGTGAAACGGGAATAATAATACTATAAGGATCAAAAAATATTTTTGGAAAAAACCCAGAAGCTCTATACTAGATTTAAGGTAGAAAGGGAGAAAATAGAGGAGGATGGAAGAGAAAGCAAATATTTAAAGTATTTTGGCTGCCTATCACCCGAATCCCCAACGTGTATTCTGGGGACATCACCACTTTGTGTTTGGTAGGAGGCTAATTGGGTGTTTCCTCTGGAATTTAATATTGGAGTGAATGACATAGAGAAGTCTGGACAGGTTAGGGCTCATTTTAGAGGTGATGGCAACCACTGTCCAGGGACAACAGTACCAGCCACGGCACAGGGTCCCCAGAGACGGCAGTGGCTGAGCTACACTCTTTATGTGACATGAGAGCTGGGCTGTGAGCTTCCTCTCTTCCCTACCTGGGTTCTGAGTCTGATTTTCTGACCTTTTCACAGGATCTGTGAGCTTTTTTATATTTTTCCATTTAATTCCTCAAAGCTGAGATGAGTCAGAACTCTTTAAGCCAGAGCCGTGACAGGCACAGACAGTGGCATATCAGAGTGGGATGCGGGGCAGGCTAGGCTAGTAACAGCGTTAAGAGATGTTAAGGCTCTCTACTCGAATTTGACTTACGGGGAATAAGAAAACTAGAACCTCTGTTTGGGTCCTACTGTTGCCAAGTCTAGAAGATATCTCATCAGAGGGCAGCTTTTCTGTCCCCTGTTATTTATAATTTTTGTTAAATAATCAAGCAGAAACTTATAGAATACCTTTTTATTTTAAACTTCTCCCTGTGTTTAGTATCTAACGAAAATCCATCTTTTAAGATGTCTAAAACCAAATTAGAAGGGAACAAATGACAGCAGAGTAATATAGACAATGGCAGTGCCAGAGAACATGATACAAAAGAAAGATAATATGCGTGACAAATTGTCTGTCAGAATTCTAACCCAAATAGCCCTTGACTACTGGGGATCCACTGAGCTCATTTCCATCTTGCTGCAAGGCTAAGCCTTGCCTTTTTCTGTTGAATGCCCAGAGGAAGAATAAGAATACCACTGCAGTTAAGATTTGTCTGAAGGACCCTCAAGGTTACCTTCATGGACAGGCACAGTCATGAATCTGGTGCCATTTGCACAGAACCCCTTAGAGATTTGGGGGTGTCTCTGCCCCCTCATCTGTATTTCTAGAGAAGTCACCTCACTCTACATTTAAAATTCAGTGTTAGATGAAGCCAGCTGTGAATTTTCATGTCTAGCTTATCTGTGTACCTCAGAGAACTATCAAAAAAAGCCTAAAACTGCTCCATGGCCTGTGATATTTTTATAAAGAATATGGAAAAGGGCAGACAGTAGCATCACCATATTGACTTGGAAACTTCTAGTAGTGAAGAGTCTCTTCAAACGGCTCATTCTGTAATAGCTCAGCGCCTCATGGCATTGAGTTCCTCTGGCCAACAGAGATAACTGAAATTCTTGGCTAGTGGCCCATTGGCACCTCCACCCTAAGGAGCCAACATTCTAGATGAAATCAAAACAATGAGCTTACGGTTTGGCTGCTGCTTTGCTCTGATGGCTTCTAATGTTGTACATCACCTGCCATCGCCAGCAATAACTTGGTTGAGGTATTAAAGCCAAAAAAAAAAAAGCTAAAATAAAATCTTTAGGGTATTTTTAAACATTGAGTGTACTCATAACTGGGGGTGGTTTTATAGTCATTTCCTTAATGATATAGAAATACATACACCGGGTGCCTGGGTGGCTCCGTTGGTTAAAGATCTGACTCCGGCTGAAGTCATGATCTTGCGATTCGTGAGTTCGAGTCCCTCATCAGGTAAGCTCGAGCCCATTTTGGGTGAACACGAGCCCCACTTAGGATGAGCCCCACTTCTCTCTCTCTCTCTCTCTCTCTGCCCCTCACTCACTTGCACTCCCCCCTCAAAAAAAAATAAAAAAAAGAAATACATAACATCTGTTACAGTTTGGAGGATGATGCAGTCATGGCAGCAACAATAACAACAATAATAATAAGAGTCAGAGTTTATCGAGCACTTACTATGTGCCAGATGATATGCTTTGTAAAGGTTATAAACCTGTAATCCTTATAACAAGCAAGATAGGTGTTAATATTCCTATAAGTGAAGAGATCAAGACTCAGAGGTGTTATGTGATCCAAAGTCATATAGCTAGGAAATGTGAAACC
The DNA here is from genome assembly GCF_022079265.1 of Lynx rufus. Taxonomy (NCBI): domain Eukaryota; kingdom Metazoa; phylum Chordata; class Mammalia; order Carnivora; family Felidae; genus Lynx; species Lynx rufus. Next base: position 49,192,855 of record NW_025814831.1, read on the forward strand.
TAGATTTGCCTCGAGGTCCTGCTGCCTCTCAGGTCTTTGCTTTTATTTATTTATTTATTTATTTATTTATTTATTTATTTACTTATTTATTTATTGGGGGTAAAATCTGTTTTTATTTTTTATTTATTTTATTTATTATTATTTTTTAATATAACTTATTGTTAAATTGGCTAACATACAGTGTGTAAAGTGTGCTCTTGGTTATAGGGGTAGATTCCCGTGGTTCATCGCTTACGTACAACACCCAGTGCTCATCCCAACAAGTGCCCTCCTCAATGCCCGTCACCCATTTTCCCCTGCCCCTGCCCCCATCAACCCTCAGTTTGTTAAGAGTCTCTTATGGTTTGCCTCCCTCCCTCTTTGCTTTTAATCCCTCTCAGACCGGCGTCAGAAGCAGACAGTTTACTTTTGAAACTTTAACTAGGTGAACTCCAGGATAGGGTGGTCTACTGAATTTGAGAGTTCTTGGGTGAAAGCTGGATGGCCTGATCACAATTTTATGTCATAAGTTTGCATGAAAATAGAGAAAGGGATCATTTTCCCCTGAAAACAAACTTGGGTTGTGTGTGTGTATGTGTGACGGTGAAAGGTGGCTTACTAGGCAGGGACTCAGATGTGATGGGGAGCAGGGGCGCAGGATGCCCTTTGCTGGAGAAGCCAAGGGGGCTTCCTGTGGTGAACAAAACCCTCTAAGTTTACAACAGCAGCCCCAGGGAGTGGAGTGCCTGGTGGGAAGGAAGAGCTTCATCTCTCCAGGCCGTCACAGAGACAGAACACTCTGGAATCACAATGGAGCAGAGTGGAATCACAGAAGAGCAACAATCACAGCTACCGCTTATTCTAAGTACTATTCTAAGTGCTTTACATGGATCAATTAATTTGCACTCACATTAGTGCTAGGAGGTTAAGTACTGATCACAGGGTCATTTTATGGACAAGGAAACTGAGTCACAAAGAACTTAAACAATCTGTCAAAGTCACACAAGTATAGAGCTGCAGAGTAGGATCCAAACTTGGGCCATTTGCTGTCAGAACCTACACCCTTTACCATTATTCTGCTCAACCTTTGAGGGGAGTGAACACACATGAGGCAGACTGGCAGCAGAAGAAACCACCACACAGAAGGCCAGGATGGAGCAGACAATGCATGTCAAAGCATTTCATCTCAGTCTTGGCAAGAACTTTCTCCCACACTGATGATGGTGGTAACCGCTCAGCAGCAAAATTGCAGAGAGCCTTGGGATCTAATCACCATGTTATAGAAGGTGCCGTATGGACGAGGTATAAGTCACCTCTCTCTCACAGGTACTAAACCCAGACTGATGATCTCTCTGCCCAAGTGGCATCTTTGTCCACTTTCCCTATTTCTGTCAAAGCTGGTCAACTTGGAGGCACCCTGACCCGTTCCCTTCCTTCATCAGTGACACCCATCTCCACCGAGCACAGGCCTCGTATGTTCACCTGGGTTTTGCACTAATCCCTCACGGGTCACCTGCTTCTGTCTCTCCGTTCTAAGCTGAACCAAATGCCTCTCCTAGGGGAACCTTCCAGAGTTCCAGGCCTGAAACATTAGAAACAGCATTAAATGATGAATCGGGACAGCTCTGCCCTGTCCTAGCTCTGCCACTAGGTAAGTGACACTGACAATCATTTCAACCCTTTGGATCTTTGGATTCCATAATCACCAAGGAAGGAGTTGGAAGTGATGCTCTCCAAGGTACATTCCAGAGCTGTAATTACATCAGTCATGCATGAGCCAGGTTTTGGCTCTTACACTTGCCTATGGATTTCTGTTTGAACTTTTAGGCCTCGTGCTCAAAGCCCTATATAAAAATGTTCTCATTCCATTTTGTAGGCTAGTCATTCCTCCTATCATACTGTATTCATTTCCAAGTCCCAGTTTTTCTTCTCGCCGTCCTTGCTTCCCAAGAAAGTCCAAGTCTTCCCTCTACACTGTACACCATCATGGACACTGTCCATGGAAGATCTGGTCTGGAAAAGCTGAGGGGGCTTCCTATGGTGAACGAAACCTGCTAAGGTTACAATAGCAACCACAGGCAGTGGAGTGCCTGGTGGGAAGGAAGAGCTCCACCTCTCCGGGCTGTCATAGAGAAGAAACACTCTGGAACCATAAGGGGCAGCTTCTCTGAGTGTTTTTTCTCTATCTGGTCTTGAGAAGCTGAGGGGGCTTCCTACAGTGAACGAAAGCTGCTGCAACATTTAATTCTACACTGAATATATGTACAATGGTAGACTGTGGCCAAAGAGCCTGGACTCGGGGGCCAGACTGCCTGGATTCATATCCTGGCTCTGCTATTTACCAGCTACTAGTTAATCACTCTGTGCTTCAGTTTTACCACCTATAAAATGGGATCATTAAAGGGGCTGCTTGGCAAGATCGTTGTGAGGATTGATACATGTAAAACGCATAAAGAGTTTCTGGTACCTAGAAAATGCTATGTAAATATCATCTATTATTATTATCACAACTAAATTTCACATACTTTAAATAACTCTTAAATAACCCATGTCGATATTGCCTCCCCAAGCAAATAGCAAGGATCTTCACCATTTTCTATTTTTTTCATGTCTTAGCAAACGATTGGTTCTTAATAAATGCTTTGAGGGGTGCCTGGGTGGCTTAGTTGGTTAAACACCTGACTCTTGATTTCGGCTCAGGTTATGACCTCATGGTTCGTGAGTTCCAGCCTGTGTTGGTCTCTGTGCTAACGGTGCGGGGCCTGCTTGGGATTCTCTCTCTCCCTCTCTCTCTGCCCCTGCTTTGCTCATGTGTGCTCGTGCTCTCTCTTTTTCTCTCAAAATAAATAAATAAACTTAAAAAAATGCTTTGAATGAGGGTATGAATTAAGTAAATGAGTAAACAAATGAGTGAGATACCGTCCAGCCTCAACAGGAGGGAGAAGCAGGTATGAAATCTATTTTATGTAATTCTGGAGGAAAGAGCCCAAATATATACAGGACTTCTTTCATGTACCACATCATAGTTTACTTGGTTGCAAAGGATGAATATCATACTGTAGCTGTTTTGCAGGAGGACACCAGAGCAGGAAAAATACAATGAGAACAAATATCAACCTAATATTGGTTCCCTATCAGCAGGCATTTTTAACTTTAGGAAGAGTTGGTTCCTAGGAAGAAGAACCACATTTATTCATTATGAGAACCAAAACATAGGGGAGAAAACAATGCACGTGTAGGAATTAAAAAACTATAGCTGTTATTTTTATTTTTATTTTTATTTTTATTTTTATTTTTATTTATTTATTTTTTTATTAAAAAAATTTTGTAACACTTATTTATTTTTGAGACAGAGGGAGACAGAGCATGAACGAGGGAGGGTCAGAGAGAGGGAGACACAGAATCCGAAACAGGCTCCAGGCTCTGAGCCATCAGCACAGAGCCCGACAGGGGGCTCAAACTCACGGACCGCGAGATCATGACCTGAGCCCAAGTCGGCCGCTTAACCAACAGAGCCACCCAGGTGCCCCATAGCTGTTATTTTTAACAACATATTTCTTGAAGAAAAAAAAAAGTTTTCCTTTTGCTACTAACTACCCAAATTTCAAATTGAGGAGTCTATTTCAGATCAATAAGGGCCCGTCTGTCACTAGATCATTAGAAGAACATTAGCAGAGAGTTGACACAATAGTGTCCACACTAGCAGTGGATGGACGACAGGGTAAAACAGGGAGGATTTGGTGCCTGGGGTGGGCACATGTCTTCTTCCAAACAAACACCTGAAGGCAGGCAGTGGGGACCTACATGATACATCACAACTTAAACCATTTTGGTTTGGCCAACCAAGATGTGTATGATGTAAACAAACAATAAAGACCCTGCATCTGCAACCACTAGCTTCTCCTTAAGGTCTTGGTTTCTTTCTGAATCTTTATGGCCAAACTGTGAGAGTTGGAAATGAGAATTTGTAACGGATTTACTGACACTATATAATTCCATACATAAGAATATGAAAATCTTCTGAAAATGTATATGGGTGCCACTACGTTGAGAAGTTATTACAGGACAGGAGAGAAAGTAAAAAATACGTGTGGAATAAAATGGTAAAAATGCCCTTATTTCATCAACTCATCTTTTTACTTATTTTATTGTGAATTCTAAATGTGTCCAGATGAAATGTGTTTATTTGGCCTTGAAACTTCTCAATAATGTACTGAAGGGGCATTTCATGAATGCTAGGCAATACAAATTTCCTATAAAGCAACGAAGCTTCCTTAAGAAGTGCTCTGGAAGAAGCCTGGGTGGCTCAGTTGGTTAAGTGTCCGACTTCAGCTCAGGTCATGATTTCACATTCCATGAGTTCCAGCCCCGCATCAGGCTCTGTGCTGACAGCTCAGAGTGTGGAGCCTGTTTCAGATTCTGTGTCTCCTTCTCTCTCTCTCTCTGCCCCTCTCCCACTTGCATTCTGTCTCTGTCTCTCTCAAAAATAAATAAACATGAAAAAAAATTTAAAAAAAGAAGTGCTCTGGAAGGAAAATTTCTCAGAGTTTTGTTACATTTCTCATCACCAAGTCAAACCAAATGCCATTGCCAGGTTGAACAGGAAGACGGTTGTAACAGCAAATTCCACATTCCATTGAAGGTGAGATGACATATATATATATATATATATATATATATATATATTGTGTTTTTCAGACCAAGCATGATTCTTAAGGTACTTCCTGTTTATAAATTGATCTCACAGGTGATCTAGACCAAGGTGTACTTAGCAGTGGTACGGGGCGGTGGGAAGGCTTGGAGCATCTTAATGCCTTTGGAAGACATGTGAGGTCTAGAGCCATAGAATGGGCTGGTTACAATTCCTGAGGTGAAAATATAGCAAAACTTCAACGTAATAAGTGTACTCATCACAGAGAAGATAAGGTCATCTAATGGCTGTAACTCATCAAGTGGGATGGTCAGTGGGCCAATATCTAAGCTGTCTTGGTGGACAAGGTTCTTGATTTCATCCTGGTCTCTCATGATTGATGACCTATCTCAAAAACAAAGAAAAACAATTCTCCTTTCTGCCCTATCCCCTAAAACCCCAAACATTAACTCTGATACCTCTTTCTTGAGAACATTAGAGAATATGACAAACTGTCAGAGAACAACAAAGACTTCCACTTTGATCAGCAGAATAACATATTCACAAATACTTACTGAGCCCTATGTTGGGTGCTTGAACTAGACAAGTAAATAAGACACAGTTCCTGCTCGAAAGGAGCTCATAGTCTACTAAGATAAGGCTTTGTGTCTCAAATGGAACATGCATGGCCAGCTGAGGCTTCATATCCATAGTAGAGGATATTTTTTAAAGTCTTTCACCTGTGATGGTTCTCATAAGATAATCTGTTACTTTATGTCTTTGGGGATGAAATTATTTTCATACTACATATAGTTGTTTGGCTTAAACCTCACACATTTAATGAAAAAAAATCATTTCCAGGCTAGAATGATATATACGTTTCTTTTGCTCAGCACAAGCACGGGGTAGACTCTTTGAATCTTAACAACACAGTAAAATGTGATGTCAAGAATTTGGCAAGTATCTAGAGAAAATCAACTTAACTTTAACTTTCCATTTTTATTGCCCCCTCACAAAACGGACCAGAAGAGATACAGACATATAAACTTACTGATTTACATCTTTCAAAATATTGTGTTTTTCTACAGTGTATTAGTTTTAAGTGTTTTACATCGTTCCTTAACCCATACGGAAATGCACTGTACATGTTTCCAGAACATGAGAATTCCTCTAGATGGGGGGAAGAAAAGAGAATGTTTATAAAACTTCCTAGAGAAGACTCACTTTGTTTAATCCCCTCTAGACTGTGAGCAACCTGGGGTTGAGGAACACCTTCCTCATCTCTGTCACTTTGCATCTTCTTCAAGGCCTGGGTTATGGTAGGTGCTCCCAAAACATCTGTTGAATGAATGGATCGAAGAATATCTACATCTTGAAGAAGGAGGTAATAAGTAAAGAAAGATGGGGAGAGGCTGAGGAAGAGGGAAGAAGCATTTACACAATTTAGGAAGTATGGGAAGATGTGTGTACAAGGAACAGTGGCAAGTGACGCTGATAAAGTCGATTGGGGAGATTGCAGAGTCTCTCTGCAGCCACACTGGGAAAGACATCTTCTTTCTATTCTATTATGATCGGCAGGTTATCATTGTTTCTTTTTCTAAAAAAATTTTTTTTCAACGTTTATTTTTGGGACAGAGAGAGACAGAGCATGAACGTGGGAGGGGCAGAGAGAGAGGGAGACACAGAATCGGAAACAGGCTCCAGGCTCTGAGCCATCAGCCCAGAGCCTGACGCGGGGCTCGAACTCACGGACCGCGAGATCGCCACCTGGCTGAAGTCGGACGCTTAACCGACTGCTCCACCCAGGCACCCCCAGGTTATCATTGTTTCATGTTTTCCTTTATTTAGTTTTTGAAGGCCACACTAGCTCAAGCCCCATTAATACATTGTCATTTGGTCCCTATATTAATTTATGGGAAAAAGAAGCATGCCTTCTGGAGCCACCGTGTAAGGCTGAGCAGTCTGTGCACTGCACAATTCCTGGGAACTTGCAGTTCAATGTGTGGCAGCCCAGTGCTCCCTTAATCTCCCTGTATGTATAATGGAATACATTTACAAATTTATAAACATCCTGAGAAATACAACATGTTTGGAAGATACTTTTTTTTTTTTAACATTTTATTTATTTTTGAGACAGAGAGAGACAGAGAATGAACGGGGGAGGGGCAGAGAGAGAGGGAGACACAGAATCGGAAGCAGGGTCCAGGCTCTGAGCTATCAGCCCAGAGCCTGACGCGGGGCGGGAACTCACGGACCTCGAGATCATGACCTGAGCTGAAGTTGGACGCTTAACCGACTGAGCCACCCAGGTGCCCCTGGAAGATACTTTTAACAAACCTCTTTACCTGTTCCTTAAAGCAAACGATTCTTCTATTTTCCCCAGTTGTGAGAGCTATACTGTAAAAACAGATGTTTGTTTTTGTATGTGTGTTGCTTCCACATTCTAACTCTCAGTGATTAAGGGCTACCTGCTTGGAACTCTTCCATACTGGATGGAGTTCTGTTGTTGGAATGCATGGGTTCTAATCCTGGCTCCATCACTTAGTGTGTAATCTTGTGCAAGCTACTTAGTTTCTCTGTGCCTCAGTTTCCTTAGTTACAAAACAGGAGTAATAAGAGCTCCCACCATATAGGGCTGATGTAAGAAAGAATTGAAATAATCTATGTTAAGTGCTTAGCACAGTGATTGGAACATAGGGAGTTCTCATAGGTGTTAGCAATTATTATTATTGCCAGTACTGGACTACCAGGTTTGGCCTGCTAGGCAGAGCTCCTCCTGAGCCCCTAGAGCTGGGACTGCCCAGCTAGGGCCTTCCCCTTTCCAATGAGCAGGCAGGTATCAAATGTTCTTCCCAGGCTACTCATTCCATGAGAGTTAGCCAGACCATCCCCAGCTGCAGGTTGATATACCACACACACACACACACACACACACACACACACACACACACTCTAAGCACACATACTTCCTCTCTATTCTAAGAACTGCCAACAACAATGCTATAGAATCGAGATGTTGCTGCCATCCCCATATCTTTTTTTCCAGATGAGCCCATTCAAACATAATTGTTAGATCTGAGAGGAAACCCAAGAGACACAAAACGTTTCATGGCTAACAGCAACAGAATGATAGGTTTTGGCAAAGGATGACCACCAGAAAGGAGAGAGAAAACAGATTTTGTTGTTTTTGGTGGTGGTGAGCGTGTGCATGTGTCAGATGGTAAATAGAGTGGGGGATATGTAAGACTTGGAAAGTGACATGGAAATCGATGATCAAGTTGGTGTTGGGGGGAATCTAGGGTCAGACAGACAATTAGAGAGGGGAAAGTTCACTGGCAAGGTGAAGGTGAAGGTGAAGGTGAACCATAAGGACCAGGGGATCAGAACACTTACTTTCTCATTTAATCATTTACTTGTTCATTTGGAAAATTGTTACAGAGTAGTGACTACATGCTGAGATGTGTCAGATGCAGGCAATCAGTAGAGAACAAGTGTTCCTACCTTCATGGAGCTTATAGTCTAATCTAGACAAAAAGCACATTCTCAGTGAGAGGTTGTATCCTAGAAGTAAGAGCAAAGCATTATGGAGGTTAGGGGTAGTATGTGGCCTGTTGCAGTGCTTTGGAGAAAAGCACTGTTGTTCCTGGTGCTTTCCGGGAACAATAGTATGGCTGAGGTGCATCATGGGAGTGGAGCAAGATGAGGGCGAAAAAGTAAACAGGAGAAATACCAGAAAGAACTTCTTAGAATCAAAGGTTAAAGAGTTTGTTCTTGATTTTAGGGTGCTCTGCTATGTAAGACTTGAATATTACTCAGATCTCAAGGACTGGAATCTAGGGAGGGAAACCGAGTGGCCATTTTCTTAAAAATGACATAATATATGAATAAAAGCTCAGCTGAGAATATTTGTTGGACAGGCCTTCCTCCCTTATGTTGTCATGAGAGCTGAAGGACCATCCCTGCCTAGAGCGGAGCATTCTCCAAAGACGAGTGAACATCTTCCGCCCTTCCCAGCACCTCTCCCACTTTATAGCGAGCCTTGTGGCAGCCCTTATGTTTGCTGTGGGTGAGTTTCATAAGGCCATAAAGAAGAAAAGGAAGCTTATCACTTATTACCTTCATGTAGCCATGTTCTAATTCCTTAGCTTGGCGTTCAAGAACATCCAACCTCTTCTTTTAATTTTTTTTAATGTTTTTTTTTTTGGAGGAGAGAGAGACAGAGCATGAGTGGGGGAAGAGCAGAGAGAGGGGGAGACACAGAATTCGAAGCAGGCTCCAGGCTCTGAGCTGTCAGCACAGAGCCTGCTGCAGGGCTCGAACTCACGAACCATGAGATCATGACCCGAGCCGAAGTCAGACGCTTAACCGACTGAGCCACCCAGGCATCCCTCATCCAACCCTTTCTAACTGTGCTCTTACAACTCCCCTGCACGAATCCTCTTTTCCAGTCAAATGAGTCTCAAACACTCCATGTACTTCCCTGCTTTGGTGCCTCTGATCCTGTCCTTTTAAGAGCTTAGCCCTTCTCACACTCAGTTTCCTCATATGTAAATTGGTGATAATAATACCTTTATTCAGCATGTTATATGGATCATGTGTCTCAAAGTACCTATCACAGTGCCTGGCATGAAAACACTGTTTGACACACGTGAGAAGCTGCCAATTTCAGGTTCTAGATCCTTGTCCGTATGTCACAAACTTCAATACTGAAATGTTTTCAGGCTTGGGTAGGAGATGGGCACTGGGAACTGGAGTAGACTGGAAAGGGCAGGCCCGTCAATAAGCATGCAAGGAAACAAACACAAAAACTAAAAACACAAAAAATGAAAATAAAAACAACAAAAAAACATGTCTGGAACCTCATTTGGCTCAAGCCTACCATTTATTTTGCAAACACTTTGACTTTTGCCTCCTTACTTTAGGTTATAAATATCCTTCCTTTTGTACTTCTCTTTCATCCACCCTACGTGCCACTTATTTTTCACTTCATATTCTTTGTAGCATTACTGATATTTCAGTGTACATTTTGTGACTTTCAGAACCACAATGAGAATGAAGTCAAGCTACATATGTAAGGTGTCGAGTGCCTAGCACATACGTTTTAGCTTTATTGTTTTGAATAATAATAATCATGACCATAGAAATCTCTTAAATTCAGGGGCGCCTGGGTGGCTCAGTCGATTAAGCGGCCGACTTCGGCTCAGGTCATGATCTCACATGATCTCACTCAGGTCATGAGTTCGAGTCCCGTGTCGGGCTCTGTGCTGACAGCTCAGAGCCTGGAGCCTGTTTCAGATTCTGTCTCCCTCTCTCTGACCCTCCCCCGTTCATGCTCTGTCTCTCTCTGTCTCAAAAATAAATAAACGTTTAAAAAAAAAGTTTAAAAAAAAAAAAAGAAATCTCTTAAATTCAGAGACCAGGTCTCTAAGACTTCCAAGAATCTCTTTCCTGCTTGTTGACTTGGTGAAGAATAATAATAACAATAATAATGACTACTAATTAAATGGTTGTCCACATGACAGGACCTGTTCTGAGTACTATGCATGCCTGAACTGATTTCTGCTCATGATAACCCTTGAGGTAGGCTCTGTTAGTATCATATAATATCATATGGTAGAAATAAGAAAACGGACGCATCAAAAGATAAGTAACCAGCCAAGTTTTGCAGGTGGGAAGTAACAGAGTTGGGATTTGAACCGGTTGGGCTGGCCCCACAGCCCATGTACTAAACTACTGGACTGTATTCACTCTCTGACCAAGTTCTATTCATCCTTAAAGGCCCAGATCACATGCTACCTCCTCTCCAGCTTCCCATACAGAGTTGGCTGAGTTACTCCAACTTCTGTACTCCCCCTGCACTTTGAATATACCTCCCCTGTAGCAACGTTCACAGTGAATATTATTTATGTGTGTGTTTATCTGTATGTGAGTTTCTTAAGGAATAATCTGTAAATTACTCATTGTTATACACTTTGCAGAGGGCTTGGCACATAATTGATAAGTAAAAATATGTGTTGAAATTTAATGGAGCTAGTAGGACATCAGCAAAATTTGATGTCCATGATGGTGGTAGCTATGAGATCGAACATGGGTGAATGGAAATTTCAAGTGAAAAGAAACAGTGCTAAGTTATTGGCTGTTTTGCTATGGTTTTTTACAGTATTGCTGCTGTTGTTTTTGTCCTTTTCTGGGTTGGAGTGGCTAACATGACTCCTAGCTAAGATGTCTCACTAACTGGAGGCCTCCTAGTCCCTTTTAGTTACATGTCTTTCCACCCCAACCCTTCTGAGGAATTATCAGTTCATGGCAGGTGTGACTGCCCTGTGAAAGCCACAGAAGAAATAAGCAATACTGAAATGTATGCCACTTAGCAACTATTAATATTTCACCAGAGGTTACATAAACAAGCTAAAAGAATGACTGAAGGTACCCCACCTCAATGTGAGCCAAGGACCCATATTTTATCATAACAATGCCTTCCGTAGTACTTTAAAATTTATAATCCTTTCCCTTCCATTACTTCATCTGATTCTTACCATAGCTCATTGGAATAGGCAGGAGAATCTCAAGGAATGAAAGACACTTGCCTCATGTTCATGGCCAGTGCAAGATGGAACCAAGACAAGGACCTGTTTTCCATACAACATGTACACAACAGGCCAAACAAGATGGTCAAAGTAACTAATTTGATATTGGGACACTCCTGTCCCCAGCGTGCATAGATCTGTACTGTTACGGGCTCTGAAGACAGGGAAGGTTTTGCAGATGGTGGAAAATGGAAACACTGAGAACTGGGCCAAGAGATAATATGCTGGGGTTCAAAGAAAAGATGGAGTTTGTTAGTTTAGGGGTGGAAGGACGTATTGGGTGATGTTTACTTATGGAGCGCAGAAACAAGGTCTGTCACAGGAGATAATATGTTGAATTTTATAGGATAAAGATTTTAAAAAGCAGTCTGCTTCAAAAGAAGAGATGAGATAGGCATGTGTAAAGCTAGAAGACAGAGGAATTTTCAGTCGGTGTGAATGGACTTGGCAAACTACATTATGTTTAATGTCCCTATGTGTGCTTTTAAAGAATTCTTCCTCCCTATGTCACTGTCCCTCCTACTAAAAGATACATCAGATTCTTTGTACCTGTTCTCATCTCATTCCCCTGTTCCCACCTATTCTGGGTTTACTGTCAGTCCCACAGGAATGTGGAGACATTCAGAAACAGGAAATGATCAGAAGGGCTCCTTTGATGCTGGCACATACACTTGCCTTGTGCTTCCTCATGCTTTGTCCCTGTGGTTCCTGCAGACTCCATGCACCCTGGTGTCAGAGACTCTTCCTACAAATCGTCTTCCTGTGTCTTGGGTGTCAAGCCTGCCCTGATCTTTGAATTATTTTGACTCCCCTTTATCTCTCATATGCTGGCTGCTCCTCTCCCCACCGCTGACCACAGGGCTCAAGCTGGATTTGTTCTGGCTCATGGTCACACTTGATGGCCGGTGACTGCCTGGTGCTGACAGGCACCTGGTGCTCCAGTGCATATCTATTTTCTTAAAAAATGTGTGACCATAGCTGAAACTGGCTGAAATAGGGTGACATTTGCCTCATTTGGGAATATCTACTGATAGGTTCACGTTCGCAAGGATACAGCTCATGTCCATGAGCTCTTGCTGGTTGAGACAGAGAGAGAAAGAGAGAGAAGAGAAGAGAAGAGAAGAGAAGAGAAGAGAAGAGAAGAGAAGAGAAGGGAAGGGAAGGGAAGGGAAGGGAAGGGAAGGGAAGGGAAGGGAAGGGAAGGGAAGGGAAGGGAGGGAAGGGAAGGGAAGGGAAGGGAAGGGAAGGGAAGGGAAGGGAAGGGAAGGGAAGGGAAGGGAAGAGAAGAGAAGAGAAGAGAAGAGAAGAGAAGAGAAGAGAAGAGAAGAGAGGAGAAGAGAAGAGAAGAGGAGAGAAGAGGTTGAGTTCCAGACATCTGCAAATGAAAAATAAGGCAGAGACATAGCAAATTCCAAAGTGCAGCTGAAGGCACTGCAGTTTGGGCAGCTGAATCCCATTAAAAAATCATGTGAAAGCTCTATTCCTGCCATTGTGATGAAGAGGGAAAGCAAATGTCTGAGGGTTTCACAAAGAAAACAATTTGTGACTAGAAGACTTAAAGTTCTGTAAAATCTCATGAAAATGGAAACAGTTTGATGGGTACCCAGGAAGTCCATGGAGTATAGCCAGTACAGGGAGGTCACAGAAAGGTAATTCCACTCCCCTCAGCCAGGGAGCTATGGGAGAAGTCAAAGCCAGGTGGGCCCCTTCAGCTGACGTAAGACCAAAGACCTGACACACAAGGAGCGCAGACAAAGCTGTCTTTATAATCATAGCCTGTCTTTTACACAATCATTTCATGTCAGTAGAAAATTGACCTGAATTCTTTTCCTCCAAATTTTTATTTTAGATCATCTCTGGATCTTAAAATTAAAATTTAAGCCATATTTTAAAATTACATTAAGTAATAAATCTTAAGATGAAAATTTAAGCCATTCTCAGCTATAAACTAGAATTAATGGAAGTGTTCCTGGCAGCCATTTTGAGTAACTGGTGGGCATCATCTCTCTAGACACAGAAGAGTTATTTTTATAGGCTTCACAGTGTGTTGGAAAAAATCCACATTGGTCTTATATAAAAGCAATGGGTTTATATTTTATTTTAGGATTACAAAATCCATATAGATCTTAAAAAATACACACTTTTTTCCTAGGGTAGTTTTAAAGGTTTGGTGAATATTTATATTCTGCTTTTGCACATATACTGCCCTATATGCTTGGAATTCTTTGGGCCAATAAACTCCAGGGCACGTCCAGAAAAGGGAACTAGAAAGGCCAAGTGTAAGGGAGAATTATCACACCTTTCAGTCCAAAAAGATGAAGGCTGGAGGCAGAGAGGACTGATGCTTACTAAACCATAAAGAATAGGGTAGGGAGAGAACACCAAGGACTGTCCTCAAAATGAATCAAAGGTAGGTTTTGCATATATAAAAGAAAGCATGAAGCCACACAGTGGCTATTCATTCTATGGAAACCATTATCTAAAGAGATGTTTCAAGTAGAAAATAAAAAATAGGCTGGAGGATGATGAATTTAACAAGAGCTAAGCTAATGATTACGGGATTCTGGGAATGCCTCCTAGAAAGCAAACTTAGCTCCACACCACTCCTCCCACCTCCCACCCCCCATCCCCGCAAAGTATTCCTAGTTGTTAATTTACAGTAAAGCTACTTCATGAGAAAGACAACCAGGCCTGTGGTCTGAACTATAAGTGGAGATTCTTCTGTTCTTTTTGAGAATGACAGCTTTGGCATGTGGTCATCTGCCCTCAACCCTTGCCTCTTGTAAGGTAAAGTGGTCCACACTCCTGAATTTAATAACTTGGGTATAAAAAAGAGAAGACATGGGGACTTTCTTCATTACCATGATCTGAATACAAAAGACCAGCATGAGACTGGTTCAGCAGTAGCATCATGGGAAGTCAGTATGCCCCCAGAATTTCATTAATACACTTTATGTCTAATGTACAATTCCGTTCCATGGCTCACCTGAGATCTGGCTCTTCACAATATTTACTTTCTTGTAAAGTACTTAAGAAGAATAGCAGATTGATGTAGGAGGAGAGAATACCTATTTCACTTCCAGAAATCTCCTTTTCATCATCCCTCCCACCTCCCTTCTCCCTTGTCTCATACAGGCAGAAAGGATGATAAAAGGCACAGCAGGGTATTGGCATGAAATAATCCCCAGGGTGGGAGAGGGTGGGGAGGTGGTCCCTTCAGAATCCCAACACCCTGGGTCACCTCATTGGCCTGCTTTCCTTCTAGTGAGTGACTAGTTATGAGCCCCAGCAAGGGCATGTGAAAGCCCCAATTGAGAACACAGTAGGATTTAAGTAACCCATAAACCTGTTGTATACTCACTCCCTAGTCCGTCTTGGGCAGAAGCCTATCCATAGAACTAATCTTTCTCAGAAATAAAAGAGGGAAACCTCACTTATAGTTCCCAACTGCATCATTAATAAAAATAAGAGCCAATGTCTAGGTAGATCTCCTTCCATTAGATTATTTTATTATGGAGGAGTGCTGGTTATGGAAAAATCATATAAAATAACTTAAGAATCATGAGAAAAACGAGTCCTCTTATCTTCCCCCAAAAATGTACTATTAAATTTCAAATAGATCTGTAAGCCTTTGACTCTTCAACTGTGTATTAAAATGGAACAAAAGGACTCCTTTGAGGAGACAGAATTAAGCTTAGTTGATGGAAAGTAAAAACTCTTTGAAATTAAAGAGTTCCCTTTAAGGCCTTGGGGTTCTGAATTAAACTACATTCTCTTCTCAACCACCTTAGACATTTGTTTTTAATAAGTCTTTACAAAGTAAACAATTTAAAAAAGGACCTCAACTGTGTTTCTGACCAGCAAAATAAGTACAGATTCCAGATGTTTCTCATTTTTCTATGTCACTAATTCAAAGTCAGAAATCTCTTGTTTATTGGACATTTATTTAATCCTAATGTTTTATATACCTCTGTTCCAAGAATCTCCTTTCCTATCTCTGCATCCCTTCTCTCGCCAAAGTCATCTATTTGTTAGATTTATTAGTCATAAATCTATTTATATCAGTATCTATATAAGATATTAGGGAAATTTCCTTCTCCCGAAATCTTTAAAAATTGGATACATGTTGTGTTTTGTAAGTTGAATAGAGGTTAGGGAGGTAAATCACCTTTCAGAGTTCTCTTTATGCCTTCTGACTTCTGATGCCTGCACTTGGGTCATCCCGTTGGCCTTTTGGATTTTGCTCTAAAGGGCTGATAGGTATTAGAGGAACTAATTGCAGACACTACTCTGTGCTCTCCTAGCCCTACAGGTCGGCCATGGATGATGGATTTCTACACTCTATCATGTATTTAATTCTACCTGGCCCCATGCTGGAGTTCCAGCAATGGCCAAGGAATTAAGAGAGCAGAGAGCTGAAAACAGTAAATCTCCATGGAAAATATAATGTAGTAGTGGTTGGAATCATGCAAGGGAGATACACTTGATCTCTCCCCTTTGTGCTTGTTTTTAGTAGTATGAAGTCTAAGGTGACATTTTTGAATGTATAATTCTATTAATAATTTTTTAATCATAGCTAATATTTATCTAGCCAGGCACTGTGCTAAGTGCATCTAGATTATTTTCATTATTTCTTACAACAATACTAACAAGTAGATTCTTTCATTGTTTCCAGTTTACAAACGAGGAAACAGTCTTAGAGACTCCAATACCTACTTGCCCATGAAATATGCATGCTACAGAGAAGAAATCATGTAGATCTCTGCAAGGGAGGGATATCTTGAACAAAGGCGTTTTGGGGGCAGCATTTAGCAATCACTTCAGAATGACAGCATAATTCATAGATTAGCAGACATTCATAGGTATGCACAGGATTACACCAAATTACATTAAGGCTGGTGGTGAAATGGCTGCTGGGAAGCTATCAAGACTGGCTTCCAGAATTAGAGATAACAAATACTGTTCAGACCTCAAACATATCCTAAACACTACAAGAGAACATGAGCTCCTTTTGGACCACACAATCCTTGCAGATGACTTCAGAGGTGAAACTTCAACACTTGCAGCCCAGATAAAAATATTAACTTGTAAAGAGAATGTCCTACAGATATTAGGCATAAAAGGCAACTGTCTTAGAAAGTGGGCACCCTTTTCTAGATGTGTCTTATGTGACTACAGAGGTTTTCCTTCTAAAGCCTAAAAAAGGGATTTAAAAAAAGTTAATTAGTCGACAACTTCTACTGCATAGCTAATTTTGATGGAGTCCCATATTAGATAGCAATTAAGTTGTCATAAAGACAGTAATTACAGGTTTTAATGTAGTATGATTTTGTGAAGCAAACTTGAGCTTGCTAAATGAGTAATGGATGAACTTGCAGGAAGGAGGAAAATACAATGGAGAAAAGAAAGGAAGAAGAGACATCAAATCCATCAAATTCCATCAATCCAGAGGAGATATTTTCTGTTCCTTTGGTCCATAAAGCCCATCTAAAGCAGAGATTCTCAGACTTGTGTGTGCATCAGAAACACCTGGCAAGTTTGTTAAAGCACAAGGAAGGGCCCAAGAGTTTGCATTGCTAACAAGTTTCCAGGTGGCACTGATGCTGTTGGTGTGGGGACCAAACTGTCAGATCCACTAAAATAACTAGAGATCCTGCTGGACTTTTCCTAGTTCATATTCTAGACGTTTGTCCAGAGCTGACACATCTTTGGATTTTCTAAACTTGGGTTCCTTCACAACAAGCTTTTCAGGTTCACATTTAGTACTCCTTACCTGATGAAATTTGGTAGTTTCCAACCAGAAGAAGCCTCATGAGAAATAAAAAATGGATGTAAAGGCTGTTGAGAGAAATATAAGAGGCAATTAATAAAGGAAATCCAAATTACTCTGTCATTGTAATTAATAGTAACTTTTAGATAAACACCATTATCCCGAAGATATATTCATTGTATTTTCTGCATTTGCTTTTTATTAGCAACTTAAACAAATTTACAGATGAAGATGTAATTGGATCAACACAGTGACAACTAAAAAAAGACGTTTCATTATTTAGAAAATTCTATTGAATAGAAGGTGATAATTATATCAAAGATACAACTAAATTTTCTAAACAATGTTAACGTTTATTTTGACCCAAGTATTGTTTGCCTAAGTCGAGGCATTATTTTTAGTAACCAAAGCATTCTTTTTTTTTTTTTTTTTTTTGCATTCCAAAATCTACTTCCTAATGTAATGAGTCCTGTTTACTTGGTAATGTTTTTCTTTTTTTTTTTTAACTACTGAATAATATGCAGAAAATGATGAGAACTGCGAAGTATCTGAAAGGCACATAGGTCGTTTTGTGAAAATAAGGAGTATGGAGAGAGAAAACATTTTCAGTAAAAGTGCTCTGTGAGTATCTTTTCAGTATTTCCCAGTAAGGAAGAAAATACAATGCTTTTCTTTGGTCAGACAGTCAATTCACATCAGAACTGGTCTGTTCACTTTAGCCTTTGGATTCCCCCATCACATCGAGCTCAGCGGACTTAGGGATCCACAGGGGTATTGTTTCCACACTTCTCAACGTGCAAGTGGTACTGGCCAATTCAAACCAAACACTAGGCCCCCTCCCAGACACGTTTGTGGTTGCCCTGACACACATGCCTAGCTGTTCTGACTCTGAAGCCTGCTTCTGTTAGTGTAGAGATAACTTTAATGTCCAGCATACTGCAAAACTTGCTTGTGATGAGAGCCATCGCTTGGCCACCCATTGGGACAAAGATAGCGGTTGGTCATTTCTGGAGTTTCAGTGCTTGCTCCATTTCTCCTCCCAATGCACTCATTTCTGGATTAAGGTTGACTGCAGCTCATGATTCTGCTGCTTCAAATCGCTCTAAAATAGCCCAAGAAGTTCTGACTTGTGAATGTGAAACATGAGTTCGACCTTCTCTAAGTGAGCCTACCATTGTCTTACTGCCTAAACCAATGGCAGGTTTCCTGCAGACAAGAGTTGGCTCAGAAAACTTTTTGAAGTCAGGACTCACATAGGACCACATCACCTCCATTGGATAATATACATTCTACAATATTTTTATTCTAGAAAAGGCATGATGAACTCATAACTATTCTACTAACTGCTTTCTTCTTAAAAATTTATAGCAAGCCAGTGCTTCTCAGCTCAGCAGGGCACAGTGCCCACAGACTTGGATTTGTTCGCTTGCCTAGGCTAGAAATTCAGGAACGTCAAGATACTCAACTCATTTCTAGTATAACTATGTATTTGTGTGTCAGCAAAGGCTATCCTCTTTTTCCTTTACTGAAAAAAAAAAAACAACTGCAAATGTTTACTGAACTTTGAGTCTGGCATAAAAGAACTATTAGATTATGGTTTTTGTCCTGGAATTATTTATAATGAAGTCTTAATATAAGATCTGCACATGTCAAACAATTACAAACAAGGAGAAAGAGGACAGAGTTTATTGACCATGGACTGTTTAGTACAGACCATACAGATATATGATGTCAGAGAGTTGGGGACAACTTTAGGAAGTTGATTTAAGTGATTTAAGTGATTTAAGTTGATTTAAGTGATTTAAGTTGATTTAGAAATGATTAAAGTAGATTAAAGGATACATAAGATTTGTATAAAAAGATAAGTGGTCTTTCTCTGTGTTTTATTCAGAAAATGAATGCGCGCATTTATACTATTTAATCTCACTCACTAAATATCTTTATAGGGTGTCCAGAAACCTCAAAATGGTCACCAGTGGGCCAAAGAGCTTTTTACTTGACCATCACTTGCCATGTTTTCAAAGAAATTTGAACTAGTTACCAACATTAACAAGTTGAACGATTTTACATTAAAATGTATAGATTTAGATTTTCTCTTGACAATTGGACAGTCTATCAAAACCTGGGATATATTTCTGCCTGGTAACAATGAATTACAGTTGAGTAAAACCCACCCCCATTGGACGGGGCACTGACTTTCTGCTCTCCACTGCCCAAACAAATCCCCCTAACTTCTCTCACCTAACATGCTGTGCTCATGTAGATACCCTATCTGGCCTCTGTGGGCATTTGAGCTTATGACCCTGCTGTACGTTAATAGGGCCTCCCGCACAGGGAGCTGTGATATATGCTCCACTTCAACCAATTCGGTCACAATCAGTGATCCTGCCCTCTCAGCCTCACTTTAGAATGTCCAAGCAACTTACACACAGAAGGACACCTTATAAAATTGTTCTCAATCCACAGAGGAAAATATCATGGACAACGTACACAAAGAGTCGAACTTTGGATTCTGTAAGTACGCTGGTGATCATGATTCAAAATGTATGTTCTCTAGTGGAGGTTACCAGGCTGTGTTCACATACGAAGGATGGATGCTCCGTTAGCTCCTTCAGGTCACTTACTATAGGAAGATCCATGCAAAGAGCATGTTATGCATGAAAATTTGGAGTGAGATAGCAGATAAGTTGAGGTTGATTATTCTCTTCCAGAAAATTCACCTATTTCACAAAGAATTTTATTTAAGCAGAGTTGTTCCTATGTATTTGAGATATAGTCAGATCTACCTATAATGTAGCCCTGTGTGTCCCAAAGTAAGGCACATCTGTATGAATATTTACTGTGGACAACCAATTCCTTCTGGTATGCTCTGAGGAAATGTACAGAGCACCCAATGGTCGGGCAATGCAAGCAGCATGTGTTAGATCTAGAATGAGTTCCATACTTGTATTGGAACAGTCATTCATTTATTCACCTGGTCATCCCAAATGTGTTTACTTCTTTAGCCCAGCCCCGTGGGCTTTCTCTTGGCTCTTCTATTAACTAGCTCTGTGAACTTGTCGAAATCCATTAACCTGTCTCGGTTTTGGTTCCTCAGATGAGAAAGGCATATTAAATGATCTCTGAGGTCCCTAAAGATAAAACATGCCAAGTTTTCAGAAGAAGGTGCCTAGGGTAAAGGGAGGCAATCTGTTCTGACTTAGGAATCAGGCTGCAATCCTTTGCATGTAGACATCGCTGCCTAGCCTGCCAGTGTGCAGGCCAGGTGTGGTCTCATACCCAGCTTGTGCCCACCAGTAAGCCCACACTGGTGTTTCATATCCAGCTTCCTTTCTGTTTGGCCCTACAGTCTAATGGTAGATTCCGTGGGATTTCTGGTTCTGATATATACTTTATCACTGATGCTCATGTTCCCCTAGGAAGTCTTTTCCCTTTTTAGCTCAGTCTCATCTTGTTGACTTAGAGGATGAGATTTCATCCTCCTTCTTTGAGGCTACCTGGGAAGAGAAGAGGGGCCAACTTGTAATACCTCTTAAGATGGAAAAGTTATAGAAAACATTACATTAAATATTTGAATTGCCTACAATTTTAAGAAAAAAGGAAAGGAAATTCTGTGCTTTTTCTTATTTTTTATTCTTTTCGAATCTCACCTTTTCTTAGCAAAGATAGAGATTCTCCTATAAAATAGGTGTTGGGGCAAGAGAGCACGAAAGGAAAGGGTCTCTTTAGGGACCAGGCATCTGGGGGGCAGGAGTGGCTGATTCTAACTGTATCAGCCGATTATTTAGAGCAGAAGTCTGCCCCTGAAAGACCCTGGGGAGTTGTTGTCACTGCTACCCTCTTGCCCAGTGGATATTTTCTTTTATACTTTTATTTTTTTTAAGCAATAGATACTTATTGCAGAATAATTATATCTTCAAAATATAAATAAATCCTCTAAGCCACCCCAAGAGTTACACAGTTAACATTTTGATGTCTATACTTCCAACAAATATAAACATGTATATTATGTAGAGTTTTAAAAAAATGGGATAATATACGGGCTCCTAGATGACTCAGTCAGTTAAGTGTTTGGTTCTTGATTTCAACTCAGGTCATGATATGGTGCATGAGATTGAGCCTCATGTCAGGCTCTGTGCTGACAGCGTAGAGCCTGCTTGGGATTCTTTCACTCCTTCGCTCTCTGCCCCTACGCTGCTCACACTCTCTCTCTCTCCGTCTCAAAATAAATTTTTAAAAATGGGATAATATATTCATATACATATATATGTATGAACATATGTGTGTACACATTACATACGTATATACCATATGCATACTATATACGTATTTATATCATATAGACTATACACACATTATTTTGCAAACTTCTTACTTCACTTGATATGTTATAAAATTTTTTCTATTCCTGTAAATATGGAATTTCAAATAATTTGTAGTGAATGTATCATTCTCCATTGTGTTGGCGTATTACAATTTATGTAATCAGTCCTCTATAACTGAGCATTTAGACCTTTCTTCCCCCCATTACTAGTGTAATGCAGTTGGTGGAAAAAGTCTTTTTTTTCTTTTTTTTTTTAGAGAGAGGGCAAGAGCATGAGCAGGGGAGGGGGCAGAGGGAGAGGGAAAATGAGACAGAAAGAGAGAGAGACAGAGAGAGAGAGAGAGAGAGAGACAGAGACAGAGACAGAGAGAGAGAGAGAATCTCAAGCAGGCTCCACAGTCAGTGCGAAGCCTGATGGGGCTCGATCCCATGACCCTGGGATCATAACCTGAGCTGAAATCAAGACTCTGATACAAGCAACTGAACCACCCAGGTGCCCCATGGAGAAGATTCTTTTAAAGCCTCTGGAAGAATTCCCAAGGCAGAAGAGGCAAAAATGGATTGCCCTCCTTGATAAAAAAGCAGCCATTCTGATGTTCTAGGGACAGGAGAAAAGAAGGGGTGCTGGGGAGAATCTGAGTTTCTGAGGCCCTGAGACCAGGCACGAATCTATATGTTAGAGAAAATAGGTTTCTAAGAAATTCCCAAAGACTTTTAAATCCAGGGCAATCTGTTATCTAATATTGACCATCTATTGTGCCATGCTGTGATGAAACTTTCTCCTGTGACCAACTGCTTTTTCTGAGAGACTTTGGGAGGGAAATTAAAATAAGTAACAGGCTGTGTTACTCATTTGAGTTGGCAAATGGCAGAAAGACACAAAGCTGTAGGATAAACTCTATAAGTGTAATTAAGAACCTCATGCCATTCAGGAAATAGGATAAGAGGTGCACAGAGGAAATGATACTACTCTGAGAAGCCTTGGAGGTGGCGAACACTGAGCTCCTCCAGCAGGAAGAGGACTTGAGTCATTTTCTTGCAATACTAAAGTTAGAATGACTCCATGAACCCAGAGTGTTTGGATATGCCTAGGCAGCTAACACAACACTGAAATGAAAATCCTTACATGTTTATTGACTAAATTCCAATTTGTGAGTTTTGAATTTCCAGATTAGAAATAAAACTCATGGGCGCCTGGGTGGCTCAGTCAGGTGAGTGTCCAACTTTGACTCAGGTCATGATCTCGCAGTTTGTGACTTTGAGTCCTGCACCAGGGGTGCTGTGTCAGCGTGGAGCCTGGTTCAGTTTCTCTGTTCTCCTCTCTCTCTTCCCCTCCCCTGCTTGTGCTTTCCCTCTCAAAAATAAATAAATATTAGCAAAATGAAGTAAAACTCATCTACTTTTCTATATCTTTCTCCCTCCTATTCTTTCCCTCAGCCATTTTCTCTTTGTTTTTTTCCTTTCTTTTCTCTTAATTAAAATAAAATACCTTTTCATTAGGTGATCCATTCATAGTGTACAAGATTCAAAAGTGAGAAAAGGATAAAGGAGGATAGGCTAAATCATGACTATGTAAGCCTACCTTGCTCTTCATTGGAGTCAATGAATGTTATCTGGTTGTATATTCTTCCAGATGTTCTAAGCATACACAGCATGTATGAATAACAGCCGCTCCCTTTCTGTTTCCACAAATAGCTGTGTACTCCACAAAGAGTTTGTGGCTTGCTCTTCTCATTTAAAGGCCACTTTCTTTTTTTTAAGTTTATTTATTTTTGAGACCGCGAGAGACAGAGCATGAATGGGGGAGGGGCAGAGAGAGAGGGAGACACAGAATCGGAAGCAGGCTCCAGGCTCTGAGCCATCAGCCCAGAGCCTGACGCGGGGCGGGAACTCACGGACCGCGAGATCGTGATCTGAGCTGAAGTCAGACGCTTAACTGACTGAGCCACCCAGGCGCCCCTTGCCCTTCTCATTTAACATACTTCACCAACGGTTCCACATTCGTACACATAGAGCTGCTCAATGACTGTATTTGTAATCCAGTCCAAATGAACATAAATAATTTATTTTGCCTTTCCTTTTTCAGATGAGAATTAAGATTGCTTGCTTTTTTTCCCCAACCAAAATTCTTCAGTAGTCTTGGACATATGGTTTTTTCATTATGTATGAGAATATCTATCTGATAAAATCCTAGGAAGGGAATTGATGAGTCACGGTGTCTGTATATTTAAACTATTGATAAGTATGGTTAATTATCCTCCAAAGAGGTTGTATCAATTTGCACACCTACTACAAATGTATGAGAATATCTCTTTCCTTACACCTTAATCTAAATAATGTTACTGATTTTTAAATCTTTGCCCATCTGATAACTGAAAATCAGTGTGCCATTTTAATTTGCATTTTCCTATTATAAGTGAAAGACAACATTTTTAAAAGACCTTTAGTTCCTATTTATTTGTTCATTTTTACATTGTATTATTTGGTTCTTTCTTTTTGGCTCATAGGAGTTCTCTACATATTATAGAAATTAGTTCTTTTACTATATAAATTATAGCAGATACTTCACCTGCTTTGACTTTTAACATTGTATATGTGTATTTCAATGGAATAGAAAATCCTATTTTTTGAGTAGTCGAATTTACTGACTCTTTCTTTTATGCCTTCTTTTTGTTGTTGGGGTTTTTTTTGGGGAGGTCATTATTTTTACCCTTCAAGAATTAAAAAAAAAAAAAAAACTCCATTCATATTTTCCTCCAGGACTTTTATGGTTGCATTGTTATACTTCAATCTTTGGCTCCATCTGGAATGTATTTTGGTATATTCCTCTTCGTCTCCTTACAGTTCTCTTCTCCTCTTTTAGGTTTAGGCAAGTTGCCAAGGAGATTTAATGGCCTGGGTGCAGTCCTTCCCTCTCTGGCCCGCTTCCTCACTGAGAGACCCAAGGAAAGAATTAGCTGCTCCAAGTTTTGGTTGAAAGGCGATGTGGGGCATGGAGACTGGAGGAAATGGAGACTACGGATGGGACGGTCACAGGAGTCTCTATACACTTCTTCTGAGAAGAGTTCACAGCTTCCAGTTTAAAGTTTGAGAATAAAATTTCTCGATTCCCAGATGTATTCTTTAAGCTTTACTGCTTAAACCATTTTCTCTATGAATTTCTCCACAGAGGACAGAAAGTGTGGAAATGAGATGGGATTAAAGAGAAAACAGCTTGAGGGGCACATGGGTGGCTCAGTTGGTTAAGTGTGCAACTCCTGATTTCGTGTCAGGTCATGATCTCGCGGTCTGTGGGTTCAAGCTCTGCATCGCGCTCTGTGCTGAAAGCGCGGAGCCTGCTTAGGATTCTCTCTCTCCCTCACTCTCTGCCCCTTCCCACTCACTCCTCTATCTCTTTCTCTCTCAAAAATAAATATTTTTTAAAAGAAAATAGTTTGGATATAAATAAGAACTTACTGATAGAGAAACCTACAACAGGTTGGAAAGCCATGTGTCTTGAAAAATAGAGTTGAAAACTTGTCCTGGAATAGGAGCCCTTAAAACCCTTTATTTGATGGTTTTATCAGCTTTCCCATCAGGAAACAGACAATTTTAACACACAGGTATCATGTGCATTAATATCTATAAGCCTAACACCATTAAGAAAAGAGGTTGCAGAAATATAAAGTAGCATTATCACAGATATGTTTTTGATAGGTTTTGTAGCATGTTTTAGAGTAAGAGTATTTTCTGTCCAGCTTGAAAGTTGAAGAAATTCAGGAGAGGGTGGATAGATGAGCCATCGGTCTTAGTACCACCTTATATTGATCATGGCCAAGTTACTCAAATCTCAGAGAAGAGACTTGATGATGAAGTCAATTAGACAAATATTAGAGAGTATCCAGACCAAGAACCAGTGGCTAGCCTAAAGGATTTTAACCTTTTGTATTGTGACCCTCAGAAAGACATAAGTTTTCCATTTTGGTCCAGAATAACACTACACACGAGACTGAAATTAAAGTTACATGAAATGGTATTAACTTTTACTTCATGCATTCTGGTATTTTCTATTTCATTCTATTCCATTCCATTCCATTCCATTCCATTCCATTCCATTCCATTCCATTCCATTCCACTCCATCCTGTTTCTTTTACAAATTGTAGGTCAAAACATGCTAAATGGATTTATCAACCATTTGACCTTCAGTTTGAAGAAAGCCAGGCTAACAGAAAATGAACATTCACCTACCCTGACATAGATTTAGAACTACTCGTCATATGTTAAAAGCTTCCCCTGGAAGTCATATAAATAAAGCTTGTAAGTAATTGTACCATATATAGATGTCATATATTTTCAGCTCCATTTGAAAAGAACACAATGTGTTTTGGAGCCCATCATCTGTAGAATCCAGATAATTATTTAGAATAAATTAAAACTCATAACCTAGGTAAAATATAAAATCCACACATGATTGCCTCACAGCAATAGCTGTCATAACTTAGAAATAAGTGATTTTCTGACCAACTGGAACTTTAAATAAATTCAACCAATTAGAACTCATGCTTCCATCATTTGATGATCACGTATAGTTGCCTATTCATATCAGTGACCACAACTCAGGCACTAGTCCTTAGCAAGAAGGGTTGTTTCTTTCAGAGTATTTAAAACCAACCCCCCCCAATCCCTTTCAGCAGGTAGCCTACCATCCATTCTTAAACAGCTCAACTATAGCTGCCCCTCAATGGTTTACAGTGGTAATTGGCAGGTTTACACTAAGCAACTTCCAATGGAGAGGTCATATCAGTCTCTGGTCATATCAGTCTCTGGTCATCAGTCTCCAGTCATATCAGTCTGGGAGAAATACAGAATTTGACCATTTAATTTCCATTGTTCAGAAAGTTGCCAGACTTGTCCTGCCTGGCAGTGGTGTCAAGAACTTTCAACTTCCTTGGCTCCACCTCCTCTCTGCATGTGCAGAGCAGAGCAAAGGGAGGAGGCCCCATAGCAGTGTCATCCGAGGAGCCAAACAGAGGTTTGGGTGTGGAGTGAACAATTGCTTTTGAATTCTAAAACCTTTTCCACAGAAGTTTTCACTCATGACTTACTGACTTGACAAATCGGAAGTTAAGTGACAGGAACAGGTCTGCAACTATTCCTTTGCAAGATAATTTCCCCGGGTTTTTTATTCTCTACAAATACATTCATAGGGGACATGCACACATATTTTTCCTATATTTTTAGAGACTATCATACACGCTAATAAATTTGTTCCTGTAAGTGACAGGGTACCTGATTTGAGCAAGTACAAACTCCTACACGTAAGTGAAGTCACTCTGTAACTAGTAGGTGAGCTCCTTATTTAAACATTTGCTTTCCCTTATGCTTGGAAGAAGGATGTTGCCCTGAGGCCTTTCAAAAAGGGCTCTTGACCCCTCTTTCTAAGGCTGTTGTTCTACTCTTCAGAGGAAGGTTGTTAATTATATCCTTTAAACCATCTATTATTCTGACCTACCTCAGTCCATAATCTCTTCTGTCAAAGTTGTCCTTGGTTGGCTCTCTCTGGAACCACAGAGCTCTATGCTCAAAATGGAGGCCTTTTAATCTCCTTGGGTCCCCACTGGTTGCTCCATCTTACCTCCTCTCTTCTCAAGGGGGCAACTTTTTTTCATCTCATCATTTAAAAGTCATAAGAAAGAGGGGAGCCTGGATGGCTCAGTCAGTTGAGCATCCAGCTTCGGCTCAGGTCATGATCTCACGGTTCGTGGGTTCGAGCCCTGCATTGGGCTCTGTGCTGACAGCTCAGAGCCTGGAGCCTGATTCATATTCTGTGTATCCTTCTCTTTCTGCCCCTCCCCCACTCACTCTCTGCCTCTCTCTCTCACAAATAAACATTAAAAAAATTTTTTTAAGCCATAAGAGATTTTTGTCTAAAACAAGGTTATGCAATTTTCTTTCCAGATTCATTATTGTAGAGAGGAAACTGAGGATCTGAGACGAACTGAAATCATGTAGTGCCTCAAAGATCAAAGACACCAACATGAATGCATTTTCTCTCACTCTAATGAGTAGACTACCCTTTAGGAATTAAAATGCTTATAAGTCATGACAAATATGAGTACAGTGCAGGGAGAGACTCAATAAAATGGAATGTGGCCAAAGGAGGATTGAAGAGAAATTAGGGCTTTTCTGTGGGGTATTAAGTGACATTGAGTAAGTCTAGTATAAATAATCAATATAGCTGTAATAAATGCAATCAATATATAGCTGCACTTCCAAGAAATTTTCCATAACAAAAAGTTTAAGCACTGGTGATAAAACAATTATTTTCAAGAGGCAAAGGCAGTGAGAACCTAGAAGTTTTACAACTTGCAATTCTTTTTTTTTTTTGTTTTTTTTTTTTAAGTTTATTTTTTAGTTTTTTTGGGACAGAGAGAGACAGAGCATGAACGGGGGAGGAGCAGAGAGAGAGGGAGACACAGAATCGGAAACAGGCTCCAGGCTCCGAGCCATCAGCCCAGAGCCCGACGCGGGGCTCGAACTCACGGACCGCGAGATCGTGACCTGGCTGAAGTCGGATGCTTAACCGACTGCGCCACCCAGGCGCCCCTACAACTTGCAATTCTAAGTTATTTATCTTGTAGGAATTCTGAAAATCTGTTTTCAAAAATCCGTTTTGAAAATCTTTTTTCAAAAATCTTTAAATGTACAGTTATAAAACCTTAATATTTGTGAAGAAACCTGGACTTTCCAAGCTCAGTTATATCAAACATTTCCAATAGCCATTAGTATTGTCATATACTGATCTCATATACTTTCCTCATATACTGTCATATGCTGTCCTCATATACTTTATCTTCATCTTTCTTACTACCTATCATTACTGAGATACACATGTAATCAAAATTGCAACCACTATAGTCTTTTTTCTTTCTATTGTGGCTCTAGCTCTTGATAGGTATGATTTATATGGATGACGCTACTTTGAAACATATTTAAAGCATGTATAAAATTTTTTTGACACATTGAGAGGTGGGATTTTCTACTCCTTCCCTTGAGTTTGGGATGTAAGCAATATTCTATTCTATGGAAATGACACTGTATAAGGCTAGGTCAGCAAAGGCCATGCAGCCTCCGCCTGGTTCTCTTGGGATATTCACTCTTTACACTCAAGTATGAAGTCTGGCTATCCTGAGACTGTCATGCTGAGAGGGTCTACTTTTTGGCACTTGAGCTAATTGCCCTATGAGCGTCCAGCCTGAAATCATCAGCAACCACTAGACATGTCAGAAAGAAGCCTCAGAATCAATCATTTCAGCCCCTAATCATCAAGTCACCCCCAGCCCTTGGGTCTCCCTTGCTGAGGGCCTTGACCTTATGTAAAGAGATAAGCTATCCTTACTGTGTCCTGTCTGAATTCTTGACCCGGAGAATCTAAGGGCATCACAAATTATGGTTTTATGCCACTAAGTTTTGGGGTAGTCTGTTATGCAGCAATAATACCTAGAACATTCCCTAATCACTATGATACAAATTGTATTTAATTAATCTACCATGTTTAATTCAATTCAGGTTAGAAAATTTTATGCTGGAGGAAAGCCTTTACTGATTCAAATCTTCTTGGTAATATGTTTTCCCAGCCCATTATGATTTGTCATTGCACAAAAATTGTACTTGGGTAAGAGGATGGGTAGAGGGAGGGAGAAAGAGAGGGAAGAGAGAAGATGACTTGGATGTTCTTTTATAAGAAGTAAAATGAGCAGCTTTATCTAGGCTAACACTTTAGGGGTCTCATACAATCACCATGCACAATCGACTTGCACTCTTAGTTATTCAGAACAGTTTTGGGGCGCCTGGGTGGCGCAGTCGGTTAAGCATCCGACTTCAGCCAGGTCACGATCTCGCGGTCCGTGAGTTCGAGCCCCGCGTCAGGCTCTGGGCAGATGGCTCGGAGCCTGGAGCCTGTTTCCGATTCTGTGTCTCCCTCTCTCTCTGCCCCTCCCCCGTTCATGCTCTGTCTCTCTCTGTCCCAAAAATAAAAAATAAAAAAAAAAAAAGAACAGTTTTGGCACCAGGGTTTTAATAAATTATGACTCCAGAGTGCTTATACCTGGGCCAACTTGAAGATCCCAGGGTGCCATGTGGCCTGAACAATGCTCCTGCCCTCCTTCACTAGCTGATGAATGGCATCACGTATGACTCCTGATGAGATCTAGCTCTAATCTCCTAATCTACTTCCATTAGTCCCCAGATCTAGGCAATTTCTGGTTAATGTTTACATTCTGATTAAGAAAGTAAGATATTCATTTTTAGATCATGGAACCCATGGACCTGGGGATGGGGCAGGATAGACATATGGAGGTGAGTGACGGATATTTACTTTGCAGTGTTCTACGCCTCTCAAATTGTCATTTTTCAACTCATCTTGAAATTGAAGAAGCAATTTGTGCTAGACTTGGGCCCTGGAAGACTTATAAAATAAGCCAAAGTGAGAATCTTTGATTTGGGCCAAATTCTACAGACTAAGAAAATAAAGTGAATTGGCAATGCTGGAAATAACAGTTTTATAAAATGATTTAACACCAGGATCTTTCTACGAAATCAAATTTCCTAGGAAAGATGAACTAATATATTATTAATTTTTTTCCCAATTGGGATAAGGTTACAAATGAATCTATAGTGATTTCTTCCTTTTTCTTTTGACTGAATTATGATACTAAAAAGCCCAATTAAAATAGCCTGAAAGGATCATCATTCAGAAGATTTTGATGTTCATTTTCACTGAATAAAGTTGGCATATCCATTAACATGGAAACCTCCTCTCCAAGGAAGAGAGTGCTCTTGAATTCAAGACTATTTTTCTGAAACTCATCAGATCAATGTTAGGTTGGGGTTGTTAAAAAACCACCTAAGCCTATCATCAAATGCAACCTAATCTTTCCCTACAAATCTATGGATGTTTACCTACAGCTCTGTTACTTAAATGCATGATTCACAGCTTCGGACTCAGTTTCTACAAAGGATACTTGTTTCCCTCTACTCTAAGCACTGGTAGTTTATAACACATTCCTAATTTTGGGCCACAACAGGCTCTAGTACAAAGAAGGTCCCTTCCACTGTTGAAGGGATTTTCAAATTGAATTGTTTGTTTTTACTTAATTTCATATTCTAGCACTTAATGATTAAACATACCTTTTCTGTAATAGGCTTAGGGTTAGAGGCCACAAGAGGAAGACTAGACTGATAGTCTAGGAAATTAATGTTGTCATTCATATAAAGGAATCACAGTTGCAGTAATTTCTTTCCTCTATAGTCGTACATGGTTAGCTATATGAATTTGCCTGAGTCACCCCTGGAAGGCAGCTGGTACAAATGGCTCTTCCAGAAGGACTTCATTTGAAAAGAGTTACCTAGATTCAGAGGGCAAATATTCTGTGCTCAGAATTTAGCTCAGTTTTACCCCAAAATTGTGATACTTCCAATTGAAATGGCAAACTGCTAAACCATAGTCTTCTGATGGTGGGGAGAGGGGCTTAAGAATATGGTCTTCATAGATGTGAACAATTCAAGATTAATTTCATTCAACAAACTCTGTTTTTAAAGTACAAACATCAGGTTACTTTCTCCCTAATACAAAGATGATGGACTGGAAGCTTTTATCAAGGAAGGACCAAGAGTAATTTTGGAGTTTGGAGAAATCCATAGAAGGACAAGTCAGAGCAGGATATGGAAAGGACCCCATTGGGTTGACTCTGGATGCCTAAAGAAAAGAGGGATCAGTGCAAAGGAGTGGGATTTATCAGAGATCACCTGCCCACTTGGCCATTACATAAAACTCATCAGGGTTGAAAACTCTCCCCATGCTTCTTCTGACACCCTGTTGCTGACCTGCGTGAATATCACTACATTTATGACTATTACTGCTCCATTCATGTGGTTTGTTATATAAAGACATAGGACACTGACATGAAAGCTTGCAAGAGTTTATCAGAGAATATTTAAATAAGTATAGAATTAAACTTAGTTTTGGGTTGGGTTATGCCCATTTCATTATGATAGGTGAATTTCTGCTTTCTCACACCTAGATTGTGATATAGAAAACAAAGATGCAAAATATAGATCAACACATATTTATTCCACGTCAGTAATGTATTATAGATTCCTAGTGTGTACTCTAAGTGAACATTAAAAAAAATCTAAAACATAATCCTCAGAGAAGAGCTTCAAAATACAGAGTCAAAAAACTAACAAATATCATAAAGTGGAGACAACAAAAAATAATAAATTACTATTTACCTAGTCAAGACTCTAAATAAGCCTAAAAATGGCTGTATATATCATCTAGTTCTTTCTACTTATAAAGATAAACTCACATCTTTAAAACTTCCTGAAAACATGTTTCATCAGTTTATGTAGCCCACTTATACATGCAGGTTCAGGGAAGCAACTGAGCAGATGGCAGGAGTTAAATGCACAGAAAGAAAATGGATATCTTATTTCTTTTTAATTAGAGAAAGATTAATGAAGGAGATAGAAAATATTCAAAGGCAGGTACTTGTGGGTACTGAAATTGGAGGATCCGGAGAGTGGAAAATTCAAGATAAAGTGGATAAAGAAAATGTCTGAAATGGCCAAAGAAAGCACAGAGGTCTGAGGAAAGCTGGTGGGGGAGAACTGTGAAGGATGCCAGAGGGGACACCAGCATGGTGATGGAGACTCTCAGTCTGCCTGAGAGTCAATCCCAGGGGAGCTGGCTTTCTTTAAAAACCAGAAAAAAAAAAAGTACGTAGAACCCACCACCAGATGATTCTGAATGGATTGGTTGGAACTAGGGCCCAAGAGTCTGCATGATAACATGCAGTCTGAGTGTTTCTGATGCAGTTGGTCTAAGGACCGCAGTCCAAGAAACGCTTGGAAAAGATGACTGCTGGAGCCTTGCAGAAGAGGGCAAAAATTAATGACCTTTAAAGAGAAGCAGAGAGGGGAAAAGATGATATTTTCTTAGTGGACTTACAGATCTTATTTCTCCCCTGAGTGAGAGCTGGCACATTCTCTAGGATCAGAGAGTAGATACCAAAGCAAGTGAAATACTGGTCATGCCAGGTGTGCATGCAACTTTCTCTTACCTAGCAACTTCATTTATCTCTAACACTGTCAAGCTGGGAAATAGGGCAAAAAAAATGTTTCAGCGTGGAAAAAACTGACTTAAGCAAATCCACACACAGTTCTCATAAAATAACTCCTCAGGGCCTTGCTTCAAGCTTATTTATTTTTGTTTTAGAGATGTCTAAAAACTTGGCTATTGGATTTCTTAGCTTAAAGCAGTTAAAATCATAAAATTTGGCAAGGACAGGTGCAGGGTGTGGTGGGGCAGGGGCGGTGCTAGAGGCACAGACATAGGTGGCAGAAAGAAATGATAGCTGACACTGAAGACATCCTGATAAAAAGAATATGAAAAGCAGACAAAAGAACTCATTTGGAAGAGGGGCAAAATTTCTTCAAATGATTAATAACACCTAAGATCTAGTGTGTTACTGTATGTTATAGCAACTAATATTCATGATGGTGATCTCTAAGTAAAAAAGTAAAATTGCTAAACTATGTTTAAAATATTTTGCTGAAAATGGCATGGAGGTATGACATTTTTGAAGAGTTCCTATTTAAAAAGGCTTCAATTTCAGAGATATCAGCTTCGGTAATCAGCTTTGAGATAATCAGCTTTGGTTTTGCATATTATATATTCAGTTATTTATTTGCTCATTTATTACCTTCCTTATGGCACGCAAGGTATCATGCAAAGTGCCAGGAGAAAATAACATGGTCCCTCAAAAAGCAAAATTCTAGAGTCTGGAAATGCAAGCATCTTGGTTTAGAAGAAAGGTCAGAGATCTCTATGTGGATCTGGAAGCCACTTATGCAGAAATTTCAGTTGAAGTCACAGGAGTACGGTGCAGAGAGCAGAGAGGAAAACAAGGCAGCTCAGGGTGGAGCCAGGTGATGGCCTCACTCTCCAGTGATAAACAAGGCATTACCATACTATGTTACATGTAAGTTACATTTCAATCCTCATACAACTGGGATGGACTATGAATTGGGAAATTTGGACACAATTATGGACTAAATCTTCTTTGAAAGAGTTTTGTCCAACGTTCCTCCTCACTCCCATGCCCACCAAGGACCTGGTCTAGATGCATAATAGGATCAAAAATAAGAGTTGCTGAGAAAGACAAGCCTGACTGAGCCTCTGTCTGATGAAGCAATTAAGCAAATGTCACCACAGAGCACATTTCAGCGCTGAAGGCTTCACTCTGATCATTAAGGCTCTCACCTACTCAAATGTACAATTTTGCAAAGTAAACTGGTGCTATGAAATGTTTTGACACTTTGAAGAAAAAGAAATGCCATCTAATTGTTCAGAGACTGATAGGAAGAATAAAGTATATGAAAAGATAAAACGTATAGTGCATTAATATACCAATCTGCTAAGCTGAGCAAACAAAAGCTTTCTAAAAATTACTGCTGATATTTGTGAGTGGGAGGAAGTAGTAATCACAATGGTGTATTCTGAGCTTGTTGTGATGTCCTGTCAAGCCTCCTGCTAAGTCACAGGAGAAAAGAGTTAAACGTTAATTCGTACACCAGATGTATGGAACACCAACTATAAGGAAGGCCCTTTGGTAGTTATGTGGGAGACACAACAGTAAATAATAGTTATCCCTGGCTTTGAAAGAGCTTATGAGTAGCTGAGGTACAAACAAATGACTACATCGGAAGGCAGGGAGTGATTACAGAGTGACTTTGCACATCTCCTGTTCCAACCTTCAAACAAATCATCCAGAGAGTTTTGATCTTACATACGATGTAAACCCAACCCAATGTGTAATTAAGTTAGTGGCAATTTCAATAGTTTTATCTTTTCTTTAATATATCGCTACTATTTATCAGTTGTCTTTTTAACCAGGAGCAGACCACATCAGTATCTAGATAAAGCTACAAATTTATGAGTGCTTAGAACTAATCAGTTCCAAAGGCAATTTCTACATGGCCCAGTTGCAAAAATCAAAGGCCTGTGATATATATATAGGATACATATTTACACAAAATACATCTTTATATTTATGTTAATATACTTATAATTATATATTTATTTTATGTAATGAGTAATATAATATAAACATAAAACAAATATCTATATTTCCTTATAACTAAATATCTAAATATAGTTATATATGTTCGTATGTATAAATATTGCCTGGCACATAGTAGACAGTCATTATTTACCTGTTGAATGAATAACAGAACATAAAATCTGGATTAAATTTGCTATGAACTATCTGAGTTGTATATTTATGATGTGCATTCATTGCTATTATTTGAAATTGTTAAAAATATCACATTATTTAGATAGACATCATCAGTAGAATTCTTCCTTGGAAATTAAATGCTCTCCCACATGTATCTGAAGATTACATGCTCAGCGAGAAAGTCTAGGGAATAATGTTTTGCCAGATGACAGACATCTGGTGGCCCTCAGGTAAAACGATGCCTAGTGATGCCATTAATGCCCTTTTAACCAAGAAAGCTTCTTGAGGAAAAAAAACCGCACTGGAGAGATAGTTCACATTATGCGGACTATTAGTGTTAGTGTTTCCTAGTTCAGACTTGGATGCTAGTTTTAATAAAGTTTTTAGACTAGTCTTAGATTTACAGATAAATTGTGAAAATAGTACAGACAGTTCCCACATACCTCAGGCCCAGTTTCCCCTATTATTAACATCTTACATTAGTATGGTATATTTATCACAACTAATGAACTAATATTGACATATTATTATTAACAAAAGTCCATACTTTACTCAGTTTTCTTTAGTTTTTACCTAGTGTTCTTTTTCTGTTCCAAGAGCCCATCATGGATACCACATTACGTTTATCTCCTTAGGCTCTTCTTGATTGGGGCAGTTTCTCAGACTTTCCTTATTTCTTAATTTTTTTTATTAATTTATTTTCAAGTTAGTTAGCATACAGTGTAGTCCTGGGTTCAGGAGTAGAACCCAGTGATTCATCTTTTACATATGACCCCCAGTGCTCATCCCAAAAAGTGCCCTCCTTAATGTCCATCACCCATTTAATCCGCTCCCAGCACCCTTCAGTTTGTTTTCTATGTTTAAGAGTTTCTTATGGCTTGCCTCCCTCTCTGTTTTTATCTTATTTATTTTTAATGACCTTGACAGTCATTTTATAGAATGCCTCTTTTTGGGGTTTGTCTAACATTTTTTTCATGATCAGACTGTGGTTATGGGTTTCTGTGAAGAACACCACAGATGTGGTACAATTTTCATCACATCATATCAAGGATATATAGTATCAACATGGTATCACTATTGATGTTGATCTTGATCACTTGGTTGAGGTAGTGTTTGTAAGGTTTCTCCACTGTAAAGTTACTCTTTCTCCTCCTTTTCATACTGTAGTCTTTGGAGAGAAGTTACTCTGCATAGCCCCCCCTTAAGGGATGGGGAGTTATGTTCCATCATCTTGAGACCAGAGCATCTACATAAACTACATGGAATTTTTTGGCATGGGGCATTTCTTTCTTCTCCTTATTTACTTATTCAATCATTCATTTATATCAGTATGGACTTATGGATATTAATTTTAATTTTGGATATTAATTTTAATTAATATTTAATCCAAATACCAGTTCATTTTGTTGCTCAAAGTGTTCCAGCTTTGGTCATTGGGAGCTCTTTTCAACTGGCTCCTTTATTCCTTTGGCATTCCCTAATCATTGTTAAGTTTTTGGTTTTGTTTTGTTTTTAGTTAGCACTTCCTTACTGGCTTTATAAGATGTGCCAGGTTCATCTTGTATATTTTTGCTTGTCCTAGAATCATCCATTTCTCCAAGGATTCCTGGTTCCTTCTATTGGAGAATGGTCTTAGAAACCAAAATCTGAGCACTAGGTATGCTTCCTGTTAATGGGGTTTTAGGGTATTATTTTGATATTTGGGTGGAAGCTTGCCCTCATCTTCTAGAGGTTCTCATAGTCCCATTTCTCCTTTATTGCTGTCTAAATTCACAGCCTGCCCCTCTTCTTCATGGTAAATATCACTCCATTTCTTCTCTTAGCTCTTCACTATCAGAAACTCCTTCAGGGTCAAAGTAGCATTAGAAATAGCCACCAAAAGAATAATATCTCTCAGATATTTTTGTATTTCTTAAAACTAGTTAGTAGGTATCCCCAAAGAAAATCTGATCCATTCTTCTACCATTGGTCAGGTGTTTCAGTTCTGATGTTTTTGGTTATAGCATTAGGTATCCACCCCTTTAGGGAAAGTGATCTTTCCTTGCTAACAAAAAACTCAGCTCAAAATAGCTAAAACAATACCAAAATGTAAGCCAGTTCAGTGATCCAACAATGCCATCAAAGATCTAAGATCTTCTGAACTTTCTGCCATGCTATCTTAGTCCTTGTCCTTAGAGTAGATACCCTTATGGCCACAAAATGCTCGACACAGGTCTAGGTGTCATATCTAGATACATAGAGAATCTACTTCTTGCCTTTGAAGTATGAAAAAAAAAGCTTTCTAGAGGCTCCCAGCAAACATTTTCTTATGTCTCACAGGCCCAAATTGGGTCATATCTTCACCTCCAGATCAATCATTGATAAATTACATGGGATTATCAAAATTGGTTTAGACCAAATAGAGTATATCCTTGAGCTTTCCTGAGGGCTAGATACCTAAATAAAATCAGGATTCTGTCAGCAGAGAAGGGGAAAATGACTATTGGGTAGCTCACCAAAAATGTGTGGTAGAGTAGCTACGGCATTATTTTATTCTCTTACAATACAGATTAAGTTGGGTTTGTGTGTGTGTGTGTGTGTGTGTGTGTGTATGTGTGTATGTGTGTATATTATATATATATGTACACATATATGGGAAATATATTATATATTATAATATGTACATATATTATATATATGTTATATATACATATATTATATACATATATACATATATTATACATATATTATATATATAATATCTATATGGGAAAATAGTGGAAAACTATTTACATGTCATTTATAAAAGAGCAAGTCTGTAACATACATATAGCAAGTCTATATACATACATATATAATACATACATATTATATATATACATATATATAATACACACATACATATATATAATACATACATATTATATATATATACATATATATATAATACACACATACATATATATAATACATACATATTATGTATATATATAATACACACACACACACATATATGCATACACATACTTTCAGAACCATTATACCTCTCCATAGTATGTCTTAACCTAGAATCCTTGGAAGCAGAGCCTGAAAAAGGACTACATGAAGGTAATTTGGTGATTGATTTCAGGAAATCAAAGTGAGGAACTAGGGAAATGAAACAGGGAAGGGGAAAAGCCAGTAAAAGGATATACTATTGATTTGGCCACTGCTGTGGGCAACTGATGCTTGAACCTGCTGGGATATTTTGAAGAGCCTTATGAAAAACATCTCAAAACTGCCTATCCATGGGATAAAAAGAGAAGGCATTAATTTATTATCCTTAGTTTCCCATTTAGTAAAGGTGGCCTTGTAGGTATTAACACCCTCCAGGCTAGCTAAATGTGAGTTCTGAGCACGTTCCCACACTTGAGTATCAGATAAGCCCCAGGGCAAGAAGGAAGAAGCAGCCATGGTCTAAGGACAGGCACTGTCAAATTATACATCTGTGAGGCTAGTCAAAGGCTGCCTGGAACATGTTGCCACAATAGGGGTTGAATAAGAGGCAGGGCTGAGAGGGTGTGAAAAAGAAGAGCAAAAGGAGTGTCTGGTGCATAGCATTTATCCTGATCATAATTATTCACCATTTGTAGGAGTATGTAATGGAAGTCTCCTCCACCACCCACACCAGGCTACAATCTCTGTAAGGAGAAGAACTGTGTGTGTCTGGATTATTTTTTCTATCTCTGTCACCTAGCACAGTGTCTAGCGCATTGTAGGCATTCACTGAAAGTACAGTAAGTGAATGGACAGATGGATGGATGTCACGAAACAAAGAAAAAGGTAATCCAATTGCCAGACCCATCATTTCAAAAGGAAAGTGTTCAATAATAAGCTAAAAATCAGCTCAATTCCCCCAAGATACGGGACCAAATCATCTCCCTAGGTTCCCAAGCCCTTTGAGGAGCTGGTTTAGGAATGGGCTAGGTCAGGAGAAATACAATACAGATGCTAACTAGTGCTTGGTTTGGAGAAGACCTAAGAGGTGTCCCCTCCTGCCTCATTCCAGCATGTATTTGATGTGGTTCTGGAGAAGCCACAGGACATCTCATTCAGGTGTGTTTTCTATGGAGTAACTCTTAGCATCTCCTGGATATCTGGAGGTCAGCTCCTGAGCTTTCCTTATTCCTCCTCGATCAGTCTAGTGCTGACCTGGCCCCACCAATGAGCCATGGACTATGGGGCATGATCTGACTTGAACCCCAGTTGCATCAGAGAGTACGTGCCATTTGGGGACAGAGAGCAGAATCAGGTGTACTTCATACCTCAAAAGTGGGCATACTCCATTGAGTACCACTTTACTTGAGGTGCATCTTTCTTGTGCCTCTCTTCTTATAGTTGTGTATTTATTACCGTTTGTCCTTTGAAATTACATAAAAATTTCCAGGGTAGTGACTGTGTCAACCTCCATTTTTCAATCAACTCTAACACTTGTAGATGCTGAATAATAAAGATGCCTAACTATTCATTTCCCTTAAAAACCACTTTAGCCATAAAAGAAAATGTTCTGGGTTTCTTTCCCATGTTGATCAGGCAATTACAATCCCCTGCTTAAATCCTGATGTAACCTGATATAAGAACCTGTCTGATTAAAGCCATGTCTCCAACTTGCAGAGTTAAGGGCATTTATAAGAAAAGAATATATTTTAATGTCCATTGTGCAGACGCTATTAAGGCTATTATCCTGAAATGACATTTCCCATTACTTGGCTGGGATTTGTCTGTTTTTGACATCTACCTCCTTTTTAAAATGCTATTTAGACTTTTAACTCTAGTAGACCTCCAAGAGCAGGTAAATCTGAGGGTTTTTATAATTTAGTCCCAGGAATATTTTTTAGAAGTGAGAAGAGCTTATTCACAATGTATTTAGGACCTCTCCCTCTGATCAGCTTGCCAATTCACTGAGCCAGGTAAAAAATGTTGGCCATCTCCTCTATTTGTATTGACATTACTTATGGTAATTGCCCAGCAAAACCTTCCATCCACTTAGGATTTCCTGCAGGAGCCACTGAGAAGTCTGGTTTATGAAAATGACAGATTTCACCCCTTGATGATGACAGGTACAGTCAGTCCTTTAAAGCAGTCACACCTGGCATTCAAGTATCTGCAGTCTTTCAGGTGAACAAAACAGCTCCCCAGCCTAATCCAGAGGCTTAAAGTTCTCAGGTGGGTACTGTAGGACTTGTAATGTTAAGTATTTTTATCACACACAAATAATAAAAATAAAAATGAAAAACAATAATAATAAACAAATAGTCCACTTAAAAATGGGCAGAAGACATAAACAGATGTTTCTCCGAAGAAGACCTCCAGATGGCCATCAGACACACGAAAAGATGCTCAACAACACTCATCCTCAAGGAAATGCAAATCAAAACTGCAATGAGATACCACCTCATACTTGTCAGAATGGCTAAAATCAAAACCACAAGAAATTATAAATGTTGACAAGGATGTGGAGAAAAAGGAATCTTCATGCACTGTTGGTGGGAATGCAAACTAGTGCAGCTACTGTGGAAAACAGTATGGAGCTTCCTCAAAAAATTAAAAATAGAAACACCTTACAATCCAGTAATTTCATTACTGGGTATTTACCCAAAAATATAAAAACACTAATTCAAAGGGGTACATGCACCCCTATGTTTATTGCGGCATTATTTTACAAGCAGCCTAAGTGTCCACTCATAGATAAATGGATAAATAGGGTGTGGTACGTATATACAATGGAATATTATTTGACCATAAAAAAGAATGAAATTTTTCCATTTGCAACAACATGGATAGAGCTACAGAGTATAATGCTAAGTGAAACAAGTTAAAGACAAATACCATATGATCTCACTCGTATGTGGAATTTAAGAAACAAAACAAATTAACAAAGGAAAAAAGAGACAGTGAGACAGACAAACCAAGAGGCAGACTCTTAACAATAGAGAACAAACTGTTGGTTATCAGAGGAGAGGTGGGGGTGGGATGGGTGAAACAGGTAAAGGGGATTAAAGAGTACACTTACTGTGAT
This sequence comes from Lynx rufus, assembly GCF_022079265.1. NCBI lineage: Eukaryota > Metazoa > Chordata > Mammalia > Carnivora > Felidae > Lynx > Lynx rufus. The sequence goes on from NW_025814831.1 coordinate 49,233,463, forward strand.
AAAAATAAAATAAAATATAACAATAAAAAAGAATAAACAACAACAATAATAAAGAGGGAAGAAGAAAACCTTTGGAGGTGACAGCTATGTTTATGGTATAGATTGTGGTGATGGCTTCACAGGTGTCTCCTTATCCCCAAACTGATTGTTTCATACATTATTAAGTATGTACAGCTTTTTTCTATGTTGACCATACCTCTATAAGGTGGTTTAAAAAATAACTGTAAATTAAATGAGTTGCCATTATTTCAGAATTAGGAATATCCCATAAATATTCAATTTTTGGTGTCTTTTGAAAAATCAGAAGAGCTGGCACCACTGGGCCTCACACTGGCACACGAATGGGCCTCAGTAGCGGCTACCTGTTGGAAAGGACAGGGCACTCCAGTTTTCAGACTGTCTATACTAGGTTTAGATCAGCATTCTGTTCAGTCTGCTTCTCCTGTAAAATCTCTACCTGGCCCCTAGAGGCATCAGAGTTTGCGCCTGTTGGCAGGGGATCCAAGGGGCACTTGTCACCTGTAACTGTTTGCCCAATCCCTAAAAATATTACACTTAAAGCCCCCAAAGTTCAAAGGCAAAATGGTGTCTACACTTATAGTGCTGAATCTACCCAAACAGGACACCAATTCTAAATCTGTGTGTGGTTCTGGGACGTCAAGTTATGGCAGATAGGGGTCCACCTATCTGGTGGTCACCTTAATAAAGAATCAGGCTTTTTATTTCACGTATACTTTTCATGACAGTTCATCAACAAACTTGCTCCTATTAAAGGAAACCTATCACAGAAAATTCAAAATTTACACAGAAAATACATTAGCATATGTACACTCGTTTACTTTATACACACACACACACACACACACACAGAGACGCACACACACACACATATACACACACTGTGAACCGCTATGGGCTAAGCAATATTCTAGGCACTAATCTCTTTAAACTATGACTTATATTCAATAACATGAGGGATAATCAAATGAGAAAAAACAGGTCATAAATTCATTATATATTGTATATATAACATATTGTGTATGTACATGTGTGGTTTCTGATGGTTTCTATTAAGTTAGTGATGGAGCAAATACACATATACATATAGTCAAAATATCTTAGCATATATTTACATGATATATGTTAATATACTTTACATTATATGAATTTATTTGTGAATTTATTTATATAAAATGAATTTATTTGTATATTATATGTTCATTTATATAGAGATTTCAAAGCATATTGATCATCTGTATTTAAACAATTTTTTTCTTCTACAATGAACTTATATGCCTTCAGGTCACTTTTAAAGATTATTTATAAAGATTATACTTTCTTCAAGAATGCCAAAATTATTGAAGTTCAAAGAAGTATCCTAAGAATACTACTTTCTGGTTCTGTTATTTGTCTACATGTCAGTTACCTGTGACAAATGGGGCAAGGTTTTTACTTGGATTAGACAGGGCAGAGATCTAGATATAAGGGCCGGGGTAAACCAGGAATGTACTAGTGATCAGGGATGGGCAGAGAATACCACAGGTGTTGAAAGGAAGTGTACTTTGCAGATAAACCATCATTTCAGACCATTTCAGTGAGGGAAAAATGGAAGTTGTTCCAATAGAACACTTGAATCCAAGGAGATCTTGCACAGGGAAACAGGGTGTGCCACATAATGAGTGGCACCAGGGACCAGCAAACTGGGAGGGAATTCAAAGCATTCATTATGCACGTCAATGTGCCACATACTAAAGGATGCAATATTTTTCTGCATCACAATGAGGAAACTGAGGCTCAGAGAGGCAAAAGAAACTAGTATTTGGTGAACGCTACCAGGTATTGTACAATCACAGACATGATGAAAACTGCCCAAGGTCACACAAGTAGTTACTGGGAGAGCTGGAATTCGAATCCAAGTTTTCTGATTTCATGGCCAGTGCTCCTAATACTCCCTTTACCACCCCACTTCTACCTCCATATCCTGAAGCTTCATCTCAGGAATCCACTCATGCTGGGAGTCATGGAGTGTCTCCTCCTAAGCTGCTCTTTGATGAGGCTGGTATTGGCAAAGCCACTCAGAGCTCTTTCCTGAGGGTAGCACTGACACACAGGCACAAATGTTTTCATCACGTGTCAGAGAAGCAGAAGCCACCCCCTGTTACACGATATTGGCTGGCTTTAATTTCCAACAACTTACTGAATGAAAAAATGAACGAATAATAGAAGGATATCATGCCTCTTTCCAAAAGAAATGGTATCAGTGAACAGGTGTATTTAAGATGAGAAAAGGAGGCACAGGTTGTTTCTCTCTGAATGAACACCTCTGTGTTAACATAGGACTCTGATTATTAGCAGACATGGCATGAGCACCATTGTGGTGGTCAGGTCAGTGGACATGTTCTGGTGGCAGGGGAGTGGATGTTTAAGGCATGGTCCCTGTCTCTAAAAGGTTTATACTCTAGTTGTGGAAATAGGGAACAGCCAGGAAAAAGGAACATAGCAACAAAGGGCCTAGATGCAGAGTGTTAGATGAGTTTAGTGGAGGGAATATTGTCTTCATTGCTGGAAAACACCCTTCCACACCCCAAACCTGGCTCCATGGGCTGATGGAAGCCTATAACTGCCCAATCAATTCCTAAAATAAGCCTTTTTTGGCCTGTCAATGTTATACTATATTGTGATCATGACACTAAGCAAGCCTTTCCTGATGAAGTAATAACAAAAATTAAATTCTGCTTGGACTTGATTTTTTTATATATATTTATATTTTTCTTTCAAATTTTTTGGAGAAAAAATGGTAAAGGTACCATGCTCTTCATCCATCCATACATCCACCCAGCCAGCCAGCCACTCACCCACCCACCCATCCATCCATCCATCTGTCCACCTCCAATATGTCATGCACCAAGCTAAGTGATGCGAATCCAAAGGCCTGGAAGGCAGTATCCCTGCCTTCAGAGCATGCTCTGCCAAGGAACAACACTGCACCCACTTCTTTCTGGATCTGCTTGGCAGTCATATATGGAATATGAATGCCACCTAGACAGAATGATAAGCTCCTTAAATGGATTAAGTATCACAGACATGCATTATGTCTGGTTCTCATATGTCAATATGAATACAAGTCACGTGGGGGCCCTGTTAAAATGCAGATTCTGATGTAGGTCTGGCGTGGCCAGATTCCACATGTCTGATTAACTCCCAGGTAATGCTGCCAGTCCTCGGACTACAGTTTGATAGGAAAGATGTTATAGTACGTGAAGATGACCTTGAAGTCTGGACTTTGGAACACCAGGGTCCCTCTTCATAAGTTTGAGGATAAATATACCACTACCAAATCCACATCTTTCCTTCTTCAGGGAAACATCTTTACAGAAGTGCTTTAGCCTTTAACTGAGATCTCCCCACACTTCCCCTTCCAAAAACCAGGAGTTTATTTAGTCCAGTTATCTTTCTATTTCCACAGAGCTTCTTCAGTTCTCTCAACGGCAAACTGTGGCTTCAGGAATCCACTGAGAATTAGAAGCACTTCAGAACAAGAAGAGGGGATCCAGAGTTAATTACCCTAAGCCTACTAGGCTATGTTGCAGATTCACAGAGGCACCTGCAATTAATTCTGATGGCTACAAGCCACGGGGTACCTGACAGCTTGTGGGTGATTAAGAATGAATTAGTAACCTTTCCTTTAAAAGGTCCCAAGAAAAAAATGGGGACAGATGCCAGATATGTTTACATTACTTACAGAGCTCAGCCATCATGAGCATTCTCACTTATTTTCTGGCAATGCCTCTTTTTAATTTTTCTGTTTTTCAACGTTTATTTATTTTTGGGACAGAGAGAGACAGAGCATGAACGGGGGAGGGGCAGAGAGAGAGGGAGACACAGAATCAGAAACAGGCTCCAGGCTCTGAGCCATCAGCCCAGAGCCCGACGCGGGGCTCGAACTCACGGACCGCGAGATCGTGACCTGGCTGAAGTCGGACGCTTAACCGACTGCGCCACCCAGGCGCCCCTAATTTTTCTGTTTTTAAGTGGCACTTGTCCTTTGGTGCCACACTTACACAGTCTTAACGATACTTTTGCAAATATCTGGGGCTAGAGGGGTTTGTGCCTTTTTATTTTTTCTGGCATAAAGAAATCTCCGGGTGTCATTTTTTCATAGAAGAAAAGAAATTGGTAATTATCTCCACAGTCTGATGTTGGGCACATTTCGTTTTTTAGTAAAAGATGATTTCATGGCAGCACCTCATTAACATTTCTGTGTATTTCTTTGTTTTAAATTGCTTAAGGCTGTTTTGTTTTGTTTTGTTTTGTTTTAGAGATTGAGAGAGAAAGCACAAGTGGTGGATAGGCAGAGAGAGAGGGAGACAAAGAATCCCAAGCAGGCTCTGCACTGTCAGCACAGAGCCCAATGTGAGGCTTGAACTCACGAAACCTTGAGATCGTGACCTGAGCCTAGACCAAGAGTCAGTCGCTTAACTGACTGAGCCATCCAGGTGTCCCCTTTCTGTGTATTTTAAAATGAATGCTGTGTGATGCTATTTACAGATTCTTGGTTGGTCTGCAGTTTCTAGTTCAATTACAAAAGACCTAAGATATTTTTTTCAGGGCCACACAGAGTGCCAACATCTACCCAATCTCAAAATCTTTGGGAAATATGCCTACCCTCCAAAATGCTTACAGATGTGACTATAGTAAAATACTCTTCTAATAATACTTGGCATTTCCTTGGCATCATCACAGGATTATTTGGTATGTTATATACAATGATGAAGATAAAGGTGAGTGTCACAATAATTAAAAACAAATCACATTTGGGTAGGATACCATAAGACAGAAAGTTCCCAGGGGATAGAAAAATTAAATTGCTCCATACTAATATGCACTATAGGGCTCTCAATATATATCTCCAGAAGATGTATTTGGTTAGGGCACACCAGGCTAGGATGTGAATCACGGAATGCCACTCCAAGACTGTTACAGAATGTGCATATGATATAAACCAGAAAAGGCTGTATTTTAACCACTGTGACTCATGTATGACAGCCTGTGGCTTCAAGAGAAGGCTCAGAATCAGGATGGCATCAGGCACAGGCAGAACAAACTTGCAGCCAAGAGAAACAGAAGCTTCAGCTTTCCAGCAGAGACCATGATGCACAGAGTGTAGAATTATGTAACCTGTCAGTGGTGGGTACTCTGGGGATAGAGGGGTTTGTGCCTTTTTATTTTTTCTGGCATAAATATTTAAACTTCTCCATAACATTAGAGTCACAACTTACTTTCCTGGAATGAGATTCTAAAACAAATTGATAGCCAAAGACTCTGGAATTTCTACATGCCACCAGGTTTGTTTCCATTACAGAACACTCAAAAGTTTTTACGTCTCTCAATTTTCACAGCGATGCTTCTTCCCAAACCTCTGTCGTTGTACCATGGACTCGGGTTCTTGGTCAACAAGGCACCAATGGCATGTCAGGAACACTCACCTGGTATCTGAACTGTCAATTTGAAATCTGTCTGTAAGGTGGTATTATAAAACTTGTTTGCCAGCACTGGCTTTTGAACAATCTTTTACTGGGTTTCTCAAAATCAGTTCCTTGTAAAGATACTCTCTCTATTCATGCCTGTCTATGACTAAGGTCTCTAACGGCATCAGAAGTGCTCAGAGCTGAAACCCCGCCTGAGAAGGTTACTGGCAAGCAGTGTGCTTATACTCTACATGTGTACACAAGTTGTTGTCATTTTTATTTATTTTTTTTTTTTTTATAAATTTTTTTTTTTTTTTCAACGTTTATTTTTGGGACAGAGAGAGACAGAGCATGAACGGGGGAGGGGCAGAGAGAGAGGGAGACACAGAATCGGAAACAGGCTCCAGGCTCTGAGCAGTCAGCACAGAGCCCGACGCGGGGCTCGAACCCACGGACCGCGAGATCGTGACCTGGCTGAAGTCGGACGCTTAACCGACTGCGCCACCCAGGCGCCCCAAGTTGTTGTCATTTTTATTCAATTACAGTGAAGACGATTTATGGTAGACGATATTTGGGGCGCCTGGCTTGGTCAGTTGGTAGAACATATGACTCTTGGTCCCAGGGTTGTTAAGTTTGAGCCCCACATTGGAAGCAGGGATTATTTTTAAAAATTATTTAAAAAATATAGTAGAAAATTGTTGTTTTTTTTTTTCTGGTTGCCCAACACTCACCTCATCTCCTTAGTGTAATAGCACCTCGGTTTTTTTCAAGAGTACATTTTCTCGTCTCTATTAGACACAGTCTGTTAAGGCTCTCACACTAGAGTTAGCCATGTGACAATTCAATCAGAGTGAACTTCAGGCGTTGTGCAAGAACTCTAAGAAAAGTGTTTTTCTCTTTTCTGGTGCATATGATTCTGGGAAGAACTTTCCACATTATTTTTTCTTTTCATTTATTTTATCTATCTATCTATCTATCTATCTATCTATCTATCTATCTATATTTGAGAGACAGAGACAGAACATGAGCAGGGGAGAGGAGCAAAGAGAGAGAGAGAGAGAGAGAGAGAGAGAGAGAGAGAGAGAGAGAGAGAGAATCTTAACCAGGCTCCACACTCACCAAGGAGCCTGACACAGGGCTTGATCCCATGATCCTGAGATTGTGACCTGAGCCAAAATCAAGAGTTGGGCCTGAAGTGACTGAGCCACCCTATTGCCCCAAGAACATTCCACTTTAAAGATAGAATTTGAAACTGCTGGGGCTGCCATATGGAGTCTGGGGATGGAGCTAACAAAGTCGAAGGCAGAAAACAAAATGAACTTTCAAGAGCTAGCAAGAGCCCTACTGCAAACTGTGTTCAAAAACAGACCTATCTCTGAATTCTTACTTTTGGAACAAATAATTCACTTTTTTGGAGGCTTAACATAATCTGGGTCGGGAATTCTGCCATTTGTTGCCAAAATCCAGAATTGTCAGATTTTTCTACCAAGCATTTGACGTTGTTCATCATTTTGTCATTTGCCATTTATAATGAAATTCCAACGAGCTGTCTCAAGGAAGACAAAAGTCGAGTGATCGTTTTGAATTTAAATATAATCCTCTGTTTTCATTTTGTCACAACTTTCTTCCTTTTCTTTCTCCCATCAAACGTTTTGCCAGGATGAAGATGATGTAAGAAGGCCCACGATGATTTGATTAGGTTTTGGCTGTTTTATTTTCTGTGTCTGAGCATGTTTCCAGGTGATAAATCGTAGATCATGCATCAGTTTGATAAGGAAACAATTGAGAGTTGGTTGCATTAGTGTTTAATGGTAAAAGACTGCTACTGCTACTACTAGTTGGCACTTACTGAATGCTTTCTGGTAGGGGGGAAAACATGCAAATGCTTGACAGAAACCAACTCGTTTTGTCCTTAAACCTATCTGGTAGGCAGTAGTGTGCTGGTAAACCAGTTCTGAGGAATGGGGAGGGAACCCTAATTTATAGGGTTCCCTGGTTCCTGGGATGTAAATATTCCCACCATGCCTGATTTTAAGCAGCCAATGGTTTACACACTGGCTGGAAAAATTCTTGCACATGTAACAGTCAGCCCTTGGGAGCCAGTCTAACAGACTCCAGTCTAACAGACCTCCAGACATCCCGGGAGGAACCTGAATCACAGAGAGGCTATGCAGCTTACTCAGATTCAGCGGTTTTCAGACCCAGATCTGTCCTCCTCCACAGCCCATGCTCTCAGTCTCTGCCCTCCTCTCTAACCATGGGGAAGGTTTTCACCCTTTCTTTGAGAAAAGCATACGAGAATGCAAAGGTATTTCTAATATCCTTTGCATTCAGATAAATATATTTAGTGAGACTATTTAAAGAGTACTTGCGTTTTCTATATTTTATGGGTAAAGAGCAAGAATTTATATTAAAAATGACATTTGTATCAACCTCTTTGATGAATAGTTAACCACGTTCTTCTACCACAGACTGTTTTGAAGATAATCTATGTCTAGTATGTCTGGGAATGCTTATGAAAAATGAAGAAGTGATTTAAAAAGAATGGAGCGCCAATTAAGGGTGACCTATCAACATTTTTCAGCTCTAAACCCTGTCCTAATTCAAGTGTTACTATGTTTCTTAATCAAGAAACAAGCCTTTCCAGAAGTTTCCAGGAAATTTATGTGTGGGTTTTGAGTCCATGAAAGATACTGGCTTATAACCATGAATTTAAAATCGTTGTGTGTGAGCATAAATACCAAATATTTCCAAACTATGAAAAATTAAGTAAATTATAATTGATAAGATATTATTCACAGTAATTTCCTTTCATACCCATGCAGGCCTGACTACAAAGTCTTTCTTGGCTCACAAGTAAAGGATTTTGCATATACTGTTTATTATTTTAATCTAAGTGTGAAAGCTACAACAAAGTAAAATTGATAACAATTGTAAACATTAGATAATAGACATCTTTGCACAGCAGAGATACCAGAGTTCACTAGATAACAGGCATGAAGGCACTTTGGAAAATTCAAGGCTCTATACAAATGTGAAGAGTTATTACTGAATAACAATTCCAAAGGTAAAATTTCTCAACAGCCCAATTTATACACATTATTTTTAAACTATAAATTTGTAACAAAGTAGAGACTTCCCTACCTAAATACATGTAACAGTATTTACATAGTCCTAGGAACTACATATTTTCTGTGTATTTCAAGCAGTATTATTTTAGTTTTTAAGAAACTTGATCACCTCTCCAGCCCCTACCAAAAATATTAAGGAAAAAAATTTCTATAGGGAATAAGATGGAATTCTTTGTGTAAATATTTTTGTAAATTCTTGAGTTTAAAAAACCTCCTACTATTAAGAAATTATTATTAAGTTTATTTAGGTAGGATAATCCTATTGAGATTATATTTTAAAAATGGTTCTCATCTGTTGGTTGAAGTTACATAATAAAATATTTATGGATGAAATAATATGGTCTCTGAGATTTGCTTCAAAATATCTGGAAGGGAGAAGGGGCAGAGGACACAGATAAAATATTTGGTCCATGTACTGATAACAGTTGGATCTGTCCTGATGGGTATGTGGAGTTTGTTTACTAGTCAAAGAGTTTTTATATGTTTACAGCTTTCCGTAATAAAAAATTTAAGAAAATTCACCTCATATCAATATTTGAAGCAGTGTAGAACATTTCTAGGGCTGAATAAAATGATATGAGGAAAAATTAATTGCCAAAATATCCCTTCTTATTGATTTTACTGACTGGCTCTTGTCTGTTCTGTTCCAGTCCTCTCCCCCATTGCTGCCAGAATTATATTTCTAAAAATTAAATTAGTTCATGGAGTTTCCCTGCTCAAAAGACCTCTTTGGAAGACCCCCATCACCTAAAGGATACAGTCAGTGATTCTTTCTTGTTTTACCCCAGAGCACTTTGGTCTTATTCTCTTATAGGAACCTCTTATATGGTATGATCTTTTATCAGTTCCTATGTTTTTATCTCCGGCAAGACTGAGATCCACAAGGACAGGGAGCGTGTCTTTTTTTCTTCTATTTTTAATGCTTGGCACATTGGCATATGGTAGGTGCTCAATAAGATTTTGGTGAATGGAATGAGAGATACATACTGTATAAAAGTTAATGTTTAGAACAATGGAACTAGAAAAGGAAGTTGTAAAGATGACTAGACAATTGGTACTTGTGTTTTGCCGTAACCCTTCTAAATAATGCATGAGAATTACTTATAATCAAAATTTAAGGTGAAAGAATACTTACACATGATACTTAAGTATCTTTTAATTGAAAAGACGCAAAGGTGAAGTATGTTATTTCTTTGCTATTTTTAGGGATGCACACCTAAAGAAAATCCAACCGTTAGGAATATACTATCCTCAACAAATAGTATCCTGGTAATATCATCAGTACAAGATTGTACTGCTTTAGTGTATAAGCACGATCACAAAAATCATAATCAACTCTGGTGCTTTCCCACAAGCAACAAAAGAAAGAAATAGATTGGACTTCATCAAAATTTAAAACTTTTATTCATTTTTTTTTTATTTTTTTTTCAACATTTATTTATTTTTGGGACAGAGAGAGACAGAGCATGAACGGGGAAGGGGCAGAGAGAGAGGGAGACACAGAATCGGAAACAGGCTCCAGGCTCTGAGCCATCAGCCCAGAGCCTGACGCGGGGCTCAAACTCACAGACCGCGAGATCGTGACCTGGCTGAAGTCGGACGCTTAACCGACTGCGCCACCCAGGTGCCCCAAAACTTTTATTCATTAAAGGACACTATCAAGCAAGTGAAAAGACAACTCACAGAATGGGAGAAACTATGTGTAAATCCCATTCCTGACAAGGGTCTAGTACACTATAGACTATAAAAGAACTTCTATAATTCAACAACTAAAAGGCAAACAGCTCAATTAAAAAATGAGCACCGGACCTGAATGCACTTTTCTCCAAAGAAAATATATGAATGGCCAGCAAGTACATGAAAAGATACTTAAGGTCATTAGTCATTAGGTCAGTGCAAGTCAAAATCACAATGAAATACCACTTCACACCCACTAAGGTTGCTATAATAAAAAACCCAGAACATAACAAGTATTGATGAGGATGTAGAAAAATTAGAATATGCATATGTTGCTAGTAGGAACGTAAAATGGTGCAACCACTGTGCACAACAGTTTGGCAGTTAACATAGAATCACCATGGACTCAGTAATTCCATTTGAAGGCATATACCCAAAAGAATTATAAACGAGTGCTCAAACAGAAACCTGGACACAAATGTTTACAGAGACACTAATTTACAATAGCCAAAGGAAGAAAAACATCCAAATATCTATCAACTAATGACTGGATAAACAAACTGGTATACCATACAGTGGAACATTATTGAACCATAAAAAGGAATGAAGTTCATGCTACAACAGAGATGAACCTTCAAAACACGCTAAGTGAAAGAAGCCAGATACAGAAGGTCACATATTATATGATTCCATTTATAGGATTTATCCAGAATAAGCAAATTCACAGAAATGTAAAGTAGATTAGTAGTTGTCAGGGGCTGGAGGGCAGGGAAGCATGTGGAGTGTCTGCTTAATGGGCTTATCTTTTGGGGTGATGAAAATGTTTTGAAACTAGACAGCAGTGACGCACAACATTGTGAATGTACTGAATGTTACTGGATTAACACTTTAAAATGATTAACATGGTGAATTTTATGTTATGTGTATTTTACCAAAATAAAAATTATGTTTTCCAAGCCCAACTTCCAGAGATTCTATTGTGGGGGACCTGGTATGTAGTTTTAACAAGCACTCCAGTGATTTGATGCAGGTGGTTTTGGGAAAATACTCTGAGAAACATTGATATTCTGCTCCTACAGGCATTTAAATTACTTCCACCATAAAAGCCTCATACCACATAATTTAGCAAGGAAAATGTCTCAGAGGCATTACACATTACCTTTCTAAAGTTCCTACTTCCTAAGATGAAAAATTGTTAACCACTTTCAAATGATACTTCTCCAGAGCCTGGTTACATAAGCATGTGTACAGTCTCCCACTCAAAACTTTTTCCGATGACACCTGGAGTCACAGTCCTGTTAACTGATCAAGGCTCATCTCTCCTATGCCCTTGAAGGATGCACATGTTTCTACATCCTACCAAAGGATCTCCTTTGACTTCTGCTCAAATCCATACGTAGTCAAGAGACTTGAAAATCTGCTGGTGTTTTTTTTTTTTTTCTCAACTTCTCTCTGCCTTCCATCTCCCACCTGCATCCTGATTTAGTCCCCAGAACAACCTTGGGAGGTATGTATTATTTTTATTCCATTCTACTATGAAGAAAGTGAGTCTTAGAGTGAGTGGTTAGGAGACTTGTTCAGAATCATGCAACAAATTATTAAAAACTCAAATTCCATCTCTAGATCCCAAGCTCTGCAAGGGCATAATTTCCATGAGAAAAGGAACTTTGTGCCTTGAATAAAAAAATAGTGGGTATGTTCTTTTTCCCTGAATCCAGAAGTGTACCTCAGTCAACGCACAGTGAAAATTTATAGAGCATGTAAATGATAGACAAAGCTTTGAGATCAGAGGAAATCTAAGAAAGAAAATCCAAGTTCAATAATCTTGACCCATATAGAGATATAACAGTTTGCAAATTATTAAAGTCAAATAAAGTCATCCTGATTTGGAGGTCTGCCACAATTTTGTCCCCGGGAATTTTGTTAGGCAGGAACTGGAAACTTGGCTGTGATCACTTGGGAAAACCTCTGGCCTAAGACACCTCACATCTACATTACTGACAGAGATTCCAAGAGTTCAGAAGGAAGGACTCCAAATTGTGATTTTGTTCTTCTACTAGAGAGGTATTCTAAAATAGGAGAGAAGATAAGAAATGGTAGTTCTGCATAGTATTTAGCTTAACATATCAGCCTAAGAAATGAATATCTTTGAGTGTTGTGCTTTCATAAACTTCCTCTTTCATTCTTGTTTCAATGTAAATGCTTAGTATTTTAAAATTTCCTTTGGCAAGACATTTAAAAACCATATGTAGTAAGATATAATGTTTACTTTTGAATCATTCTCCTTTGAATTTTATTTTATTGGCAGTAAAACAATGATTTGGTTCATTTACTTATAGAATTTATCATTAATTACCTACCCTAAACAACTACAAATTAAATACTCAAAATATGTGCACTCTGTTGTCTAGGAGACAAAATGGGACAATGGGAATCAGGATGAAATAAAAAACAAAGAAAATGGGCTTAGGTCACTGGGCTGTAATATCTAATTTGCAAATTTAGTTTGGCCTGTATCCTCTTCTTTAAGCTGTTCTGTTGAATTCTCATTGAGCCTCTACTCTGAGCCAGGCATTGTGCTAGATGACAGAGACACAAAGACAAACCAGTGTCCCCTACCATGATGGTATCCTAGTTTCATAATGTAATATTTCACTATATCTAAAAGATCTCAAACCCCCTAGAACAAAACCTCATCTCAGATGTGTAAGAATCCTCTAGATTATAGCTCCAAATGAAAAAACAAATCTCTATTTCCCAAATTTCTTTCACCACACACACACATTTTCCTTCTATCTGGCCTGACAACTGGAACATGGATTCTGAGAATAGGACAGGAAATACGTTACGGGCCAACAAAACTGCAGGCCCATTTCATCTTTGCTTCATTTTCCAGACCCCATCGCTACCCTTCCCTCTGTTCTCTTATCACCCTTAATCTTAATATTTCCAACTGAAGCACCAGGGTTGAAGCACCAGACTTTTAAGAGAATTCTAATTAAGAAAAAAACACCCTGTTCTAACTATTGTCACTGATATCAATGAAGCTCTCAAAAAGGACAATAATTGCAAGGCTCCAGAGCAGTCTTTCGGGAGGGCCAGCACATAAAGTGTGTTTTCTGTTGCAGTGTTCCAAGGAAATATTTTTCTTGCTAGTCACTGGAACAGCTGGTTGGGGATTTCCCTATTTTTTTTTTTTTTTTAGAGTGAATTGATTTGGCAAGAAAAATAAATGAATCTTTTCAATTCCCCTTCTCCTCCCCTTTTACCCCACTGCCTCCTCCCCTCCCCTCCCACAACAAGTCAGCTGTACCCCAGGAAAGGTAAGAAGTGAATAAGAAGTCAGACTGTGGCTATTATCTACAAATGACTCACATAGCTGGGTCTTTTTTCTCTGTGTTTCTTACCACCAAGTAAGGAGATTTAATGGGGGAAAATCCAATGTTACTGGCTACACACTCAATGCCTCGGCCTTCCTAAGATAACCACATTCCATTCCAGAACTTAATTCTCCAGAAGGAGGGCAGGTCGGTTATACAGATGGTATGTGCTCCACCTTCAATTTGCTCTTCGACCCCCCCCACCCCACCCAAAGTTCTTAATTATAGCTATATTTCTCCAGTGCTAACCATTCATTCTTTATTTCACTCAACAAGTAGCTGTTGCGTATCCACTATGTGCCAGGCATAGTGATGAAAATTATAATAGTGAGAAAAATGGGAGAGGGGCTTAGAATCTGTTGGGGAAGAAGGACATCAGTCAAGGTGTGACACAAATGAGAGCATAAGCTGAGGTATGCGTTAAGGAAGAACACAGTATTTGTGATGGCTTCCAGAAAAGAATCAGACATGGAGTGGGGTGGGAGGGCAATTCAAATAGATAGAGCTGAAGGATGAGTAAACCAGGTGAAAAATGCAGGAGAATGGTGAGATCTAGGCAGAGGGAACAGCATGTGCTAGGGCCCTATGACAAGAAGGAGCTTGGCATATTAGAGAAACTGAAAGAAGATCAGAAAGGGTAGAATTCAGAGAAAAGGGAAGAGAGTAGTACAAAGTGGAGATAGAGCCACCAAACAAACACACATAAAACAAACAAAAAAATAGAAGTTGTAAGTGAATTCACTCAGGTTTCAGGACACAAGATCAATGTATAAAACTCAGTTGTATTTCTACACAATAGCAGTAAGCAATCTGAAAATGAAATTAAGAAAACATTTTCATTTATAATATCAAAAAGAATAAAGTACTTAGGAATAAATTTAATTTCAAAAGTGTAGTACTTGTACATTGAAAACTATACAATATTGTTGAAACATTTAAGGAAGAAGAAATAAATGGAAAGGCATCCTATGTTCATAAACTAGAAGATTTAATATTCTTAAGATGACAATACTCACCAAACTTATTAACCCCTATTAATGCCCCAGATGATTTCTTTGCAGAAATTGACAAGCTGATCCTAAAAATTCATATGGAAATTCAAGGAACGGAGAATAGCCAAAACAAAAAAAGTTGAAACACATATTCTTCCTAATTTCAAAACTTATTACAAGGTATATTCATCAAGACAGCATGGTACAAATATGAGGGCAAACATATAGATCAATGGAGTAGAATGGAGTGTCCAGAAATAAATTCTCTTACTTTTACAGTTAGTTGATTTTTGACAATGAAACCAAGAAACTACTGGGGAAAATAGTCTTTTCAAATTGTGCCAGGATAAGTGGTTATCCACATGCCAAAAAAAAAAAAAAAAAGAAAAAAGAAAAAAGAAAAAGAAAAAGAAAAAGAAAAAAGAAGCTGGACCCCTACCTCACACCATGTACAAAAATTAATTCAAAATATGTCATCAACTTGAATGAAAGAGCTAAACCTGTAAATTTATTAGAAGGAAACATGGAAGCAAGTCTTCTTAACCTTGGACTAGGCAATACAGTCTTAGATATGACATCAAATTCACAAGTGATAAAAAATAGATTGGACTTCATGAAATTAAAACTTTTATGCTTCAAATTTCACCATCAAGGAAGTGAAAAACCAACTCACAGAATGAGAGAAAATGTTCTCAAATCATATATCAGATGAGGGACTTATATCTAGAATATATAAAGTACTCTTATGACTCTTATGACAGTAAAAAAGACCATTCAATTTTAAAATGGGCAGAGTCAAGGAAGGAAGGAGGAAAGGAAGAAGGAAAGAAGGGAAGAGAGGCAGGAAGGAGGAAGGGAGAGGAGGGAAGGAGGGAGAAAGGAATGAAGAAGGAAGGAAGGAAGGAAGGAAGGAAGGAAGGAAGGAAGGAAGGAAGAAAGGAAGGAAGGAGAATGAGGGAAGGGAGGAATCTAGACACAGACTTTAAACCCTTCACAAAAATTAACTCAAAATGCATCATAGACCTAAATTTAAAATGTAGAAGTATAAAACTCCTGAAAGATAATAATAGAGACAACCTCGGTGGTGGCAATGACTTTTTAGACACAACACTAAAGGCACGATCCACGAAAGAAATAATTAATAAGATGAACTTCATTAAAATTAAAAAGTTCTGCTCTATGAAGGGCACTGTCAAGTAAATGATAAAATAAGCCACAGATTGGGAGAAAATATTTGCAAAAGATATACCTAATAAAGGACTGTCATCTAAAATATACAAAGAACCCTTAAAATTCACTAATTAAAAAAAATGAACAGCTCAATTAAAAACTGGGCAAAAGACCTGAACAGACACATCACCAAAAAGAGTTACAGATGAAAGTGTAGGAAAAGACGCTCAACATTGCATCTAGGGATTGCAAAGTAAAACAACAATGGGATACACCTATTAGAATGACCAAAATCCAAAACACTGACAACAGCAAATGCTGCAAGGATGTGCAGCAACAAAAATTCTCATTCACTGCTGGTGGGAATGCAAAATGATGCAGCCACTGTGGAAGACAGTTTGGCACTTCCCGACAAAGCTAAGCATACACTTACCATATGATCTAGTAATTACATTCCTTCGTATGTACCCAAATGAGTTGAAAACTTATGTCTATACAAAATCCTGCACATGAATGTTTATAGCAGCTTTATTTATAATTGTCCAAACTTAGAAGCAACCAAGATGTCCTTCAGTAAGTGGATAGATAAATAAACTTAGGCACATCCAGACAATGGAATATCATTCAGCATGAAATGAGCTATGAAGCCATTCAAGGACATGGAGGAAGCCTAAATATATATAGCTAAGTGAAATAAACCAATCTGAAAGATCTACATACTATATGATTTCAACTACATGACACTCTAGAAAAGGCAAAAACTATAGAGCCAGGAAAAAGATCAGTCATTACCAGGGGTTGGGGGAGGGGAGATTAATAAGTGGGACATGGAGAATTTTTAGGGCAGTGAAACTATTCTGTATGATACTATGATGGATACATGTCCTCATACACTTATCCAAATCAATAGAATGTACAACACTAACAGTGAACCTTTGGGTGATGATAATGTGTCAATGTAGGTTCATCAACTGTAATAATGTACCACTCTGGTGTAGGATGTTGTTAGTAAGGGGGGCTGTGCATAGGTGGGGTGGGAAAAGTATAGAGGAACTCTCTTTGAACTTAAAACTACTCTAAAAAGTTGATATTTTTAAAAAACCCACCCAAATAAATAAGAAATTCCATTATTTATCTCAGTCCACCATACAAATCATTCTCCCTAATATTGCTAGACTGGTTTATGAATGATCAAAAATGGAAGTTAAAATATTTTCCAAAACCCTTTCTAAATATAGGCAAAGATTTGGAAGAGTATTTCTTCAAAGAAGATACACAAATGGGCAATAGACACATGGTAACATGTTCAAGATCATTACTCACAAAGGAAAGCAAGTCAAAACTGTAGGATACCACTTCATATCCACCAGGATGGCTAAAATTTAAAAGACAGATAATACTAAGTGTTGGCAAGGATGTAGAGAAATTAGAACCCTCCTATCTTGCTGGTGCAATTTTTAAATGGTTTCATCCCTTTGGAAAACAGTTTGGTACTTCCTCAAAAAGTGAAACATACTGTTACTATATAACCTAGCAAAGGCACTCCAAAAAAAAAAAAAAAAAGGAAAGGACAGAAATTTATGTCCACATAAATACATGTACACTAATGTTAACAGCAACATTATTCATAATAGACAAAAACCAAAAGTTCATCATCTGATGAATGGATAAACAAAATGTGGCACAGCCACACAATGGAATGTTCTTTGGCTCTGAAAAGGAATGAAGCACTGACACACACTATAACATTGATGATCCTGGAAGACATTAGGCTAAGTGACAGAAGCCAGCCACAAAAGACAGTCACAATCATATAATCACATTTTATGTGATTCCGTTTTTATGAAATGTCCAGAATAGGCCTATTCAGAGAGACCCAAGGTAGACCCGTGGTTGCTTAGACCTGGGGTGGCGGGGATGTGATAGCTAGACGAATGTCCATGTTTCCCACTGGGGAGTACCTGGCATGTGCTTCTCGTTGTATCTGGGTTCTTGTTCCTCTACCCCGCTCATCAGTTTTTTTTTTGTAAAACTAGCAAGAAAGCATAACTTTTGGGTCACACAAATGACCTTGCTACTAAGCTCAAGTGGAGGCCTTTGTCCAAATGCTCCCTGCCTCACTTCCTGGGGTGGCACGTATTGATTTTTTTCATGATGGAGCACGTATTCACCAGTTCTGGAAGGCTGAGAATTTTAATCTCCAGTTTTAGGGGAAGGATTATGACACTGACCACACCTGTAAGTAAGATGTTCTAGAAGGAAAAGCTAAATAAAATGACTGCTGGCTGGGCAAAGGAGAGACATGGTCATTTTTTTTTTTTTAATTTTTTTTTCAACATTTTTTTTATTTATTTTTGGGACAGAGAGAGACAGAGCATGAACGGGGGAGGGGCAGAGAGAGAGGGAGACACAGAATCGGAAAGAGGCTCCAGGCTCTGAGCCATCAGCCCAGAGCCTGACGCGGGGCTCGAACTCACGGACCGCGAGATCGTGACCTGGCTGAAGTCGGAGGCTTAACCGACTGCGCCACCCAGGCGCCCCTAGACATGGTGATATTTATATAGACCTGACAGGTATTCAAAACAGGAAAGGTAGAAAGGTTTTAAAAGGCAAGCAACTCAGATTGTCCCCCAGGGAAGAAGCCAGGCCCTTGGTACTTTTCCAGAAAATATCTAACCATCACAACCTTCCTCATTCTTCAACCCTCCAGCACTGTTGGGACTGAGTTCTGAGTGCTGATGACTGAATCATATATTGCCAGGGGACAGTGACAAAATCCCTCCATTTTTAAAGCAGTGATATGGAATGGGTGATGGCTGTTTATGTAGGGGACGTTGGTTTAAGCATGTGGTTCAAGAAAAAATAACGAGGGGCAGCTGGGTGGCTCAGTCGGTTAAGCGTCTGACTTCGGCTCAGGTCATGATCTCATGGTTAGTGAGTTTGAGCCCCACGTTGGGCTCTGTGCTGACAGCTCAGAGCCTGGAGCCTGCTTCAGATTCTGTGTCCCCTTCTCTCTCCGCCCCAGACTTCCTTGTGCTCTGTCTCTGTCTTTCAAAAATGAATAAGCATAAAAAAAATTTTTTTAAAAGAAAAAATAACCAATTAGTAGCCTTTGGAATGAACTGATCTCCAGCCATCTGAATGGTGTGAACAAGTCCCTGCAGGCCGACAAGAATGGGGTGTGCCCTCTGTGTGCCTCCACCCTCCACTGACTCACCTCCTTGGTTGTGCAAGGAGCTGGCAGAGTTGCCTCACACAAGTGCAACACCACCAGGCAATGCACGTCTGCAAACTGGGTTCTCTCCCCGCCCACCAGGGAGGGGCATTGCTGTTGCTCTTCTCAACACTTTCCTCCTATTGGTCTCACTGCAACTGGCAGATGAAGGGATCCACACTGTGGAAAGGAGACTGCAGTGAAAACTGAAAACAGGGGAGTTATGTCAGTGGGTGGTGACGAGGACTCACAAGGTAGGATTTGAGGCAGGACCCAGAAGCTCTCTCTGAATGCAGAGCAGAGGAGATGGATGGAATCCTGGGAAAGAGCAGGAAACCTGGCCCTAAGGACCTGGTAATGCCACGCTGGGAGCATGACATTTTATTGATAAGAGTTCAAGAGGATGTTCGTTTCCTATAAGTTGGAATTACTAGGTTTGACAAACTGGACAGAAATATCTGGAGACAATTATTTCACAGTTTCTCATTTTGAATGGGTCAAAGATCCCCAACATTCGGTGAGACTCAGCAGTAGGTCAGACATTATGCAAAACAGAGGCAGCCCTGATCGCCTCCATCCTGCTCCCATAAAATACCAGTGTCCTACTCAGATCCTGAGCTAATAGCCTTAAGAAAAATCATTTATGCCATTCAGGACAACTCATGCAAATGTAATGTGGAACCTGTTTTTATCCAGATTTTTTTTTTTAAGGCAACCTTTCTGTAAAGCAAACCACCCTAAGAAATAAATCCTATCAATGCTGCTAACTAATTGCCAAAGCCCTCGAGTAGTGCAGTTCCCTACCATCAACTTGCCCTTTCCCAGAAAGAACTTCAGGTTCTTTTTGAAGCACAACAAAAACCTAAGCAGGTCTTGGCTTTGTTCACGCGACATTGTGACTCCTCTGAATTGTACTCTCTTCGCCACTGTGTTGTACTGGGGTCAAACCAAGAGGGCGGCACAAGGTATGTAGCCCAAGCGTTGGGCAGACACGGAAGATGTAGACACAGTTACTCTTCATAAAAAACAATTTCCAAACTGTTCCAGGGGAACATTCTTCAGAGTGACCTAATAGCCGTGTTGCAGCCCTCAACGGGATTAATAACATTTATAACATTTACTGAGAGCCCACGAAGAGCCAGGCAATGTGCTAGGCACTGGGTTGATGAAGATTTACAAAATGAGGTTGAGTGAACCTTGGGATAACCTAGGGCTGAGTGCTGTCCTCTTACTGCTGTCACTGTTAGAAGGTTAATTGTGTTTTTAGTACTAAAACCAGTGGATAATAGGGTCTATGAAAATATGGACTGAAATATGAAAATATTCTATGAAAATGTGGACATCACTTATAGTGTCCATTTGTTTTTAAAAGCAGTCAACAAATATTTATTGAATACACACTAAGGTTCTGGAATGATTTATAGAAGCATAGGAAGCAGTTAGTCTCTGTTGTTAGGGGCTTGAAGGCATATTGGAGGATAACACATAAACATGCACACACAACCCAGCAGTCCAATATATCATGTAATCCCTGAATGGTACTGTAAGAAGTAGTAATATAGAAAATAATACAGGAATATAAGAATGAAGACTGCAGGTATCTTCATAGAGAGCTTCATGTAGGAGTGAGGAAAAAATCAGCAATGCGCATGGTAAAGGGGCAAGGTTCACTTGAACAGAGAGGTAGAGAGAAGTTACTCTAGGCAGTAGTAGAGGGATGACCAGGCATAAAAGGCAAGCAGAGAAAAAGTGGACTGAGGCAGCTGTGAGTCTAGCAGACTAACCAGGGCAAAGACGGTGAAAATGCAAATGGCGGCTCCCATGCCCAGAAAAGTAGCTTGAAGCCAGACTGAGAGCATCAGGGGTTATGTTTACATATCTTACTATTGGTGATATTAACGTCGGTCACTTTGTTAAGGTGGAATCTGCCAGGCTTCTACACTGTAAAATAAGAAAACTCAACACATATCTTGAGGTAGATGCAACACACTTTTAAGTTTAAACTGCATTATCAACACTTTCATGTAACTAAGTCTATATAATCAACAAAACAATAAGCGGAACCCTGGTTTGTAGCATTTGCTCGTTTCTGTCCTGTAAACATTCCCACCACAGCAACATGAAGCTTCCAAGGTGACTCCACTAAAGACCCAGTTGGCAAGAGATACAGAACAGCACCCCAGCCTGCCATCCACATACAATAGATGCATGGAACCCCAGGAGTACACAGGATGGTAATTCATAGTAAAATAATTAGAACTTGATGAGTTGAGTATTCATTACCTTTGTGTAGAATATAGTTTGAATTTTTTTGTAAGGTTTATTTCTTTATTTTTGAGAGAGAGAGAGAGAGACAGGGAAAGAGAGAGACAGAGTGCCAGCGGGGGGAGGGGGGGTGCAGAGAGAGAGGGAGACACAGAATCTGAAGCAGGCTCCAGGCTCTGAGCTGTCAGCACAGGGCCCGATGCGGGGCTCAAACCACGAACATGACCTGAGTTGAAGTCATATGCTTAACTGCCTGAGCCACCCAGGTGCCCCCAGAATATAATTTATGTAATTACAAATTTACATAAGTTAAGTTTTAAGAGTGTGTTTTACAACTGCCTCACAAAATTCCTGAAAATCTAACAGTTGGCTCTCATGAGCTGGTAGGCGCTGACTCCAGCACATGGCTGTGGGCACGGCTGTCTACAGCCAGGTGGCCCACCCAAGGCATCTTGTCACAAAGCTGGGAATAAGCAGTTAAATCTCTCTTAGATCCTGTGGTCTGGCATTTGTTCCAGTCATAGGAAATGTGCACTTGAACTAGAGGAAAGAGTAACATTGACTGGGTTCTTCGTTACAAGATACAGGTGCCAGGTGCCTTTGCCAGGCAAGAGTTTTTGGATGTGCATCTTTCCACGTAGAGTGATCCGTGCCGAGACACTGGGACTAGGAGACCAGACTCTCAGTTTGACACCTACTGCTCGCTCGGAGAGAAAGCTCAGTTCTTTTTCTTCATCCATAAGGGCGAAATGATTGCTAATGAGTATATAATAAATACACAGATACATACACAATAACAACATTGATAAAATGCCTGGTCCAATACCTATGCTCTTTGTGCATGTGTGTGTGTATGTGTGTGTGTAGATATATCTAATATATATAATATGCATATTTTATAGAGAAAATTTATGTTAAAATATCAGAATTATATTGATTTATATACAAAATATATTTTTATGTATTTTTCTCTATATATTGTATATTTAATGACACACATGTACATGTATATATGTATATGTGCATGCATTTGTATTTTTACTCTTCTGTAGCACTTCTTAAAATGCAAGGTACTTTAGGGGCACCTGGGTGGCTCGGTCGGTTAAGCGGCCGACTTCGGCTCAGGTCATGATCTCACGGTCCGTGAGTTCGAGCCCCGCGTCAGGCTCTGTGCTGACAGCTCAGAGCCTGGAGCCTGTTTCAGATTCTGTGTCTCCCTCTCTCTCTGCCCCTCCCCTGTTCATGCTCTGTCTCTGTCTCAAAAATAAATAAACGTTAAAAAAATTTTTTTAAAAATGCAAGGTACTTTACAGCACTAACATGTATTAACTAATTGTCATAATCCTGAAAGGCAGATAGGTGTTATTATTATTGTCATTGTCATTGCTACTTTTTTCTTTACCGATGTGCATGTAAACTAACATAGGGAAGTTGAGCAACTTGTCCAAGGCCAGAAGACTAATAAGTATAGAATCTAGGATTTAAGCCCAAGGAATTTAAGCACCAGAATTAATGTGCTCTCAGGCACTATGAAGTGTTCGTTTTCTTGCCCATTTAGATGAAAGGCAGGAAAAGAAACACAAGACACCATGTTTCTACATCTGTGGGCTGTTCCACCATGCATGCCCCACGAGACATACTATTTATTACTTCTGTATGTTTCAGAAAAAATGACTTGTGATTGTTATAGGAAGTGTCTGAACATGAGAGGAGGTGTGGGGGCTTGTGGAGTGGGAGAGCCCTTATGACGAAGTTGAAAGAGGAGAAAGCAGCAGCCTTTGCTGGGAAAGCTATGCCAAGCCCTTACTGCCGAGGGGGCACCAGCGGCGGTGAGAGCGTTGACGCTACAAAACTTCTTGGCTGCTCCTCCGCCGACTGGCACTGCTGGAAGGTCTCCCTGCATTGACAGGATTCAATCCCATTCTGCTCTGGTAGAAAAGAATCGTAGACTATCAGAACAATCTCAATGATTTCTTTTATGTTTTCACAGTTAGAAAAAAGCGGATATCTGGACCAGTGATTTTTCAAACACTTTTTTTTTTTTTTTTCGCAAGAAGAGGCCTTCTTTTTTCCCTTTGTTTCCAAATGCAATCTTGCTTGGGCACTCAATATATAAAAGAGGGGAAAAAAAGTGAGGCAGTTGGTCGTAGCTAGGTTGGGGACCTTAGTGTTCTGCCTTCTGGGATCTCTTTAGTGGCTTCTGAGAAATCTCCTGAAATGCAGGCATTCTGTGGTACAGGTGGAAAATTACAGATCTGAGGGCTTGAGTAACAGAAAGAGAACATGATTGTCCCAAAGCCACACAGCTGAGAATGTGCCAGTGGCTAGTGCTCCAATGCTTCGTGTGTCACATCATGGTATCACATTATTTTTTTTTTAATTTTTTACACATTGATTTATTACTGAGAGAGAGAGAGAGACAGAGCATGAGTGGGGGAGGGGCAGAGAGAGGGGAGATACAGAATCTGAAGCAGGCTCCAGGCCCCGAGCTGTCAGCACAGAGTCCAACAGGGGGCTTGAACTCACAAACTGAGATCATGGCCTGAGCCCCAGTCAGATGCTCAACCAACTGAGCCACCCAAGTGTCCCTTTGGTATCACATTATTGACTTTGGTGCTTTCTGGGGGCCAGCTGAGGAGAGACAACACAGGGGTCGGTGAGCCACAAAGTCACTCATACCTCTTGGCTGGTGATCCACTGGTCAAAGTGGGAATTCACCTGCCAATACCAGGGCATAAGCAAGAAGAACTGGCAACTGCTGACCAGCAGAATTGCCAGTCAGTCTTGATGAAAGGTTCCCGCTACATTTGCAGAACAGATGCTGAAACAGAGGGATCATATTTTACTGAAATGGAAGCCGTTTTAATGTATGCCTCACCCATCTGTCTTTTCTAAAGATACAGAAGCCTTCCCCCTTTATCTGGCTAGAAGGTAGTTATCTTCACTGTCAGGAGCATAAAATACGTAGGGACACTTGAATGGGCATCTTTGGAATGCACGCAGAGTATCTGCTCAGCACAAAGCAACTGCTAAATATTTTGTAGGGTTTTCATAATTCATGAAACCATTAATTCAGTGGAGTGGGAGCTGCAGAGAAAGGAGAGGGAGCTACTTTCCTTAAGGGTCTGCTTATCTGATCTATTTGCCTCATTTACCCAAATATTTACATAGGGCTATCTCTTGATTACTAACTCTCCTAGTAGTGACCTGTTTCTTGCCCGAATCTGGATGTTTTGGAACAAGCTGTTTCGCTATTTCAGGACCTGGTTTATCAATTCATGTAAAGGACCAGTCTGCATGTTATCATGAGGAATACACTGAGTTAATGTTTATAAATGATGGTGATGTTCTCAGATGAAAGATGTTTGGTGAATATAAAAATACTTTTCTGTGATGATTAATGCATGGTCTCTGCCAATGAGATTATTTAAATGATGGAACGGTGGCTACTATTTTAATCGTGTAGAGCCTCACTGAAGTTTCAAAGCACTTTTCCGACACTAAATCATGGCAAGTGTTACTTAATCCTCGCTTTAGAGACAGAGAGGTTTGAAACATAGTAATGCATGTGCTTTACTTATGGGCAGGGGTTAAGTCTTACTGTGGAGAACTTTTCAGGGTTGTTTCTCTTCCAGAACATTCTCGAAATTCATTCACCTTGTCCGTCTTGCCAGGCATTTTGTAAAATATCCTCAGCTGAGGCATTTTTGCTGGCCAAGGACTGCAAAGCTCACAGGAAATCCACTTAGCAAGCATTTATTGGGGTCCTGGAGATACAGAGACATAATATTCTCAAAACACTTACAATTCAAAGGGAGAGGCAGAGCAGTGAACGAGTGGTGAGCCGGGCACTGTGATAGAGCCTTGCGTTCACAGGGAGAGTATCCGGATGAAGAGTGAAGTAGGGAGTGTAGACACAATATAAGAAGTGAGGCTTTGTTTGTTTGTTTGTTTGTTTGTTTGTTTCCAAATGTGCTTTGTTCATGAATCTTAATTTGGGTTCCCTCAGACACAATTGTGAGGGCAAGGATTTGAGGGTTTTTTTTAATTTTTTTCAATGTTTTATTTATTTTTGAGAGACAGAGCGTGAGTAGGGAAGGGGCAGAGAAAGAGAGGGAGACACAGAATTCAAAGCAGGCTCCAGGCTCCGAGCTGTCAGCACAGAGCCCAATGTAGCCCTCGAACCCACGAACTGTGAGATCATGACCTGGGCCGAAGTCAGTTGCCCAACCGACTGAGCCACCCAGGCACCCCTAGGATTTGAGGGTTATAAAGAGGCTTATTTGGAAGATGTCACCACAAGGTGACAAGAAAATGAGGCAAGGAAAGAAAGCAGTTATCCTTGTGGGCAACTGGAGCTTATTTCTGGGGAAACACATCTCAGAGGCATCCCTACAAGGAGCAAGGGGACCGGGGTATTTATGTCCCAACTCCTATTGGCTGTTGATGGGGGCCTGCTTCTGGGGCACTAATTCCCTGACACTACCTGTGGATGGAGTGTGGGACAGAGAAGGCTCCAGACTAGAGGAAGTCTTCAAATAAAGAAGTGGCAGCAGTTGGAAGTTCTGTGCACTTAGGGATAAGGGTGAGGGGGGTAAGCAAGGCACAGTGACTACTCCACCTTTTGAAGAAAGTCACTGCTTGAATGCAAAGTACTTATTCTCTAGTGCATCTCTTTGACTTTCTGGTTTATAGACAGCTATTTAACTATAGATTTCAGTCTATAGAGGACAGTCCCTATTAAGAGCAGGGACAGTCCTGGGGGAAGATCAACTTATGGCTTACTACTCATACTTGCACAAAAGACACAGCTCACTCCTCCTGTCCTGTGGGTTTCAGAATAGATGTCCCCTCCTTAGCCTTAGCCTTCTTGACCCCCTCCTGTGTCCTCCGTAGGACTCTGAGCTCACCCCTCTCGTGGCACTTATAACATCCACTTTTGTATTTACTCATCCATCTTTGAAAGAGTCAACTTCCTGAAGGCAGAATTTGTACCTATCAGAGAACCTCTCAAGTGATACAAGTGATCTCTTAAAAGATAAAAATTTTACATCTTTTCTATTTTATGACTTTCCCTTTAAAGCAAGTGTATGGGAGGGTGTGCGAATGTGTGCCATACTCTAGAAGTGTAAGATGAGCTGAAAGTAAGGAGGTCAGTGATTGTGATGCAATGAGCACAAAAGGAGGGGGCAGAAGGAAGGAAGATCCACCAGCATGATAGATTCTAGGGGTTAAAATCAAGCAGGAGGAAGTGTAACATCATATGAGGAAAGAAGATTCTTTAAAAACAAGGCCGAGAGGAACCTCCATGCTGTTTTCCACAGTGGCTGTTGCAGTTTGCATTCCCACCAACAGTGCAGGAGGGTTCCTTTTTCTCCATATCCTCATCAACATTTGTTGTTTCTTGTGCTTTTGAGTTCAGCCATTCTGACAGGTGTGAAGTGTTATCTCCTTGTGGTTTTGATTTGCATTTCCTTGATGATGAGTGATGCTGAGCATCTTTTCATGTGTCTGTTGGCCATTTGTACGTCTTCTTTGGAAAAATGACTACTCAAGTCCTCTATCCATTTTTAATCCGATTATTTGTATTTTTTTTATGTTGAGTTGTATAAACTCTTTATGTATTTCAGATATTAACCCCTTTTCTGATACATCATTTGCAAATAAATATCTTCTTCCATTCAGTAAGTTGCCTGTTTGTCTTGCTGATGATTTCCTTCCCTGTGCAAAAGCTTTTCATTTTGGTGTAAAAACTTATAAAACAGAATTACCCTATGATCCATTAATTCTGCTCTAGGGTATTTATCCAAAAGATATGAAAACACTGCTTCAAAAAGATATATGCACCCCTATGTTTATTGCGCCATTATTTTACAATAGCCAAGATATGGAAGCAACTCAAGTTGCTATTCATTCATAGATGAATGGATAAAGAAGACATGATATCGATATCTATATCTATATATATCTATATATATAGAGAGAGATACAGATATAGGTGTGTGTATATATATATATATATATATATATATATATATATATATATATATTATTCAGCCATAAAAATGAGTGAGATCTTGCCATTTGGAACAACATGCATGGACTAGAGGGTATTATGCTAGGTGATATAAGCCAGACAGAAAAAGAAAATTCCTTATGATTTCACTTACCTATAGAGAACAAATTGATGGTTGTCACAGGGAAGGTGGGTGGGGGGATGGGTGAAATAAGTGAAGGGGATTGAGTACACTTATCTTGATGAGGACTGAGTAATGTATAGAATTGTTGAATCACTATATTACACACCTGAGACTAATATAACACTGTATGTTTACTGGAGTGAAACTAAAAGAAGAATAGCTAGAAAGTCATTTCCCTAAGGTACTTAAAGTAAAAAAAAAATTTAATTTGCTTTTTGTCAACTCTGCTTTCAAATGTAGGCAGTCAAGTTTGAGTGAACATATCATTTTGTGTTTAAATGCTTATTTTATTTTTTTCTAATTATGAATTTTCACACCCCTACTGCGGAAAAAAATTTTAAAATAGAGGTTTCAAAATCAGAGTCCTAATTCCCCAAGATAATTACTGTCTACATTGGGGTTGTATTTCTGTGTAATTTTTGTCCTACGCAGATCACATCTATAACTTACATTTTGGTAAAACGAGAATCACACAAGAATTTGCATGACATCTTTGCGCAGGTACCACGCTAACCTCCAGTACTGTTCCAACTGGAGTACACATGGAGTACAAAAAATTTTATATTACGTGTTGCATTTTCAGTTTCTGTTATTTTTTAACTTTGCCCACAGCAATGCGTCTCTTTGGTCTGAGTCCTTCAGGCCAAGTCTAATTTTCTCTAGTTGCTGGAGAAATTTCTGGCGTAGCAAGCATTTTCGACCCAGGGGGAAAGGCAGCATTGTCTTTCCAAATCCCCAAAGGGGCACACCTGTGCAAGTCTATGATTTTATGATGATGCTAAGGTGCAGATACATATGACTGGATTTTAAATTCACGCTCCATTTCCTAGAGCGCTTTCTAAAACCGTAGAAGGGAAAACAGGCACTCTTATTATGGTGCGACTATTCCCCAAACATGGTGCTGCAGGATTTTATATCAGCGATATGATGGACAGAAACCTAAATGACAGAGCTAATTGAAAAATGTAAAGCCCATCTGCAAAGGCTAAGTGTAAATTGCCCATCGTTTTGTTATTTTACCCCATCCCTCCTCTCTGGATTTATGTCTTCACATAAAAATAGCCACATGTAAAATTTGCAATGGAAAATGCTATTGTTTGCGTGTTATTCATAACCTAAAATTTTGAGGTTAAGACAAGATTATTTTCTGTCACTTAGAAGTAAGACATTTTATATAAGAATCCATTTTTGATTTGATGAGTGGTCCCGGATAAATCGGTCTGAGGTGTGTGTTTAAGCCACTTTAAAAATTCTGCTCAAGAACAAATCTAAGGAACAGCTAAATTAAGAATGCCATCTTTTCACTTTATGTTTCCACAGATGAGTCATTTAAATGACCTTTAATCCTAGTACATTTAAAATGACTACTACATTTAAAAGCACTCATTCCACACTCCACAATTTCCATTGCATGTTAAGCGAGTACTCTCTGCACAGCTCAGAGAGAAGTCTAAATACATAAATGGGCCTAAACCAGATGGGACCAAAAATATGACGTGTCCAGAGATAAGCATTTATGGTAAATATATATCACTTCTGTTCTTCACAAACTTGTCTTGGTGAGTTTAAGAAAGGTAGAGAAACAGAATTTTAGAACTGAATGTTTCATTTCACAATAGATATTAAGCTTCCCACATGCCAGTTGCAAAGCCAGAGGCTCATGAAGGAAGGTGGGTAAGTCATGATCTCTATCTTGGACTAGCCTGTGCCTGAGCAAAGGAGTCTCAGTGTTTGCTGTAAAATAGATATGAGACTTGGACCCAAGATATATTCTAGGGGAAAGAAAGGGAGTAGATGGGGCCAAGCCTGGGATTTGTGTCTACAAAGCACACAGAGCAATTCATTGAACTTGGCATCCCTGGGAGACTAATCTATCAGAGCACAGCATCTCTTTAGTGAAAATTTATAATTTCAAAACAGTTGGTCCCTGCAAGGGTCTTTTCCCTCCTCCTCCTCCTTCTTCTCTTTTTGACTGATGTTAAGACCTACCTCTTGGCTGGGGTGTTTGCATTTAAGTTTCTTAACCTGCCCAACTCTATCAACAAATCACTACTTCTATTCCACATTCTTTTCTAAGTTTAAATAAAAATGACAGCAGTCCTTGCTTTTAAGGCTATATAATTTATACTGGAAGATAAAATACATAAATATGTAAGTGTTTCCTGAAGATTCAGGTGCATTGTATTTCATCTCTGATACATATCAGTATGAGCGTTAAAAGAACATACAAGTAACACTTCCTTCAAGTTATGCACTCCAATCTTACTTTAGCTCTTCTGTTCTACTACAGGAAAGGTATTCACTTTACTATGAATTGTATATAATATAAATACTTTGCCTTAGTTCTATTTGAGCACATTTATGTACGTCCTTTCATGATGTCAGTTTTTAAAAATCAAGCTTACGGGGGTGCCTGGGTGGCTCGATCAGTTAGTGTCTGACTTCAGCTTAGGTCATGGTGTCACAGTTTGTGGGTTCCAGCCCCGCGTCGGGCTCTGTGCTGACAGTTCAGAGCCTGAAGCCTGCTTCGGTTCTGTGTCTCCCTCTCTCTCTCTCTGCCCCTCCCCTGCTCGTGCTCTCTCTCTCTCTCTCTCTCTCTCTCTCTCAAAAATAAACATTAAAAAAAATGTTTACATTTTACATAGAGTAAAATGCACCTGTGTTAATATACAGTTTCATCAAAAGTGTGCATCTGTGTAACTACCTTCACAGTCAAGATACATAACATTTGCATTACCTCAAAAAGTTCCTTCAAATTTATTTGTAATAACATCCTCCTTACCCCCAGCCCAGACAACCATCGACTTGCTTTCTGTAACTATAGATTAACTTTTTTTAGCATCATAAAGTGGGCATTTTTTGTGTCTGTATTTTTATTTTGATCAGCATATTTTTGAGATTTATCCATGTTGTTGCATGAACCCATAGTCCATTCCCTTCTAAATGCTAGATTTAATTCCACTGTATGGATATATGACACTTTGTATATTCATTTACTTTTTGATGGGCATTTGGGTTGTTTCTAGTTTTGGGCTAATAAGAATAAAGCTGCTGTGAACATTCATATATGAATATTTGTAGAGACATATATTTTCATTTGTACTGAGTAAGATACCTAAGAGTGGAATTATTGGGTCATGGGGTACATTTGATTAACCATATAAGAAACTGTCTCTTTTCCAAAGTAGATGCACCATTTTACATCCCCATCAGCAGGGTATGAGAACATTTGCTCCACATCTTATCCAAATTTAGCCATTCCAGTTGGGTATATGTTGGTATCTCACTGTGGTATATAATTTGTATTTCCCTGATGACCAGTGAAGTTAATGTGCTTTAAATGTGTTTATTGGCCATTCGTATATTTCTTTGATGAAGTCAATCTGGTCAAATCTCTTGCCCATTTTGAAATTAGGTTGTTTGTCTTTTTATTATTTAGTGATAAAATGTCTGCATATATCTGAAGACATTCTTTGACAGACATATGAATTGTGATTTTTTTTCCCCATTTTGTGATTTGCCTTTGCATTTTCTCAATGCTGTCTTTCGAAGCGAAGTTTTTGACAGCACCATTCCTTGGAACATGGTAGGCATATCTGTTTACAAATAAGCTTTGCCAGTGAGTGCAGTAAATATCTCTTAAAATGTAATGCCAAGGTAAATCACATTGTCTATTCCACAGTGATTGATAATGCGTCTGTGGCAAAGAGTCCCGGGGATTATCAAGCATAAGATTCACCAATGATATATCTCTCCAAATTCTGTGCTATCAGGAGTTTCTGCCTCAGGACCACCTTCATTCCTTTCCTTTCTTTCTAATGCTTCTCCACAGAAAGTCTTCTTTATTTCACAAGATGAGTCAGCAATGAGTACAAACACTATTTCATTGCAGTGTAAGGGTCATCATGACCTCCTTGTCGCATTGTAAAAGTAATTTAAAAGTTGAATCTGTTCTAGATTTTAGGAATAGAAATCTCTGATAGATTGACCCAGAAAGCTCAAACCTCTCCTTGCCTCTCAAAATCAGAACTCAATGAGTTTGTCCTTTCTTTTAAGAAAACTAGTGGCCTGTGTTTTGTTCACGTATTTTAGAAAATATTTGTTAAAATGTACCATATCCCAAGCATTGTGTCAGAAAGGCAAGAAATATCTAGAGTACCATGTATCAACTCTTTTAGTTTATACTTAGTGGAACAACGAGCCATCTTGAGGACAGGAATCTTATTCATTCTCCTGTGCTCAGTGCTTAGCACATAAGTATTTATTAATGTATTTAATATATGAATGATTGTATACATGCATGAACAAATGAAGCATCAGAGAGAGTTGCCTTGCCTTAGTTTCCTATGTTTTCTATAATGGGAAAGCTATATAACTAAATAGCCACAGCCACTCAGGGGAAAACGATGCTATGATAGCAATAAAATAATCCAGATCTCCCAGTAACATCCTAGCTAGGAAGTCAATTATGATTCAGAGTAAGACTTCTATCATTTTGATTCCTAATGGTTAAAATTTCCCAAAGTGGGGGAAAATACATGGGACCTCAGAAATGAGCAGGGTCACAAGGAAATTAGTTTCTTCCTAGATTAGATCAGCGATAAGATTAATAATAAGAAGAAAATTGACTACAACTATAACACATAATGTTTAGTACAGTTTATAAAACAGCTTCATATACATTTTCTTACTGGATTCTTACAATACTCCTGGGAGGTAGCCACAAGGGGTATGAGTATTAGTACATCCCCATCATACAGAGTTGGAAATGAGGTTCAAAGAATGAAAGTGTCTTGCCCAACATTTTTTTTTAATATATGAAATTTATTGTCAAATTGGTTTCCATACAACACCCAGTGCTCATCCCAACATTTTATAAAGCTACTTAACAGCAAAGTGGACTAGCTGGATTCTAAAATTCTTCTTTGCTACCCTTGGAGGACGACGCCCTTACTTGACTGGGTGCCATGGGTGGTAGTTTACATCTAAGTGTACATTTCTCTTCTCCTCTTGAATTTTATTTTTTTTTAAATTTTTTTTTTCAACGTTTATTTATTTTTGGGACAGAGAGAGACAGAGCATGAATGGGGGAGGGGCAGAGAGAGAGGGAGACACAGAATCGGAAACAGGCTCCAGGCTCTGAGCCATCAGCCCAGAGCCTGACGCGGGGCTCGAACTCCCGGACCGCGAGATCGTGACCTGGCTGAAGTCGGACGCCTAACCGACTGCGCCACCCAGGCGCCCCTTCTCCTCTTGAATTTTAAATAATATCCCTTTTGTGTGTCATGAGATGAGATAAATTATCCTTACTACAGTGTATCTTTATGGTACACTCTGCACAGTATTAAAGAAAACTCCATTTTGAAAACAAAGCTGTATCAAAAGAAAACTCAATTTTGAAAATGAAGCTGCATCAAAACTTTGTTTTCAAAATGGAGTTTTCTTGAAACAAAGCTGCATATAATTCCATAGGAATGAGCCCCTTGGAAGTCATGACTCTGTGAACCCTCAAATTCCTTTTTCTATACAAACCCTATTTTATAAGTAGTTAGCTAGAGCATGAAGACATGATTTTTTTCTTTTATACAGATGAAACCTCCATAATTGTTTTTATGTGCTACTTGTCCAAGAGAAACTCCATAGCTGAGGCACATCTATTCAGAAATCTCATTGCCTTGATATGCTTGGAGGAACAATGGGGCTTGATACTTGTAGACAGGAACTTGGGAGGAAGGACCACAGAGCTACTCATCACCTCTGTTCAATCCTCCAAGGAACAAAGCGAGGCAGTACTATCTGTGAGCTATCACATCAAGTCATATTGGAAACCCAGCTTGCATTTGGAGAATGATCTTCAATGGCAAGTATGGCCATGGCTTGACATTAATATTGTAGCAGGATTACATTTTTAGACCATTGCTTTGCAGAAAGTCAAGTGTTTTTGTCTCTGCCTCCTTCAATGACAATGGTGTAATTGTAGGCTTTGTAATGGGCTGAAGGAAGGAAAAGTCAACTTTGTTCAGGATCAGGGCTGGGTCATTGGACAAAATTTGAGATTCTATCATCCCCACAAATAGTTGAGAGCTATGACCAAGAAAAACACAATTTAATCTCTCTTTCTTCAACAGCTATATTTCTACATTCTCATTGGCCTCTATAAAAGCTATGTGAAGGATAAGCAGTTCTCTTTATTAATGCTTCATTAAGAATTTTTATGTCTATGTGACAAGTGGTATATTCTTTGCTCAGAATAAAGTACTTTAGAGACTTGATTCCAGCTGGTCTGGATTAGAAAACTCATTAATGCTGTTAGCATGACTGACAGCAAGCTCCTCAGGGGAGAGATATGGCCTTATATGTATGGAAACAGTCAAACTGGATTGGTCAACTTTTATAAATAAACCATTGGAAAATGTAATTTAGAGAGAGGAGTACATCAGTTACAGATTGTTTCCTTAATTGTGCCTGTTATTTCCCAGTTTCAAATTTTAGGCATTTTTCATGACAAAAATAATAACTAAAGTATCCAACAAAGCTCATCATTCAGTCTTTCATACCACAACGTCCGTAATGACAATGGGAATTGTCATTAAATGACATTATGATTCAGAGGCAAAATAACAAGATCCTTTATAGTTAAGGCAATTGACAGCCACCTTGACCAAGTTCTAAATTTAAGTCACCATCTCTTGATTCAAAGATTGGCATTAGGTTAAAACAGACAAGGGATTGTTTCCAGTGGAGAAGATTAAAATGCAATTATAAATACATCTATCTTCCTTTGCCCAGGGACTCTCCATCCCATAATACCATTTGCATAATGGGTTACTTTGTTTGTTCCCTTTTAAATGTTAAATTTGGAACATTTTATTCTAAGTGCCATGAAAAAATAAACACATGAAGTTCTAAACCCACAGCTTTTCATATTTATCTGAGACTAAGAATATGTCCATTTTGTCTGTATTTAGGGAAGCACAAGTACTTTCTCATTTTTTAACACACCCAAGATGACAAGGATCTAAAGAGTTATGAATATAGACAAATGAAAGTATTTCACCTCATTCTCAAAGACACACACACACACACACACACACACACACACACTCCCTCATCCTTACTCTGCTTCTTTCTGAAGGCATCTGGAGGCTCCAGTTTGTTTCTGTGTTGGCTTCCGACTGCCCTACTCCCTTCCCTTCTCTGATGTCTTCTATTCCTGAACTGTATTCCTGAGTGGACACTTGAATCAGTGCATGCCTGCACTCTTTCCTTCTGCTGGTCCCCAGTGTAAGTGGACCTGTCCTATGTCTAGTTGCCTGGATGGCAAAGGGCTAGCCTGAAACCCAGTCCTTGCAAATAGAGAATCTATTATTCAACTCAAGTGGAACACATTTTGCTTTTTAAGAGGGTATCTTGATGCATAATAGCCAAGGTTAGTCCTTAGAGGAGGGAATTCACAGCACAAGGTTGACCAGTGGTCAAATCTTTGGCAGGAGGAGAAACTCCCATCTTCTCCCAGATGTGAGCACCTCCCCCTCTCCCAGGTATAGCCTGGCTCAGGGCTAGATGAAGTTAAGATGCTGTTTAGAGCGGTGGTCAGAACTGTGACCTCCCAGAAGGTTAGAAAGAGCCCTTTGCATTTCTACAGTAACTATTTGCAGCATCTCAGCCTGCTGACGTTTGAAACTGCTGGTCTAAAGCTTCTCACATTCTATTTGTATTAGCAACTGGCTTTTCCTGGATTCAAACTTCACTGCCTAGGCTCCCAGTAAAGAGATTTTATGCTATTTAATGGTAAAATTCAGCTTCCCTGATGGGTTTCCTCAACACAGCTACTGGAGTAGCCAGGGGATGGGTCTCCTTGGAAACATCAGTAGCAACTCAGCTATTCTGTCTCCTGACAACAATCTCTCTGCATCATTGGCTGCCTATTTCACGCGGCCGGTGTCCTGACTGGAACTGGACACTGAAGACCATGCAGTAAGGAGGAGCAAATGTGTTATTAAGGTCAAGACAGGTGGTGGAAGGTAGGCCCAGGTGATAGTGGAGATTCTGCCAAACCAAGCCACTGTGTCCAGAGAACATGGATAGCTCCATACAGGGTTCCAACAGATGGGGGCACCAATTGTTCTAGAAGTGGGGGCCCAACAGGTAGGCAGAGCCCAGCCATGGGGAATTTGGGCAGCACGTATATTGAAGTTCAAGCAGTTAGGCAGTGGTGCATCAAAAGATGGAGAACAGAGGCCCTGCTACTGGGCAAAGGGCCTAGTTAGAGATAGGCAGGCCTGAGGGGTAGAAGGAGACTAAGGTATGTCCCAGAACCAGCAGTCAGAAACGGGACAAAGGCAGAGCTAAGATTTGGATTGTGGAAACAGGGGTGGGGAGGACTGCCCTGGAATATGGGACCAAGGTCAGAGCTCCATTATGAGAACTGGAGCACTGAAGGAAGGGACTAAATGAGGGAAAGTGTGAGGTATGGCTCCGTTTCTATTTTGTAGCATAATCTAAGAAAAGAGGCATAACTAAGTTCTAGGATGTGGGGTAGGGACACCACCATGGTTGAATCAAAGGGTCAGGAACTCCGGGGTATGAATGAAAACTCTATCAGTTAATGAGAGAAAAAAAAGCTTAGAAAAAAAAAGTATTGGGGCACCCAGGAGGCTCAGTCAGTTAAGCACCCAACTCTTGACTTCGGCTCAGGTCAAGATCTCATGGATGTGTGATGCAGCCCCACTTGGGGCTCAGTGCTGACAGCACAGAGTCTGCTTGGAATTCTCTCTCTTCCCTCTCTACCTGCCCCTCCCCCTCTTGTATGCTCACACACACAGTCTCTCTCTCTCAAAATAGATAAATATACTTCAAATAAAAATAGCACCCACAATGATCCTCCCCACATTTTTGCAGCTTATACTGTTTCCTTTCTCATCATCATAGTCTTAATAACTGTTTGTATTAAATAAATATTTTATCTTAGAAACTGTTGAGAGGGATCACTTTTGAAGAATGTGCTAGGGTGAAGAAGTGCTTTGAGACTGATTCCTCTGTCTCCGTCCAGCTAAATCGTGCTTCGGGGTTGGTTGTCAGGACTGGCTGCATCCGGGGTTAGATGAGCAGGCAGAGACCTGTGTGGGAAGCAGTCTAAGAGCCCAGAGAAGATGAGCGTCACATAATATCATGTAATCGAGCACGCTCTGTGTGACCAGTACAAGGCAGGACACAACATACATAATCTAATTTAATCCTGTCAAGGTAAGAATTATTCTTCTCACATACACAAATAAAGCCACTGAGGCTCAGGGAGGTTGTGTAACTTCACTGATATCCCACAGTTGGTTAGTGCCCCATCAGCCTAAGCTCTTTCCATTAGGGGGACTGGGAAAGCTTAAATTGTTTGCTTCCAATCAGGATTACGGAGGAGAGAGGGGCATCAGCTGCAGAAATAAGAGGGCCCAGATGTGAATAAATGAGGAAGGCAGGGGATTAACAGAAGGGTAATAACAGAGAATATCAGATACTCCTGGCCCAAGTCAAAAACTAAACTATTTTAACTGACTGGTACCCAGACCTGACTCTGGATCATTAGAAAAACTCCTAATGATAGATATATGCTCCTTAGTTTAAAAATATAGATTCATGGGTGCCTGGGTGGCGCAGTCGGTTAAGCGTCCGACTTCAGCCAGGTCACGATCTCGCGGTCCGGGAGTTCGAGCCCCGCGTCAGGCTCTGGGCTGATGGCTCAGAGCCTGGAGCCTGTTTCCGATTCTGTGTCTCCCTCTCTCTCTGCCCCTCCCCCGTTCATGCTCTGTCTCTCTCTGTCCCAAAAATAAATAAACGTTGAAAAAAAATTGATAAAAAAAATATATAGATTCAGAAAAAAATAGATAGTAGATCCAGGAAGTAGCCGAGAACATTGATTAAATGAATACCATGTTTCTAGGAACACAAGAACTTTTGCCTGAATCTTTGCCACCCAGATTACACTGTAAAGCCAGAGCAGCCATTACAAAGAAAGGTCTTGCACAGGTATTTAACATGTGACAGAACTGTGGATTTGGGCTGAGAAGAACAGCCAAAGGAATCAGCTCCTTAGTATTCTCTGATGTGTAATTTACATGATATTTTCTCAAAAAAGGTAGCAGCCACCTAATATGCCAGCTGACAAGAATGGCTACTCTCTTTTCAGGCAGCCTGACAAGAGCCTGTTTGGCTTTCTTCTCTGAGCTCTTTGGCTCTTTTCATCCAGCCTGTTTGGGTCATTGGGACCAAACTTTTAGGCAAGACTGGTCTCAACAAGGAGTGGGTCAGGGTATTGTTCTAGTTCAGAGAAACCTGGAGAGCTTGT
The DNA here is from genome assembly GCF_022079265.1 of Lynx rufus. Taxonomy (NCBI): domain Eukaryota; kingdom Metazoa; phylum Chordata; class Mammalia; order Carnivora; family Felidae; genus Lynx; species Lynx rufus. The sequence goes on from NW_025814831.1 coordinate 49,271,299, forward strand.
TAAAATGCAGAGACCCAGGCCCACAGATTCAGGACATTCTTCAGGTGGTTCTGATGCAGATGGTCCTGGAGGTCCACTTTGAAAAAGTGTAGCAGAGGTTCCCTTCACACCACCATGCACTGTGTTTGTCAGAACTGAACTGAACTGGACACTGCTCATTTTGAGAGCACAGGTAGAGAGCCTCCCCATCTGCCTGTGAATGGCTTCTTTTCCAATACACATCAGTGCTCAGTGTTGGGGAGGAAGAAGAAGCCCTCAAGGTGCTCAGAGGTCAGCAATGCTGTGGTCAATCCCAGGAGACACTGTGGCAGCAAAGACAGGAGCCCTCCCAATGCCACAGACACCTCATCACTGAGCTCCAATCTTTGCTTTGCTTTCATTCTGGTCACATGACTGGAAGTGGGTGAGTTCCAGAAATAAGGGACCAAAGAGGGGACATACAGGTTGTTCTTCCTCCCAATTTCTCTCCCCCATGGCTACTGGAAGCCACTTATTTGTGTTGCAGCCTGAAGACTGCCGTTCTTTTTATCCTTCTTGACAAAAATGAAACATTACACCAACTATCAGGAGGAGGTTGTGACTTTCTTGCATGAGCCCGCTTTAAAGACAAGGAGTTGCTGAGACAGAAAATTCCCCAGTGGCCGGCTCAAAAGATGATATGACATTGTCTCCTGGGGACACAGTGATTTGCGGCAGCATTTCAGCAACCCAAAATAAACCATCACTCTGCACAAGGGGTGACAAGCTTAATGTCTACACTCTTCATCATAATTGTGGGAGCAGAATTCCCAGACTCTAGGTTAAACCCCTTTAGTTTTGGCCAAAAAACCTGGAGCAGGAACATGGGAGAGATCGTAAGATAATTGTCCTTTGGAGGAGCACCTTTCATCTGAGGATTTCCAAGTGCTTTATAAATATTAATTAAATTGCAACAACGCCTTAGTATGCACAATTATTATCCGTCTACCACCCCCAGCTCCATACCAGCCCCTTAAAGATGAGGCCCTTGAAGAATAGCATGGCTAGTGTCTAAGCCATTTAGCGTCTGAGCTTATCACAGAGGCAAAACCCAAAAGTCAAGGTTCTTCAATTCTAGAACTACATTAAAGAGAACTAAAGTGATTCAAAGGACCATATGATTCCTATGCATATATACTGTGAAGTACTATTACTAGAAGAGAAGAATAAAATATGTATGCTGAATTTATCATTTAATTAGAAGAACTACTCTATTAGTCCTAGCTTTTAACCAATCTTTTCCCTCCTAAGGGAAAAGATTCTTTCTTTTCTTTCTGTTTCAATTTTTTCCACCTATGAAACAGTGATACGATGGGGTTTTCTTATCGCTCGTATTATCCTATCACTCTATCATAAGCACTGATGGCTTATCAAGAGATGTGTTCTACAACCTACAAAAAGTATTCACATTTCCAATTAATGGCACGCTCTATGCCAATTAATGGCAATACAATTAATTCATAAGCCAAGCCAATCCAATTGACGGCACACCTTCACAATTTGAAATGCATTACCCTGATCCATCACCCAACCCCAAAGAATATTCATGATCAATTCAAAGCTGTTACTCACATTATCGGAATTACCTTCTTCTTCATATTGGTTCACTGCCACTGGCCTGTATGATACTATGATGCTGTCTTATTTGAGTCAGTCACAATCTTTTTTTTTTTTGGAAAGCTGGTACTAAAACCACCACCAAGATTAAAAGTAAAACAAAAACAAAACAAAACCCAGAAACCAAACCAAAAAAAAAAACTATAAAGACCAAACACTGTCAGTGATTCTAAAATCACAAGGAAATAATGCATGCTGCTTGCAGTATGTCAATGAGAAATCTTTCTACAGAGTTTTCTTTTATGAGGCAAGTGAGAAACATCTACAAAGGAAGCCAAATGGCTAGAGCAAAAATCTGTAGTCATAAAATATTCTTAGATCTTTTGGAAATCAATAATATCTTAGGAAAACATAGAGAAACCAGTTCCTGAAAAAAAAAATATATATATATAATGGGAATAATGAGCTAAGGACAAACAGCTGCACAAAAACAGGCACGAACAGTATTTGTTTCACACTCGACAGCCTACGATATATTTCCATGCAATGTCTTATTTGATGCTCTGAACAACCAGATGTGTTAGGAGCACAAAGAAAACAAGTGACCTGCCTCAGGTTGGTAACTTGGGGAATGAGCCCTGGAGTCAGAAAAATGGGTCCAAATCCTCCTTCTGCTACTCCCTAGCTGTGTGACCTTGGTCAGTCACCTGCCTCTAAGGCCTCAGCCTTCCCTCAGGGTTGTTGGGAGAATTAAATGAGATACTGCACATAAAAAGCTCAGCACAGATCCTGGCACATCACAGAGAATGCACTCAATATATGATAGTGCATATCACATGTCACAACAGTCTCCCTACCCAGCCACAAAGCTGATTAAAAACAAACAACATACAGGGGCGCCTGGATGGCTTAGTCTGTTAAGCATCTGACTCTTGATTTCAGCTCAGGTCATGATCTTGTGATTCATAGTTTCAAGCCCCGTGTTGGGCTCCAGGCTCATAGTGCAGAGCCTGTTTGGGATTCTCTCTCTCTCCCCTTCTCTCTGCCCCTCCCTGGCTCATGTTTACATACTCCCTGTCTCTCTCTCTCTCTCCCTTCCTCTCTCTCTCTCTCTCAAAATAAATAAACTTTAATAAATAATAAAATCATAAAAAAAAATCCAACTTTTCTAAGCCAGTATATCCAAATGAAACACTATCTTCCCAAATGGCCACTTTGGGCGCTATGTCTGACTCCAACGTTACTCAGTTTTCACAAAATAATTTTGGCCCGACTCTGTTAGGAACATCCTTAGTGCTTGTTTAAAACATACACACATATGTGTTTTGTTATTGGTGGCAAATCTTGGTCCTTCTGGGGTGATTTTTTTTTCATTTAGAATTTGTCACTTAGAGCCAAATCTAATGAAGAAGGAACATAATCAAGAGGGAACAAAATTAAAGTGTACAGATTGATTGTATGCATGTGTGTGTGTATGCATATGTGCACCTTGTAAATTACCCCTAAAGGCAATCCCAAATGAGGACTTGTATAAACATGGTGAAAAATGGTGCACAGTGATGTTAAGTGCATAACTTCCTGAACTCATTACTTGAAGGCTGTCCTTCACCTAATTTTGACTTTTTAAATATGATCTAACATACAGGTCTCATTCTTTTATTGTTATACATGAGCTGTTGGCCTCTACTCACTTTTCCAGGTAGGGAACCCTGGGAAGAAAGAAAGGAAAAGACCCAGGATAGAAGAAAGGGGGTGGGAGGAGAGAGAAAGGCCAAGAGTTAAAGGACAAGTTGAGGCAGGGAAAATCAAATAAGCTTAGAAACATCACAGAGGAATCAACCTTGTAGGCAAGAGATGTTAATTACACTTTGCTGTTTAAGACATAGCTCATGCTACTCTTTGTTTTGTGAAGCAGGGAGAGTGCGTATAATGGGCTGCAATAAACTTTCCAATTAAGGCTAAATCATTTTTTTAACTTATTTACTTATCTTGAGAGCAAGAGGGGGAGAGAGAGAGAGAGAGAGAGAGAGGCAGAGAGAGAAGGAGAGAGAGAGAGAGAATCCCAAGCAGGTTCCACACTGTCAGCGCAGAACCCAACATGGGGTTTGAACCTATGAATCAAACTGAGTCAAAACCAAGAGTCAGATGCTTAACCACCTGAGCCACCCGCCCTAAGGCTAAATCATTTTTTTAATTCTGTTTTGAGAAAATGTGTTATTAAAATACTTTAGGCTTTTGAGAAATGGAACCATTTCTTAGACCATTTACTGTACTTTTTCGTTTATATTCTGGATGATCGCTTACCACCTGTTCACTTCTTTGCTCTTGTCTCCTCAAGGCTCCTGGACAAGCAGGGGCTTGTGGGAAAGGAAGGAAGCACGAAGAACTCTCTTATGTGAATAACGTGATTAACAGAAAGTATAAAAGAGGCTTCTTCCCCTATTCACAAAGCAGATTTTCTTCAGAAGCTGGCAGAGCTCCCAGACAATTTGCTCTGGGACAGACACTGCCTAAACTGCTGCCAGTGCCGCCTCTGGGGCCCTCGGGATTGATGAGTTGGGGTGGCCACAGGGAGGGAGCAGGGAAGAGGCAACACCAGGCAGGGCCAGCCTGGGTCACCCAGCGGGAGACAGAGCTGTGAGCACAGAGCAGGCGCTGTGCTGTCTCCTCCACTCACTGCCCAGGCCTTCTGGCACTGAAACAGCAACAGGAAGGGCTGGGGGGCTGCAGAGGGGAGAAGCTGGCTCCAGGGTCCAAGATGGAGCGTGAGGGGTCAGTGCTCACAACGCAGGGGAAGGAGTAGCAAAGGAGGAGCTGGCTCCCACCTGTGTGCCCCAAGGGCTCAGGCCTGATCAAGGTGCACAGACCAGCTTGGAAGGCAGAGTAACCCTATTCCCCGGCACCTAGAAAATAGTGTCTCCTGACTTCCTGCCTGGCACAGGGGTCTGACCAAGCAGCCAGTGGGTCTGGGGAATGATCTTGTGTCAAATGTAGCTGCCACGCTCCAGATCCTGTATTCACCATTGTCACCACGGCAATGCCCAGCCCACCCCTTTCAGCTCCCCCTGGGTGGTGTTTTCAACAAACACTTGCTCTGAAGTACTTCTAATTGAATTGGAAATTAGTAGGCGTTCTGTGATCTGAAATGTGTTGGTGGGGAAAGGAGAGGAAGGTCATTGGCTTCCAAAGCTATTGCCTGCTTCCCTGCTAGGTTTTAGCTCAGCCAGATCTGATTTCTGATGAGATTTTTTAAAAATTATTTTCCTCTGTAGTAGGATTTTATTTTATTTTATTTATTTTTTAAATGCTTATTCTATTTATTTTGAGAGAGACAGAGAGAGAGAGACACAGAGAGAGAATCCCAAGCAGGCCCTGCTCTGTCATGGGGGGAGCGCAAAGTAGGGCTCAATCTCTTGAACCTTGAGCGGTGACCTGAGCCTAAATCAAGCATCGGATGCTTAACTGACTGAGCCACCCAGGTGCCCCTCCCTTACAGTAGAACTTTAGAAAGGTTTAGGGCTATGAATTATTCAGGGTCACTAACTGATTTGCCCCCTTCTTCGCCCCCCCCCCCCACACCTTCCAAATATCCTCAAAAGGATTCTTGACTAGCTAGGATATTAACAGAAAAGGTAGGGACATATTTGCCTCTCCTTTGCCTTAAATGTCCACCGGCCAGGCTGCCCTGAAGCTACCAAGGAGCTGGGAACTGGCAGTCAGCTGGCCTGCCAGCTTCTGCTTTCTCTGTTCTTTCTACTAATGGAATAACTTAAGGGGGGGGGGGCAGTGTGCATGTGTATGTGTGTGCACACGTACTTCAACCAATTTTCAAAATTCAGAAAATATAGAAACATGTGAATACCACCAACTCAAAATAACCACAGTTGATGTGACAGTACATATCCTCATGATTTTTTCGATGCCAGTATTTTGAAGTGAGATTACAGTATGCGTATATTTTTATAAACAACTTTTTTCACTCCACGACAGGTCACACATATGATCCTTCCATGTTAATAAGTACAGGTTCATGTTATCATTTTAATGGCTGCTTAATAATCCAGGATAAAAATGTGGTGTAGTTTCTTTAATCAATTGCTTATAGTTAGACATTTCAGATGTCACTATGTTATTGCTGATAGAAATAAGGATCTTTACATAAACATTACCAAATCCTTGTCAGATCACTTGCTTAAGATGGATTCTTCAAAATGGAGCTGCTGGGTCAAATTCCATCATCTTTAAAAGCTTTGATGCATCCTGTCAAAATTCTCCTACAGGAATCCTTGACCAATATTCCATCCTTCCAACAGCAAAGGGAGCTGTCCATTCTCCTCGTCCACCCTGGAGGCAGGGCATAAGGAGTGTGGTTCATCTTTTCTAGTCTGAGGGTTGTCAATGATTGTCTCATTTGCGGTGTTGATCTGATGTTCAGTGTTTTCTCTTCTCCCTCTGGCACCTCCGTCATGGCATGGAGCTCTTTTCCCACCAGCATCTCTTTCACTCAACAACAGACATTAATAGAGCACTTCCTGTGTGTAGGCACCATACTCGACACCCATGCTACCCAAGTGGCAAGGTCTAGGGTGCTCTGGGGAAGGAGGGGGTGGCTGGGGGAGCAGGAGAGAGCTTTACAGAGGAGGTGCTATTGACGCCAGGTTTAAGGGAATGGTGGAAAATGTCATTTAATGCAGAAGACAGAGCATAAGCACAATCAAAGACCTGTGTTCCAGTGAGGCCGGGGGATAGGATGGGTGGGGTGCCAGACTGAGACAGCCTCCGTGTACTGCACTATGGAGTTCAGATTTTATTCTGTGGCAACAGCAGATAATTAAAGGACGGGTTTTGAGGGGCAAATAGTGATAAGATTTATATATAGAAAGCTAATTCTGGCAGTGGTGTGAAGGAGGAAACAAAAAAGAGGTAGAGGACGAAAGACCAATTAAATGGCTGTTGCAATCGTCGGTATGAAGAAGCTCAGAGCTAGAAAGAAGTCACGGGTGGAGTGGAGAAGCGGGTGAGATAAAATTTTCAGGACTGGTGACTGGGGTGGGGGGAGTTGAGGAGAAATTCAGGAAAACTTGGAGCAGAGAAGGTGTGAGTTGGCGCAAAAACGAAGAGACGGATTCAATTTTGAACACGTTCCATTTAAGGTCTACTGGACTTTAGATGGATATATCCAAGGGAAATTGTTATTGCCAATATGGATTTGGGACTCTGGAGAAGGGCTGTGGCTGGAGAAGGGCTACATCTGATGGATGTAGATTCGGGAACCATTAGCACTCCGAATCCACACATCAGTTGGCAGGAGCCCTTTCCCTACCTTGCAACCAGGCCTGCCACCCTGTATTCTGGTCTTTATCCTTATGTCTGACCCGTGAGCCCCATTGCCTGCACTCAGAGGTGCCCAGTTTGCCACGAGAAAGAATGGATCTAAGGTAGCCAGTTCACATAAAATTTTGAAGATTAAGAACTCTATCTTATGGTGCCATTGATATGCTTTTTTAAAAGGGGTATTTGTCTAACACAAAGAAATCACCCCCTATTAGTGTGGCAAATGGGTGGGAGATGTTTGAGGGACAAAAAGCCTTTCTGAGCGCTCTCGAGTCATACCCATGAAGTTCCACCCACCCCTGCCTCTGGGTCGGGGGCTCTGTTTCCTTGCTGGAGATCCCAAATGCAAAAAATAAAAATAAAAAAAGCCAAACCAAATAAAACACTGTCAGCTGCTGGAAGAACCATTCATAACCACTGGAGTTTGCCTGAAGACAGAGCTCTGCAACCTGAGACCCGCTCGTAGGAGCCAGGTTTAAACACCAGGACCTAAAGAGGAACAAGGGGTGTGGCGCCATGCCGTTGGCTGCTTGGCTTCTCAGCTAGGATTTGAACAGCTCAATTAAACGGACTGGCAGCTGCCGTGTCAATTTCAATAAAAACATAACACAACAAATCTGGGTAATGTGAGCCTGCTCGGCTCCCTTCAGCATCTTAATAAATCTTTACGTGGAAAGACAAAAAGTGCTTTTGAGAGTCATGCTGAGGTAGAAACGTGAGCGTCAGCTCCAACTCCCATTTTTCGGCAGCTCATCGCCAGACCAGGACAACCTTACTCTGACCTGACCAGAAATGCCTTTTTTTTGGTTTTGTTTTAATCCTGTCTCCTTTTCTCACTGGCTCCCTTCAAACCCTCTTTTCTGGGTATGTCAAATCAAAAGTGGCTCCTGCTATCTGGTAACGCAGTTCTGGCTGGGCCCACAGAACCAGGAACTATCCACTCCGCATACTGCTTCAAAACAGTCACATTCCATCTTGTGGTGTATCAGGAAGGAGTCTGCAACAGAGGCACCTCACTTACCAAAACCAGCAAATGAACAAATAAAACCTCTATTACTTCAATAAAAAGGACTTAACTAGAAAGGAGATAACATAATTTAAGCAATATTTGCTCCATAAGGAAGTATCACTGTTGCGGGTTGCCTGACTTTCCTCTTTCCAAACATGGATATAATTAGCTACAAGTCAAAAAAAAATTCCAGGAATCTGAGGTATAGAAAGACAGCACAGACAACATACCTGATTTCCATATGCTCGGTCAGGGAACCAATAATGCAGAACATGGGAATAAATGGCTCCTATCAAGTGCTGAAATTCCACGAGATAAATCATAGCTAATGCTCTAGATTATTTCCTGTTAGAAATGCCTAAAAGGCCATTCATTTAAAAATGACGTAAACACCCCAAATGAAAAAGCAAGGCGGAAGGGAACGGGGCATGGAGAGATTCTGAATTTCCATTTCCGATCTCTTATTCAGCAATAGCATGGCTTTCAGCCCAAACTGTTAAGAGTTTTGGGGCAGAGGAAATGATTTATACTATGAAGGAGGAAAAGAAAAGCTCTCTGAAGCATCAGCTTCCTTAATGACAAGCCGCCCTGATAAGTTGGCACATTTCCTATAAGTATTCATGGCAAAAATCCCTGCGACATCAGAGATCAAAACAGCTTCCTAATTTAGGCCAACATTTCTGAAACTGCTGACACTTTCGATAGAAATTAACCCAGAAACAGCTCACTTCACTGCTCACTGCATGGGCTTCCAACTCAGGGTGCTCAGGGTGTGTGGCGTTTAAGGGGTGTGTGACTCACACCCCTCTATGTATACGCGGCATCGTCTACGGCCTCCATGTTTTTTCAACCTCATAAATCTTCTTCCTCTGCTACCTGAGGACATCTTAATTACCCAGGCCTTTCTATGTTCACACAAACAAAAACTAATCTAAAAACAGTCGAGTAGCATGGATCTTGCTTCATTCAAATCTGTTTCCTTTACACACACACTACATCATACTGTTCCTACCTTAGTTTATATCTTTAAGATTTCCCCCATCATTTCCCAAAATGTGTTATCTGGCAAAAGCCTTTAAAGTACAACTCCAGTAACATGTGGGCAGATTTTTAAAAACATGATTGTAAATGTGAGCTGCTTCTTTTTCTCACCCTACAAACTTGGCACCTTCATATATCGTAAATCTTGCAGTGGCAGCAGCAGACCCAGAGCGACTCCACTCTGTTGGGACCTGTGTGTTCGCCACCAGCATGAGAGGAGCCGTGCCAAGGTATTCTGAGAAGCATGCTCTCTGGCCAGTGTTCCAGCCAATATTTCACAACACATCAGAATATTTTCAATCTAACAAGCTCAGCTCAGAGAGGAGAATCCAGTGAGATCAACTAGAAAAAAAAAAAAAAAAAATACCTCCCTACACATCTGCCCTGATTGGGAAAGCTGGTCGCCAGAGAAAAGAGTTCTAGAAGAACAGTTTATGCAGAAAACCCAAAGGACTAAACGCCTGAAAAGATCGTACACAGACTCTGACGTGTCGCCCTGCCCTCTTCTGCACTCCAGGCCTCATTTTCCACCCTTGCACTGTCTCTTCTGCCTTCTCTGAACGGAGACAGCTGTGGGACAGCGATTATGAGCATGGCCCCCAGAGCCAGGCTGCCTGGACTCAGGCCCCGGTTCCACCTCTAATTTGCTGCATGACCTTGACTGTTAACTAGTTTCTCTGTTACTCATTTCCTCATCTGTAAAATGGACGACTTGGAGGATGAAATGAGCTAACATAGTTGAAGCTTTTTGCACACCGTCTGACATATAACATAACCTGTCTGCTCAACTTTTTGCTCCCGATTAGACCACCAATGCAGCAAGCATGGATGGATCTTTCCAAACATAAGGTACAAGCAACTTTGGAACCCAGTTCCGGTATCTGCCCGTGAGACTTTAAGTGTTTATGTACAAATTACCTCATGTAATCCATAAGATACCTGGAAGAGATAGCATGGCAGGCCTTATACAAGTTATTCCTCAACCAATCGTGCCTTCCAAGACCGTGCGCTTATGTAGTTTCCTCCCACGTTGACTCTGGACTTGGTCGTGGGCTTACTCTGGCCAGTGCCATCAGCAAAACTGAGATTCTTAGAGGTTTCATAAGTGCTTGCACGTTAAAGCTTGGACCCTCAGAACACAGCCGCTACCGTGTGACAGATCCTAGCCTCCTAAAGGATGAAAGAGCATATGGAGCCAGTGAGGCCCAGCTGGCCCAGCTGAGCCCAGCCCCCAATCTTCAAGATCTTCAAACTGAAGGTAACTGCATGAATAAGCCCAGGTAATACCAGTGATTAAACTAGCCTGTCAACTCACAGAAGCATGGAGAAACAATAATCTGTTGTTTTCATTCGCTACGTTTTAGGGTTGTTTGTTACTCTACTGTGACTAAAACAGAACCTGGTGAGGAGGACGCTGCCGAACAAAGACTTATAACATGTGGTATTGCCTTTGGGACCAGATGGCGGGGAGAGGCTGGAAGTGCAGTGAGGAAATTGGTTTTGGAGGCTGGGAAACGGGCAGCCCTTCTTGCTGAAACAATCAGCAAAACTGTCATCTGTAGTAATTTGTAAGGTTAGAAAATAGATTTAATCAATTTATTGGTCTGGCTAAAGAGACTTCTGGGCAGAATGCTTAAAGCACCAGTGGATATTTTAGCCTTGCACAATAAGGTACAAGGAAAGAGAGTTAAAGCCAGAACCCATGTTTGCAAACAGAAAACTGAGAAGAAAGAAGGGAGGTTCAGGATTTGCTATGTTAGAAAGTTCCTCTTTCCACTCTCTCCAGCTGGCAAAGGATTCTCAAAGGAAGAGATGGTCTCAGAGTAAAGACTGATCAAAGATAGGGTGTAAGACCCTTCATTAAGACCTCGAAAACACTTTAGGAAGTGCTGAGAGGGCCCTCTCAACTAGACAAAGGGCTTCTAAGATTCATAGGAGCCTAATCCCAAAATAGCTCTGAGTAATCAAGCTGGGCTGCCCAATATAGCCACATGTAGCTATTGGGCACTTGAAATGTGGCTAGTCTGAATTAAGCTGTGCTATAAGCATAAAATATATACTGGATTTCAAAAACCTAGCATTAAAAAATATAAAATATCTTATTAATAACATAAAGTTGCAACAATATTTTGATTATAGTGAGTTAAAAAATTTATCACTAAAATTAATTTCACTTGTTTTGTTTTTACTGTTATTTAAATTGTGGGTCTTCTCTTAGAATTAGACAAAACCCCACATATGTAGTTCATTCACATTTGTGGTTTGTACTGTATTTTAATCAGCATTACTGTAGAGGCCAGTCCCCAAAAGAATTGTGGATAATGGAATGAACAATAATGAGATACATAGACAACCCATAGTTCTTTTTTTAAGTTTATTTATTTATTTTGAGAGAGAGAAAGAGAGAGAGTAAGCACGCAAGGGGGGAGGGGCAGAGAGAGAGGGTGAGATAGAATCCCAGCCTCCCACAGAGGCTGACGCTGTGCTATAAACAGGGAGCCCCTATGTGGGGCTCAACCCCACAAACCGTGAAATCATGACCTGAGCTGAAATCAAGAATTGGATGCTCAACCGACTGAGCTACCCAGGTGCCCCAAGATCACAGACTTTGAGCTTGATGTGGTCATTGGATGAGACTACAGGGGTCCTGGGAGAGAGGAGTGTATTTTACATATTATGGGAGAAATTGAAATAATTATGGCCAGAAGCTGGGCTTGATGGATTAAATATAACCACACACTATTTACAAATCATCTTGTTAAGAAGCAGTTTATTTCTCCCACCTTTGAATTTGGGCTGGCCTTTTTATTTGCTTTGCCCAACAGAATGTGGAAGAAGTGATGTTGTGTAACTTTCGAGCCCAGGCCTCAAGAGGCTTTACAGCTTCTATTTTTGTCTGACTGGTACTGGGAGAATTCCATACTGTGATAAAGCCCACAATGAAAGGCCATATGGAGAGTTCTAGCAGCCCCAGCTGTTCCAACAATTCCTATTTGTGGCCCCAAACACGAGGGTATCACTCTTATTTGGGGGGTGGTTTGTTCTGCAGCAATAGATAACTGATGTCTATTTACAGTCTAACAGGGAGCAAAGAGTTGAGCAGATGGTTCAGGTTTCCAGGCAGAAGTGTCACTTGGGACTCCACCACAAGTAGAATGCTGTCACCACCATGTTCTTCATTACATGGGCTTCTCCAGAGTGCTGCTCACAGCATGGTAGCTGGTATCTCCCAGAGTGAGTGATCCAAGAAATGGAGAAAGTGACCAAAATGAAAGCCATGACATCTTTTATAACCTAATATCAGAGTCAACATCCCATCACTTATCCAGTGTTCTACTGGGCACACAGACCAACTCTGATAGGTTGTGGGAGGGGACCACACCAGGCGCTAATATCAGGAGGCAGGGATCATTAGGAGCCATCTTGAAGGCTGGCTACCACATAAACCAATAAATGAATATGTGTATTTCACACGCTTGAAGAATTCGCAAAAGGCTAATTTTCCCATATCCTCTATTATTCTCTGACCTATTTATTCACCACGGGTTCTTTCATATTTCTCTTTACTTCTCATTTCATTCCATACCTGTTATTCCCCTCTCCAACTTTGTTAGGCCATGGAACATGGCACTTCACGTCTTTATTACTCGACTGGAGGCTTGTGTGGTTAGTGGGCTCAGTGTCAGTCTTCAGGTAGAAGGCTCAGTGATGAGAAGAAAGACACTCGAAGATTAGTACTCCCAAAACTTTTGAAGAGGAGAACTATAAATAAACTCAGCTCAATAAAGAGCAGGCCAGCCTGGAATTGGAGGAAAATGAGTCCTTGTGTTTGTTGCTGGTGACAATGTGAGGTTTCTGACGAAAGCAGTCTGGCAATTTTTCATAAGAGCTATAAAATTTGTTATACTATTTGACTCAGCAATTTCCTTATTGGAGACCACACACTCCAAAAGGAAAAGCAAAAGGAAGAAACGAACTTGTATTCTTTGGACCATCTTAACTGCTCAATAACAAGGAATCAGCTTGAGTAACAGAACAGAAAACTGTCTCAGTGTAAGTGATAAGTATTTAATTTCATTAACACTGACCTGCATTTCTGAAATAAAATTATGTGAGAAACACGGAGTAGGGCATATGTAAGTAAACACATTACTAAGATCAAGGTTTGGAAAATCAAAAGTGATACAAATAGATTACTCTTCATTAGGATCTTGGGGGTTAAAATTTTTCATCTGAACACCATTTCTCAGCTGTCTGAGATGAATAGGAGATGATCAAAGGCTTAATAGCAGCTGATTTCCATTAACCCAAGCAGTACCCTCTGAATCTAGTTTCCTCATCTACCAAATAGGTATCACATACCTAAATCCCAGGATCATGAAGATCTTAGTGTACTCTGTCCACTGGGAAAGGCTGTAGAACCCAGGTGACATGGTGAAGGCAGTATGGAATAAGGGAATATGTGAATTCTGCCCCACCTTTGTATTACACTTCCATCTACAGTAGCTTAACTTTTTTGAACCTTGAGCTTCTTCAACTGTAAATGGGCCTTCCTACCTTCCTAGGTTCCATCAGGATTAAATATCATATCATGTGTATAGAGACCAGTGGAATATGTAGCACATAGTAGGTGTTCAACTAATATTAGTCCCCTTCCTTTTTGCCGCTCCAGACCTCCAGTGCTTTCATTCTCTTCAAATAAATACAATAGGGGAAACAGTTGGAAACTGGAAATAAGCAAGTTAAGGCCAAATTTCAAAGAAGGTAATACTTCACTAGCTCATTGCCAAGTCACACAATAAAAATAGTCTGCAAGAAGTCTAAGGGGATGGGGTTTTGATGCACTGCTCGAGTTAACCAAAGGGCCGTCCAATAGGCTTGGTGCAGGGGCTGATCTGAACCCTTCTTTGGTCTCATTGGACAAGATCCATATTGTAGAAGAGTTTGCCTAAATGCTGAAAACAGGAAGGGGTTCAAAATGTGAGAGGACCCCTCAGAAATGAGCCTGTGACGTGACTTATGAATTGTGGAGCCCATGGGTAAACAGCCTGGAGACTTTCCAAACTCTTCCTCAGAGTAGTTTCAAAAAGGTACTAGGAGTGGTAATTGACCAAATAGAGACCATCTCTAAAGGAGAACTCTTTTTGGTTCTAGGTAGGCTCTAGGGAATATATTAGCTGAAATCAAGGAAGGGAAAGAATTTATTACAAACATTCCCTGACGCCTCTTAAGGGCTAACGTCTGTCCCAAAACACCAGCAGAGTGGAACTAGAACATATGCTCCTTTAAAATTAGAGTCAGCCCCAAATAGCAAGGAAAGAACAGGATGCATGGTCTTTGTTTGTAAACAAAGACCAAGATAAATGTTGGTTGCCAGACCTCAAAGGGAGGCATGACAAGCCACTTGTAGAGAAGCCACAGGCAGCCGAGCAATCCCTTTGGTCTCCCTGGTGGTCTCCAGTAGACCTTTCCAGAGGCATCACTGCAGAGCAGGAAAGCCAAGAGGGCCAGAGGGCATCTGCCTCAGCACCCTGCTCACTGGTGTGTACTATCTTCCCTTGGCCAGCATTCAAGCTAAATTTGATTGTCACTCTTATCACAGGCTGTCATTAAATGCTTTGGAGTCAGGCACTTAGGTCTGAATTGCAAGCAGTAAGTAAATGGTTAAGCCTCAGTTTCTTTGTCTGTAAAATCAGGATACCAACGGTCCCCACCTCATAGGTAGTTGTAAAGAACAAATGAGATCAGGTATACAAAGCCTTTAGCACAGCGCCTGGCACACAGGCAGGTCTCACAAATGTTAGGTGCTATTATTATTTTTGTGTTGTACATTTTATCCTCTGCTTTGTTATTTCACTCATGGCAGCATTTCTCACCAGAACTGGGAGACGGGCAGAGCCGAGGGACCACCAGTGACAAACTCAGACCTTTTCCAGAGTGGGGGAATGGTGCTGTTTATAGCAACCAAGAAAAGATGCAGCCATAGGAAAGAAGTGAAAAGGGAGAGCATGTGCTGGTAATGAGGTAATACTTATATCTATCCACCGTGCCTCTGGGTCTGCCTCAAATCAGCTCAGAAGCCAGCTTCCCAAAGCAGAAGAGGGCCCAGGTCTGGCATGTAAGGAGGTTCGATCATATTCGCTGAGGGTCCAGGGCCTGTTGCCAGCTGATGAAGCAGGTCCCCTGAGATACACCCAAAGGGGAACGGTCCCCACCCATACCCCGCCCATACCCTACCCCTCACTTCCACAGAGTTTCTGGGCGAGAGACTAGCAGACAAGGCATTGCCCCTGTCTTAGAGCCTGCATGGCTCCAGGCCAAGCTTCCAGTCAAGGATCAGCACCTCACTTACCCAGAAAACAGGAGTCACAAACAGAGCACAAATCTCATAGTAGTGCTCTACTATTCCTTGGCCTCAGAGAACTGGCTTTTAGGAAGCTCAGGAGGAAGTTTCTTTTTGACAGGGTGTCATTTCAACTGGAAGACAATACATATTTTTCTAGCAGACTGATACATAAGCGGTTCAGGTAACCAGGACACCTGAACAGTCCAGTTATAAGTAATTGCACTAAACTCTGTGGTTGCCTGTTTGTTGGTGACACTAACAAGAGGTGGGCAAAAGTTACTGAAGAGGAAACTGAGCATGACACATATAGTCCTGAGCCCAGCACAGTGCCCAGAACACAAAAGGTGCTGTTTGCAGAATAAGTGCTTACTGAGGTGCATTTAAAATAAGCCAGGCTCCAACCCAGTATGTGAGGAAAGTATCTCCTCCCTTTTTCCATCTCTCTCCCTCTCTCCTCCCCCCCACCCAGCAAACAAGAGACACTTGGTCATTCACAAGTGTTTTCTCAGAGAATTGATTCTTTGGTTGCTGACTCACAAACTCAGTTTGTTTTTAAAAAGTAGACCTGGGGCGCCTGGGTGGCTCAGTCGGTTAAGCGGCCGACTTCGGCTCAGGTCATGATCTCGCGGTCCATGAGTTCGAGCCCCACGTCGGGCTCTGTGCTGACAGCTCAGAGCCTGGAGCCTGTTTCAGATTCCATGTCTCCCTCTCTCTGACCCTCCCCCGTTCATGCTCTGTCTCTCTCTGTCTCAAAAATAAATAAACATTAAAAAAAATTTTTTTAAATAAAAAAATAAAAAGTAGACCTAAAAATTCTCATAAAACTCCATTTTGTTCCTTTCCATATTCCCTTTATTACTTCCTCCTATCACACACACATCATATTTTACTTTTACAACACTTGGGAACTGGTTATGACAAACTCTGTAACAGCTCATCATGTTCACTTTATGGTTTCTTGTCTACTTTTACTAAGTTATATTCCTTATAAAGAAGTGCATGACCCCCAAATACATGAAAGCCTTTTGCTGTGATCCAGAGGGTGAGCAAGTAACTGTACTAATGCAACTGACACCTATTCAATATTTCTCACACTCCTAATAACTTCCTCCTAAAAAATGCATGGTGTTGTCTTCTAAGAAGTCAACCGATGGGCTCTTGGAAAACTTAGAATAGGAATGCATCAAAGGGGGCCTATCTTCCGGTCAGATCATCATCTGTGCTTTTGTGAGTGTTCTTACCAAAGGTGATTGTGTGTCTGGAGTACAGGATACATACACCTGTAAATATGCACACTGCAAGTGAAAATCTAGAGAACACAGATGCTGTCTAATTCATCAAGACATGAGTTTCTTCCTGGCACTGACCACGATGGCTATTATAGGGAACAACCGAAGGCACCGCTTGCCTCCAAAAGAAATCCCGAGACAGGTTCTCCAGCCAAGCAGAACCAATCCTCCCACTAGTCGAGGGTGGTTTACACATGGAAATCATATTATTTAAATCTTTTGGTGATTCTACTATGCCTAATATACGGACATGTCACATCAAATCTGCCTTAAAATTATATTTTATGTAAAACAAAAGGTAAGAACAACCGTTCGTTTCTTACCTGCTGCTGTAGTCACCAGAAACCAGGCTGCTGCTCTTCTAATGGGGCAGACTCCAGGATTTAATCTTCAGCTCCCTCCCCTGGAACCAGAAGCATCGAAAGAAAACTTTCAATTGCTATGAGCAAGCAGACAATTTACTTCCAGCCAATTCTTTCTTATTCCCATGGCTTGCCGACTGTGAAAGCGGGGTGCCTAAGAAAGGATGTCTGGGGACAAAGGGATCGAATTGAGAGAAAGGAGAAGAAAGAGTCCTCAAAGCAAGAGTTGGTTCAGCCAATATACGCCCTTCAAGGAGAGGAAAGCCCTCTTTTTTCAGCTTTAATTTCTCATAGAAGATCTGCCACTACATTACTCACAGGTAATTGCTACATTGCCCCTTCACAAACAGCAGACATACTTTTTGGGCGAGCCTCCAGATTTGTGATGCATGCCTGTACCTGTCCACAGGGATATCACTGTGCCTGGGAAAACTGGGAGGGCAACAGCCCGCCCAAAGGGAGGACCCAGTCTAGACTATTAATCAAGCTCTTGGGATAATATATGCCACAAACTAAGATCAGAGGCTGGTGTGAGCCCCTCTGTCCACAGGGCACCCACCTCACTCATGGGATCACCTGGTTAGGGCTCGAACTTCTCCCAAGTAGATCAGCAGCTACACTCTGTCAAGCTTTGACTTGTTTCCCCAACGAGGGAAGGAGTAGCAAGGATTACTATCACTGAAGGAATGTGGTTTTCTTACTCTGGGCAGTTAATGGAGGAGCCTCAAAGATGATAGACGTGCAATTACAATTCCTTTAAGTTTAATATCATGAAATGCAGTGTTTAAAAAGGCATTTCAATGGCAATCAAGTGTCATAGAAGCTTCGTGTTTGATTCATTCCTGGTTTTCCAGAAGATGGAGGTAACACCATGGAGGGGACAGAGCAGAAGGACAGAAATTGGAAAGTCTTGGCTCCAGTGTTTATTATCCTGTCTATGGATAAATCACTTAACCTGGTTTCCAAAGAAGTCAAAAGAGAAGACGGGGCTGGAGATCTGCACAATAACAGAACACCACCTCTCCACTTCCACATCTATTTCACCTCGTCCTAGTATCAATGTTTTGGTTCTCTTTCAGGGAACCACCCCTTCCTCTCAGCTGGTTCGGATAAGGTTACACCACCCCCAGGCTTCTTCAGAAGTGGGCATGTGGCCACGTCAAGCCAATCGGAGTCACTGATAGATTCAGAGATGGGTCCGTACACAACGAGCGTCATCCCTGGAACGTGAGCAGGGAAGGGGACTTCTCACCTGGCTGTGGCTGCTAACCTGGTAGAACAGAGCCTAGTGCTTCTGGTGGCCATTCTAGAGAAAGAGGGAGGGCCTGAAGATAAAGCCACTGCAGAGGAAAACAGAGCTTAGAGATGGCAAGGGACCGATTCCTGAAAATGTCATTTGAAGGCTTGGATTCAGCTATGAGTGACAGCAGCATTTTCCTTGGCTTTCTTAAAAATTTCCTTTAACTTCTTAAGCCCATTTTAGTTACGTTTCTGATGCCTGCCACTGAAACATTTTAGCTAATAGGAATGCCTTCCAACTGCCCCCTACACCTAACTCTATTGCTTTTAAACATTCACATCTATAAAGATCTGGGTGGCATGGGGATGCAGGGGGACAAGAAATCAGTTTCCTTTTGATGCACTCTTACAATTTTTTTTTTAAGGTTAAATCTGCAGAACACAGAGATGTAGAAGTAAGGCAAATTCTGGTGAAAGATTTTTAAATTCTTTACTCTTCTCTCAGAATACAGTTCTTTGTCTAAAAAACAAATGCAAATAATGCACAAAGGTGAAATGTAAAGTGAAGACCCTCACAGTTCTACCTTCCAGAGATAACCGGGGATAACGTCTTAGTGGCCTGCTATTCAAAACATGGCCCACAGAACAGCACCTTGGCCTAGAAGGGGTTAGATAAGCAGAACCCCAGGCCTCAAGCCAGTCTTGTACTTTATCAAGGCCATTAAGTAATCTGTATGCACATTAAAGTTTGAGAAGCACCAGCTGAAGGTATAGTCCTCCAGGGATTCTTTTTTTTTTCATAGTGTTGCCAATATTTTTTTGCACATATAATTCGTTGGCTTTTTGTTTCACTGACTTTGTAAAGAAGAGGTACACCTGAGGGGTGCCTGGGTGGCTCAGTCAGTTGAGCGCCCGACTTCGGCTTAGGTCACGATCTCGCAGTTTGTGAGTGTGAGCCCTGCACCGGGCTCACTGCTGTCAGCCTGTCAGTGTACAGCCCGCTTCAGATCCCCTGTTCCCCTCTCTCTGTCCCACCCCCATTTGTGCTCTCCCCAAAATGAAAAATAAACACATAAAGAAGAGGCATACATGAATACAATGACTCAGAAACAATACAGTCAAAATCCCTTATAAAACATAAGTGATTCATTTCCTGGGACCCTGTGCGAATTACAAAGGCATTACAGACCCATCCTTAGTGTCCTGAGGGACTCTGTACACAGTAGTAAACTCTTCCAGAAACGGACACGCAGAGCAGTGGTTCCACAACTTGCACGAGCATCAGAACCACCTAGAGGTCATGCTGCCAGCTGCACACTCAGAGTTTCTGATCCAGTAGGTCAGGGGTGAGGCCTAAGAATGCACATTCCTGACAGGTTCCTGGGTAATGCTGATCCTGCCGGTCCCCGGATGGTATTTCAACCAATACTGCAAAACTAAAAATGGTTTTATATTTCATACACACACAACATACACTGTTCTGAAACTTGCTTTCTTCACTTAATACTGTATCTGGGACATCCTTCCATGCCATCCACATAGCACTACATCATTCTTTTTAAAGGCTGCAAGGCCAGAGATTTGGGGCTTATATGACAATATATGTTAAATGACAAAAAGGGGGATCACTGGCATCTTCAACATAAGGACAAGCATCCCCACCCCCAGATCACCACTTTCAGACTGTGTTTACAACTACAGATAAGCAAAGCTCTGGACTGACCAGGAAAGTGAAATTAGCATGGTGCCAGGGCCACTGAAGGTACAAGAAGACAATCTGGTTTCTTTGCACGCTATTCTAGTCATCATCGTCATCTTTTTTTTTTTTTTTTCCGTATATCCATAGTGCCAGATGCAGTAACAGGTAAACAGTGAGAACTTCATAAATGTTATGGAGTCGGTGAATGAAATGTCCAGAGCATCACGTGCACAGAACAATTCCACACGGGAATCCTTGCTACTGAGCTGTACCATACTGCATAATGTTCGTGGCCAGGTACCCTCCTGAGTCCATTCAGACTCCCAGAGAGAAAGCAATCCAGCTTGAAGATACGCCTGGAACTTCAAGGAGGCAGTGCAGCAAAAATCAGATGTGGAATTTTGAGGCAGTTCCTGAGATACACACTGATACACTTCTCAGCAACCCCTCTGCTTGGCTACAGGTGCTTTCCAGATGTCTCCCATTGTTAAAACCCTCTGGGCTCCTCAGAGAAGTTAACCTGTGGAAGACTTTCCCCTTAGGTAGGAAAAGATAGCCATATAAATAAAATATGAACATATATCAATATATGTTCATCATATATATATATATCAACATTCTTCAGCTGGGAAATGCCCATGCTTCTGTAGCGACATATGCAATCACCACTAAACGAAAAGACGGCATGACCTCAGTAGACCCTGGAGAATCACATGTTGAATATTCTAATGTGAAAATTAGAAATCTCAAAGAGCCACACACTACATATGAATAAGCCACGTAGTGGCCCTGATTTGGCCACTTACTAGTTCTAAACTCTGTTGGAAGACCTCATTTTACTCACTTGACAAGCATTTCATAGACCCACCTACTATGTGCCTCGTATTGTGTTTGGTGTCTGGGATACAGATATCTGGAATACGGAGAAGAGAGGTACACACCATGAAGGGACCTAGTGTGAGAGACAAGAAAATCCTTGGAGTAAGCCAACTGTGCATACAGATGAGGAGGGTCAAATGTGCACAGAATGTATACAGAACCCTGCTTGAGAATCATCAGAGATGGCTTCAAAAAAAGTGAAGATGGAGCTGGAAGGGAGTCTGCAAGGTAACCAGATGGAAGTCAGGCAAGCCTGGCACAGCATGTTGTGTCAAAGAGCACAGGTGAGCTTGGGAAAGTGCAAGGCGTTTAGTATGACTGGAGTGAAGTAGCCTGGGAGCAGGTAAGAGAGGGGATGAGTTGGAAGTCAGCTGAGAGATTAGATGCAGTCACCAGTCAGCAGGGATGGGAGATGACCTAAATTTGCATTTCTAAAGGCTCTGGGGGAAATGTGGAAATGGGAACTGGAGAATGGGATCAGAGCCAGGGGGTGCAGCTTTGAGGCTCATGCTTGTCCCAGGCAGCCCTGGAGGAGCTGGGGCTGGCTTTGGAAGACCAAGACAGGGGAGAGAGCAAGAATGCATGGGCCTTGGTGACTGGTTGGAATAAGGGGAAGGGAACAATGAGGGCAAGGGATGAGTTCAAGGGGACACCCAGGTTTATGGTTAGGGTAGAGAGCCAACAGGCAAAGAATTTTGTACAGAATTGAGTTGGGGGTGCGATTGGGATGGAGGATGATAAGGTGGCATTGCTCCTCAAACACGTGTCAACTGGATCTAAGGATATCCTTGCTGAGAAAGCATACACCCCATTAGGGCACAATTTAAAGGTGCCTTGTGGTGGTGGGGTGAATAGTGTCTTCCCAAAATTCATGTCCACGCAGGACCTCAGAATGTGACCTTATTTGGAAATAGGGTCTTACAGATACAGTTAAGATGAGGTCATACTGGATTAAACCCTAAATCCAAGGACTGGTGTCCATATAAGAAAGAAGAGAGGCCACACAGAGACACAGAGAAGAAACCCATGTGAAAACACTTGCACAGACTGGAGTCATGTGGCTACCAGCAAAGAAATGCCAAAATTCCTAGGAGCCACCAAAAGCTAGGAAGGGGCAGGGCAAGATTCTTTCCTGCCTTCAGAAAGACCATGGTCTTGCCAACACCTTGATTTCAGACTTCTAAGCGTCTAGAGCTGTCAGAGACTTGATTTCGGTTGTTTTAAGCCACTCAAGTTTGTGGTATTTGGTTAGGGCAGCCCTAGACAACAAATAAAGCTCCCCAAACTCCTTTGGCTCAAATTTTCCTGAAATTGCACCATTACTCAGTTTTCTAGGTGGCAGTTGGGGGGAGGTTGATCTGTTTAACTGGGAAGGATGCTATATCAAGCCAGGTTCACACACATTTTATGATTCACTCTACTTCAAGGCCCTGTGGGATTGGAACATGGGTTAAGGCAGGTCTGAAGAAGGGGGGGGATGTTCTTGGGATAATATAGGCCAAGATAGGATCTCACAGCAGGGTAATTCTAGAGAGGAGGGGCATCAGATGCCACTGACATTCAACAGGATTCTAGGAAATAGGCAAATGGTTATTATTACCTCCATCTTACAGATGAAGAAACTTAAGTTGACAGCCTTTAAGTGATTGTGTGAAGGTTACACAGTTAATAAATGCTGGAGGCAGATATAAAAAACAGATTTTCTTAGTCCTACTCTCAGGATTTTCCATGGGACCATGTAGCCTCTATCATGCTGTCTCTAGGGAACCACCTTAGACTAAAATAAGAAAGAAAAAATATCATTATCAGTTATTGTCACAAAGGGGTTCTTCTACACAAATAAATTTCCTATACAACTAAAAGTATTCCTGTAAATGCCAGTTTCTTTATTTTTACCATTTTACATGGAAGTCTTCCCTGCCTTGTAAAACAAATCATACTAAAAGGACTTAATCTCCTCCCACTGGTATGACCATTAATCACTGCTAATAACCTTTGTTAAAGTGCCTCAGTTTTTCAAAAGAAATGGGCAGAAATCTGGAGGCACAGATTGAGGCAGTGTATTTGGTGGCCCACACAGATCTGGTCACCACACTATCCATCAAGAGGAGAATCATGCAGGTAAGGGATCAAAGCTTTCATTGACCAGGTGCTAAATATATGCCAGGAAATATGTGAAGTGCTTTCTTATGTGTTCTCATGCAACCTTCCAACCTCCCTGTGATATGACTATTTTTAATGCCCATGTTATGCAGAGAAGGAATCTGTGGCTTGGGGACCTTCTAGCACTCATCCAAGAAACACGAGTACACTAGGCTGGTGATAAGCTCCTATATGAAATAGATACCTGTTGATTGAGAATCAAGTTAATAAACATCCACATTTAAATCCAAGAGTCAAGCCAGAATTTTTCTTTGAGAACTCAAGGAAAAGTGTTATGTCCTTAACTGGCATGAAATGCTGCCAAGTTTCTCAGCTCAAACTTCTGAAGGATGAGGTATAACGTTCATGCCTGTATTAGCTAATCTAAATCTTGTGTCAAGTCAACTTAAGTGGGCTCACCTGAGTTGAGATCAGGAGTGAGATGCTTAACCAAGTGAGCCGCCCAGGCGCCCCCACTCTGCAAATGAACTTTCCATGTGAGTGAGCTGCGATGCAAAGGGAAGGGCCTGGAGGCATCTTTCACCTTCTTGGAGCTAGTGGTTGGCCTCCTAAGACCCATGATCTCAGGCTTCTCAAAAGCCTACCATTCACTGATGCTCACAAGCTT
The DNA here is from genome assembly GCF_022079265.1 of Lynx rufus. Classification (NCBI taxonomy): domain Eukaryota; kingdom Metazoa; phylum Chordata; class Mammalia; order Carnivora; family Felidae; genus Lynx; species Lynx rufus. The sequence continues at coordinate 49,294,842 of NW_025814831.1, forward strand.
GGTTCTGCTGGGTTCTTCTGAGGAACTCCCAGGGCATAATCTAATCCTCAATTCTTTTCTCTTTGAGGACAGAAGCATCATGATACAAACACAGGTCCAAGAAGCTTCTCATACAAGAAGGTGAGCTCCTCATTGCTCAGAGGAGAACTACATCTGACTAATGTCAACCAAAAACTTACCTCATTGGCTGCATTTTTAAGTTTCCAAATTGCTTTGCCAAGGGATGAACATTGCATTTGGGTTAAAAGGGGGAAGACTTTGTGGATATGACAAACTGGCACCCATCATCCACTCTACTTTTTTTCTACTGTAGAGGTTGGAAAGCTAAGAATTACTTTCTCCAGGCTCCCTGCAGCCAGAATTTGGTTTGCAAATCAATCCTCCAATTAGATGCAAGTGTAGCAGATTTGGAAAACGAATGTGAGAGAGGGACTTTTCCCTCTGCTGCCTCTACTGTTGCTTTTGGAAACGGGTTTGTGTGGGCGGCAGCTTTTCTGCAGCAGCGTTCCAGGGTCTAGTCTCCAGATGTGTAACAGATGAGGGGCTGTTCTGGTGGTGGCAGTGGAGTTTTCCTGAATGTCTCATTGCAGCTAAGGGGATGTGTTCTTGAAGTCAACAGTTCAGTCAACGAACTTCTGATTCATACCCTGTTCCGGACTGCAGCAGAAGGAGGCAGAGGGGCTCCTCCTGACAGGTCAGATTAGTAATTCCTTCTGGGAATCATCCTGCAGTTCCAGCCTAGCAACCCCTCTTCCAGTCTCTCCAACAATGTTGAGACCTTCACAAAAGGGTCTTGCCTGTGGAGAGTTTCTAGTTGTTCTTCCCATGAGGGGAACTGAAATCAGGAATCACACAGTTCACCATCTTGCTGATATCATTCTTCGCACATTTATCAGATGACTCAGGCACCGTGACTCCTCATACTTTATTCACAATCCTTAGGAGGTCAGGTTTCACTCTCTGACAATGTTGAATGTGTTCAATTCCTTGTATTACATTTTATTCTGCTGAAGAAAGCTAAATGGATTATGTTTCCCATGATTGAAACCTGCATGGGTTCTAATTCAAACACAAGTCCTGAGTTTTTCTCGATGGTTCCAAACAGTGTTCAGCTCCTCAATAAAGCAGGGCTAATGTTATTGTTTTTATTTACCTCTTACCCTAGGCCATCATTTTGGGATTTGGTGTTAAAAATAAAGGAAGAATTTTTAATGGAAATGTTCACTCTTCCCATATTTTAACAAAGATTTATTGAATGTCTTCTATGTTTGAGGGACTGTGCTAAGGTACCCAAATGTTAAGACAACATGGCATAATGGAAATAGCACAAGCTCTAAGTTGTTGACTTTTGGCTTTGCCCTTTGTGTACTGTCCGTCCCCCTCAGTTAGAATGTTAAGTGTCTTGTGAGTAGACAGCCCCACTGTCTTCCTCGGTACTACATCTCCTGTGTTCAGAACAGTGTCTAATGAATTAAAAAACATGCAATCAGTATTTACTGGATGAATCAATTAATCTTGCAGTAAAAATCCCCGAAGATAATGGTTTAAAGAAAAAACATTTATAAAACCAAACTGTTATTGATAATAATAGTATTCCAGTGTGTGACTAAACATATTTAGCTTTCAAAAATTTTTTTAAACCAGAACAGGAGGAAACATCACTAGATTCATTAAAAACCAACCTGACAGGCACAGTTCCTCCCTCAGTTGGATTTCCCTGTTCACCAGGTATAGTTGTACTATGCCTATTTCTGTGTTCCAGACAGATTCTCCCATTTCAAAAGAATGTGGCATTCCTAAAGTTTACTGTTCCCAGTGATTCACAGTGAGCAGAGACGGAGAAAAACACAATTCTGACTCCCTGGTAAAAACAGGGCATAGAAATACCTACAGAGCCTTCCTTTCAGCCTGCTCTGCTGCCCTTCAAGTTTGTTCTAGAAACATGAAATGAGGATCCTCTCCACTGGCCCTGGAGAGAGTACTGGCCTGCAGCCAAAGGTGGGTGTGGGCTTCTGCAGTCTCCATGACACCATGTGCCAGGGCTGGCTCCAGAAAAAGGGGCTGCATCCTGCCCATGTGCCATGACATAAGCCCCAGTCAACATTTCAGGCGGTCAGCAAATAGCTCTAGGGAACATCTGGATTTGAGCCCAAAGTAGGTAAAGCCAGATAATTCTATTGGAGGCAGCATCTCTTTTATGTCATGAAAAGCACTAATCAAGTTCAGATTGTCATCTTTTGCTAGACATGTTTTTCTTTTCTATACTAAAATGATCCCCATTCTCCAATCCCTGAAACATCCAACTCCTTTGAAAAATGGCATGAGCTGTGGTTCCCAGCATCATACTGCTTGCTCTCAGGTACACCCAAGGGAAAATGCAGTTATAAAGTATGATCTGGACAAACAAAATAAAACCTAATACAAATTAGGGCCAGTTCCCGGAACAACAAAAGGGCCAGTTCTGCATATGCTCTAATCTCTGTTACTGATTTACTGGCTGAATGGTCCACTCCAGAAAGCACTTGGAGAAGCCCCCATGCCAGAAAACACTCTAATTCTTTCCAGTTTTCAGTCAAGTGACTGGGAGTTCTCCTTTGACCCTACATGTTTATTGTAATCTCGCCACTTTTCAGGACCTAAGATATAGCTTGTCTACAGTGCAAGAGCTACAATAAAAGCCAACTTGTTTGACCAGGGAAAACGTGATCTAAGGGAGCTCAACCTGAAATTCAAGTGATATTAACTTATGAAGTGTTTGTGTCTTTTATAGCTTATACTTTTACAAATAGTAGGTACCTAGTATTTTCATTCTTGCCTTTCAAGTGCTGTGTGTATAAGAATGCAATCCGCATAGCATTGTTTTAATTAAGTGCTCATTGTATGAATGATGAATCAAGGTAACACTCTGAAACTTAAGACACTGGCCCTAGTAGGTGACCCCAGGGCCCCCCGATATTTGCTCTTTACTTGCACAGCATCATGCACGTGGTTTCACAAGATCATCTTCGACAATCACACTTTCAACATACTGGTTGGAGATTGCCTCCTGACCACTACTGGGTTGAAGTGAACTGTCACCTTCACCAGTATACCACAACCCACCACTACCACATCTCCTCCCAGATAACATCTCACACTCACCAGGCACTGTTCTAAGCACTTAGCATGTATTATCTCTCATATGCCTCACAATATCACTGTGAGGTAGATACTATTATTATTCCATTTTTTTAAAACATTTTTTATTTATTTTTGAGACAGAGAGAGACAGAGCATGAAAGGTGGAGGGTCAGAGAGAGAGGGAGACACAGAATCCGAAGCAGGCTCCAGGCTCCGAGCTGTCAGCCCAGAGCCTGATGCGGGGCTGGAACTCACGGACCGCGAGATCATGACCTGAGCTGAAGTCGGCCGCTCAACCGACTGAGCCACCCAGGTGCCCCTATTATTCCATTTTAATCATGAAAGCACTAAAGCACAGAGAGGTTGAGTAACTCACTCAGGGGCGTTAGTGTCAGGATCTGCACCTAGGTCCTGGTAGGACACCAGACATCCCAACTGATATATGTGAACACAATGCTTTCTTACCCTCAGGCACCACATGCACTAATGGAGGATACACATATGCAAAATAGATTATTACAGTTCTGGGTTTTTAAACCAACAGTTGCTTCCTAGGTCTTAATTTTCTATACAGCAGGAATACAGATACATAATAGATAGAAGCAAAAAGAACATCGAAGAGGACAGACACCCTTCTCTTCATATTCTTTCCCAATTTATTATTGGTCTTTGTTCTCTGCCTGGCCATAAACTTAGGGTTCTTATAAGTTGCATTTTCAGTGACATTTTCAATTATTCCGCCTCAATCGTTCTATAAACACACATGTATGTGTCAACCTTGCATCCTGATGCTGGGCTCAGAAAATGTGGCACCAGATCTCAAAACATAGTCTTGTCTTCCGTTGCTCTGCTGTTTTCCCTCAGCTTGTCACTACTTCTTCCATAGTTCCTTGGCTGTATCTGACTCCCCATTCTGCTAGCCCAGCCCTGATTACTGCTCAACTGGGCTGTTTTAACAGCCTTCTCTCACCTCTCTGACTTCAGCAATCCACTCTTTCCAACCGTCCTGACCCCCACTTTCACTCAAGTTTAAACAATTCATTGCTGATCATCTCACAACCCAAACTCCTTTGCCTGACTTGTAAAGCCTCCATAATCTTTCCCCACCCTATCTAGTCAATTTTCTTTCCCACAAATCCCAAAAGACCAACACACACCCACTGAACCAGTCAGGCTGTTATCTTAACTAGAGAGGCAGCAACCCACATGCCCCCACAGCTACCATTTTCCCACCTCAGGTGACATCTGCATTGCTCAGGTCACCATCTCACTAGATTTTACCCATCATTCAAAGGCCCAGCTCAAATTGCAATTATTTAAGTAAATTTTCTTCGCTGTTTCAGCACACACTGATCACTTCTTTCTCTGACCTTCTATCACATTTACAAATTAGTAATAATATAAATAACAGTCACGATGGGCTAACTTCTACTGAGTACTTCATGTGTACCAGGCCCTCCTGGGAGAAGTAGTTTTATTATTCCTCATTTACAGAGGAATAAACAAACACAGATACGGGAAGACAATATAACTCATCTTTACACTTGACTGTTGGCTAATCATTTCATTTGTGTTATGATGGTCTCCCCAACAAGCTTTCCATTCCTTTGAGAGCAGAGACTGAGATTCATATTATTCTGTGTCTTCTGCACAACTAGTGGAGTCTGTGTGCACTGTAAGTTATCACAACTGTTGGTTGGCCCTTGTAGACATCGATATTACACATCTTTCAAAATCCCTACCCTGCAAGACTTGCACCATGTTTGTACAGTGCACAAATACACGCTAACCAAACCCTTTTGAGCACAATGATGAATGGTTTGGGACAATTCATAGTCTACAAATGTCCCTAGGTGATTCTCTGTTAACCTTACTACCTCCATCCTCTACGTGCTTGAAACATTTACAGTTGAGAAGCCACAGGGAACCTGTCAGCAATCAGTGACAAAATTAATTAGAAATTTTGGAGGAACGAGGGGGGGAGAGGGTGACGTAGGAGGATGCTGGACTCACTTCATCCTGCTGATCACTTAGATTCCACCCACATCTGCCTAAATATCCCAGAAAACTGCCAGAAGACTAGCAGAAGGGACTCTCCAGAACCAAGCGTAGACAAGAGGCCCACAGAAAAGGGTAGGAAGGGCAGAGAGGTGGTGCATGCTACAAGGACTGGTAGGAGGGAGACAGGGCGGTGGAGGGGGAGCCCATGCAGCGAGGCAGAGCTCCCGAAGTCTGGCTTGCAAAAGTAGAGGGGCCAGAGTGAGTGAGTTCTGACAGCCAGAGGGACTTAACATCTGGAATGTTAATAGTCAACAGCTCTGCTCTCGGAGAGTGAGGAGGGCGAGAGGACGCCGGGAGAGAGAGTTGTTGAGCTCCAGAAGACAGAGCTCAGCTCAGCACGGAACAAAGGTGCTGGAAAGCAATATCTCCCTCTCCCATCCCCCAGCCAAAATTCCAAAGGGAACCAGTTCCCATCACTGAACTTGCTTGCACTGCACTAACTCCCAACCCTGTGCTTCTGTGGATCCATCCCTCCAATGGGGCTGCCTCCCTTGTGGTGCTGCAGGGCCCCTCCCACAGGGCACCACCACAGGCAAAGTGAGCTAAGTCTGCCCCTCCCGCCCCTGTGCACCTTGCGGATCCACCCTGGCTAATATGCCAGATCCCATCAAAGTAGCACCACAAGCCTGGCAGTGTGCAAGTAGCCCAGACAGGGGCTACATCACTCCACAGTGAGTCCTGCCCCTGGGAGAGGGGAAGATAAGGTATACACCAGTCTGACTGTGGCCCCAGCAGTGGGCTGGGGACAGACATAGGGTCTGACTGCGGCCCCACCCACCAACACAAGTTACTCCCGACAGCACAGGGGAAGTGCCCTGCAGTTTGGTGCCACCCCAGGGACTACCCAAGATGATGAAATGGAAGAACTCCCCTCAAAAGAAACTCCAGGAAGTAGCGACAGCTACGAATTGATCAAAACCGATTTAAGCAATATAATGGAACAAGAATTTAGAATAATAGTCATAAAATTAATCGCTGGGCTTGAAAAAGTATAGAGGACAGCAGAGAATCTATTGCTACAGAGATCAAAGGACTAAGAAACAGTCATGAGGAGCTAAAAAATGCTATAAATGAGGTGCAAAATAAAATGGAGATGATCACAGCTCGGATTGAAGAGGCAGAGGAGAGTAGAGGTGAATTAGAAGATAAAATTATGGAAAAAGAGGAAGCTAAGAAAATTAGAGATAAAAAATTCCAGGAGTATGAGGGGAGAATTAGAGAACTAAGGGATGCAATCCAGCAGAACAATATCCATATCATAAGAATTCCAGAAGAGGAAGAGAGAGAGAGAAAGGGGCTGAAGGTGTACTTGAACAAATCATAGCTGAGAACTTCCCTGATCTGGGGAAGGAAAAAAGGCATTGAAATCCAAGAGGCACAAAGAACTCCCTTCAGACTTAACTTGAATCGATCTTATGCACAACATATCATAGTGAAACTGGCAAAATACAAGGATAAAGAGAAAAATCTGAAAGCAGCTAAGGATAAACAGGCTCTAACTTATAAAGGGAGACCTATAAGACTAGTGGCAGACCTATCTACTGAAACTTGGCAGGCCAGAAAGGAATGGCAGGAAATCTTCAATGTGATGAACAGAAAAAATATGCAGCCAAGAATCCTTTATCAAGCAAGTCTGTCATTCAGAATAGAAGGAGAGATAAAGGTCTTCCCAAACAAACAAAAACTGAAGGAATTCATAACCAGCCCTACAAGAAAACCTAAGGGGGATTCTGTGAGTGAAATGTTGCAAGGACCACAAAGTACCAGAGACATCACTATAAGCATGAAACCTACAGACATCACAATGACTCTAAACCCATATCTTTCAATAATAACACTGAATGCAAATGGACTAAATGCTCCAACCAAAAGACATAGGGTATCAGAATGGATAAAAAAACAAGACCTATCTATTTGCTGTCTACAAGAGACTCATTTTAGACCTGAGGACACCTTCAGATTGAAAGTGAGGGGATGGAGAACTATCTATCAAAAGAAAGCTGGAGTAGCCATACTTATGTCAGACAAACTAGACTTTAAATTAAAGGCTGTAACAAGAGATGAAGAAGGGCATTATATAATAATGAGATGGTCTATCCATCAGGAAGAGCTAACAATTATAAATGTTTATGCGCCAAATACAGGAACCCTCAAATATATAAAACAATTAATCACAAACATAAGCAACCTTATTGATAAGAATGTTGTAACTTCAGGGGACTTTAATACTCCACTTACAACAATAGATAGATCATCTAGACATAGGATCAATAAAGAAACAAGGGCCCTGAATGATACATTGGATCAGATAGACTTGACAGATATATTTAGAACTCTGCATCCCAAAGCAACAGAATATACTTTCTTCTTGAGTGCACATGGAACCTTCTCCAAGATAGATCACATACTGGGTCACAAAACAGCCCTTCATAAGTATAAAAGAACTGAGATTATACCATGCACACTTTCAGACCACAATGCTATGAAACTTGAAATCAACCACAGGAAAAAGTCTAGAAAACCTCCAAAAGCATGGAGGTTAAAGAACACCCTACTAAAGAATGAATGGGTCAACCAGGCAATTAGAGAAGAAATTAAACAATATATGGAAACAAATGAAAATGAAAATACAACAATCCAAACGCTTTGGGTTCAGTGAAGGCAGTCCTGAGAGGAAAATACATTGCAGTCCAGACCTATCTCAAGAAACAAGAAAAATACCAGACACAAAATCTAACAGCACACCTAAAGGAAATAGAAGCAGAGCAGCAAAGACACCCCAAACCCAGCAGAAGAAGAGAAATGATAAAGATCAGAGCAGAAATAAACAACATAGAATCTAAAAAAAACTGTAGAGCAGATCAATGAAACCAAGCGCTGGTTTTTTGAAAAAATAAACAAAATTGATAAACCTTTAGCCAGGCTTCTCAAAAAGAAAAGGGAGCTAACCCAAATAGATAAAATCAGGAATGAAAATGGAATTATTAAAATCAATCCCTCAGAAATAAAAGCAATTATCAGGGAATACTATGAAAAATTATATGCCAACAAACTGGACAACCTGGAAGAAATGAACAAATTCCTAAGCACCCACACACTTACAAAACTCAAACAGGAAGAAACAGATAATTTGAACAGACCCATAACCAGCGAAGAAATTGAATCAGTTTTCAAAAATCTCCCAACAAATAAGAGTCCAGGACCAGACGCCTTCCTTAGGGAATTCTACCAGACATTAAAAGCAGAGATAATACCTATCCTTCTCAAGCTGTTCCAAAAAATAGAAAGGGAAGGAAAACTTTTAGACTCATTCTATGAAGCCAGCATTACTTTGATTCCTAAACCAGACAGAGACCCAGTAAAAAAAGAGAACTACAGGCCAATATCCCTGATGAATATGGATGCAAAAATTCTCAATAAGATACTACCAAATCGAATTCAACAGCATATAAAAAGAATTCTTCACCATGATCAAGGGGGATTCATTCCTGGGCTGCAGGGCTGGTTCAACATTCGCAAATCAATCAACGTGATACATCACATTAATAAAAGAAAAGATAAGAACCATATGATCTTGTCAATCGATGCAGAAAAAAGCATTTGACAAAATTCACCATCCTTTCTTAATAAAACCCCTCGAGAAAGTTGGGATAGAAGGAACATACTTAAGCATCACTAAAGCCATTTATGAAAAGCCCGCAGCTGATATCATCCTCAATGGGGAAAAACTGAGAGCTTTCCCCCTGAGATCAGGAACAAGACAGGGATGTCTACTCTCACCACTATTGTTTAACATAGTGTTGGAAGTGCTAGCATCAGCAATCAGACAACAAAAGGAAATCAAAGGCATCACAATCGGCAAAGATGAAGTCAAGCTTTCACTTTTTGCAGATGACATGATACTATCCATGGAAAACCCGATAGACTCCAACAAAAGTCTCCTAGAACTGATACATAAATTCAGCAAAGTCGTAGGATACAAAATTAATGTACAGAAATCAGTTGCATTCTTATACACTAATAATGAAGCAACAGAAAGACAAATAAAGAAACTGATCCCATTCACAATTGTACCAAGAATCATAAAATACTGAGGAATAAACCTAACCAAAGATGTAAAAGATCTGTATGTTGAAAACTATAGAAAGCTTATGAAGGAAATTGAAGAAGATATAAAGAAATGGAAAAACATTCCGTGCTCATGGATTGATGAATAAATATTGTTAAAATATCAATACTACCCAAAGCAATCTACACATTCAATGAAATCCCAATCAAAATTGCACCAGCATTCTTCTCAAAGCTAGAACAAGCAATCCTAAAATTTGTATGGAACCACAAAAGACCCCGAATAGGCAAAGTGATATTGAAGAAGAAGACCAAAGCAGGAGGCATCACAATCCCAGACTTTAGCCTCTACTACAAAGCTATAATCATCAAGACAGCATGGTATTGGCACAAAAACAGACACATAGACCAATGGAATAGACTAGAGACTCCAGAATTGGAGTATGGCCAACTAATCTTTGACAAAGCAGGAAAGAATATCCAATGGAAAAAAAGTCTCTTTAACAAATGGTGCTGGGAGAACTGGACAAGAACATGCAGAAGAATTAAACTCGACCACTTTCTTACACCATTCACAAAAATAAACTCAAAATGGATGAAGGACCTGAATGTGAGACAGGAAACCATCAAAACCCTAGAGGAGAAAGCAGGAAAAAAACCTCTCTGACCTCAGCCACAGCAATTTCTTACTTGACACGTCCCCAAAGGCAAGGGAATTAAAAGCAAAAATGAACTATTGGGACCTCATGAAGATAAAAAGCTTCTGCACTGCAAAGGAAACAATTAACAAAACTAAAAGGTAACCAACGGAATGGGAAAAGATATTTGCAAATGACATATCGGACAAAGGGCTAGTATCCAAAATCTATAAAGAACTCACAAAACTCCACACCCGAAAAACAAATAATCCAGTGAAGAAATGGGCAGAAAACATGAATAGACACTTCTCTAAAGAAGACATCCAGATGGCCAACAGGCACATGAAAAGATGCTCAATGTTGCTCCTCATCAGGGAAATACAAATCAAAACCACACTCAGATACCACCTCACGCCAGTCAGGGTGGCTAAAATGAACAAATCAGGAGACTATAGATGCTGGAGACTATGTGGAGAAATGGGAACCCTCTTGCACTGTGGTGCGAATGCAAACTGGTGCAGCCGCTCTGGAAAACAGGGTGGAGGTTCCTCAAAAAATTACAAATAGATCTACCCTATGACCCAGCAATAGCACTGCTAGGAATTTACCCAAGGGATACAGGAGTGCTGATGCATAGGGGCACTTGTATCCCAATGTTTATAGCAGCACTTTCAACAATAGCCAAATTATGGAAAGAGCCTAAATGTCCATCAACTGATGAATGGATAAAGAAATTGTGGTTTATATACACAATGGAGTACTACGTGGCAATGAGAAAGAATGAAATATGGCCCTTTGTAGCAACGTGGATGGAACTGGAGAGTGTGATGCTAAGTGAAATAAGCCGTACAGAGAAAGACAGATACCATATGGTTTCACTCTTATGTGGATCCTGAGAAACTTAACTGAAGACCATGGGGGAGGGGAAGGGAAAAAAAAATAGGTTCGAGAGGGAGGGAGACAAAACATAAAAGACTCGTAAAAACTGAGAAGAAACTGGGGAGCCTGGGTGGCTCAGTCGGTTGAGCGCCCGGCTTCGGCTCAGGTCATGATCTCACAGTCTGCAAGTTCGAGCCCCGCATCGGGCTCTGTGCTGACAGCTCAGAGCCTGGAGCCTGCTTCAGATTCTATGTCCCCCTCTCTCTCTGCCCCTCCCCCACTCATGCTCTGTCTCTCTCTCTCTGTCTCAGAAACAAATAAACATTAAAAAAATTTTAAAAAAACTGAGAACAAACTGAGGGTTGTTGGAGGGTGGCAGGGAGGGGAGGGTGGGTGATGGGTATTGAGGAGTACACCTGTTGGGATGAGCACTGGGTGTTGTATGGAAACCAATTTGACAGTAAGTTTCATATTAAAAAAATCAAATGTAATTCTTTTTTTTTAAAGAAATTTTTGAGAATTACAGGGCAGGGAAGGTTGTTAATTTTATCCTGGCCAAGAACTGGGTCCTCTGTTTTTATTAAAAATTAGGTAGCAGCAAGATTTCCCCAAGTAACCAAATATTTACACCACAATATTATGGATTTTCTCCAAATCTCTTCCAGCACTTTTTTTCCCCTTTAATAACCATGGTTAGGGGGTGCCTGAGTGGCTCAGTTGGTTAAGTGTCCAACTTGAGCTCAGGTCATGATCTCACAGTTTGTGGGTTCAAGCCCCGCATCAGGCTATGTGCTGACAGCTCAGAGCCTGGAGCCTGCTTCAGATTCTGTGTCTCCCTTTCTTTCTGCCCCTCCTTCACTCATGCTCTATCTCTCTCAAAATAAATAAACGTTAAAAAAATAACAACCATAGTTAGTATAGACATATTCAGCAAAGATAAACAGCACAGTAAAAATTGGGAAAGATAATGATTTAGACCAAGCTTTAGTATTTTTTAAAAGTCACAATTATTTCATACATTCATCATAGTCGTAATTTCCAGTTTCTCATTCCCATACTCATTCTACAAAGAAGAGGATATGTAAAAATTCACAAGATTCCTCTTCCCTGTCACGTCAGATCAAAACTTCAACAAAAGCCAAAAACCACAGAGAAAAACTTACTTAAAAGTTCTTACATTGGTTCAACTGCAACTCATGAGTTTCTGAGCAAACTCTTATAAGTAGTAAAGAATCTTTTCTGACCAACATGTCCAGTGAGAAAATTCAGCCCACCAAAATCAACCTAGTTGTAGTTACCACTGCATATGGCTCACTTTCACTGATGCAAGCAGTTTTCTTCACTTGAAAAAAATATATATACAGAAAGAAAGAAAACCATTTATATATCATGTCTCCTGATGTAGTTTCTTAAAGCTTCAGCTTATTAGGATTTCCTTCACTGCCAACTGAAGTCAGATACATGGCCCATCTGATCCTATAATAATTTCAGTTTTAGAGATAAGCTGGCTTGAAAAGCATTCTCCTGGAGAATTTTCAAACTAAAATCACTCACTCAGAGAAAACATTAACTCACATTAAATAATAACATTTTATATTTTCTCCCTAATTGTAGAAAAGATACCCGCTCGCTGTGGAAAACTTGGAATACAGTCCTACTTCCTCTTTTATCAATCTTTGTTCATCTAATTTAAGGTTTTCAGACCTACGTAAATCTTTTTTCAGCAATAGGTATTAGCTTTTGTGTATAGTTTTGTAATCATATTCAAAACTTTAAATTTTTAATTTTTATTTGAGAGAGAGAGAGAGGGAACACGTGAGTGGGGGAGAAGGGCAGAGAGGAAGAGAGAATCTCAAGGAGGTTTCACATGCAGCACTCAGGATCATGACCTGAGCCAAAATCAAGAGTCAGATGCTCAACTGATTAGGCCACCCAGGCACCCCTAAAAATATTTTTAATAATTTCCAATTGCTCACTGAAAGTCATTTTGTACTTTTCTGTGTGTGTGCCCTCATACCAACTTACCTGTTGATCAATTGGACTTCAAATTGAAATACATTTTTTTATAGAACGGACCATGTGGGCTGGATTTTCTACTTCCTTGTAAATCTAGAAATGAATTTCTATGGTCTTTGCACATAAATATCTCTTTGGGTGAACATGATGTTCTTAAGAGACAACCTTATCTTCTAGAACAGTCTTTTAGTCTTTAGGGTTGAGAGGTCTGACCCCAGCTGGGTGTTTATTTTATTAATAACATATTCATTTCTGTCTAAATGCCTAAAATATTCCTTAACCTGGAAACACAAACCTTTTAAGAGATATGTCTCTATTTGGGTCTGTTATCTCAGATCTTCTTCAGTTCTGGAAAGTTTTCTTCTGACATATGCTTGACCATTGTTTCCAGTATTTTGTTCCATTTCTTCTTTGGGAATAAATATAATTCTTAGATAAGATTTGTGTTTTCTGTCTTCTCTCTCAACATTTTCATCTTGGTCATTCTGTTCCTTATGTTACCTTCCACTTTACCAGTTTGACTTCTGTAGAGTCTTGTCTATATTTACTCTCTTCAGTACAGGCTTGAATTCTGCTACTATACTTTGGGCATATTTGTTTCAACCTTTACAAATCATCTTTCATCTCAATCTTTTTATCCTGATGGCCCCTGAATCCTATTTCATGGTGGCTATGCCTTCTCACATCTTTCTGAGTATACCAAAAATATTTCTGCTAACATGTTTTTCTCTTTCCTGGAGAAATTTATTTCCAGATAGATAAGCTTGCTTCAAGTTTTAATGGAAAAGATACCTGTCTCTTATCTTGCAGTATTCTTTTCCTAGGACCCCTTTGGGCATCTTTCTGTCTTTTCATAGACAGAAAAGAGAACATTATGTTCAAGTCTGGCACTTGCCAACAGATAGTACTGGTGAAGAGACTTAATATTCCCTCACTTTCCTCTTGGGTACAAGCAAAGCAGATCTGAAGGGCAAACTGACTCACATAGTACCTACCTCCGTTTTCAGGGTCTACCAGGTCTCTGGGTGGGGCTTCTCCTATTCTATCTGACTAAGAAGAGAGAGACCAAGAGGCAATCTGCTGTTCTGTTTTAGAGGGCAGTACATAAAAGATCATATGCCTTCCCAGTATGCATTGTCCCCTGCCTTCTTCTTGCTTCTTCCCTATTATGGCACTTAATATCACACAATTAGCCCTTCCAGGACACAAAACATTCTCTGCTTGTTTCCATCTACCTCCTGCCTGGGAGCCATATCTCTACATGAATATAGAAGGAAAGAAGCTGATAGGTTGGGTTGGGAGGCATGACTCTGGATTTGACTCTGGCTATTTCAGAAGATAGTTTCTTCCCAGTTGCACCATTTGCTTTCCTGGCCAGTGCAGCTCTAAGATTCTGAAATAGCTGAGGGCAAATGATAGGGACAAGGTACATCTGTGTTTTATTCTCTTTTAGCACTAGCTGGGTTCAGTGCATGAGGCATGTATTTTGTAAATTTAAGAATATGCTTCTTGGGGGGTGCCTGGGTGGCTCAGTTGGTTGGGCGTCTGACTTTGGCTCAGGTCCTGATCTCACAGTCCATGAGTTCGAGCCCACGTCGGGCTCTGTGCTGACAGCTCAGGGCCTAGAGCCTGCTTTGGATTCTGTGTCTCCCTGTCTCTGACCCTCCCCCATTCATGCTCTGTCTCTCTCTGTCTCAAAAATAAATAAACGTTAAAAAAATTAAAAAAAAAAAAGAATATGCTTCTTGGGGCACCTGGGTGACTCAGTTGATTAAGTGTCCAATTCCTGATTTTGCCTCAGGTCATGGGCTCAAGGTCATGAGATCGAGCCCCATGTTGATCAGGCTCTGCACTGGGCATGGAGCCTACTTGAGATTCTCTCTCTCCCTCTCCCTTTGCCCCTGCTCCTCCTTTGCTTGTGCTGGCACTCACACATGCTCTCTCTCTCTCTCTCTCAAAAAAAAAAAAAAAAAAAAAAAGGAAGAATATATTTCTCAATCCACCTCACTGACAATTAGATTAGCAGACATTCCCTGTGGACCTCAACATGTGGCCTTTCTCTATCTTAAATTTACAGTATATCATCCTTCCTTTTTCACATATTTTGTATAGTTTTATGGGTATTTTGGTGAAAAGTTTGGAAGGAAGCATCTCCGATATTATCTGTCTCCTGCTATGATGACCTGAGAAGTTTGTAAATGAAAATTTTAAATATTACTAGCTAGGATGATACAGGTAGTCTATAGTAGCTTATCCATATTAAGTTTTGAAAGCAACACAAGGGAAGAACAAAGAGATTTTTTTCATGCTATTTATAGATTCACAGGACAGAAAAATCATGCATTATGCTAATAGCTCCATATAATGGCTCACGATTCAAAGTGGCCACAACCCTTCCAGAACTTGAGAGTAAGAACATTCTCTGAAGTGGAAAGCATTATCAATTTAGAATGGGTGAAATCAGCTGCCAGCAATAGTGACTCCTGAGGTTATAGTGTTCCCCAACTCTACAGCAAGGAGAACAGCTTGTTCATCCAACTGAGTCCAGAAAAACCACGTAGTTCAAAGAGCCAGGTTGACCTGTCTGCATCCTCAGGATGTGAATGTTGTTGATGTAAATCAATTTATAACTAAGTAAGCTGCATAGTCTCCTGACTGAGGAAATAATGAAAAATATACAGTCTGCTCAGAATCTAGGAAAAAGATAAGCAAAGAACAGGAATTTGTCAGTGAGCCTCAACACTGCCTAAGAGAGACAACATGTTCTGGCTAGCTGAAACAAGCATTGTCATTCTCTTGGCAGGTACAACCCTATTTTGGAAGGGGCATTATCATAACTGATGACTCACATTACTAAAACCATCTAGCTCTTTTACCCTGAGACAGTGAGCAAGCTCTCACCACATAAGGTTTTTCCTCAGTTTAGGGAAAAATCTAGGCAGGAAGAATGTGGCTGTAATGCTAAATGGATAACAGAACCTAATTTTCTGGAGTTCAGTGCTAACATCTTGACTCTAGCCTGTTTGATATGGTGAAATGACCCATGCTGTGAAAAAAACATTCCATAAGAATTTTTTTGGCCTATATTTCTTATATCCAAATGCCTTCTGCGATCCCTCACTGCCTTCAAACTTAATTCCAAACTTTCTAACATGACACTCAAGGTCCTTTTCAAATGTATCCTCTACCATTCCCCAACATGGGCTACTTTCTAATCTGACCCAGTTTGATTCCTTCCCAAATGCCCACACTCATTCCCTCCTCCCCGCCTTTGATCATACTTTCCTTACTTAGAATTTCCTTTCTTCTTTCCCATAAACCCAAATCTCATTGGTTCAGGCTAAGTTCAAGTCCATCCATATCCATGAAAACCTTTCCAGCTAGGCCAGGCCACTCATTTATTCATTTCAGCTGTACTATGTAGCGTTCTGAGGTTTAACTCTTCCCTGCCAGGCCTAAATTGCCAAATCTAGATCCCTGTTGACTATGACACTAGTCCATCCTCTTCTGTGTTAGCTAAACTATGAATTTCATCATGTAGTATTTAACTCCTGTGTATGTGTTTGGTCTTTCAAATTTCTAAGGGCAGAGAAATTTCTGAACTCCCCTCTCTATCCTCACTGTGTTAATCACAGTGATGATAACAAATAAGTACCAAGCATTTACCTGAATTGAGGTAAAATGTAAATCAGTCCACACAGACCTGGATGTAGACTACTTACTATATGTCTCTCTGCATTGGAATGGCTAGTATCCTAAGTCTTTTCTGTGTGAGACCAAATGATACTAAGAGCGTGGATTCTGGGTTCCAGAAAACCAGGATCCTAATCTCTGCCTGGCTATTTTTCTCTGCAAATTTACGGCAAGTTTCTTCGATTCTCTAAGTCAGGGTTTTTTCCCTGTAAAACGGGGAGTTCATACAGCTTTGGTGAAGATTAAATGAGATCATATAAGTAACATGTTTAGCATAGTGTCTCACACATGGTAGGTGCTGAGTAAATGTTAACTATGATTAGCAACAAGAATTCGAAGGGATGCCTTTGTCTGCATCTTTCCTTTGAGAACTTTGGACAGTTCTAAGACAAGAGAAATTATATTGCATAAGATCTTAAGATTTAATGAGATAAAAAAAAAAAGTATAAAAGCATCAAAATTAGCTCCAAGAGTAAGACTATCAATCCTTAGTAATAAGTTGGAGACAAAGATGCTCCCATCTCAGATGTGGGTGGTTGAAACCAGAAGAGGAATAAAGGAGTGGGGGGGGGGGCATTGCTCTAGAAAGGCAGAAAACTCCCTGAGATAGGGCCAGAGGCTTGGGCCCTAACCTGCAGCATCAGTCCAGAATCAGCAAGGAAGATGCTTGGTGACACTACAGATAGTGTCTTCAAATGGAAGGAGTACCAGTCCCAACCTGCTCAAATGTCCTCAACCAAGGGTGTGTAAAACAGGAAGAACAAGACTACCTCTGGAAGTGTGAAGAGTTCTAGGTGGTCAGAAGCTACAATCACGGGAGAAGCAGTGTCAGGTTCTGAGTCAGCTGGGGCGGCTGAGGAGTAGCAGTGGTGGTGGCCTCAGGGGATTGGAAATGGCAGCAGAAACCTACCACTGGCTGAGTAAAGATGGCCCTGCACTGAAAGCCTTTTAAATATGAATATGAATTCATATGAATTTGAACCAGAGTAAAACTGAGAAGTGGCTGAGAGCCACATGAAAGGGTGAGTCAAGGCCAAGTCCTGATTGTCGCTAATGGTATGGCCCCAGAAAACTGTGGCTATAAACAATTCTCCTAGGGTTGGGGACCAGCAGCAGGAGCAGGGCTGGCAGGGGCATAATCCCAGGCCCTCACATCTTCCCAGCGCCTCCACTGTTGGCCTAGGTACCCTTATTTGGATGACCTCCAAAATACTTTAACTCATTATACCTAATTTGAAAATTATTTCCCAAAATGCTTAAGGGTATTAACTAATAAGTGTTCTATGGGGTAACCATTGGGTCTTATCACATGTAGGGGCAAATACTCTCCTAAAGCAGCACACAGTACATTATTCTTAATTGAATCTGGTTAACAGACTTACAGCACAACCAGGGGATTAACTTGCTAAAGTGGTTCAACAAAGATTCCTGGCGCCTGAGTGCTTGAGGACTAAGAACATTTCAAAGATTTACATGACTCAAGTCAAACCAGAAACCTGGGTAAGGGGAACAGGGCAGCTTTGAATTCTTGGCAGGACTGCCTCAGCTATATGAGTCTAATTTCAGGGAAGCTGAGGACAAGGCTTAGGAACTGAAAGGGAGGGATCCTGTTGGTTCTCCTTGGACAGGTACTTCTCTCATGGCTTTCATCATCCCTTCAGCAGTTGAGTGAAAAGAAAAGGGTCCCTAAAACACCCAGATCTTCTGAAATTTCATAAATGTGCCTTGGTCTAGCTCTTCAACCTACACTCTCATGGATCTTAGGGAGGCCCTTTGAATCTGTAAACTATGCCCTTCATTTACAGGAAACATTCTTATTTCTTGGGTTTCTCTCTCTCTCTCTCTCTCTCTCTTTTTTTAAACTCTTATTATTTGAATGCTGGACCTCACTGAGTACTTCTGCTAGGTTCTTATTTATCTATCATTTTCCATCACTGTCGTTTTCTTTGTTTTTGCTGTTAGTTGGAGGGATGGGGGTCTCTATAACTTTATCTTCTGAATCTTCTTTTTAACAAATATATTTTAAAATTTCAGTTATCATATCTTAATTTTCCAAGAGCTTTTTAAAAAAAGCAATGAGTATTTTATAATGATAAAAGGAATAATTCATTAGGAAGACATAACAATTATAAATATGTATGCATTTAATAACAAGATACATGAAAACAAAACTGACAGAAGTAAGGAGACAAACAGTTCCACAATTATACCAAGAGACTTTAACATCCATTAGTAAGCAATTCAGAGAAAACCTAGATAAAATATCTGCATAGACACAGAAGATGTGAACAACACCATCAATCACTATCTAACTGACATTTAAGAAACATAATATCCAACAACTGCAGTATATATTATTCTCTTCAAGTGCACAAAGGTAGGCCATATGCTGGATAATAAAATGGGCCAATGAATGCTAAAGGACTGAAGTATGCAGACTGTATTTTCTGGTCACAGTGGAATTAAAACAAGAAATCAATAACAATATGGTATCTAGGGAAACCCCCAAATATCTGGAAATTAAACACCTTTTTAAATAATTCATGAGTGAAAGACAAAATCACAAGGGCAACTAGGAAACATTTTGAGCTAAATGAAAATGAATTCAGCTAAAATATCTTTAAATGCATATATTATATAAGGAATAAATTTTTAAAAGTCAGAGAATGATAAAGATAAGGACAGAGACGAGTGGACTAGAAAACAGACAGATAAAACAGAAAATTATCAAAGACAAAAGCTGCTTTTCAAAAAGATCAACAAATTTGACAAATCCCAAGATAGACTGAGAGAAAGAGAGAACGAATAGAAATTGCCAATATGAGGATTAAAAGGGGAGTTATCACCTCAGATCCTACAAATATTTAAAGGAAAAAAAGAATAATATAAAAAATTATGTTAAGAACTCTATTTAGATTAAGTGAAAATTCTTGAAAAATACAACTTACCAAAATTGATACAAAAAGAAATCAAACATCTGATAACCCTTCATGTATATAAAAAATGGAATTTGTTATAAAAAAAATCTTTCTAAAAATAAAACTCCAGATGCAGAGTATTTTAGTGGTGAATTCAATAAAGCATTCATGGAGGAAATAATACCAATCTTATACAAACATTTTTAGAATACAGAAGAGGAAGGAACATTGCCCAGCTTGTTTTCATGAGGCCAGCAGAACCTTAATACCAAAATCTGACAAAAAAAATTACAAATTACAAATTACAAAAACAACAACAAAAAACAAATTAAAGACCACTATTCCTCGTGAGTATAGCCAGAAAATACCTAACAAAATGTTAGCAAATTAAATTCAGAAATATTAAAAAAATTTTTTTAACGTTTATTTATTTTTGAGACAGAGAGAGACAGAGCATGAACAGGGGAGGGGCAGAGAGAGAGGGAGACACAGAATCTGAAGCAGGCTCCAGGCTCTGAGCTGTCAGCACAGAGCCCGACACGGGGCTCGAACTCACGGACTGTGAGATCGTGAGATCATGACATGAGCCAAAGTCGGACGCTTAACCGACCAAGCCACCCAGGCGCCCAATTCAGAAATATTTTAAAAGAATATTATATCATGACCAAGACCAAGTAGATTTTATCCCAAAATGCAATCTTGACTTAACATTTTAAAAATCAAGTATAATTCACAACATGAGCAGAATAAAGGAGAAAAACCATACAATCATTTCAAAAGACGTAGAAAAACTATTTGAAAAACACAACACCTATTCATAATTAAAGAAAGAAAAAAATTCACTGCAAACTGGAAGGTAGAGAATTACCTCACACTAATAAAGACCATCTAAAATCAAACCTACAGCTAACTTCATACTTCATGGTAAAAGACTGAATTGTTCTGCCCTAAGTTTGGAGAAAAAAAAAAAAAAAAAGGAATACATCCTTTCACTATTCCCATTCACCGTTGTACTGAAGGTTCTAGCAATGAGGTCAAAACCAAAAGAGAAAAAAAGAAAAATTATTAAAGAAATAGGTAAAACTGCCCTTATTTTCAGTTGATAAAACAGTTTACATAGAAAATTTTAGAAAATCTACAAAATGCCTTTTAGAGTCAATATGTGAATTAAGCTAAGTCACAGGATACAATGTTGATATAAACACCATTGTATTTTTATATACTGGTAGCTAATGATTTGAAAATAAATTTTCAAAAAACTAAAATTTTAGTAGCACCAAAAAAACCACATAAAACAGAAGTAAATCTACCAAAATATTTCTAAGACTTCTGCACTGAAAGCTATAAATCATTACTGACAAAAATTAAAGAAGACTAAAATATGAGATATTTGACATTTATAGAATATTCAACATGATTACAATAGCAAGTATCCCCAAATTGATTTTAGATTAAATGAATTCCCTATCAAAATGCCCGCAAGATATTTTGCAGAAACTGACAAACTTATGAAATTTACGTGGAATTGTAAAGAACCTAGAATAATCAAGGCAATTTTTAGAAAAGACGAGTGAAGTTGGGGTACTTAGCTTGCTTAATTTTAAGAATTACTCTAAAGCTATAGTAACAATAACAGTTTTGTACAGGCAAAAAGATAGACACATAGATCAATAAACAGAATAGAAAACTCAGAAACAAACCTATACATATATGATAAATTAATTTATGACAAAAGTACCAAAATGATTTAGGGAAAGAAAAGTCTTTTCAACAAATTGTGCTAATCAACTGGATATCTGTATGGGGAAAAAATGAGTATCAGTCCTCATTTCACATCATACATAAATGCTAACTCAAATGATTGGATCAGAGACCTAAAAGTAAAACCGAAAAGTATACATCTTCTAAAAAATATATGGGAGAAAAGTTTTGTTATCTTAGAGAAGGCAAAGGCTTCTCAGGACTCAGAAAATATAAATCTCAAAAGAAAGAAAATGATAGACTGGACTTTTCCAGAATTAAAGGTTCTTGCTCTTCAGAAGACCATTAAAATATGCAAATGCAAGAAAATATTCATGAGTCATATAAAAGAATTATATCCAAAATATAGAGCATTCTTATAAAAATCAGTCATGAGACAACCTACTTTTAAAAATGGATAAAAGATTCAAACACCTCACAAATATGATATGCAAATACCCAGGAAGCACATGGAAAGATGCTCAACATCAATCTTCACTAGGAAAATGAAAGCTAAAACTACAATAAAGCTTTAGACCTCCATTAGAGTGATTAAAATGAAAAAGACTTTCCATATGCAGCACCAGCAAGGATGTCGAACCACAGGAACTCTCATACACTGCTGATGGAATATAAAATAGTACAACCACTCTGGAAAACAGTTGGATCACTTCTTGGAAAGTTAAATATGCACCCTACAACCAGTTATTGCACTCTTAGATATTTACCAAAGAGAAATGAAAACATGTCTACAGAAAGACATACATGTTCACTGCAACTTTTGTAATTGCCTAAAACTAGAAATGTCCAAATGTCCATCAACGTGTAAATGAGTAAACAAATTGTGGATAGCCATGTAAGGTAATACTACCCAACCAAAGGGAACAAACTTTCAATATATGCAGCAGCATCAATGATTCTAAACTCATCATGCTGGTAAAAGAAGCCAGACCAAAAAAAAAAAAAACAAGTATTTGTATGATTCCATTTATTTAGAATTCTAGAAAGTGAAAGTTAATTTATAGTTTCAGTAAAAAAGAATCATAGTCGCCTGGAAATGGAGGCAGAGGGAGAGTGGAATTATAAAAGACTGTGAGGAAACTTTGGGGAATAATAGAAACATACATTTTCTTGATCGTCATGACAGTTTCATGTATGCATACAAATGTCAAAATAATCAAATGGTACATTTAGCTATTGCAGTATTTTGTTACTAAGTTATAGTTCAATAAATTTAAAACAACAAAAAGAAAACCAGAAACAACCATTCTGGTTATTCAAAAAATTAAACTAGCATTTTTTTTCTTTTACACTTTATGACTCAAAATCTTTGTTAATTTTCTAAAACTGTTAAATCTTTCTCCCTATTTTTCATATGTTCCTTAATATTGTCTCCTTCACTTCAGGTTTTTGCTTTTCATTTTATTTTGTTTTCTGTTTTTGATACTGAGTAGTTCTTTCATTTCCGGTGGTTCTTGGTTGATTGGAAGCTTTGCGTATGTGCAGGGAATGAGTTCGATTATCACGGGTTGACTTCATCCTTGGCTGACCTAGCAAAGATCCAGCTTTTTTGTTAAAGGACTCCTAAATCTGTTTCTGCAGGCCATTTCTCCCGAGCTTGTCTGTTTCCCTGGAGAGCAATTCTCCAGCCTTCTGCTTCAGGTATGAAAGCCTGGTTGCCAGCATTCTGGGGCCAAGTTGGATCGGAGATATTATCATTTAGTATGCAATTCTTCCTTCCTGTTTACAGACCCCCTACCTCATTTCTACCCCATGTTCTAACTGAAGTCTCCAAGTCCTGAGCCCCTTGGTCTGTACTATTGATACAGAATCCCTGCCTTTGGCTCTGACTGGGAAGGCCAGTGGCACAGGCTAAGGCAGGAGTAGATTTTGCTATCCCAGTTCTCCTACTTTCAGCTCTACCCTCATCCCTGCCGACAGAAAACCCAGACTCTTTAATTCTCCAGCCTTTCTGAGATTCTCCAGCACAAATTACTTGGCTTTCAGCACATTCTGCTTTCTCTGTTCAAAGTTAGACACCACTTCACCCGTTTGCTGTCTTCCAAAAATTTATCTTCTCCTCAGCTGTTGTTTCTTCTGCTCTCATTGTGCTGGGTTTACAGAGATTTCATTCTTCTACTGCCAGCAAAGTTGAGGCTTTAGTTGGAAGAGAAATAAATATGAGTATAATTGTTCTTTCCCCACTAAAGCCTCAGGAAGAAAACAATGACTGCGTTCTAATAGTGAAGTGCAAATGGCTATTGTGGACAATGAATTAATGTGTCTTTCAGGCCGAAGGCCTGCAACGTGCCCCGTGGAGTGTTAGGTGTTGGCGGCCCTGAAACCTGGCTGTAAGCAGTGTGGTTTATGGCGAGGCTGCACTGATCCCTGTTTTAAGGCCATTATTAAGAGTTTCTGGAAGTGTCAACACCACATCTTGTGTTAGTGTTTCCCCGGAGCCTCCCAGGACCTTTCCCGTGGATTAAGTCAATAGAGTAGTGTTATTTAGTAAACAACTAACAGAATAGAATTGAGAAAATTCATGAAGGAAAGAGCAAACTTCTAGAGATTCTGGTTGAACTACAATAGGAAAAGTTGCTCTTCTCATGTTTCCAACTTGCCCCAAACCACATAGTTCTGGAAGCAGTGGGTAGCTGAAATATATATATGTGGCCAAAATTAATTTTATTTTTTGTAACCCTCTAGCAAGGTAGGTTAGTACCATAATACCACATTTTATGGACAAAGAAATGAAGCCACCAAGTGATCAAGTAAGCTACTTGCCCAATGTCACTAACAAGTTGTGGCCACATGGGATTGGAACTCTTAGCCTCTGGGTTCTTAACTTGTTTCTTCATCTATGAGTCACTTTTTAAATTTTTTTAAAAGACTTGACTTATGGTTCCTCACAATTCCATTTCCAAAGAAGTTTACACTGATAAGCCAAATTCAGAATGGTCCACGACCAAGCTTTTCCTCATCTATGGGCACATTGTTCTGATGAAGCAATTCAGAAAACACACATGGATATCCAGCAGTAACACTCACCTCTCAATTACCAGGAACCAGGTAAATGGGGTCTACCCATTCAGTCTCAATGAACAATTACTGCACGGAAGCCCAGAGAAAAGGGAAAACACCAGCCCCAAAGCCCCAAACTCAGGAAGGCTCCTCCTCCTCCAAGAGCCAGTTCAAGCAGGCACATGACCAAGGAAAGCCATAGCAAAGGAAGAGTTGTAGATAGAGATAGCCCACACCCCTATCACTCTTACCACTTACAAGGCTCCTACCCATACATTAGCTCATTTGCACTCACAACCATCCCAGGAGGCAGGTATTATTAACATCATTCCATCTACAAAAGAGAAGAGGACTCTGACATTCAGTGTCATCTCATGACTGTTTGGATCACACACCTAATGAACAGCATAGCCTGGCCCAGAGCCCAAGTCACCTAGACCCAAATCCTGTGCTCTTCTCCAACATTCCACAGGAAGAAGTCTGTGACAAGGGTTCCATTGCTTTGTGATTTTTCTTTCCTCCCACCCTTCCTTCCTTCCTTCCTGTTCAACAGAATGTCTTTTAATGAATTTTATCATAAGAGTAAGAACAGCTAACATTTATTGACGGTCTGATATTCAGGAACTGGGTATATGAGATACCCTACATGGAACTTCTCTTTATTGTTATTATCTCCATGATGTAGATGAAAACCTGAGGCACTGAGAGGAAAGTAATTCCAACTAGGTCACCAGCTAGTAAAACATAGAGTCGAGGCATTAAACCCAGGCACTCTGACTTCAGGGTCAACATTCCAACTCATTATTACCTGTTTTCCCTTAATGCAAAATGAAAAACAACAAAAAAATGCTTGATTCTTATATTGACCAGCAAATTGGTGGTAGGCAGAGTTTTTAGGAAAACAGTTCTCACACATTGGGGACCTCAGCAATATTATGGGTGAACCCTTTCTCTGAGCTAGATCTGGTTTTCATTTTTTCAGACAAATTGGCAAAAAACCATTTTGTAGTTCCTTTTATTTCCCATCCAACACTGTGCTAAATGATATGCAGGTATTATCCACACGAGTTTCAGCCCTTGACTGGTGAGATTTCTTCATCATATCAAATATCTTAACAGTTCTGGTCTCTGCTATTGGGGATAAGGACACAACATAGCCTTTAACCCACAGCTAACCTCCATGAACACAATTGGCAAAAGGTTTCAGAGATGGGAAGCTTTTTGACACCTTTCATTACTTCCTCTGGGGAGAAACAACAGGCAGTGGCAGCATCTAATCATAATTCCACTGTCTCCATACAGGCAGGTTCAGTGGTCAAGTACCTTGTTACATTCTGAGACCAAAAATAAAACAATGAGCAACTGTAATTCCTGGACCAAGAAATTTCTCACAGAAATTCATTAAACAACACATGCCCCAATTGTTGCAATGGGTGGGCTTTATCTTTCTGGGAAAGGTATTCACAGATCTTGTGTGGCTTAACTTAAATGTACATGTTTGTTGGCAAAATTTGCTAACCCCAGTGGTTTCCCATGAGAAGGAGGGCAATTGTTATATGGCACCAGGGGACTTTGGGTCTGTAAAAGGAAATTTGATTAAGGGGGTTCCACTAGCTTCCACACAAACTGTGTGGGGAAGGACTTGTTTCCTCCTCCTTTATCATGAACAAATACTTTCATTGTAAAAAATAATAATAATTAATTACTAGGAAAAAGATAAAATGAACAAGTAGCATACAGTATACACAGCCAAATTTTTAACATGAAATCACTATCATAGTGCCATAAAGGTTTTTAAATGTTTAATTGTCCATTTCCAGCCTTATCACAGACTCCTAATCAACATCTCTAGGACCTACGCCAGTCAGAGGTCTATGCTTTGAACAGCATCAGTTTAGAGCATGTGCAAGAAACATACCAATTGTTTTCACTACTAATTTTACTGATTTCTTAAAATCAACTCATTATTTCCATGAAAGTAGTTGGATATGTGGTGGCCCAAGACCCCTCACCAGCTACAAAAGCACCAGCTGCTTCTAGAAAACTTTTTAATAAAAATGTATCAAGAGCCATAAAATATTCACATTCTTGACCCAGTAATTACATGTCTATGACTCTACCCTAAGGAAATAATATTGCTTATGCACAGAGGTGTTAATTGCAGGTTTATTAAAAATAGCCAAGATTGGAAACAGCATAAAGTCCCCAAACAGGGGAATCACGAAGCAAATTATGCTCCATGCTGCCCAGAGAAGTTTCTCTTATGTGACACACTAGGCCAAGTTCCCCCATGTACTCCCTATCATGGTCCACATGTGCTTCCTTTGTGTCATGTACTATGATTACTCAAAGATCTGTGTAATTATTGCGGCGCCTGAGTGGCTCAGTCGGTTGAGCGTCAGACTTCGGCTCAGGTCATGATCTCCCAGTTTGTGGGTTTGAGCCCCTCATCAGGCTCTGTGCTGACCGCTTGCTCAGAGCCTGGAGTCTGCTTCAGATTCTGTGTCTCCTTCTCTCTCTGCCCCTCCCCTGTTCATGCTTTGTGTCACTCTATTTCTCAAAAAGTAAATAAATGTAAAAAAAAATTTAAAAAAAAGATCTGTGTAATTATTTAGTGATTTCTAATATTAAACCCTGTTTCTATTGTCTTCTCCAACACATCTTCAACTTAAGATAGTTTCTGGCACATAGTACCTGCTCAATGATTGAGAGAATGAACACAGTGTGTATGAATAAATCTGATGACTTGGGAGATTCTCATGATATAATACCAAGTGAAAAAATTAGGATATTAAATTGCATTAACAGAAAAACAAGAGTATGTTTTATGTCATTTAGTGAGAACTTGTTAAAATAGTGTCTGGAAAGGGGCACCTGGGTGGCTCAGTCAGTTAAGAGCCCAACTTTTGATATTGGCTCAGGTCACGATCTCGTGGTTTTGTGAGATGGAGTGCCGTGTCTGGCTCTGTGCTGTCAGCAGGGAGCCTGCTTGAGATTCTCTCTCTCCCTCTCTCACTGCCCCTCCCCCAGTTGTGCATGCACTCTCTCTCTCTCTCAAAATAAATAAACATTAAAAAAAATAATAAAATAGTGTCAGGAAAGCTAAAGAGCAGCATTAGCTGAGACTTTTAAAAAATACTAGAGTCAGAAATTGCCTTTTAAAGGTATGTTTGAAACAAGGAGAAAAGCAAAGGACTTTGCTTGGGAAAGTTGATGTAGTGGTAAGGGAGGTAAGAGAGAAAAAAGAAGTGTCCAATTGACTTTTTAAAAAAATTTTTTTAAATGTTTATTTATTTTTGAGACAGAGAGAGACAGAGCATGAATGGGGGAGGGTCAGAGAGAGAGGGAGACACAGAATCTGAAGCAGGTTCCAGGCTCTGAGCTGTCAGCACAGAGCCCGACGTGGGGCTCGAACTCACGGACCATGAGATCATGACCCGAACCGAAGTCGGACGCTTAACCGACTGAGCCACCCAGGCACCCCTTGACTTTTCTATTCAACAAGGAAGCCCGGTGTTCAACCTAAAGAGGGTAGAACAATGCAAAGAGGGAATTTCAGTCCCAGATAGGCAAGAAGCTAGTGAGAGAGGGCCTTGTCACTTCAAGTGGCCTCAACAATCCCAGCACGTATGAACTGGACTCCAGGGCCTAAAGGACAGTCATCTTTGAGAGATTACAGGAAGCACAAAAAATAAACAAAACAAAAAAAAACAAAAAAAAAAACCCCAGAATACTGTGGAGGATGATGGATTATCAGAGAAAGTAAGATCTGCTCTTTGTTGCTTTAGAGACCAAAGGAAAATCAATGGATTTCAGTTATAGGTAAATAGATATAAGGGTCAACATAAGGAGAAAACTTTTTTTAAAATTTATTTATTTATTTAGAGAGAGAGAGAGAAAGAGAGAGCAGGGGAAGGGCAGAGAGAGGGAGAGGGAGAGAGAATTCCAAGCAGGCTGCATGCTGTCAGCACAGAGTCCAATGTGGGGCTCAATCCCACGAACCATGAGATCGTGCCCTGATCTGAAATGAAGAGTCTGACACTTCAACTGAGCCACCCAGGCACCCCAAGAGAAAACTCTTTAGCCAGTTACTAGCACCAGTCAATACTTCCCTGTACTGCCTTGTGTACCCCTGACACTCTGTGACCTGACAGAGATGATGGAGAAGAGCTGGGAGGGGGTGTTCCGGAACTCTGCCATCCCTGCTAATTTATGCTCCCTCATTTTCTCTGGCAGCCCGAGCCACAAAGTCAAAGCCATGATCTCCAAAGCCAATGAGCTTGAGTGTTTCAGTAATACAGTCCTTCATTTCCATCGCCAGCCCTCTGTGCAGCTTAAAACAGCTGCAGACTTCTCATGAAAAAGACCAAGAGGACATCAAGGCTTGTGAATCAAAAGGCACACCACGGGGATGGTTGCTCAGGGAAAAACTGGACACTGCGATTCACCCTTTACTAACCCCAACACCAGTCCAACAAAAGAAGTCAGGATTCAGACTAGAACAGAGTCCAGGTTCCCTTTCAGTTCTTTTTTCTCCACCTTGTTTATCTTCTAGTTTTCCTAATTATAAATAATCAATCATCCAATTGGTTCTAGAATTGCATCATTAATGGTCTGGAAGGATAGTACTGTGGCATCGACTGAGTTTAGAAAGACTGTCTCCCAAACTTCAAAGGATTTTCTCATTTAAAACACACCAAAAAAACCTTAAAGATAGCATGTGGTTTAGAGTAAAGACACCAAACAGCTTGAAGATAAGATATATAATCTCGGAACCTTCTAAGGAAGCTGTGAAAAAGCTATCAGGATCATCTACAAAAAATGCAATTTACTGTGAAAGTCTAATCAGTCATTTGGCAAACATTTCCCCAGACAGATAAGAGATTAGAGTGGGGTGAGGGGAGATGGCTAAGGGGTCAGGCAAGAAAGAGGGACAATTAATTGCTGGTATCAACCACTCATATCATAACAATACAACTCTCTTCCCTCTTCAAAGATTATTGAAAATTATGACACAGGAAACAAAATAGGTCAAAGAGTGAACAGCTGAATTTCGGAAACAAAGGAATCAAGTTATTCATATGGAATGCGTGTCTGCATTTTACCCACTCTATCTGGCCCACATTCCAAAGCACCTTAGAAAGGTTACTAAACAAACAATCATGTCAGAACCCAAGCATATCTCAGAGCAAGCACAGGCTGAGTTCTCAAGTTCCTCCTCTGTACAGGAGTCCATGATTCACTAAATATTCATGATTTCATCCATTTGTTCCACATTAGTAAACATTTGTTCTGTGTTAAAGCATTCATGCTTTTTATAAATCAGCCATTTTGCCCTACTGAAAGCTCCCATGAGGGATATTTCTGTACTCACTGATTAAACCCTTCATCCGATTACAGTGAGGGGCTATGGTAGAACCTTTCTAATTCCCAACACCTGGAACCTACTGTTTGACCAGGGCATCTTGTAAGGCACAATTCAGTTGTGATATTTAATAACCGATAGATGTTTAGGAAGCCTATCTGCAGGGTAGAAAGTGAGGAACATCTCTTGGACTCTTTGCCACATCATTAGCTTCAAAGGGAAAATAATAAGTTTCCTCAAATACTTTAATTTTTTTAAATTTATTTATTTTTTTTTATTTTTGAGACAGAGAGAGACAGAGCATGAGCAGGGGAGGGGCAGAGAGAGAGGGAGACACAGAATCCGAAGCAGGTTCCAGGCTCTGAGCTGTCAGCACAGAGACTGATGCAGGGCTCAAACTCACAGACTGTGAGATCATGACCTGAGCTGAAGTCGGACGCTTAACCAACTAAGCCACCCAGGCACCCCTCCCCAAATACTTTAATAGATGCAGTACAAAGCGAAGGCCTGGAATCACAGAGACTTGTATCTTCTCAAATCTGCTTTTTACAAAAATGCTTTGTCAACCACAACACCCACTTTTCTGTCAGGTTTTTTTTCTAGTCATCATACACTTGATTTATAGTCTCTTTTTTTTTTTCTAATAGTCTCTGAAGGTTTTCAAACATCATTATAGTAAAAACTCTTAAATATGGCAATACCACTTCTTTATTTGTGAAGGTTGCAGAGGGGTTGAGGTAGTCCATTTTTGTGGTTTTTGCAGACAGCTGCTATTTTATTATTTTATTATTTTTAAATTTTTAAATTTTTTTATTAAAAATTTTTTAATGTTTATTTTTGAGAGAGAGAGAGAGAGACAGAGCACAAGCAGGGGAGAGGCAGAGAGAGAGGGAGACACAGAAACTGAAGCAGGCTCCAGGCTCTGAGCTGTCAGCAGAGCCTGATGCAGGGCTCGAACTCACGAACTGTGACATCATAACCTGAGCTGAAGTCTGATGCTTAACTGACTGAGCCACCCAGGTGCCCCACAACTGCTATTTTAAAGTGGAGGAAAATCATACAGTGTCTGAATGGATCTTTTCATTGTAGGGAGAGGTAGCTGGAGAAGAGCAGTCCAGAGAGGTGAAGTGACTTGCCTCAGATCACACTTTGTCAGAGGCATGAGGAACCTACAAAGCTAGCTCTCCAGACCTCTTGTTCAGTTTGTTGTCTATTTCTACATTCTAGCATTTTGCATGGTCTCATTTATTAAGTTTGAACTATGTTTAAATATAAGGATTTTTTACAAATATCTTGTAATTGAGGCATTTTGATGCCTTGCTTCATTTTTTTCCCCCATAAGTTGGAATTAGCAAAGCTTTGTGTACATTTGTATCTGAATTCATGGGCCCTCTGAAAACTGAAGTCCTTTGACAAAGCCAGGCAGTCGATCACTGTGCCATTTTTTTAGAGTGAAACAGAAAGCATGACAGACTTCCCCTTGAGCAGACAGCCCCCCTCCCTGCCAGGAACAAAACCCAGCCACAAGTCTTCATGCATTAAGACAAGTGGGATCAGCAGAGGCCCAATTGGGCCAGGGAGAGCAGGATGGGTTGGAGCTCCAGAATACAGTCAGCTTGTGGAGAGGGTGAGGTCAGTGAGAGTAGGCAGGAGGCAGAGGGAGAGAAGGAGGGGTAGAAGAGAGAGAGGAGACCTAGTAGGGAGGAAAAGAAATAACAGGTATCCTAGGGCAGATGATCCAAAGCATAGTCAGATATGCCAAAGACAAGACAAATTGGCTGAATCAAGGTAGCCAAGGAGGCCAGAGTTCGGGGGGGGGGGGGCGGTGAGGCCTCCTGGGGCACATCCCATGACTCCAGCTGGAGTCTAGGGGGACCAAGAGTCAGACGGTCTGTATCTGAAGTCAGGAACTGTGTCTGCCCCGCTCATCTTGTGTCCCAGTGCCCAGCTCACAGCAAGTCTTCAGATATTAGTGGAAGACTGAAAAGGGTAGAGGGGGTTCAAAAGCTCAAGCCAGGAAGTCTGGTTATTGAGGGGCTAAAATCAATCAAAAAGTCTGGATAACAGCACCAGTGACATGATTCTGAGTCAACATCCCTAGAAAATACCATACCATTCTCCCCAGAGTTAGAAAAGTTTAGAAAAGTGGGAAGTGAGTTAATGGCCAATGGCAGAAAGGAGACAACAGGACAGGAAGAGAGGGAGGAGTCAGAGGAAGGAGAGGAAAGAATAAGTTTTGATTTTTGCTAATTATTCATGGAAGCTTCTTTTTTCTATCACCTACATCCCAAGACTCTTGATAAAGACACTTCTGATTTAAAAAATACGTATATACATATGTGTGTGTGTATATATATGTATATATGTACATATGTATATGTACATGTATATATGTATATATGTACATATGTATATGTACATGTATATATGTATATATGTACATATATACACACACATATATTTATGTTGTTATTTATGTTATATATTTTTGTTGTTATTAAGCATGTCATGGTAATAGTATTATTCCACTTCAGGCTAGACTCAGACCTTATCTAGGAATGGTTTATGCAATCTATAAAGAAATATTCCCATTAGAAGATTAGCTAGGTAGAAATAAACTCCCACCCAGAGTCCCCTTGAATCCAGTGCTTCCAAAACTTTTTATCAAGGAACTGTTTTCCTCCCTGGATCCTTAGCTCACATGTCTGCAGGCACAGTCTACCCACTGCACCAGCGTGTTTCCTGCTATTCTAGACAATGACAGGTAGATGAGGCCCAGGTCCAAGATCTCTCCTGAATTTTGGTTCCCAATCTTCCCTCCTGAAGACGAGGCTTCTGCAGACCCTGAACTTTACCCTTCACCTTTTCCATCTTTGCATTGACCTGCCCTGAGAAAGAGGCCCTACTATCACAATGGAGAGCTCAGATCCCTCTGCCTTTCCCTTTACATTCTCCTCTCACACTGGGATCCCCAGAACTTTGCTTTTCCTCTCACTCCCACAAACCCTGTGAATCTGAGCTTGCTGGTTCTTGGGCAGCTCTCTGCCTGCTGTTCTCTGCTCCTGAACTCCAGCCTACATCACCTGAAGAGATTAAATGAACTCCAGCCTACCTCACTTAAAGACATTAAATGACTCATCAAGATCATACAGACGAATAAAGGTAAAAGTCAGAGCTAAGAATGCTAGTATAGTGTCAGGCACAGACTACCACTCAGTTGATAAATATACATTTGAGAAAATTAAAAAATGTCCTGCAGATGCAATGCAAGAATTCATAAAACTTATAAAATATAGTACACAGGGTCAAGAGGGTTATGGTTTTTAAAAATCCAGTTCAGGACATCACCACGATGATTGGAATAGTCAGGAAAAATTATTAAAAGAACCACAATGGTGCCTTAAAAAAGCACATCTTTGGGAATTGAAAGAAGGAGCTAGAACAATATTACTCAAACTGTGTTCTATGGAAGACTAACACCTTGGGATGTGAATCAGTGTTCCTTGACAAAATAGTCCAAGATCCTGTTAGCTCAGGATGCATACTGCCTATCACCCTCTTGGTATTCCCTATGTGTTTAAGCATATTTCATGTTCTAAGACATCCTAGAGTAAAGAAACCCATTAAATTTTACTTGACATAAACTTTTCTTTAAAAAAATTTGTTTAATGTTTTATTTATTTTTGAGAGGAAGAGAGAGAGAGAGAGAGTACGAGTGGGGAAGGGGCAGAGAGAGAGAGAGAGAGAGAGAGAGAGAGAGAGAGAGAGAATCTGAAGCAGGGTCCACGCTCTGAGCTATCAGCACAGAGCCTGATGAGGGGCTCAAACCAGTGAACCACGAGATCATGCCCTGAGCCAAGGTCAGATGCTCAACCGACTGAGCCACTCAGGCACCCCTGACCAAACCTTTTCTAAACTTACCTGACTATTGCTCTCTTTTTCTAGAGTATACCTATTCACTCTGAGAACACAGTTTGGGAAATTTTGAGCCAGATTTAGTTAATAGGTTTATTTAGCTCCTGATTTTTTAACTCGATTGCTAGCTAGAACAAAGCAGGGCACTAGCTTTACCCAGCTCACTGGATAATCATACACCTTCTCTCATTAGAGAGTCTCTGCCATATGTCGTGCATTGAAATGCATCCTTACTCAGTGCATTTGTTAATTTCCAGAATTTAACAAAAGGATAGGAAAGCAGTCACATCACTTCAAAAAGCCTTCCTCATAGCTTCAGAAGACTCAGGATTTCAGAGTGGGAGCTATAATTGCTCCAGAAGAATTTGTGTTCAAAAGCCCATCTTTCAGGGAGTCAGAATATCAGAGGCCCGGGCCGGAATAGGCCCTAGAGGTTAGCCAATCGATGCCGTAATCTCATAACCAGAAAGCAGTCTCAAGGGGACTGGCAGCTGCCAACACCACAGATACTCAGTGGCGAAGCTGGGATTAGAACCCAGATCTTCTGGTGCCTCTTCCAGGAAGTTTTTCCTGTCCTGGGATTATCGGCTTTTCTCAGAAAGGAAGAGATCAGTTCTCTTCATCCTAAAAACCACAATGGAAAGACAAGAAGGAAATATGCCAAAATGTTAACATTGCTCAACATAGAGATGTGTTTTGGTCTTAATTCTATTTCTCTGCATTGACCTAAATGTCTACAAAGGGCACCAACTGTTTTCATGCCGGAAAAAAAAAACATTACTTTAAAAATGAAAAAAAAAAAAATGGAGAGGGTAAAGTACATACCCTGGACAGCATCACTACGTGGCTCTTAGTCGTTGATCAAAATAAGCACAACTAGTAAAATGCCATGGCATTTCCCTGTGCCAGGGGAGGCACCAGGCTGTGAGCAAGGATGATTCACTGCGGCAGTGTGGGGACCTCCCTGCTGGCTGCCTGTGGGACGTCGGCTCTCTCATAGGCTTCGTGTTGCTGTGGATTCCCCCACGGACTGGCGAGGAGCAGAGCCCTGCTTCGTTGCTTATGGTAATTTCCTCTTAAAGCATGTGTTTCAAGATTGGTTTGAATGACTCCTCAATGATTTCTAAGCTCAACCTAAGTGAATACACAACTTAATTAGAAAGGTAATTTTTACTTTGCTTTTCTGTACTTTTGCACTGACCTCCCACCTAGCAAAACCTTCTCTTCAGCCTGACTGGTCCTGAACACAATGCTTTTAGAGATTTAACTCAGCTTGGAGACCAAGTGAGTTGTAAATTGTTTATGCACAAAGCATAGGTGTAGGGGTGTGTGTGTGTGTGTGTGTGTGTGTGTGTGTGTGTATTGTCCTTTTGGACCGCTATACAAAAATATCAGATTGGGAGACATAAACAACAGAAAACTATTTCTCACAGTTGTGGAGACCGAGAAGTCCAAGATCATGGCTCCAGCAGATTTTGTGTCTAGTGAAGGCCCACTTCCTAGATGCCTGTCTTTTTGCTGTAACCTCATCTGATGGAAGGGGGAGCAAGGGAGCCCTCCGAGGTCTCTTTCATAAAGGCACTAATCTCATTCAACAGGGCTCCCTCTCATGACCTAAACACCTCCCAAGGCCCCACTTTCCAATACCATCACATTGTAGATGACCTTTCAACATATGGGGGAGAATTCATTCAGTCGATAGCAGTGTGCATGTGTGCTATTTGATTCTGACTCAGACCCTTTCATTCTAAAGGGAATGATTGGATAAGCCTCTCAAATAACATGCAGTCACTTCTGAATTATTTCCTGAAGCTTTCCAAAAACTGTATGTCCATTGTTATCTGAAAATGCCCTGAATCTTTAGACTATAATCATTCCTCTTAAAAGTAGTGGTTGAGGTAGATCTTCAGCATGTCTATAATTTCCTCTGATATTTCATTTTTTACTCTCTCCTTGCTGACATTAACCACAACTCTTTGTTTTATGCCTTCCCATTTCCAAGCTGTCATTCCTCCTTTCCTTCAGCACTATCCTAACCTGCCCTCCCTCCCATAGTCCCAGAGTGTGCCACATCCCTCTTTCCCCTAAAGCCAATGGCCAATGGCTTTATCATTTCATCTCCCCATGGGCCCTGATCCATTCATTAACTTCTCTTAGTCACTGTAACTTTAATTTTCTTTTTACCAATTGCTCCCTCTCAGTTTATAAGTCTATAAGCTTCATAAGTTTATTTAGTTCTCAGCCATCTTAAAGAAAATAGCTCCTCCTTGACCGTACATGGTCTTCTGGCTTTTGCTTTACCTCTCTTCTTCCCTTTCCCTCAAGTTTCTCAGGTGGTGAGACTGTACTTACTATCTCCATTTTCTCAGTTCACATCCACTCTTCCCCAGGAGTATACTGGCCTCTACCCATCAAACCACTAAGAAAGTTCAACTGAAGATCACCAATGAGGAGGCCACTTTTTCTCACCATGGTCCTGGACATGTCTTGCTCTTGACCCCCATGATGGCTCATGCCTTGAGACACTCTCTACTCACTTTGCTTCCAAGACTGAGCATTTACTCTGTACTCCTTATACTCGTCTGACTGTTCCTTCTCAGTTTGTTTCTGAGGCTCTCTTTTCTCTGTATGCTCCCCAAACACTGGACTTGCCATGTTTCATTCTGCAGTTTTATTCTAGATCCACTTCCCTTTATGCTCTATAGTCTCTCCCTGGATGATTCTCCCTGGATGACCCTAAACAACCCCTATTTATGTTGATGGCCTCTAAATCCACTCTCTCCAAGTCAAAATTCTCATGTTTTTGAGCTCCACCCCCACCCACCATTTTTTGAACTATTGATTCATCTAAGGCCTACTGAATATCTTCATCTCAACATCCGCTTGCACTTAAATTCAATATGCTCCAAATCAACTCATTATCTCCCCAACCTCCCAGACTTATAGCTTCTTCTACTGTTTCTCATGTTAGTTGGAGAACTATTACTAGAGTGACCAACCATTCCTATTTGCCCTGGACTGAGGGGCTTCTCAGTATGTGGGACTCTCAGTCTTAATAGAACAGTCCTAGGAAAACAGGGATAGTCACCCTAACCATCACCCACCCATCATTGGGTATGGAATCTGGAGTAATCTTTGACTGTCTCTCCTTCATCCCCTTCTTCAATCTCCATGTCCTTCCAATCTAACTTCCTAAACAGTTATCAAATTTCTGCTGTCTTCCTCACCCCTAGCTCATGCCCTTACAATTTCTTGCTTTCTTTACTACTCTAGGTTCTTAAATATTTCCCTGATGCCTGTCTTCTTCCCTTTGAGATTTATGTTCCAAATACATGCTGAAGGTATAGTTTTAAAACAGAAATCTCACCATGCTTCTACCCTGCTTAAAGCATTCCATGGCGCCCCCCCCCCCTTGCTTTTAGGATAAAGCTCAAACAAGTTAATACAGAAAAGTCTTCCTTGGTCTCTCCATCACCAGCTTCACCTTGTTATCACTCATTGAGCTGTATAGGTGTCTTCACCACCCAGACTATGCTCATCTTCATTTCCTGCGGTGATCTTTTCCTGCTATGTCCCATCTACCTGCTTCATCTGGTTAACTCTCAAGAGTCAACTCAGGTTCAAGACTCAACTCCTCTAGCATCATTGACTCCAGGTGGCTTTCTGTGACATGCAGAGTCCACAGGTGAGCTAGCTGCCCCTCACCTGCACATCCAGATCACTCTCCATAGTGAGCTCATATGATCAATTTGCAGGTCAGTCTTTCTTCCCCTCTGGTTTGTGAAATTCCCAGGATCATATATAGGACTCCCCTCATCTTGATGTCCATAGTATCTAGGACAATGGCTGGCCCAAGGTAGATAATAATTCATGGAGCTTTTCCATTTGGGGTAAAAACTGGTAGCCAGCAGATCAGATCCAGTCCACAGTCACATGGTTTATTTGGCCCATGTGATGGCTATTTTTGAAAAATATCAATGTTTAAAACTCAGGAGACCTCATATAAAAATCTTAAATTTTGGATCTCATAAGAAGTCTAAATATCTGAAAACATTAGGTTCATATTTTTCTGTGGTACTGACCTCATCAGAAAGGGGACTTACCATCTTCACATTCACTCTCAGCCTACATCACTCCTGGACCCTGGAAGGAGCTGTTACTCCCAGAAGCAGGTTTCTCACATGCGTTCTACTTTGTGCTCAATGAGATGTTTGGGGGAATTTTTTGGTTGGGCTTCATTTGGGGGAGCTAACAGATGCTGTCCAAATCAGGTAGATGGTTGCTTTGGGTTAAAGAGTGAAAAAATGGTCAGAGACCAGTGAGAACATTGAGAGTGAGCAAGAAGTCAATCCTGCGTGGTGACTTCTGCTCTGGTTTTCTGTCTTTCCAGATTTCTATTAATATAGAAATCTTTCTACTTTAATTCCTAGCTCAAATTCTGAAACTCAAAAAACTTTCTTTCAAATTTCCTTCCATATCTTTTCCCTAGACAGCTGTAAGAGAAGATGGTAGTAGCATTATCATCTCCAAACTACCACTGCTATCTCATTTAATTCTTACCTTACCTCTGGGACAATAAGTCACAGGGTCTTGGCATGAAAGATTCAATGTTATAAGTGTACTGAATTTTCACCACAGGTATAAGTGTTTTCACCCAAAACAGACAACAATCACATGCACAAAGACATATCAAGAGCTTTCTACATCTTATCTGTTAACAGCTTTATGAATTTTAATGGTTCAGAAGAGGTTTATTTTTCACCACAGGCCCAGATGGAAATCACTGCCATCCGGAATAGCTGAAATCCCCGGCTGAGATAAAGCAAAAGATTTCCAGGCAGAGGAAATCAAAATTGGACCTACTGGGGCTGCCATCTGTTCCTCTGTGCTGACCCAAGAGCTGGGGACTCCCCTGGGGCCTGACGAATCATCCAGCTGTGGTTTTATGCTTTACCTGGACTGAATTCAGTTAATGTCCCTGAATTCCAGGCTTTAACAATCATCCTATAATGTTCACCTCTGTTAGATACCTCCACTATATGTTTTTAATACATATCTATTAGTAATAATAAAGTTAATTCAACTTAATCTAGTTATGATAATTTGATGACATATTTTGGGATCACTGTGGGTACCACTGAGCATGCCCAAGTCAGGATTTCAGATCAGGGACTACAGAGCATCCTTCAATTTCAAATGGCCTGCTCTGGAATCGTGGACCAGCTATTTCTTTGTGGCTCTGGAACTGTTCTATGCCAGCACTGACAAATAGTAGAAGATGTACCTTAGCCTGATAATCACATAAGCTGTGAGGGAAAGATTCATTGTGTTCTGAGATTCCTTTTTCATTGGGTGGAATCTCAAAATCAGCAGCAGACATCACATGCCCTTTTGTAGAACTGCCCTGAAGACTGATTTTTGTGTTTCTCTCCAAGAACCTCCCACTGAAGAATGGCCGAATGCCAGACACTGAATGCCACAGGGAGAGACTCACCCTTCCCACCATCCCTACCCCCCCCCTTGCCAAAAACACTCTGGGAAACTCCCTCTGAAGTCATGCATATCTTTTCTGGACTGTGACCTTGCCTGTGCATGACTGTGGTCACCAGCAGCTGGGTACAACAACTGAGGGGCAGACATGTGTTCCACAAAGATGGCAGGGACAACTTTTACTTTTAATTAGACTTAAAAAGTAGACTGCTCTGGATAACCACAGCAGCAGGTATTTCCAAGGGGAGGCTGCATACGCTATTTGCCTACCCTTGTCCCATTTACCTGCTGCCTGGGATGAGATACCACAACTAGTCTGAACAAGCCTTCTGAGACTTACTGAACTCCTTTTTCTTGATGGTAACCTTCTTTCATGTATTTTTAAGTGGGGGAGGATGTCAAGATCATACCTACATCAAACTGGGTGAGGTAACCCAATTCAAAAGTGGCTTTTCCCTAGGTTTGGGACTTGGCAGTATGTCTCATTTCCTGCCCCAGTTTTATTGCATAAGCAGAATGATATCTGGGAGTTTTGTTTGAAAGAGAAAACCTGACTTGGCCGTGGTTGGTAGGCAAGCCTGCCATGTGCTCCTGCCTGGCTGAACCTGCCCTTCCACCACAGAGAGAGCAGTATAGTCCAACCAGTCCCATATATCATTATTGTAAGCAGTGAGCCCTCATGGTTCCTCTTTCTTTGCCAGCAGATAACCAATTTGTATTTTAGCATGTATTTGTACCTTGAGTTGAACAGGAAGATCAGGCCAACAATAACCCCTCCAACATGCCAAGCAATTAATTTCAGCAAACACTTATTATTCACTGGCTATGTCCCAGACACTAAACTAAGATGAACTATATGTAGTCCCTCACCTCAAGGAGTTCACAGATTTAATGTGTGGAATTAGATATACACACACTTAAGTATAGATTAGTAAACCAGAATATGGAGGTAAATATTCCAAATGCAACCCATAAAGTGATGAAAATATTTTTTAAATGGTTAAACACAGATGGGGAATACAGTAAGAATGTCTACCATACATCTATTTGGAAATCTAGAAGGAGCTAACAGAAGGAATAATGAAAAAGCAATATTTAAAGAGATAATAGCTGGGGCGCCTACGTGGCTCAGTCGGTTGAGCATCCAACTTTGGCTCAGGTCATGATCTCACAGCTCATGAGTTCGAGCCCTGCATTGGGCTCTGTGCTGACAGCTCGGAACCTGGAGCCTGCTTCAGATTCTGTGTCTCCCTCTCTCTCTGCCCCTAACCCACTTGTATTCTGTCTCTGTCTCTCTCAAAAATAAATAAACATTAAAAATTTTTTTTTAATTTAAAGAGATAATAGCTAAGGATTTCCTAAACATCAGGAATTCCAAAAACTTCCAAGTAGAATAAATGAAAGGAAATCTGCAAATAATCCCATTATAATGAATCTGTGAACAACAACATGAAGAGATCATCTTAAACATCTAGAGAGAAAAGACATATTACCTATGAAAGAACAGCAATTAGGGGCGCCTGGGTGGCGCAGTCGGTTAAGCGTCCGACTTCAGCCAGGTCACGATCTCGAGGTGCGTGAGTTCGAGCCCCGCGTCAGGCTCCGGGCTGATGGCTCGGAGCCTGGAGCCTGTTTCCGATTCTGTGTCTCCCTCTCACTCTGCCCCTCCCCCGTTCATGCTCTGTCTCTCTCTGTCCCAAAAATAAATAAACATTGAAAAAAAAAATTAAAAAAAAAAAAAAAGAACAGCAATTAGAATGATGCTAGCCTCCCCACAACAATACTGGAGGCCAGAAAAGACAGAATATCTTCAAGTAGTACATAGCTGTCAACCTAGCATTTTAAGCCCTCAGAGCAATAATAAAACAATTTAAGTTGTGATAAGAATTGTAATAGTTATAAAGAAGGTGCTCTGAGGAAGCTAAGGAAGGAACAACTAATTCTGCAAGATAGTAGTGCTGAGGGGTGATGAATGGAATAAGTGGCATATAACTGGATTTGGATCCTGACAGATGAGTAGGATTTAGACAACTGGAGAATGGGGGTGAAGGGGAGCTACCTATAGGATCCTTTGTTCATATGAGGAAAAGGCCCTACCTGTAAGTCAATACAGCTCCACCCAAGGTGCCTAGAGTGTAGGCTATAAGCAGAAGGCCAACCCTCCCTTTATTCTTCAGCTTGTTGCCCTTAACAGGGCATAATCTGCACAGAGGTGTCTTGCTGCCCTGTGGAGAGGTGCTCCAGACAGAACAGTATGAGTAAAGGCCTGGAGGCATATGTGGAAGTTCTGGTATGTTCAGGAGATAGAAAATAATGGAAAGTCTCTAGTATCTGCATCCAGTAAGTATGACTTCTTCCTGGTGTTCAAGCTGGTGCACTAGATTATGTAGAACACCACCCATCTCTGCGAGCAGGAGAGATAGCAAAATTAGAAAGCTAATTCAGAGTTTCAAGGTGATGAGGCCATTCTAGAAAACAATTTTTGTGATTTCTAAGGACATTAGGGACCTATTACAATTCTGAACCTAAGGAGGTCAACTACAGTTATACAAGTTCCGCTGCTTCTCCCCATAGTCCGATGTGGCCTTGGGGTTGCTACCTATAGCCCCTATGGGCGCTCTGTTCATTTATACTTTGCCACTCCAAACCAGGGGAAATGCAATGAGTTAGAAGCTACAAAAAATTCCTTTGTACCCTCCTTGTAAGTCCTGGATCTCTGACCACATTTGCCTAGTCATATGGGGACAGAGCATTAAAATAATATTGGAGGAGACAACTACCTTTTTCAGTTCTTCCTCACAGGCAGTGTGGAATTTCCAGTACTATGTCAATGACGAGTGCTGTCTTCCCTGCCTGCCCAAGGTCTCCCAGGAACCACGGGCTCATGGCTTACTTCCCCAGGATGGCCCTTCTCTCCAACATGTCAATCACTTCCTCCCTATGTCTGTCTTCTCCCAGGCAAAGAACCTCAGTCCTTTTCTTAAGGGAATGCTCCATAATCATCTTAATATTGTCAGGATTTGGCATGGTGCCTGCACTCATGTCAATCAGAGGTCTTATCTCCCTGTCCTGTAATCACCTTCACTAGAGCCTTCACTTGGGGGTGAGGACCATTGCTTGTTGATTACTGACAAAATCCAAAGGGTCTGAGGCACTAGAGGATATATAGTAGACTCTCACTAAATTATTTCTGAAAGAATAAGTAAAGTTAGAACCATATTGCATGACTTCCAAACCACTCAACTCATCTTTCTTTGTATATGCTACAGACTCAGAAAACTAAGAGATCTAGAATCCAATACAGGTAGCCCCAACTTCCATATATGTATGTACATAGAGAGATGCACTGACCTACTCTGTGGCCATAGCATTTCCATTCTTCACTTCCCCTTATTCTTCCTTTGGGCAGCAGCAGCCTCTTATCGATCTTCAAATTGTCTCTATTTTTTCTTCATTCTTAAGGTAAATTTTCCCAAAGATGGAAATGAGAAGCAAGAGCACTGGGGAAAATATCAGTCATTCCTATGATCCCTTCCTCTAAAACTGCTCTGACTCGAATCTCTGCTGCTATGCAGATCCTGTTTTTTTTTAAGTTTATTTATTTATTTTGAGAGAGAGAGAGAAATAGAGCGTGTACTTAGGGTAGGGGCAGAGGGAGAGAGAGAGGGAGAGAGAATATCTCAAGCAGGCTCCATGCTTCGCAGGTTTTGACCCCATGAACTCTGAGATCATCACCTGATTCGAAATCAAGAGTTGGATGCTTAACTGACTGAGCCACCCAGGAATCCCCAGATCTTGTTTTATCCCAGAAAATGTAAATATGTCAGGAAAACTAACCATCTTCTACAACTCCTAGCACAGTATGAGGCACACAACTGATTTCTGAGAGACACCATGGAAGTGAAGAATGGGCTCTGCAACCAGTCATGATGAGTCTGAATCTTCA
This sequence comes from Lynx rufus, assembly GCF_022079265.1. Classification (NCBI taxonomy): domain Eukaryota; kingdom Metazoa; phylum Chordata; class Mammalia; order Carnivora; family Felidae; genus Lynx; species Lynx rufus. The sequence continues at coordinate 49,337,712 of NW_025814831.1, forward strand.
CACCATTCCCTGGCTCTATGGCAGTGGGTAAGTACAAACCACTCAATGCTCTTGCCCCCCTTTCCTCTAAAATGGAGGTAGTGATGCTACCTACTGCATGGGATCAGTGTGAAGATTAAATGAGGAAAATACATTACAAATACCTGGTATGTAGTAAATGTAAGAATTGCTTGTTATCATAATAATCATTATTTAATAAGTATGTATTGAGTTAATTACGGACAAATGCAGAATCACAGCAGTGGACGATCCTTTGCTTTTTCATATCATACAAAGCATTTACAGAACCTTCTCTGTGCAAGCTGTTGAGGGTATAAAGACGAAGAGCACCTGAGATGATGTCACTTGGGAAGATATTCTTTTCTCGCCTTTTCCCTATTATATTGGATGCTGCAAGGAGTCTCTAATAAGGTGTTAGTTAGCAGGTGTCAAAAAATCTTTTTTAAGCAAGTCCCTTAATCCTTTTGGGTCTGTTTCCTGCACTTCAAAGCCAGATGATTGGGCTAGTTGATCTTTAAGGCTCCTTTTAGCTCTAACAGTGTAGGATTTTATAATCATGGGGGATTTGGCTGTTTGTAAAAGCTCTCACTTCCGTTTCAGCAGATTTTCCTCCCATTCTCCTTCTCATGGACTAGGAAAGCCCACAGAGGACTCATTTTTGAGGTCACAAAAAAGGAAGTGCCCAAACCCCTCAACCCAGACCCGATCATTGGCTTTGATGACAACAGGGCAAAAGGCGGAGAGTTCTGTGCAGGCCTAGGAACCTGGGACATGACTCTCCATAAGGCAGGTGGGCCAGAGGGCTCTGGGGGGGGGGGCCCAGCTACAACCCTCATACAAAGCAGGCTGGCTATGGATACACATAGATCAGATCAGGAGCAAAGAGAGTCTTTCAGGCTGAGAGCTATAGAAGGAACTGCCCAATCTCTCACTGTTTTAGATGATAGTCCAGCTTCTCCTGGCAGGAACCAAGCCTATGCAGAGAGTCACTGAGGCTTGATGGTCAACTGAATGGACACAGACCCTCACTTTCTTCCTGGGTCCATTAAAGAGAAGAATAAACAGTCAACCAAAGTTAGGCTGTCTCCAGGCTCCTGAAGCATTTCAATGATCACTATATTATCTCTGAAGTTTTCAAGCACAGTGCTTCAGAGGAGCACTTCTGAGGAGCTGCTTCATCTCAGGCCGAAGGGGAATGGACCAGGATGTGAGTTCCCTAGAAACTGACATTAACAACTGAGAGGACTCACACATGGAGATGCCTCCACACCGCAGCAGTTCTAAAGGGGCTTTCTAAAGCAATTTAGAAAACGTTTTAGAAATCTGGAGAATGAAACTCTAAGGGAGAATAGGGCTCAGTGACCTTTGCCAGGGCTAAAAGAAGAGCTGGCTCTCATCCTCCCTGTGCCATCACCACCTGAAGGAGAAAGGGCCTTCAAGTACTTAACAACAATGGACTATGAGTCCAAATTCCCTTGCCCTCCCCCATTCTCCATCAGCCCCACAAATGTGGGCTGGCAGCTTTCGAAATAACTGACCGCATATATTGCTAACAATGGAATTGTAATAGATTGTCCAGGGAAAATGGGAGAGGAAAAACTGAGCTGAGGCATAATCCCAAATTCATATCATGGCAACCCTGTACAACAAACAACTCTTGCTGTGTCAACATGGGAGTGTGCCTCTTCCCTCCCCAGTCTCACACAGTCCTCAAGAGGACCCTCAAGAGGGTCTGATGGCCACAAAATAATCATTAAGTCCCTTGATGGTGGGACCAGCACTGACCAGATAAAAACTCACAGCTTGAAGGGAATAATACATTTCCCCCCCTCTACCTCAAATATTCACACACAAAGTTTTCTTCATGAAAGCAATCAGCCTTGCTATTCTCTGCTAGTGGGAGGTAAGCCAGTCTCTAGCATTCTGGAAAATGCTGGAAAAAAAAATACTTCCCTGTTTATTTTCTAAGGGGGGACTGCATAAAAGAAACTTGGGCAGAGAGAGCTTTTGCACAGTTTCCCATGAAAGATGAGGACAGAGATTACATCGAGACAGTCTTTTTGGAGAGAAGGGTGAGGCATGAAGTCCATATAGGCAAACCAACTACTGGTATAAGTCCTTTGAAGCTTCAGTCTTATCAGGTCCAGAAGGGCCACATATGCAGTACAAGCTGGTGAAGGTGCAGCCTTAGGTTTCACGCAACGCAGGTTTTTTTGCTCGTATGCATTTGGAGGCAAGAGTCTGCATAGTTTTTGGCAGCCACAAACCTTGCCATATGCTAAGAGAGTGAGGGTTGAATTACATGCTGCCTAATCCTTTGGTGTTTCACAGCTGAGTCACATCCATTTTGACACTCAGAGGATATAAATAGAAAGATCTGGGGAGAAGAAATAAAAAATCTATATCGTGGACTCTTCCAAATTCTTCTTGCTTGTACGTGCCATTTTCCCTAGCAGGCGTGGCTGTGATGAAACAAAGTCAGAAGAAGAGCCTTTGCTCAAACTTTTGAGTATCTTTGACACATTAGATTGGGGAATTCAGTTGAAAGAGAGAGAACAAGCATGGTTTCTTTCTCAGAACTAGGTAGAATGTGGGTCTCCTAGGCCAGGGGTGGGGAGAGGGGAAAAAGCTTATGGGCAATGGGCATCAGCTTCAAGTCCTATGGAGCTAATCCCATTCTAGTGCCTTCATGACCTCATTAGTATGCAGAAGCCAGAGTCACACAGAGATTCCTGCACCAGGAATCCTACCTCAGAAAGCATCAAGGCACAAGGCGAGATACTGCTTATTCTTCTATTTTGTACTCCGTGGCTTCTTGACAAAATAATGCATTACTTTGTGGGCATTCTTGCTCTTCTTCAGAGGTGAAACATAACGTTTTGCCATGTTTTATACCAAAATGATTACACTAGAGAAGCCTGGCATAGAGTTACCCTGAAGGAGGCTGCCCCAGAGGAGGGAGAATTGACCAGCAATACTTAGTTACAAACCACAGAAATTAGGTGACTTGAGACAATCAATATGTCAAATGTGTCAACAAATATTTCTTAAGCTGTCACTAGAATAGTATAAGTTTAAAAGGCATAGCTCCTGCCCCCAGGAGCTTATAATAGTTTGGGGGCGGGAGGAGGAAGGGATAAATATTTAACAACTTAAAGGCAGAAAAACTTGAGGCAAGTCAGGCTGGTGCTCTCTAGGAGTTTGCCTGAGTGAAATCACAGAAAAAACTCACAGGGCCGTTTTGTCTTATGTGTAAGTTTCAAGATTAGTCTTCTTTCTGGATGTCTAATTAATTAGCACTATACTTGGCAATTACTGAAATTGTATTTCTCAAGGTGTGAAAACCCCTGATAGGCCTTAGAAAAAAGATGGACGGGAGCACGTGCGAGTGTATATATGTCAGAGAGAGTGAGCACAAGACAGAATGAGGGAGGGAAGAGAAAGGAAAGGAGGGAAAAGGAGAGAAAGGGAAGATTAGGGAGGGAAAGAAAGGACAAGAGAGAGTAAACGAGGGGAGAAAGACAATGAGGGAAGAAGGGATAACCAACTTAGTTCAAACCCCTCACCCCAAACCACTAAGCACTTTATACCAATATCAGAATTATTATAGTCACTACCATCCATGAATGCTTTTAAGTCATCTAAAAGTATAAAAAGTAATGTGCTTTACAGAACAAGCTCAATTAAAAGGATTCTTGCACCTGGACCTGAGGGACTCCTCATGGGCTGAGTGCTACAGGGAGTTCTGAGCACGTAAACAGACAGGGGACAGCAAGCCTGCCTCAGGGTAGGGCCTTGAGAATCCTCACTTTTCAGGTGCTCAGAAGGAGAACAGACAATGTTTCTATATTCATTGGACTGGATAGAGATAGGAAAGATTAATTATGTCATTAAATAGTATATAATTACCAGGCACATTTAATGCACTGTATATTTATGGCAATTTTCTAAAGCAATTTTACATTATTATATTATTCCCACAACTACAATTTTTTTAATGTTTATTTATTTTTGAGATAGAGAGAGACAGAGAGCACAACAGGGGAAGGGGCAGAGAGAGAGGGAGACTAAGGATCCATAGCAGGTTCCACGCTGACAGCACAGAGCCCAATGAGGGGCTTGAACTCGCGAACCATGAGATCATGACCTGAGCTGAAGTTAGATGCTTAACCGACTGAGCCACCCAAGCGCCCTCCACAACTAAGATTTTTTATGTTTTTCTGAAATACAATAGTTCTACAAGGAGCTCCATATACCTTCTTTAACTTAATTCCAACACCAATATAGGAGAAGGACAGATTCTATCAAAGCTCTAAGTGTACTGGATTACATTTAGACATTCATATTCTCTTGCTTGTTCTCTCTAGCATGCTTGCTCTCATCCCCTCCCCCCAACCTCTCTCTCTCTCAATCTCTCATAGTATTGTGACACAGGGAGTAAAACTGGATCAAAGTCTCCAGGTGAAGATCACAGAATGGGGTATTTCAGTTCAACTCCCTTCCTTAAGTAAATAAATAAAAATTTAAAAGAATGGAACATAGAAACATAAACTCAGCCATGTCTGATGAAACTAGGAGATTGAAGACAGCCACAACTCCAAACCTCAGGCTCTGAGGCATAGATGCCATGAAAGTGAAACTGGGACTCAGGAGAGACAGAAGGATGGACATACAGATCCCTGACAGGACACAGAGATCTCCAGAAAGATGAACTTCTGGAATGGCCTGGTGATCTCTTCACTGAAGTGTCAGGAGCTAAGCGCTTGGGCAGGACCAGAAGTCCCCCTGAGTCTTATTCCAGGCTGTGGAGCATAAGGCAAGGCCAGACTGGGATTGAGTACACAACATATCTGCAGGAGGCATAGTGGGGAAGAAGGCAGGTGGCAGAAGGAGCATGACCAGACACCACAGTTGCAGTAGTGACTCCAAGCCTGCTGGTAAACATGGTTCTGAACCAAAGAGAATTCTGCCTCCAGGGGACACTTTACCAGTGTCTTAACATTTTAGTTGTCACACCTGGAAGTTAGGGGTGTGGTATGGCATCTAATGGGTAGAAGTAAAAGATGCCACTAAACATGAAAAATGCACAGGACCTCACTCACAACAAAGGATTATCCAACCCAAAATGTTAATAGGAGAAGAGCTGAGAAGCCCTGTGCTAAATCATCAGATTAGAGGATTCTGGGAGCCATCTGCACCTCCTGCTTGCCTGGAAAGCGAGAATTTGGATCCCTGAGCAGAGACTTGCTTCATGGGGATGTTCTCAGGACTCAATGCATTTAATCGGGATGTCTTTTGAAACAACATATTTAACTGAAGTCGTTGCTACTCCACCTCACTCCCTACCACCATAACATAATAGGTCTTCAATAAATGACTGGCTTGGTTAGGAAAGCATCCGTTCAAAATTAAGCAATAATCAAAAGGAAATCTACATGCAGAAAAGTTGAAAGCTATTGGTTTAGAGCATGAGGTTTAGAATTTAAAAGACCTGGGATCAAATACTTAAAAAGTCTTCCTAGCCTCCAGTTGAGAAAATAACTAGCTTTTAGTCTAAGGTTTAGCCTAATGAGAGGCAATCCTCATGGGCTGGCCAAAAAACCAACCAACCAACCAACCAACCAACCAACCAAACAAACAAACAAACAGAACATAAGTATTTAGGAAGGACAACCCTTTAAAGAGGTCCTGGCTCTGGTGAGGCTGGCTTAATCTGCAGTTTCTCAGGTGGAGTCTCCTCCTCCAGCCCAGGAATCTGAGGGGACCATCTCCCCAACTCTGAGACAACAGAGCAGGACAGAACTCTGAAGCTGCCTTTACTGCTGTGTTTTTCTGTTCTGGAATGCTTGAGATCAATTCTGTGGTTCAAGAGTGTCCCTTTTAAATGGCCCCAAAGAACTTTCCAGTAAACTTGAGTCATCAAAATGCAGTCCAAATATGTGTGGAGGTCTGCCTGATGCCCAGCTCAAAAGGCTGTAAGAGCCAATTCAGGTGACCCCAGTCATAAGCTCACTGCAGGAAAAGAAGGGATTGTTTTTTCATTCGAGTCACCACCAAAAACCAAACCTCTCCCATAGTGCCTCAACTTCAGGCACATTACGTGTTCTTTACCATGGCTTTCAAGCTTCAATTACACACAGGAAAAATCACCAAATTTTAGGTAAGAGTTAACAAAGAAAAACCCAAATTCTCATGCACAGTCTACATACTGAGAATGCTAATCATTTTTAGAAAACATTTATTAGATACCTACTATATGTCAAGCACAAACCTGATGATCAGACCTATGTCTGTCAGATTTTGAAGTTCTAAAATATGGCATTCTACTGTCTGGGGTTGAAGAGTCCTGGCCATATCACTTGTTCTCTGACCTAGACTAAGTTACTTAACCTTTCTGGGCCTTAGTTTCCACACTTGGAGAATAGGACTAGTTAATTCCTATCTTATTGAGTTATTGTGCTTGACATATTACAAAATTGACTTATGTTGGCAACTCACTGTTGCTTTACTTTTTTTATTGTGGTAAAATATACACATCATAAAATTTACCACAGTAACCATTTTTAAATGTACAGTTCAGTGGCACTAAGTAAATTCACACTGTTGCACAACTCATCACCACCACTACCTCCAGAACTCTTTTCATCTTTCCAAAGTGAAACCGTACCAATTAAACAGTAACTCCTCATTCTCTCCTCCCCCACCCCCCAACCCAGCCCCTGACAACCACCATTCTACTTTCTGTCTCTATGAATGTGACTACTCTAGGTACTACATATAAGTGAAATTATACAGTATTTGTCCTATTTTGTCTGGCTTTTTTTTTTAAACAAATACAATCCATCTCTTTAGCTGTATAACCTATAGCCATTCTTTGACACCATTCTGCCTCTACAAAGCATCTTCAGCCAAATCTTGGTTCTCTGGGACTTTCTAAGAATGGCCTACTTCATTCACAACTCTTCCATGAGAAAAGTGCTAAAAATGCAGGGAAGATTCAGATCTCCATCATGGGAAATCTGATCCAGCTGAATGGTCTAACACACCACTCTGATTTTTGAGTAAGGATCATAATCCACCGTTCAAGCTTTACTTAACAAAATTAGAGCAAAATCCAGGCCATCTAAATCCTTGGATAAACAACTGTTTTTAGGTAAGTCTTCTGGATCATTGAAGATTTAGATGTATAGGCATCAAAACTTTCATTTTAAACATTTGAAAAGGAAATCTTCCTCAAATGAATTATACATTTCTCTGTATTTTTTAACAGAGTATATTCCACAGTTTAAGCTTTACTTCATGACTCAGGATCATTACAACTAATATCAATTATCATATATGCTTCAATACAATGATGGCCTTAGGATCTACTGAAGTATGCTGAATCTTAATCCACATACTAAATAGCCCCAGAGCACTATGTTTTTTTTTTATCTTTTGTTTATGTTAATTAATAGGAGTTTTTTCCCTACTTAATTCCTTGTTATAACATCTCTAACTCGGTCTTCCCTCAAACATTACAGTCATTGTCAAGGGTAGATTCAAACTTTTAGAGGCCTGAAGACCATACCATTGAGCAGAGGGGGAGGAAAGAGCTCTTTAAGAATACAAAATGACAAACACAAAATTAGATTCCAAGTGGGAGAGTGGGAGTATTCCTGGAAGAAACCCCTACCCTCGATCAGCTACCAATGATTTAACGATACACAGAAGTGACTGAAAAATATACAAATATATCCTGATAAACCCTAATTCACCTCAGTTACCTGGAGCTCAAAAATGCCTGCCGCTACTCCAGTGCCATGTGACAGGAGGTGAAGCGTGTTAGAGGGCAAGTCAGAGTGGCCACAGGCAGTCCCACCCAATTATGGCTTAAATATCTCAACTTTGCAAATTTTACAAAACGTTATGATCTAGCCAACACATCACTGGGCTGCTTACTATGTTTCTGCCTCTGTAGTGATCAGATGCACGATTACTCTCTCCTCACCTGTTATGAGCTGGAAAACCAGACAGAGCTTGAACCAGAGAGAAAACTTAATAGAGCTATGCATGAAGTAAGAATGAATAGGCTCTTAATCAAGATGAAGGGCATCTTCTTGAAGTAAAGTATAAGGACTTCTGTGCAGAGAATTTGAGATACGAGCATAAAATATCTCTGGTTTATGTCTTATTTCTAGCTGTGCTTCACCAGGTGAGGAAAAACCAGCTTATCCCTGTAAGGGTCATTTTTTTCACATATTCTCTTAATATGAATAATTTTTAATATGATTTGGGTTCAAGTAAACATAATTGTATGTGGTTGGTACTCTCTTTAGTAGTATAAATTCATAATAAAAGGCAAAAATGGTTATTTGTGTCTCCTTTTGTTCCTCTTTAACCAGCTATTTAATTTATTTTGAAATAAGTTTAGGCTTACAGAAAAGTTGCAAAAGTAGTTCAGAGTTCCCGGATGTCCTTCAGCCAGTCTCCCTGACATTCACATCTTACACAATCATACTACAATGATCAAACAGAAAATTAATATTCACATACTACTACTAAATAATATTCAGACAAGTGGGAAAACTGGAAAAATTCAAATCATATCTGCCTCAGGATCTAATCCACGATTCCATATGTGTTGCCTTAAGTTGTCACATCTAAATCTCCTCTAACATATGACACTTACTTAGCCTTTTTTGTCTTCTATCATCTGGACACTATTGAAGTGTACCAGCCAGTTATTTTGTGGAATATCCTCAATTTTGGTTCATCTGATGATTTCTCATAATTACACTTTTTTTTTTTTTTGCAGAAAATCCTAGAGGTTATGTTATGCCCTTCTCAGTGAACCACATCAAGGGGTACACAATATCCCTATGTCATTACTGGTGGCAACTTTGGTGATTTGGTTATGATGGTAGCTGACAGATTTTTCTACCATAAAGACACTATTTTTCCCTTGGGAATCTTTAAGAGTGAAACTTTGAGACTATGCCAATAATCTTGATTTCTTCATGGAATTCTTAATCCCTCTTTCTCCCCATAAAAAACATTTACCAACTTGTGTACAATATTTGTATACAGTTATTTTCGTCTTCAGTGTTATAGTACATACTCAAAGTTTTCCAAAGTTACTTAGGTTAGTTCTTTTCTTACTGATGTGCTCTATCTTGCTTGGGTTTAATTAATTATTGCAAGAGAGGGATACGTGAGGCATTGCCATAGTTCTAAAAGCCAGAGCTGTACAGGAAGGTGTACTCATAGAAGTGCTGCTCACCCTTTGTCCTTACTACTCTGACCTCATTCCCTATTCTTTGGACCCTGTTTTCATCCATCTCCTGTACATAACCAATCTCATTCCCTTCTGATTTATTCTTTTTGTATTACTTACATTGAACTGAGCAGATGCATATATTTGCTTTTAATATCCTATGTTTCCTTACATGAAGAGTATTCTTGCACTTTGCTTTTTTCACTTAACAATGTATCCTGCAATCATTCCTTATCATTTCATAAAGATTTTCTTTATTCCTTTTCAGAGATACATAGTAATCCATGTATAGACAAATCATTGTTTGTTCAATCATTCTTCTATGTATGGGCATTGAGATTATTGCTAATATTGTTCAATTACAAATGATACTTCAGTGCACAACCTTGTACACATGCTTTCCATATTACTGGAGATATGTTTGAGGTTAGATTTCTAAACGCAGAACTACTGGGTCAAATGGTAGGTAAATATGCTATTTTAAAAGGTATTGCCAGGGGCAGCTGAGTGGCTCAGTTGGTAAAGCACCCAACTCTTGCTTTTGGCTCAAGTCATGATCTCATAGTTTGTGAGATCAAGCCCCGCGGTGTCTGGCTCTGGGCTGACAGCAGGGAATCTGCTTGGGATTCTCTCTTTCCCTCTCTCTCTCTCTCTCTCTCTCTCTGCCCCCCCCCCACATGCTCACTTGCTCTCTCTCTCACTCTCTCTCTCTCAAAATAAATAAACTTAAAAAAATAAAAATATATTGCCAAATTTCACTCCAGAAAGGTTGTACCAGTTAGATTTCCTATCAGCAATGTATGTGAATGCCTATTCTCCCACCACACACAAACCTTTACCAACAGAATATGTTGTCAGATTTATTAATTTTAGCTAATCCAACAGGCAAGAAATTGTATCTGTTTTGTTTTCCTTGTATTAATTATGAGTAAGTATGAACATTTTTCAACATGTTTAAAAGGCCATTTCTCTATCTTTCCGTGTGGGAACTATCTGTTCATCAGTGAAAAAGCCAATAGCAGAAATGGCTGTGAGACTTTTATATCTGGCTTCAGGGATGGGCCCTGCCCTTGAGGTTAAGCTCCAGACATAAAGACCTTTGACTTGACTCCTTTCTCAGCACTATTCATACCCAGCACACTGGGCAGACTCCAGTTCTTCCTAGCGACTATCTGAGTCCTTCATCCTGTAGTTTGGCTGGTGTCCTAACCAGGCTCAGTGATCTGAGTATTCAAGGCTATGGTTATTTTTAGGTTTCCCATGTCAATAAAAACTGTTTTTGTAAATGCTTAAGAGCAAGCCCTGTATTTGGTGTAGAAATCATGAAGTTAACAATTAACATGAGGCCTGGGGTCTTTCGGTTTGAGTTCCAGGCTTTAGTACTCATGTTTCGTACTGGGAAGTCATTGAACTCATCATTCACAAAGGTCAAAGCAGGGGAATGACCTCATGACTAACAATTTTGTGTTCCAGATCACTGTGAATTCCTCTACCTTTCTGTTTGTAACAGGAAAATGGAATTTTCCCAAATTTCATCTGTATTAATCACATTTAACAGCTCTTTGGAGGGAAAAAAATCAACCTTATAAACCACAAGTCTCCTTTAACTCCCTGGAGATCCACACTTGAGGTATTATGTGTGTCTGTATGATCAGGCCGGAAAGGGAGCTGGGTTTCATCCACCTAGGACCACATCTTCACCAAAGGCAGCATTTCTGCCATTCTCTGCCTTTCCAATACTGTATCATTAAAAACTGGTTAAATTTGAATAAAAGTGTCATTACTGTATCTTAATTTCAATATTTTCTGCTACATCTTGTCTTCTTTTGATTGTCTAAATCAAAAGAGTTGTGTTGTTTTAATTTAGCGCCATTATCAAATTAAACAAGGAAATATCTTACTTGGTGATAGCCTCCCTCCAGGAATGGAAGAGAAGTAATGAAGTACAAGTCTTAATCCGATCACATAGTTCAAAGGCACCCTTACAAAATGGGTGCATTTAAAAGGGGTGCTTCCTCTGCATATAAGTAATCTCACCAAGAACTCCACATGGACACCTAAAAACCATTCTACTTGCAATCTGATCTCTATTTGTTAGTTAGATGAGATTAAGAAAAACTAAGCCATCCTCACGGTCCCATTTACCCTAAACTGCTTATAATTATATCCCCAATTTGGAAAAAGTACATAAGAGGAGAAATAACTAACAGCGTCCATCACTGACATCAGGTGAAATTCAAAGTCTTGCTTGTATTACTGCTACATTTCTGTGTATGTAAATCTATGATGCTTCAGTTAAGGACCATGAACTATAAACTCAAGTTTGCTTTTCACTACGACCTTGGTTAAGAAGGAGAGGCTATGAATACAGGCTTTAATCATCCTAAAGACCCCTGGCACGTGTGATGGCTTCTCTGACTTTGATGTGAAAGAAAGTTTCAAGTTTTTCACTTTCTGTACCAGTTGGTATTACCGGTAACTTTTTCACAGCCCTTTAAGGAAAGAAAGAATGAGTTGGAAGCATATCGATTTGAATGTTTTATAGAAACCTTCTCTGAGAGCCCCTGGCATACCAAAATTGCTCAATGTTGAGTGAAATAGGGAGTCTGTTTTGGAAGGATTTCCAGTTTGAGTGACCATTTTCCTATTGGTAAATACTGAAATTCCCTTTATCTGAGTCAATGGCTTAACCATTAATAAGAAAAACACAGGCTCGTTCTCTAATTCTGCAGTTCCCTTATTGAACTTGGCCACTCACAGGTATGATGGCTTAATGCCCACTAAGCCATTCCAACACCATTCTGGGTTAGATGTGGAAAACAATGACCTCAATTTTGTGTGTGTGTGTGTGTCTCCCTCTCTCTCTCTCCACACACACACACACACACACACACACACACACACACACACACCCCACCATGTACATATCCTCCAACACACACATACGAGCTGTTTTCTGCATACACACATACTGTATACATGAATAGCAATGTCCTTACTAGAGTAATAAAAGTCCCTTTCAGCTCTTCTCTCTTTAGCGGTTCCCATTTCAGAGCCACACCACAGATTCTTTGTGTCCTAAGTTCACAGGAAGCATCCCAAGCATTCTTGCAAGTCCTGTGGCTTGGCTTATGCAGCTGGGAATAAAAGGTCCCTTGAATACAGATGGCAATGTTGCCTTCTAGCAGCTGCCACCCAAGGGTAGTAAACACCATGCAGTTCATGTTTTGTACTGCTACATTTTGTGCCAAGGGAAAGATGAGAGAAATGTTCTTACCGGGGACTCCTCTTGGTCTGATTTATGAGAGGAAGGAACTGTTCTTTTGATGATTCCCTGTGGCATGCAAAAAGCTTGACTTTGATTTTAACTACCAGGAATATGTGAGCTTCTATACAAGGTTGTATCTGAACTTTAAAAGTAAAGGAATTGAGAAATGATTCCAATTGACATGGAGACACCACTTTTCAGGTTTCAAAACTGACACACAACTATCACGTGTACAGTTAGCAGCAATGGGTTAGATCCTCTTCTATTAATGGAGGCCAGAAAAGAATACTTTGGGAAAGGTCACCAAGGCTTAACTGGAGATGGAGGAAGTGAGTGACTATATTTACAGTCCTAGAATGGAGCATATTTCAGCTTTCCACACAAAGAATGCTTTCTTTCAGCTTTTAACATGTCACTAAGGCGAGGTGGAGAGGCTCTGAGGACTCACAGAGGGATTTGTTGCCAAATTGTAAATCCAAACTTACATGTCATGAATTTCATTACCGTATCCTTCATTCCACCAGGACAGCCTATGGCACGGAAAGTCTTTGGCCTGGCATAATCACAGTGAACACAAAGCATCTACAGAGTTTGATGGAATGAAAGAATGGATACTGAGCTTTATTTTCTTTTTTGTTCTTTCCTCTTGAACTTTGTTCGTGCAAAACAGGCATGCACACTCAGGAAGCTAAGTGCCTGAAGAAGTTACTACTGATGTAAGCACAAAGCTTTTCAAAACCCCGGGGTGGTGGTTATAAATCTAGACTGAGTCAGTGGTGATCAAGAGCAGATTGATGGGCTGTGTGTTTTTCTGTGAAAATAATATCTCCCTATTGATAGTTATTATTCCACACACCATTACACCGACTGCCACAAAACCCCACAAGTGAAAGGGAGCTTAGAGACAACGTAGTCTAACTTCCTCATTTTACAAACATCAAAAATAAGACTGGGAAAAGATATATGACTCACCCAAGGTCATAAGAGCTAGTCATGTCAAAGCTGGGAATAAAGTCAAGGTTTTCTGATTCATATTCCAGGGTTTGGTCTCTTTAAAAGTCCATGACACTTTATTGAATATTATGGATTATCTCCCCCAAATGCAGGAGATGTCTTTTTGCCACATAAAAGTAGTTTACTTAGGTGGAAAATGAAGCATATGTTGTGTAATGTGTGAATAGGGGCTAGGGGAAAAATAATATTTGTAGCTACCCAGGTGGAATGATTTCTAAATGGCTAGTCTGCACATTAGAATCACCTGGAGGGGAGTTCTGGCTATCCAGTGTGCTGTGACAAACTATCACAAAACTTAGTAGCTGAAAACAACAGTCATTTTATTAGATTTCACAATTTTGAGGGACAGGAATTTGAGTAAGGCTCAATCAGGTGATTCTTCTGCTCCATGTGGCATGAACTGGGATTACTTGGTGGTATTTAGCTGGCAGCTGGACTGACAGTTCGGAGGATGAAAAATGGCCTCACTCACTTCTTTCATTCACTGATGGAAACATACGGGAGTCCAGGCTCAGCCAATCTTTCTTCCCGTGCAGTCACAGGGAATCTCTACCTAATTTTCTTATATGGCAGACTTCTTACATGGTAGCTCAGGGTTCAAGAACTGACAGAAAGTGCCACTGCCTTATAAACAACTCAGCCCAGAACTGGCCCAATATTGTTTCTGTCATTTCTATTGGTCAAAGTAGTCATAGACAACCCAGACCCAAAGGGAGGGGAAACAGATTCCATCTCTCAGTGGGAGGGGTATCAAAGGCTTTGTGGCCATCTTTAATCTACCACAGTCCATCCCCTAACCACTAATTATTTCTATTCTTCCCACATACAAAATCCACTCTCTTCCTCCCCTGACTTTCCAGAGCCTCATCTCATTATAGCAAAAGGTTTAGATTGGAGATCCAGAATTTCGTCTTCTAAATCATGTCTAAGGAACGGTAAGGTATGATATCTTCATAAGGTATGATTATGAAGTATGATTCTCTCAATCTGAAGACCTGTCAGCCAAAAAGCCAAGTTTTCTGTCCCATATTCCCACCTTAAAATGATCACACTGAAACAGAAAATCACAGGAGACATTCAAGTTCAGAAGTGGAGAAGGGAACAACAGGATTCACAGAGAAGTAACTTGTCCATAATAAGTCTGAAATACAATTGGTCACACATCACTAATTCCTTGATTAGGGTCCTGATTTAATTGGGTCTGGAGCGGAGCATACACACTGGTATTTTTTATGGGCTCCGCAGGTGATTCTAATGGGTAGACAGAGGTGAAAACATGTTCCAGCAGTTGCCGGAAAGACAGGACTTGAGCTCAGAAGAAAGGATCACCTGCATGGAGGCAATGGGGGAAGCAGTGCATGAGGTGGGGAGTGCCCCAGGGAGGGATGGAAGATTCAGAAGCACATAAGATATTGAAACCAGACACAGAGCCCTGGGGGGTGCAGGGTCAGTCCTGGGAGCCCTTGGCAGGGGGGTCACAAGTCCAGCCTGCGAATTGAGGAGCAGAATCAAGGTAACAAAGGATAGAGAGCTGATAACAGAGAAGTTCACATGGGGATTCCAAGGGCGAAGATAATCAGAGAGGGTGCGAGGCCAGGGCAGAGAATGAGATCAAGCAGCAGTATCCAGTCCAATCCAAACCATCCATTGCACAAGAGCACCAGCAGCACTGCTTGGCACCAGCAAGAGCAAAGGATGGAGCCACAGGAAATAAAAGGAGGAAGAGGCTGGGGCCAGATGCTGCCCAGGATAAGGCAGACACAGACGGCTCTGGTGGTGAAGAACATGAACTGGAATTCCCTATTTCAGCTGTTTTGTATGAAAGCGAGTCCTGCCCAACTCAAAATGCATGATGTGTTCACAGAATATGCTGACCTTTTGTTCTCCCAGGAGTGAGTAGAACAGGGATAGAGAAGGGAGTTGTTCTGGAGAAATCTACAACTAAATTAATGGCTCAGAAAGGCTAGGAGTGTGATGACAGCTGCTTTTTCTCACACTTTTCTTTCCCGTTCTTGGAGATACTTTCTTCTCCCATAAGCTTTGCTGCTTGTTGCTAAAGAGCAACACAACACATGCAAACTTTTAAATCTGTACAAAAGAGAAACAGAAATTCCTCTTTAGAACAGTGCTTTAGACCACAACAAAGCCACGAGGAGGAGTTTAACAGCATGACACCTGCTGGACTGCCTGCAGCGAAGGTGTACCCAAAGTCGTGTATCCCTAAAAGAGAGGCCATTTTCTGGAACATATTTGGGAAGCCACAGAAGGTTAACAAAAATGGCTGCCTCTGCCTTTCAACTGAAGCATCCTGGCTGATGCACAGCCTGTGATTTCCATACAATGCAGATCAAGGATCTGAACTTAAATGGGATTGCCACGTTTTCTACTTTCACTGTGCTCTTGGAAATTCTTATAAAATGTAGACAAAACAATTTCACGAAGTGCTTAGCTTGTTTATATCCACATGTGGACTTGGGAGGTTCGTCTCAGTATGTAAAATATCTTAAAATTACAACACCCCGGGGCACCTGGGTGGCTCAGTAGGTTAAGCATCCACCTTGATTTTGGCTCAGGTCATGATCTCATGGTTGTGAGATCGAGCCCTGCATGTGGCTACATACCAGGCATGGAGTCTGCTTAAGAAGTCTCTCTCTCCCCCTTCCTTTCCCCCTTCCCCACACGCGCGCGCACACACACACACACACACACTCTCTTTCTCTCTCTAAAAAAAATTATAACACCCTATTTTAAGCTGAAAACAACTTAGATTTGAATTCAATAAAATTCCTGAACTTTGCATTTTACTTCTCCTCCCCCTCATATTTTAGGTTATTGCTGTCACAACCTACATATTTTTAACAGTGTAACTTAGATTATTATAGTTATGGCTATTTTCACTACATTTGTGAATATAAGTGAATTATTCACCATATTACCATATTACAGAATATAACTTTGGCATATTTTCCCTTACCAGTGAGTATTTATGATGGTAATCTGTAGCGGCCTGGGGGAGGGGCAATGTGGTCAGCTGCTCCTCTTAACCTTTCTAAGGTCTTGGTCTACGTGGTACATGGGGGTGCTTCAGCTTCACCTTCATGTTCTAGGATGCTCTCAGTGGTACTTTGTTCATGAATAGTTATTAGTTGTTGTTTCTGTGAGGGAGAGTGAAGTCAGGAACTACCTATGTCACCATCTTGGTGACTTCCTTCTCTCAGTACAGATCCATTCACCCTATGAAGCAAAAATGTTCTATTTCCACATTTCTTCTGAAGTCTCTTGTTCTTTCCCATCCCAGAGGATGAGAAAGAATGCAGCAGTCTTTCTCTTCAACACCTCATCAAGGCTTATTTACCTTATTAATAGAATCAAGCACTGTGCAGCTTCATCTATGACTGATCTATCTCATCACGCCTAATCAATGACTACCCAATTTTTTAACTGTCTAGACAACATGACATAGAATTCACTGGCATAAAAAACTGTTAAAAGATAACCTGAGGCATAGCAAAACATTTTAAGAGTTTATGCAAGCAAAAATTGATTCCAATGGGGCAGCACCAAACCAAAAGGGGTTAGGAGAGCTCCATCAAAGAAGCTCAGCAGGAACTTTTATAGAGAAAAGGCAGAAGAAAAGTATGGAAATTATTGACTGGCTATATCTTGAAGCCTAGTTGGTTGTGATTAACTGTCCTTAGGTTTTAATTCCATAACCTTGAGGCATTTACAGGCTGAGGTTCTGGTTTGCTTATGTAGGCCACCGGGCATTAGAGCCACATCTAATTGAACAATTCATGATGTTTAATTAATTCAACAATACATAATGCTTGAATGTAATACTCTTTCACTCACGCATTATTTCAAATAAACAAGGTCTTTCTCTAACTAGGCTGGAAGCATTTTATACTCAAGGGTTACGCATTTTACTTTTTAAATTTTCCTATATTGAGCCCCAGGAGAGTGCTAGATCATTTTTAACACAGAGAAACCGGCCACTTCTCCAGACGTAAGTCACCTTATTAGTAAACCTTTAAGAAGTGGCTAATAAGAACAAAAATGGAGGACAAAGAAATTAAATAGGGGAAATTGGTAAAGCAGGCACCTCCCCTGCCCCCATTGCTGATATAAAAGAAAAAAGAGTATGTCCAGAATCATCCCCCAGTTCAGTGCGATGGTGGTGACAAACTATAGAAGCCTCAAAAAAAAAAAAAAAAAAAAAAAAAAAAAGGCCTGGGAGGCAGCAGAATAAGTTCTTGTCCAGAAGATTCTGGAACAGATGAGTTTAACAATCTGGGAGGGGTGTCCACTAAGGGGTGAGGAAGAGAAGATGGAAAGTTTCTCTGAAGTGAAAGGAGGGTCAGCCATCATAGGAGCTCAGTTCCAGCTCCAGGACAAAGGCTTAAGGTCCTGGTAACTAGTTAAAGGGGCCTAGTCTCGAGGTCCACATGCAAGAAGAGCTGCAGCAGAAGCAAGAAGTAGCCCGCTCCCTGGCAGATGGACTTTTCTGGCCAGGAGGGCTGCAAGGTATGGTTCCTTAACACCACAATAGCCATGGAGTGCCCAGATAAGGAAATAGCCACTGAGACTCCACAATGAGATATGAAGGTTGTGCACTTGTAAAGACGTGGGGGAGAAGGCAACTCCTGGAAAGGACTGGTTTATCTTGATCTTATCAAGCGCCCCTATCCTGAAACTTGTGTGATGAAGCAGGTCAGAATAGGCTAAACTCCAGAATCTCAGTGGCCTCTCATAGCAAAAGTTTCTAGGTCACTCATACTGCAGGTCCACAACAGGCTGGCAAAAGGCTCTGCGGCCATACTCACTCAGGGAGCGAGGCTGATAAAGGGGTTCGACTCACCATGAACTTCCATGTTCCCCCAGGTAGTGGGAAGGGAACTATGGGAAGGGGAGCTGGCTCAGAAAGGTTGCTCCCGAAAGCGATGCGCATCACTGCTGCTCACATCTCATTGGTCAAGGTAAATCGTGTGGCCACACCCAACTTCAAAAGGGCAGTGAGTCCAATCCACCATGTTGCTAGAGGGGAGTATTGGCAAACCGTGCTAGTGACTACCACCTACATCACAGAAAAGACCTGTTTGCCCAGAGAACATTGATCTTCCTATTCAGCACTGTGAAAAACCTTTCTCTACCAGGCCAACTCTGATTGCTTGCTCAATTTCACTTCATCATTAAAGTACTGCCCAAATATTAAATGAGAAGATTCAGATTTAAAACTTCTTTTAAGGTCACTAATCAGTTTTACTACAATAAATTATTAAATGGTAAATTCTTCTCAGGAAATTCTTCCCAGGACACTCTGACTAGGCCCCCCTCTTGTCCTCTCTCCTTTTATCCTATTAGTTCCCTTCATAGAATTGATCAATATTTGTCACTATTCATATTTTTCTATGTACACTTCATAAACATATGAATACACATGTATTATGTATTCATAATTTTCTATGTAAATTTTTATTTTAAAAATTTAAATAGATAATATTGGTTCAAATCTTGTCCTAATTACAGAAGATTTAAAATACATAAATATCACTGTCTAAATACCACTCTCCAGGCTGATAATGATAGTAAGTAAAAAGGAAAATAATTTTCTAAGGCCATTTCACGAAAAAACAAACAGAATTATGTATGTCGTTGGAACCTGAATTATTCACTAAATAAATAAATTAGTTTATGAGGATGAACTTGAGTTATAAAAATAAAAAGTTTAGCTTATACTCAATATCCTCTTGTGAAGGGTACAAGAATGACTTTGGTAATACAGGTACTTCAAACCCAGCAAAATCTTTCCCTTCTAGATCATGACTAAAAGTATCAAAAGAATATTCAAATACGGAAAACCTGCATCAGCTCTGGAAAGAAGGAAAGAGCACCATCAGTACGTTAGGACTTCAAGGAATTCCTGATGGATTACAGATAGAAGCAACTTAAAGGAAAGCCCTAGGTGGTGACTTGGAGACTTCCTTCCTGAAAATAACAGGATTTTGTAAGAAACAAATGAAGGGAACCTGTACCTAAATGTTCATAGCAGCATTATTTATACTAGCCAAAAGACAGAAACAATTCAAATGTCCATTAACAGACAAATGGGTAAACAAAATGTGGTGTATGCATACAATGAAATAATTGGCCGTAAAGAAAAGTACTGATACATGCTAAGCATGGATGAACTTTAAAAACATCTTGCTAAGTGAAAGAAGCCACTCCCTATATGATTCCGTTCATATGAAAAGTCCAGAAGGGAAATCTGTAGACACAGAAAGTAAACTAGTGGTTGCTTTAGGGGTTGGGGGGGGGGGTTGCGGAATAGGGGAAAATAACTGAAGGGTACATGTTTCTTTTAGAGGTGATAAAAATGTTTTAAAATTGGCAGTGGTGATGGTTGCACGTATTTATGAATAGACTAAAAATCAATGAATTTCAAAATGAGTGAATTGCATGGTATATGAGTTATATCTTAATAAAGTCATTAAAAATTTAGGAAGGAATGAAGGGAGGGAGGGGAAGGGAGCCTCAAGAAGACTTAGCAATGCTTCTAAGTCTGGCTGAGGGTGGAAGACAGCTGCAGGATAGACGATTCCGGCTCCTTTGAAACCTTCTTCCTGTGGCAGATCAGCAGCATTCTACAGAAACTACACAGAAGGCCCAAGGCCAAATGCAGCCAGAGCAAAGAGAAAGCATGCAGGCGCGGGCTCCTCCCCAGTGCTGTGGGACTCTTCCTGATGTGTAGGTAAGAGGCAGGGCAGAAGGCTGGCCCAAAGAACAAACAATGTTCAGAACTTGGTCTCTTGTGAAGTTGCTTTACCAAACACAGGGCAGAAACTACTTGAAAGGGTCTCACTTGGGATTGAGCATGGCCCAGATCTTTGGCCACTGTATAGCAGTCTTTGGCTGCTATATTATGACACAGACATGTCACCTCCATCCACCAGTCCCCAAGTTTATGATCAGAGAGGTTTCTAATGATATCCAGGCTCTAAGGAATCTTTGGTTACATAATTTTTCCAAGCCCTTAGTAAGTATCTAGTGCATTTGCTTCCAAGAAGTTCTGTGTGTCAAAAACCATACCTAAATTTCTTTCCTGGTCATAATTCCCAATCCTAATCCAGTTTTTTCTTACTCAACTCCTTTCCACTCTCTCAACTTAATGGTGGCTATTTGGGGAGGCTGGGTAAGGAATACCGTATCTTTAAGGAGTTCTTTTCCTTGGACTGAGTCTTGAAGGGCTTTAACTCCTCAACATCTTCTTTCAACTTAGTTTCCTGCTCTTTGAGCCCTATGGCCATCAACTTTTCCTATTTAAAAGCCCAAGTTTCAGGTCTCTGCAGTTATTGCTTGAGCTTTTGCTTCTAAAATGTCATAAAATGTAGCCACTATCAACTACCATACAGTATAACAATCTTGTAGTCAATTTATTCCCTTAGAACTAAGAGCTCAGAGGCATTTTATCTACCTCGCAAGTTATCACTGACAAAAATTTTTCCAGACATTTTGCCATTGCAAATCATGGGTCTCCATCCCCTAGTCTTTGAGATCAGTTTCCTTGCTGCCCACTCCCCAGCTCTTAAGACAGTACTATATGTTTTAGTTTGGGGTTATGGTAGCACCCGCTTTCTTTACCATTTCTTGCATTAGTTCACACCAGCTGTCATGGCATTAGCAGCTGAGTGGCTTTACCTAAGTTTATTTCTCTCTCATACAGAGTCCAATTGGCAGTAAAGGGTCTCTGCTCCCTGCAGTTATTCAGGGACTCAAACCAGTAGAGACTGCCATTTCACCTGTGGTTTACAAGGCTGCTGTGGCATCGTCATGCAGACTGGAAAGACAAAGGGATCATGGCTGAGAAGTGCAGGCATTTCACTGTCACCATATTCTGTTAGCCAGAACTCAGTCATGTGCCCACACCTGACACCAAGGGAAACTGTGGACCCAGGAAGAAAACGAAATGAGCTTCGAGATGGTTACACAGTGCATGAACTTGTCCTATTAACTCTGGAGACTTTCAGATAGGTCTAAACAAAAAATATTAACAAAATCTTGGGGCGCCTGGGTGGCGCAGTCGGTTAAGCGTCCGACTTCAGCCAGGTCACGATCTCGCGGTCCGCGAGTTCGAGCCCCGCGTCAGGCTCTGGGCTGATGGCTCAGAGCCTGGAGCCTGTTTCCGATTCTGTGTCTCCCTCTCTCTCTGCCCCTCCCCCATTCATGCTCTGTCTCTCTCTGTCCCAAAAATAAATAAACGTTGAAAAAAAAAATATTAACAAAATCTCTATACTTTCAATAAGAGACACTTAAAAATGTGATATGGAAAAATTCAAAAAGAAAAGAGTAACTAAAGACATATCAAAAAGTACACAGAAAAAAAGAAAGCAAGGTGGCCATACTAACATTAGGCAAAAGGTGTCACGGCAATGAACATTAAATTAAAACAGCACTTGAGGAAATGAACTGCATCAAACTCTATAAAGTGATAATTGGAGGTATAAGAAAAAAGATGGTCAGAAATAGTATACTAGTAAAGACTTTAACAGACTACTTTTTAGTTACTGACAGATTAGAAAACCAAAATTATATGGAGTATTTAAAGAATATATTGAACAAAGTTAAATAAAAAATCCATTCCCTTATGTAACCCTTGGGTCTAAATTATCAAAACCATTGTGTTATTTATATCCTTAGGCTTCTGGGTACAGAGACTCACTTCAACCCCCAGTCTATGGGTGGATGAATTGGTGGATGGACTTGTAAGGACACATGGAGCACCAGGGAAATGGAATCTAGCAGAAATCCAACAATAGGATTGAATTGGTAGAACTGGGGCACCCCCAGCATAAGCAGGCAGTGACCTAAGGGAAGGACCAGCAGACTGAAAATGGGGATATTGCTGTAGTGCTCTGCCATGAATTGACTCAGCCTCCTTCCATTGGCTGCTTCTTCCTGTACCCCACCCCTGGCTTCCTCCATCTCCATAGCTTGCCTTTACCTCATAGTTTCTGCTGTTTTTTTTTTTTAATGAATGTGCCCTAAACTTGGTCCTTTATGACTCTCCATTCCTGCAATATAAGATGACTTCAGTAACGCTCCTGCTGCTGTCTCTTCCTCTGAATATTTTTTAGTTCAAATTCTTAAGAAATGGAATCTCAGTAGCTAGCACATCCTTTGCTTATGAAACCACACCTTAGGTCCCAGCCTGTGGATTCTTTAAGCCTCTAAGTACCCCTCACCCAATAAGCAGACAGAGGAGAAGAGGGAACACATGGTATAAAACATAGATGTCTGATTACTGTCCTGTCTGAAAAGACAGGGGTAGACTGCCCAGGAGGAGTTACAGGCATGACAAGCTGGATAATATAATATTTGTTGAATGAACAAATGAAGAACCTGCTAGTATCAGGTATTTTGCTAGCCGATAAGCACATTGTGTACGACACCTATAAAATACTACGCAGTTGTCCAAAATTCACATTTACATAGAGATCCACGATATAATGTTGATTTTTAAAAATCAGATTGCAAAACAGGATTATTCTGTTCTTTGAAAAAGAAAGTATGTGTATGCATAAGAAGAAAATCTAATAAGGTATATAATATACGAACATGTTTAACCATGGTTTTCTCTGGGTACCAGGTTTTGGGTAATTTTAATTTCTTCTTAAATCTTTCTGAAGTGCACATATCTAGCATTGAGTTTATACTGGTATATATATATTTTTTTACAATCAGGATAATAAGGCTGTTTTTATTATGGGATGGGGAGTCTTAAAATATGCATACCTTTTGACCTAGTGAATCCATTTCAAAGAATTTCTCCTGAGAGAATAATTGGAGTTATGCTCAAACATATTTTTATAAGAATGTTTAAAGAATTTTTCCCCCCTCTTTCTAAAAGGAGAAGCTATTTAACCTTTTGAGGCTCCATAGTTTCTCCATAAATGTGGCTGAAAAATGAGCCTTCACATTTCCTTGGCTGATCTCAAGAAAATTCAGTAAAACAAGGTTATTTTGAGATCAAGTAACCTAAAGATATAGGTGAGAATACCCCCATTGTAGTGGTCAGGGAAATGGAATCAGTGAATGCTGGATTCTTTACAGAGTAATTTTTCTGATGTCACTGTCAGGAAGATGTTTTTCTCCAGCTATCAAGTATTCCTAACCTTTTTTGTTATGAAAATTTGTTTCAGAAAAGAATTTGAAAGTAATTTTTACAAAAGCATAAAAGACAGATAACAATTTAACAATGTGATTCTCCACTGGAACGCTTCATATACATTCTTCTTCCCTCCATCCCAAGATTTGTATCAGAAAGTTTGAGATGTGACCCATGATCAGCATTTTAACAAGCATGCCACATGAATTTTATGGCAGTGGTTTTAAGATGCCACTGTGAGAAATACTGCCTTAACATGCTGTCTCAAGCAAAGACATTTACATTGTAACAAGGACCAAAGCCTCAGCTTAGAGGAATGCAGTTGATATTCATTTCTGGTAGCATTGTGGGAAAAACTAAAATCCTGGATAAAAATGTCTTTTAGCATCTTTTCAAATTTGTTGATAAGCTGTCCAGAAAGCAAAACATTCTCTGAGGCCAAAAAACCTAAATTTAAAGCACGAAGCAAGAAAGGTAAACAGAGCACTTAGGTTGGCTTTTGCCCTGAGGGATTTGCCAACCCCAGGTGAAACTAAGCATTAGTTTTTGTCTTCATGGGTTCAGGACAGAAGAGACAAATCTCTCTACCTAAGACCATGGGGAAGCTAATAAGAGATCCCCGCTGAAGCTGGGGTTCATCAGGGCTATTCAGTTAAGGAGTAGACTAGAAATAAACCTGTCCTCATCCCTGAGTAATGTAATGAAAAGTACCTCTCTCCAACTGCGGGGATGGTGGGAAGGAGGAAAGTCTCCTTTGGATATCCAGATGTTATGTGCCTTTATGCTACCTTGCTCAAGGTAAATACTGGAATTAAAGTGTTTTGGGGTTAGTAGTTGCCCAAGAGCCTGGCAGAAGCAGAGAACATTCTCTGTGATGGAAATCATTTTTGACCTAGGTGCAAAAAACCAGCAAAGATAGTTTTCAAAATATGAGCTCATATAAGAATCCCTCATATACATACAAACATATAGAAGATGTCAATATCACACTGAACAACAAATCCTGATGGCTTGATTTTTAACATATATACACAATTTCACCACCCCTACTATCTTCACCTCCCCCACCCTAGTTCAAATGATCATCATCTGCCACCCGTACTACATGTTTAGGCTCACAATTTTAGATATATATAAACAACGAACTCTAAGACATGATCTTAAAAACACTGATTTACACAATAGCATCAAAAATGCAGAGTCATACATCTAATAAAAATGTACAAGGCCTTAGTATAGAACATCACAAAATGTTATTTCAAAGATAAAAAATAAATAAATGTAAAAGCTAAGGTCACAATAGGAAATGGTTAACTAGACACCACAAAGATGCCATTGCCCAAAAAATCTGTAAATTTGATGCAATGCACACCAAAATCTCCAAAGATTTAGTTTTCCCTTTTGTATGAACGTACGTGGTAGATATATTACTAGACAAGCTGTGTTTTAGAATATGTGGAAACACAATGAACTAAAAGTATTGAGATCATCTTGACAAAAAATTGGCTGAGAGTAGAATTTACCTAATCAGATATCAAGAATTATTATATAACTATATCAATTAAAACACTGGAATATGCTGGAATATGAGTCAGGGATAAAACAGAACACAGTGCACATGTTGTGTATGGCAGAGAGGAATTACAGAACAGTAAAGAAAGGATGGACTTCAAAAAAAAAAATGGAACTGGAGCAGTTGGTTATTCATAAGAAAGGCCAATCAAATTGGAGCTCTTGCTCACAGCTCATGTAAAAGTTAATTCCAGGTGAGTTAGAGAGTTAAGAGAGAAAGATCATACTTTAGCATCCAGGGAAAAATAGAATATCTTTATGATCGTGCGATAGAAAAACATTTTTTTTAATAAGACTTAAAAGCACAACCCATAAAGGAAAGACTCAGCAAATATTCACTATGTTAAAATTAAGTACTTCTGTATGTTGAAGGACACCAAAAAGGGAGTGAAAATTCAAGCCATCAACTGGAAGAAGATACTTGTGACAAATACAACAGACAAAAGTTTAATATTCATAACAGATAACAAAATTTTACTAACAAAAAAAAGAAAAACAGTCAAAGCTTGAACAGACATTACTATAGAGAAAATATAGCAATCAACCTAGAAATATCAGCTTATTGGTAGTAAGAAAAAAATGTAAATTAAGACTGCAGTAATGTCTTTCATGCCTACCAGAAAACCAAAAATTAAAACTTCTGAAAATAGCAAATAATGGTGACAATACTTATACACTACCAGTGGACATTTAAATTGTTGTAACCACTTTGGAAAATAATTTGGCATTTTCTAATAAATTTGAACATTTATAACACCTATGATCCTACCTCTTCTCTCCTAGGAATAGATCTAGAGAAAGTCTTGCACATATGCACCAGAAAAACCATGCAAGAATATTTATAGCAGGACTGTTTTGTGATAGCAAAAGTCTAGAAATAATACAAATGTCCATCAGTTGTAGAATAAAATCCAAATTGTGGCATATTCATTCAATCCAATTATATATAGCAATGAGATGAACTATAGAAACACACAAGGATATTCCAAGATACAGCATGGATTTTTTTTAAGTTGCAGAATATAGTATTATTCCATTTATAAGAAGTTCAAATGTAGGTAAAACCAAGTAACACGTATTAGAGGAAAATAAATATAAAAGGTAAATCTTAAAAGCAAAGTGATGATCAACACGAAAATCAGGATTATAATTTCTCAGAAGGGGGAAGAACATGCAAAGGACTTTATTTTCCACAAACCAGAGGCATGATACCCTTATTTTATCTTATACACATTTAATATACTATTTTATATCTTTCATTCCAAAACTACTTTCAGATATGATATACTCTTCAAAAAGTGAATTTATATTAGGTTATTTAAAAATTCATAAGCAATTGGGAGAAAGATTTAAAAGGGATTCAGAGAACCTTCTTGGCCCCCTAACCTATGGGCATGAGGAACAACTGCCTTGCCTGAGACAAGTGCCTCTGACTCTCCTGTTCTCCCACCTTTTTTAAAACTTGGGGTTCAAAATACTCTCCAATTCTCCTACTGCCATTTGCAGGCATTCTTTTCAAGACTATTGCAGCTCATTTACCCGAGCCTTTTTTTTTTTTTTTTGAGGGAGAGAGAGAGAGAGAGAGAGAGAGAGAGAGCAACCTGGGGAAAGGAGAAGAGGGAGAAAGAGAGGGAAGGAGACAGAAAGAGAGAGAGAGAGAGAGAGAGAGAGAGATCTCACCACCGTGAGATCATGACTTGAGCTGAATTCAAGCATCGGACACTTAACCCATGGAACCACCCAGACACCCCTACCCCAGCCTTTTTAAATGAACACAGTTTACCCATGCAAATTTGCTAAACACAAATGAAAGTGCCATTTGCTCTCAGCAGAATTTGCCAAGACCTCAACCAATTAATTTTCTGGTTACTCAAAGGCCCTCATTTTGGCCCAGTTCCATGGCTCTTGCCATTGGCTCAGCTCATGTGATGGGTGACCTGGATGGGCCATGGTTTTCACCCTCACCTTGGGCACTACCCCCTACCCAAGCCCCAAGCCTGTTTTTCAACATCCATCCTCAAACCTTATGAGCCCAGTGATCTCCACGGACAAACACCCTTGAAAGAAAGGAGTCCAGCCCAATCAGGCACCCACATCACCACCCCAAACACTGTGGAAAGGAGATGAGAGAAGAGCAGCTGCTTCAAATTCACTCTAGCAGAGTGACTTCATCTTAGGCTGAGTCACATACCTCTGCTAGCCCTCCCTGCTCAAGCCCTGTTGACATTAGCAAGTTGAATACTACCACTGGCAGTTGCGAACAGTGGAAAAACTCTTCGGAGAAATGGATGACTGTTTTACTGTTGGCCTGAGCTTGGGGTAGGATGGGCATTCCAGAGAACCCATCCAAGACACCACCTGATCTGCTCCTTTGACTCTCAGAGTTCAAGATGTTCCTCACAGAGGGACCTTGCATTTTACAGACTACTGCCCAAGGAACTTGTTGCTACAACAAAAACTCCCAAACCATGGAAACTATTTGTAGTGGCCAAACCCAAAGCTCAACTATATACAAAGCCTAAAAATCAAGTTGCCTTAATCTTGCATTTTTGGCTCATTTTGCCTGGCCACATCCTAAAACCAAATGGGTTGAATTACTAGATGAAAAATAAATTCCATCCGTGGGAACTGTTGCTATTGTCACAGAAAACAAAGGGAAGGTGTTCTCCTGCCATGTTTTGGAAGAGGTGAAATCACCATTTTAAGATAAAATAAGACTTAAATTCCTGCCACATGCCAAAAAATAAAGTTAGTTGCCTAATTAGACTCCCTGTTAAAAGGTCTCTTATTATTTTAAATTCTGCTTTAAAATATCAAGTCCAGGGAAACCTTTCTAAAGAACAATGTGAAAATGTGGATTTAAAGTCTTTAAGATGTATATAATTTTACACAGTAGTTCCAATTCTGGGAAAGTGCCCCAAAGAATTAGCTGCATGGACAGTTAATGCTGCATTACTTTTAACAGTGAGGGTGGGGGGTGGGGGGTGGGGGGGTGGGGGGTGGGGGCGGTGGACAAAAACAACAACAACAAAAAAACTTTAGATGCCCAACATAGGAAATTGGTTAAATAAATTACTGTATAGAAGTGCTCTTGAAAATCTAAATAGTCCCCTGGAATAACCATAACTCTCTATTCTTTACATAAACTTAATGTCTAATGCCCCAGCATGCTGAGTGCTCACAGCTGGTAGGCTCTTTTTAGTTAACCCACACACTTACAGTCCCACTAGGTGAGTCGTATGCTTACCAGGAATCCATTGTGTTTGTTCCCAAACATGTTTATGCTAATCGTTTTTATTGTAATTACGTAATTTAATTAAATAATATGTACACCGATGAAATGACAAAGAGATTCTTATTTCTCCAAACACTGGACGTTTTAAAGAGACTGGATATAGTTGAGTTGCCAAAAAAACAACAACAACAACAAAAAAACTCCACTGTCGCATTAGGTGATAGTGGACAACTGCAAAATATTAAGGGAGAAATTGTAATGATTCCAAGGTCTTTTTTTCTGGATTGGTAAATATATTTGAGAAGCTACGTTTTGCAAGCTCCTCATGGAAGCCTGGCATACACTCATGTCTGAGAACCACTGTGTGACCATGAATGAATGCTACCTCATCTCCTCTCAGGTATGACTCTTAAGTCGTTGAACTCAGTTCTGCTCCTGGTTCTGACCTTCATTTGCACCATGATCTTAGGCAAAACATTGAACCTCCCTGGACTTCAGGGTCCTCATCTATAACCCAGATGTGGTTGGAGAATACACCATCTAAAATCCCTCTGGTGTAAAATATTTCAATGTCTATGTTGTGAGTGATCTTTTTTTTTTTTTTAATCTGAAACATACCTAAAGGCATTTCAGGTTCATAGTGGGCTTTAATCGCGGACAGATCACTAAAAACCATGTATACACGTATGCAGTGCATAGCAGACTTCGACAATAACAAAGAGTTAACTTTGTTAACTCTAATATATGCAGAATTTCAGAGTTTCATTCAGTTCTTTGCACTAAAATGGCAGGTTCCTTCTGATTCAGCATATGTCCTTAAATCATTAGGACAAGAAAAGATTTGGAAATTTTCTACAAAAGGATACGAGTTGTAAGAATGACATTAGGCCTTTTCACTCCGGTTTTGGAAAACCACTTCCAAGGCAAGCCACCCTTATGATCAGGATGAGGACTGGGGAGGGATTGTGTGATTTATTCTTCAGGTATTATGATTCTAGCACAATTTCAAAATTGTCAGGGAAAAAAATTGATACCCGGAGATGTAAATGACTGATCCAAGGTCAGCCCTCCAGTGGGGAGCAGAGCACCAGCACCAGAAATCTGCCTTCCTGACTCCTTGTCCAAGGCCCTTCCTGTCATACCTCCAAAGGCCTAGTTCCAGGGCCACCAGACTTTTCCTAGAGACTCGGGGCCTTCCAGCATCAGAGAGGTACCACTTTAAAAGTCCTGTTGTTCCCTGGGGGTAAACAACATGCAGAGTGGGACGTGTTAACATTTTCCTTCCTGTGGATGTAGAGAGGACTCTGTAACACTTCCCATCCTCCATGTCCCTGAGGCAACTACGCAGGGGAAAGGCTTGTTACATTAACCCCATCCAGTTACCTCTGTCCACATACAATGGTTTACACAGAAGGAAGTAGGACTCTGACCCTGCTGCAAAATACCAATTAAGGCTAATCACAACGGTGGCCCACCTGGGTGCACAGACTGTGTGCACAGGCCTGTAGAACTGGGGGCTGCGGGTGGGGATCCCCCCACTTGCCCTCCTGAGAGCAGTTAAACATTGCCCCTTATTAGTTGACTCTCTGAGCCTGGGCTCCTGCCCCATCTCCCTCCAGATCTCCGTGTATCCTGAAAAGGACAACCTTCCAGTCACTTGTTCAAAACTGAGCTCATCTTTCCTTCCTTGAGTCTGCTCCGGCTTCTGTGTTTCTTATTTCTATGAAAGGCGCCTCATCTTCCTTTCAGAGACATTTAAGACTGTAGAGACAGCTTTGAGGATCTCTTCTCCCGAAAGCAAGTATCCGTAGCAGCAGCAAGAGTGATGGATGACAGCAGAGACAACCACCCTCCTCGGTGGCTATCATCAGGGTCTGCTGTTTTTTGCACACACACGGTGACAGTGGCCTTACATACGTTACTCACAGCAGCACCACAAGGCAGGCATTATGATCCCCATTTTTCCCCCAGGGAGGATAAGGAAGTCACCCAAGGACACACAGCTAGAGAGTGAGGGTGCCAGTACCAAACTCAGGTGGGTCCCAAAAGCCCAGTTTCCCACTCTGCTGCCATGCTTCCTGCTCTTCCTTCATTTGTCCCCACCATCCATCCCTACCTTCTCCCAGGCCACTGAGACACTTCCCAGCACCTAGCCCAGCTTCTGGTCCTTCTGTGTTTCAATCTTCCCTGCAAGTAGCAGCCAGTTATCTTTTTGAAAAACTGCTTTTGTGCGTTGCTTTCCTGCTCCAACCTCCTCCATAGCTCCCCATTTCCTCCCCTGGAAAGTACAAATTTCTTATGTGGGCATTAAAAGCCACAGTGTGGACCCAGGTGCCTTTCTAACCATAATCTCACATTACTCTTTCTTTTATGTCTTTGTTTATTTATTTTTGAGAGAGACTGAGAGAATATGTGCAGGGGAGGGTCAGAGAGAGAGGGACACAGAGAATCCCAAGCAGACTGCACACTGTTAGCCCAGAGCCTGACACGGGGCTTGATCTCACGAACTGTGAGATCATGACCTGAGCCGAAATCAAGAGTTGGATGCTTAACTGACTGAGCCACCCAAACACCCTCACACTACTTTTTTTTTTTAATTAAAATATAGTTGACATGTTATATTAGTTTCAGGTGTACAATGTAGTGATTTAACCATTCTGTGCATTACTCCGTGCTCACAAAGGAAGTCTCCTTATCATTTGCCACCATACAAAGTTATTACAATATTATCATCTCTATTCCCTATGCTGTACTTTTCATCCCATACCTTATTTATTTTATAACCAGAAGTTTGTACCTCTTAAATCTCACAATACTCTTGCCCATGTACCCAGAATTTCACTTTGGAGTCTCAGGATCTGCACCAGACTCTTGTGACATCGGGCCACTTCTCTCTGTCCCCTTCCCTACACCACGTCTCCACATGAAGTCCTTTCCTTCTAGACAACATGGCTAATGGGCCACCTTCTTCAGGCAGTCTTCCTCAGCTTCCCACCAGCAGCAATTTCTTCCTCTGCTGACCTCCATCAGCTTTTATTTGAATACCTCTATTGTCTTTCACCCCGTGGAACTTTCGGCCATAACAGCATGAGGCACAGACGAAGTTTCCTGGAGTTGTTTGTTTGTTTGTTTGTGAGAGTGCGTGTGTGCACATGCACAAGTGGGGCAAGAACAAAGGGAGAGGAAGAGAGAGAATCTTAAACAGGCTCTGTGCTCAGCATGGAGCTACATCTCATGACCCTGAGATCAATGCCTGAGCCAAAATCAAGAGTCAGAGGCTTAACTGACTAAGCTACCCAGGCATCCCTGAGTTTTCTGCTTTATCTCTAAGGAGCTTCATTCAGTCCCTACCTGTAGACAGCACCTTCTTAGTACCCTGATTCTACCACCTACCAGCTGTGTGACCTCAGGCAGGTTACTCAACCTTTCTGTGCCTGTTACTTCATCTCTAAAACGAAATGATAATTCCATCATGTCTCCTAAATTCTACAGGAATTAAATGATCTCATAGAATTAAGTGAGTTAATAAATGTAAGATTGTTAGAAGAGTGCCTGGCACACAGTAAGCATTCACTAAATGATAGTTGTTATTAGTCATATATGTACCAGCACTGATAAAATACAGACATCTGTTTTATGTGTTTTATATAAGCTGGCTTCAGCAAATGACTAAGTTCTGGTTACTAATTAACATGGAAAAATAGATAAATAAGAAAATAGCTTATTCATTTATATCCTAAGTCTATGTCATTTTTATTTTACTTAAATAAAGTAGTTACTAGATATCTCACTATTACCTGAAACTAGTATAAAATCGCAAACCCTCGTAAAATCTGTTCAAATTACTAATGGTCTATAATCAAGAAATAATTGCTAACAAAGCAATGTTCCCTGAAAAAACAGATTTAATTTTTTTTTTACTTTCTTCTTCCTCTGTATTTTGCCTTATGCAATAAAACTTCTCAATTCTACCTGAATTGATTCAACAATTTCACTAATAATGATAAGAGCTGGGCTGAAGTTTCTCTTGGGAGAATCAATCAATATAATTCTGGAATAAAAATTCTAAGAAAACAGTTCTCTGAGGTAGATAAATGCTTTGGGAGCATCTACCTAGGTATCGATAACTCCACTGAACTTGAAACATGGTGGGCACTGTTATGGCTATCATGAGAGCATTATTTCAAATGGTTCATCAGGATCAATTCAAGGAGAAACAACACATTACACCCTAACTCTGGTAACTGCAGGCCCTCAAAAATAATAAAGTCATATTTTGGAAACAATATTTTAATGATCAGATATATTTCTAACTCAGACTAGTACCTCAACTTTAATCTAGATTAATGAGATTTCACTAGACATAGATACCTATACTAAAAGATGTAGTACATTCAGAGGGGGGCTAATGTCTGCTACAGAGGAAAGTAGTAGATTGAGCATGTATTGAACACTTTCTGTTTTCTGGTGACTGTGAGGGATGAAAGATTAAATACTCCCTCAAAGCGACAGCCTGACACACTAGTGTGGGAAATGTGCAGAGATAGTTTGATATTAATACAAAGCAGAAGGGAGCTATGCAGTGATGTCTGAGGAAGGTGGAAGAGGGAGTGGTTAGTTCTGACTCAGGGAATGAAGGAAGGATAAGGTTTCCAAGAGCAGAGCTGGGGCCAGGGCATCAGCAGACAAGAGCACATGAGCAATGGTAGACACATAGGAAAGGGCTTGCCCAGGGAGCAGTGAGAAGTTTGCAGTGAGTTGAAGGTGTGCCTGTCTGGGGTGAGGACAAGCAAATGTGTGGGAAACAGAACTTGAGAATGGGGCTATGGCCAGGCCCTAGAGGTACTTAGTGACCATTTCAGGGAGCTGGGGTTTTATTCAGTAAGCACTGGGGATCCATGGACATTTTATGAGCCAAGGAGTGAGCACACCTAGGTTTGAGGCATTCTCTTAGGCGCCAGTGGGGTTTAGAGTGAGGAAAACCTAGGGGCAAGCGAGAAGGTTATGAGGTTCATTGTCCCTGATTGGGAGTTTTATTCCCAATCTTTCAGTTTACTTGCTGTCTTCAGAGAGAATTATTAGCCACTTTAACAAAAAATTTTTTAACATTTATCTTTGAGAAAGAGAGCGTGAGCAGGCTAGGGGCAGAGAGAGAGGGAGACACAGAATCTGAAACAGGCTCCAGACTCCAGCTGTCAGCCAAGAACCTGACGTGGGGCTCAAACTCACAAACCATGAATCATGACGTGAGCCAAAGTTGGACACTCAACCAACTGAGCCACCCAGGTGCCTCCAGATGCAACTTTTTGAAACTAGAAAAGAATTAGCTAGATTTACCATTATTTCTTTGTTCCAAAAGACTGGTTATCAGAGATTTTTTTAAGTGCCCTTTTCATAATCTAAGAACATCTAGTGAGTAGTTACACATGAAAAAATATATACAATTTGCTCAATTTATAAATATTGGCCATTTTAATTGACACTTTTTGGTACATCTATGTGTCTTTGATATAGAGATGATGAGACAATGTTCTTTGAGAAATTGTCTATTAATGCGTATCTATCACTCTTGAGTACGGTGCTAAAAGCATTCCACCAGGAATGGAATGAAAGAAAATTAGTTCTGCTTTGCCTACGGACCGTAACTCCTACCTCGGGGCAATGTGCACTGAAATGAACACCCACTTCTGCCAGCAGACATGAGAAGGGATCATAGGTGGAGGAGCCCAGTTAGATTGATTGTTCTTATCTCAGGATGGCCTCGATAATTTAAACACAAGTACCAACATCTCCATGTCATGAGCAAGGAAACAGACCAAAGATTTAAAATTACTAGTTTCAGGGGCACTGGGGTGGCTCAGTTGGTTAAGCGTCTGACTTCAGCTCAGGTCATGATCTCACAGTTGGTGAGTTCAAGCCCCGCGTCAGGCTCTGTGCTGACAGCTCGGAGCCTGGAGCCTGCTTCAGATTCTGTGTCACCATCTCTGCCCCTTCCCTGCTCATGCTCTGTCTCAATCTCTCTCTCAAAAAAAAAAAATGAATATCAAAAAATTTTTTAATAAAATAAAAATACTAGTTTCAAGAAAAGCACCTAATCAGTTCTAAATCTGAAAGAAAATCCTTATCTTTGGAACTCTTTTTTGTATGTCTGTGGTACATATATAGCGACTTTCTCCTAAGGTCGTTTGCTTCTTTTTATCCTAGAAAAAAACTTTCTGTGCCCAAATGCTTCTAAACTTTCTCCCAGGACTTCACACTTTTAAATATATCAAAGATAACCAATTTGCTAGCAAAGCAAGTCACAAAGTACAACAACACACTCATGTTCTTAATTTTGAAGAAAGGCAAAAAACAGATTACTACGTAGAAGTTATTTTCCTTCCCCCACAAATCATCATTGCATACAACATATACTTTGCACGTATTTCAAAATTGCTGAAAACTTCACATCTCTTGTCTCAACTCTAGGTCTGAACGTGCCTATGATACTGTGGGGTCAGAAGGAGGCATCTGAACCACCTTGTTAATCTTAATACTTAACCTCCCCACCTACGGCAGAAGCCACAGACCCCTTTAAAAATGGGACTTGTGGCTGTGCTTTGTGATGGGGGAACTCTCTGCAAGGTGTGTGCACACCATCCTTTGCTTGAACCTCTTTATTTTTGCCTTAGTTTCTTTCTTCAGGTCATATGCCCAAAGAGAATCACCCAAATCTTTTGGGTTGACAACTCATCAGGCAGGCCGCCTATGTTCCAACCTCCCGTTGCAGATAAGATATTATCTCTCAGATTCTTCTCTTCTCCTCACTGACCAAACCAAGGGCCAGCTCTTCTCCCGTCCAGCCCCTTCCAGAAGGGGGTCCATGGAGGGTGAGTTACAAACAGTCACAGCAAGAGATGAATCCCCTGAACTCTACACATGATGCGGCTTAACACTTAGCCTTAACTACATGAACACCTAACACCCACTTGAGCACAACTGTAATTGGGAAATTGGATTTGCATATAAAAAAGGAGGTTGTTGGAGCTAACCCATTAGTAAGACCCTTGTAGCTTGCCAAGCTACATGTTAGTGTCCGACTTGTCACATTGGCTGGCTGACTAAATCGGCTGTCAGATTCCCCAAATGCAAGATTCTCATGACTCACCTGAACTTTTAAAGTTCAGAAAACTGGCCCTTCTACCTGGAAAGTTTTCTGAGGATCAGGATGTTAATTTGTGAGCCTGAGCACTGCCTTGCCTCTGGATGGGTCTGTGTGCCGTCCGCGGAGACAGCTCAGCGCAGATGGTGGCTCCTGAATCATTAACTTTGGGCAGCTGTGTTCAGCAGCCACCGAACTCTCTGGCAATGCACGCGCCACAAGCCCACGGATTATAACGATAAATAGTACAAGACCTCTCACAGTTGTGGGCCATGGAACACATGTTTAACTTCTTCAGGAAAAAAAAAATTTGACAAACACCTCATTTCCTGCTATATAACCAGATGGTTATGAATCATGTGAAAATCCCTTCCACCTCCATGAGCAAACATTTCGTGTTATTTACAAACTAATAGCACATTGGTGAGTGCATAAATGTGTAAGAAATTTCTAGGCCATGGAACATATTTCTCAAGTATGTGGAAAAATATATTACATTCAAATCTTTATCTTCCCAGGTGTTCCGAATAATGTTTATTAAACAGTTATTGATGACCCAACAAAGATTACTGTGGGTATTCAAGTGCTAGACAAATCAGTGTTCCAGAGAAAAGATGTTCCATGAAGCAGGAACTAAACTTCTTCACTGTGGTTTCACCCTCCTATTTACAAACAATAAACATGGTGGGGGCATCTGGGTGGTTCAGTCAGGTAAGCATCCTACCCTTGATCTTGGCTCAGGTCATGATCTCACCGTTCGTGGGTTCGAGCCTCATGCAGAGCCTGCTTGAGATTCTCTCTCTCTCCTCTTCCCGCCCCTCTCAGAATAAGTAAACTTGAAATAAATAAAACTAAAAACAATAAACATTTTTGTTATAGCTTTGAAAAGAGAAGCTGAATGCTTTTTTGAAAGAGAGAAAGAGAAAGGAAGATAGGGAGAGAGGTGGGAGAAAGAGACGTGAAGAATTAGATGATTCTTTCTAGCCAAGGTGCCTGAGAGCTATGAACAAAACTAGGCAATGCTGGAACTTTCTGCACCACCTCTGCCTCTCTCGGGAGCAGAGAGCAGGCCCTCAGGCTCCTAGCCTCTGAGGGGAAGTGTCACCCTTCGGCACAACGTGGCACAGAACGGTTCTGGCGTTGTCCTCTTTGGCCTCCTGACAAGAATGTTGGCTCACAGATCCTCAGTTATCCTAAGTCCATCTGGTATGTTCTGAGGACCAAAAACAAATGTGAGAGACTCCCACCCCCACCCCCCGCCTTGCGTCCACCCTCTCTCACACAGGCTCTGACCCGCTTTCACAGGCACTTGGGGTGAAGCCCAGACTTGTCCCAAGGAGGGAGACACCAAGCACACAGCACAGAGACTGGCACTTCTGCCCCCTCACCCCGCCGGAGAGGCAGAATGAATCAGCCCCTGCAGTCGCTGACAAACAGGGCTGGAACACTGCTGGGCCTCACAGATCCTGCAGCTTGGCCAACAGCCTCGCACTGTTTGGTTGTTTCTTAGTCGACACAGAGCTCTAAGGGAACTGAGACGTGATTTTACAGAAGGAAGAAGCCCAGAAAGGTCAGGCAATTCACGCCACTCACACACCAAGTTGCAGAAGAGCTGGGATTAGATACCCAGGACGGAGGGTTCATTTTTAATGTTTTGCCATCACACGGACTGGTTTAAATTAGGAGTATTAACCTTAACCCAGCTACTCTTCGAGTAAAAATACAGCCAGGGGGTTGCGGGTGTTGTGATGGGGAAAGGAAGCATCAGTCATCACTTTATGTCATAAACGGACACCCTTCTGACACAGGTATGACACGTCCAATAAAATACCATGGCACCTGCACCAGCTGGCTTGACCTGAACAACAGGTTCAGATGCCAAGGCACTGGGGAAGGGGGAGGGCACAGGAAGAGGAGAGAAGGGGAGACGTTGCTAGTCTTTCTCAGGGCAGGAGCCTGGCACCTCAGTCTTTTTTGAACAATAGAGCCACTGTGTAAGCCCCACATCACCTAGGGAAGGAGAAACCCAGGAGGCCCCACACTTTGAAACCTGCAATGCTTCTTTCTCATTTCCTCATTGACTCATGATTCTGGGGGTTCCAGGTGGGCAGCTCTTGGGGTCCAGTTATGTTAACTGTCCACACATCCCATCCTTGATTTTCCTTCATTACAGCACGCAGCCAGAGTGCAGGTGGAAGCTCTCTGGGTCTGGATTTTATGACAAAAGAGGATTTATAAACAGAACTCAAGGGCCTTCCTGAGAAGGAAGAACTGGCCTCTCTTCAGTCAGGAGCCAGGGGATTATTTGCACGCCAAGCAAATAGCTCTCAAGCTAACAGTAAATGACTCTGGGGATGTGTCATTCATTGACCCTGGGAATTCACCCGAGACACCTCTGGAATTTGAAAATTGCTGTTAAGGACATTAAATTGTGAGGGTTACAGATTCTTCCAGAAGGGATGATCATTAGAAATGTATGGTGTCAAGTGAGGTTCTGATGAACAAGCACTACAAGTTTTAATTGTTTTTCTCATAATCCAAGTCCCTTTAAAGGATCTGAGAATTCACACACGCAAGCTAATTGTAAGGCAGGATTGGCCAACATTATGGGAAGTGAAGTTAAAACCTGTGTTCTTCCCACCTCCCCTTAAAAACAGAGTGCATACTGCATTGGTCTAGTGCTTGAAACACACACCATAGGTTATTACTTTGGGCTTAAGCATTTATGGATCTAAGAGACTTCCTTCAAAATGAAAATACCCTGGGAAGTGACAGCACATCAGGCTGTTACGAGCTGAATTGTGTCCTCCCCCAAATTCATAACACCCAATATTTCAGAGTATGACTGTCCTTGGAGACTGGGTCTTTCAAGAGGTAATTCAGTTAAAATGAGGCCATTAGGGTGAGTACTAATCCAATATGGTTGGTGTCGCTATAAGAGTAAATTAAGACATAGACATGTACAGAGGGAAAACCAGGTAAAGACACTGGAAGAAAGTGAAAATCCATCAGCCAAAATGAGAGGCCTCAGAATAAAGCAACTCTGCTGACACCCTGATCTTGGACCTCTAGCCTCCAGGACTCTGAGAAAATAAATTTCTGTTATTTGAGCCTCACAGTTTGTGGTACTTTGTTATGGTGGTTCTAGAAGACTAATACACAGGCTATTTACACTCAAATTGATAGTAAAAACACAAAAAACAAAACAAAACAAAAAAACAAAAGCAAGCTCTGTAAGGAACACAGACCATGAACCAATCAAGCCCCTTACAGGGATGTGGGGCACAGTGTTTAAGGGCATGAACTTTGGAATCAGCACCAGCTATGGAAACCTAGGTAAGATACTTAGCTTCTCTAAACTTCAGCTGGCTCATCCATGCTGTGGGGATGTGGGGATTATAATTGGACCAACCTTATGAAGTTGTTGGGAGTAAATGAAATGCATGGCAAGTGCACAGTGCCTTCAACATAGTGAGCTCTCCATATGTTGCAGTCATGATAATGGTGACAGGGGCCAGGAGACGAGGTCTCTGAGAATGGAACTGGGTGGAAGATGGAATGGGAAGCTGACAGAACAGCGGTGCACTGAAGACTCTAGAGCCCTGGATTTTAGCTCCAGCCCTGTAGCTGATTAGATAACTTTGAAAAACCACTTTGCCACTCTGATCCTTGGTTTCCTCCTCTATACAATAAGAGAGCTGGACTATACACAAAAGGGAAGAGGGAACTGAAAACCACCTTAATGTTTTCTCAAAGTGGTCCAGGAAAGAAGAGGTTCTTTGCCTTCCTTCCCACAGATGCCAATTATAGATCAACTTCAGAGTCAGGCAGGGGACGTAAGCATAAGTTTCTACTCTTGTTTCTATTCTACCAAATTCCCATCTCTGTAGTACGTACCATGATTGGCGAGAGGAGCATTTTCCTAGGTCACCTTAGCAGCGATCTCAAGACTGTGAATCTTCATTTGACTCTCCCTTCTAAACTTCCCTACATCCAGGAAACTTGAGATTTCCACATCCCAGAGCGACATTCCATTCACTGAGTCCTAGGAAAGCAGAAGAGCATGGAGGGGTCAGACCTTATGCTACTGTGAAGGGATACCCAGAAATTTATCCTGGCAATGAATTGTCTGCCAACGTCAGAACTTAAGAGCCTTAATCACAAAAATGATTGCATTTATTAGATGGTAACTGACGAAGCTTTGAACAAGGGCATGCATTTATTCAAGCAATCAGTGCTTGCTCTGTGCCTACTCACCGCCAACATACTGTGCTAAGTGGACGCAGGGAGAAATAAGACATGGCTCCTTCATCGAAGGAAATTCACAGGGTCGTATCGTAAAAATGGAATCCCTCATGTTTTCATGCTCTTTCTATCAAATGAGCCATGACATGCTGCTGCCAAATATTGATATAAGCCATCATGAAAATAATTAAACTTTCTCACCTCCCAGGGCCATCCATTTGTCATTTCTCACCTGTTCACAAGAGGCATAGAGCATTTTTCCAGATTCCAGGACTCAGACTCATTGCTAATAACAGGACACTTCTCAAGACTGGGAAGTCAGAATGATCCAGGTCTCTTGCTGACTATGAGCAGACCTATGAATCAACAGAAAGATGTGTGCCCTTCAGGTATCTCTGGTTAAAACAAGTACTTGAAATCTGACTCTGCTGTAATCTGGCACCCACGCTGGGCCCATTCCTAGAAGTAATAGGACTAGAACACATCAAAATGAGGGAATTAACAGGCAAATCCCTACAAAGTGGATATTGGGCATGGAAGTAACTGATAAAGAGTAGTAGTTATAAAATGAGAACATGGTTTTCTAATTATAGAGTCCATGAGTCCTCTATGCATGTGGATGGACTCTAAGGTGTGCTTCGCATGCCTTGATTACCAAAGGAAGAAGGGAGACTGAACACACTCAAAAGTTCCACCCCAGTCTTTAAACACAGTTTGAGTGGAGAGTAGAAGAGATAAGTTCTATTTTACAAGGTAAAGTTTAAAGATTATATGGATGACCTTCTTTGCCACTTGTTCTATGGGCATAAAAAACCTCATATCTCAGGGGTGCCTGGGTGGCTCAGTTGGTTACGTGTCCAACTTTTGATCTCGGCTCAGGTCATGATCTCATGGTTCATGGGTTCCAGCCCCACATTGGGCTCTGCACTGACAGTACAGGGCCTGCTTGGGATTCTCCCCCTCCCTCTCTCTCTCTACATAGCTCTCCTCTGCTCTCTCTCTCTCAATAAACAAACAAACAAACAAACAAACCTAAAAAAAAACACACACACCTCATCTCTCAGAAGAATAATGCAAGGCCTAACATGATAGAGAGCAAGAGAGGGCCAGAGCAAGAAAAGAAGGAGGCAAAGGAAGGGGAGGAAGGGGAGAGATAAAGGAAACACAATATAAAATGCAGCATTTGTCAAGCTCTGTCAGTAAACTGACTTGCGTGGTTATAGATGAACTGGCTTGACAATAAAGACCCTATAACATAGAACTTCTTTTAAGATTCTTCAAATAATAGGAATCCTAGATCTAGCTCCCTGGTGAATGGACTGCTCCAAGAAGGATGCATGATCAAAAACTTTCTGCAGCCAGAAACCACTCAAAGCTGCCTCACAAATCCTACTTGTATACTGAGTTGTAAAGAATATGCTTTACTTTAAATTCTTGATGATACAGATCCATTTAAATGATTACATGCATGAAAAGACTCATGAGATATGGCTTTAAAATATATTTTTAGATTAAAGGTTTTCTGAAGCTAGACAGTTTCGATCTTGCAAGTAGATTTCTTTTTTTCTTAAGTTTACTTATTTATTTTGAGAGAGAACAAGAGAGCTGGGGAGGGGCAGAGAGAGAGAGAGAGAGAGAGAGAGAGAGAGAGAGAGAGAGAATCCCAAGCAGACTCCATGCTGTCAGCACAGAGCCTGACATGGAGCTCGAACTCATGAACCGTGAGATCTTGACCTGAGCCAAAATCCAGAGTCAGATGCTTAACCCACTGAGCCACCCAGGTGCCCCTGTAAGTAGGCTTCTTATCAGAAAACAAAACCAGAATGTATCTCAAAAAGTGTGTCTGTAGAATAGTTAAAATGGTCCTTTCTGCTTTGCAGGTTAAAGAATATACTCAATCGGTAGAAGTAAATTGCAGTTTTTAAGGAAAGAACAATAGCTAATACTAACAGGTGATGTCTACTGAGCATTTACCATGCACATTTGTTCTTCCCAACAACTCATGAGGCAGGGATTACCATTTTCCCTACTTTACACATGGAGGCAATTGAGATTTAGTGATATAAATACCCTAACCAAGGTCACGAGATTAATAGGTGATGAAAGAAATCTAAGAACCTGAGCAGTCTGTCCCCAGCACCCATTCTTGCAAGTATTGCATTGTACTGTCTCCTTACAAGGAAAACGTCTTAATCTTCCATTGTGTCCTCAAATGACCAGTGAGTCCTCTGCTTCAGAGTAAATGAAGTATTTATAGAGCAATAAACTCTCTTCCACTTGTTTCTACCTCTCCAGGATTTCCAGCGCTTGTCCTCTGGTCAGCTGCTCAGCATAAGAGGAAATTGGAACGTACCACCCGTTTTATTTTCTCTCTAACTGCAGCCAAGAGCTGTCTCACCCTGCAAGCCTCTGCCCCAGCTGCTAAAACCCACCTACTCTCTCACACACCAAGGGGTGTGCAGAATCTGGAGAGACGTCACAAACCTCATGAGTACTGAAGAGGCAAGGAGGTGCCTGGAAACATTCCACAGGGAAATCTAGGTCATGGGAGCTTTTAAGAGACACACTGCCCACTGAAGAAAGGGAAATGCAGAGCTTTTCCACCCTCAGGCGATATATGTGTAGAAAAATTATCTCTTAAGGATGAATGCAGCACATGTAAGATCTCAATTCTTCTGTCATCTCTGTCAGTCACTGTCTTTGAAAATGGGCTAACGACCCACTTGCTCATTCTCTTGGCCAGCCGCCTTTGGGTCATTTGTCAACATTTGGTACTGTATAAGGGATGAGAAATTAAGTCAGACTTCAAGCTATCAGAGGTTATGGCATCTTGGTAAACAACTGAAGTGGAAGGAGAATAAATAAGTTCCATCAGAGCAGGAACTTTGTCCTGTTGACTGGTGGTCCATGAATATATGTCAATAAGGATGGTGGGGAGAGGAGAAGGAGGAGGGAGGAAACTTTTGCCACCTCTAGAAAAGCACCATTTGCTGCTCACCTGAGCCTCAGGCTCCCCCTGTTCTCGAGATCTAATTATGTCTTAGGTGGAAGCGATATACGTTTGTCTAGCATAAGTGTAGCCCTGAGTCAGTTTGCTGCCAATTTCTCTTGATTATGTACCTGAGGTCAGGAATGAGAGTGATTGTATATTTCAGTTATCTATTGCTACACAGAAACCATCCCAAAACGTAGAAGCTTACGACAGTGGCAATCATTTATTTGCTCACAATTCTGTCATTTGATCAGGATCCAGTGGGGACAGTTTGTCTCTACTCCATGTGTCAGCTGGGGCAGCTCAACTGGGGCTGGATGGCCCACTTCCAAGATGGCTCACTCACAAGGCTGGCAAGTTAGTGCTGGCTGTGAACTGGGATCCCAACGAGGACTGTTGGCCAGGGCCCCAGTCCTTTGCTCTCTAGGCCTGTCCACATGGCTGCTTGGGCTTTTTCATAATATGGCAGGTGGGTTCCAAGAGCAAATAGTCCAAGAAAACAAGCCCCAAGATCAAAGCACTTCTCAGGCTCTCACTTGTATCATAGTTGCTAATGTTCCACTGGCCAAAGTTCCATGACCAAGTCCAGAGTCAATGTAAGAGGGAACTATACAAGGGTGTGAACCAAGAGTCAAGGTTCATTGTTGCCGCCAAGGTAACGGTTTACCACAGAGTATGATCATTTTTGTTTCCATTAGCAGAGAAAAGTTGAACGTTGATGTTGTTCACCCACTTACACATTTTTTATTAGCTAGAAACTTAAACGTTTATTTATTTTGAGATAGACATAGAGCACAAGCAGGGGCAGGGCACAGAAAGAGGGAAAGAGAAGCCCAAGCAGGCTCCATGCTGTCAGCACAGAGCTTGACACGGGGCTCGATCCCACAAAGAACCACAAGATCATAACCTGGCCTGAAATCAAGAGTCCAACACTTAACTGAATGAGCCAACCAGGCACCCTTTAGATAGAAACTTAATTCCAACGTTTTCCAAGTTTCCAATTGGCTTAGGAAAATTGTCAGAGAAGAATAAAACTTCACGAGAGAAAAAAATGTCATGAGTATATAAAATCAGGAAAACAGAAGTTCTTACTTTAAAAAATAAAGTATCCTGGAACCGCAGGAAAGGAAGGGGTACACATGTGATTGGGGGGGACGATTATGAAAACCATGGTATATTGGTTAGCAAAAAATATATATGACATAAAGCACACACACAAATCTCATAAGGAGTAGAAATGTCACAAGTTAATAAAGATTCATGAAGAAATAATAAAAGGTATCTCAGGTAAAGTCAGAGAAACAAAAGCAAGAAAATAGTTCAATTTTGTAAGCAACATTTCAACTGGAATTTTTAAAGGGTTGTTAATTTGATGGATATTTTATGTTTTTATCAATGATGAGATTGTTAAAATAGTGAGATGACTAGTATTTTAAAGGACTAGATTAGAATTCAAGTTAATTG
This sequence comes from Lynx rufus, assembly GCF_022079265.1. Taxonomy (NCBI): domain Eukaryota; kingdom Metazoa; phylum Chordata; class Mammalia; order Carnivora; family Felidae; genus Lynx; species Lynx rufus. The sequence continues at coordinate 49,382,061 of NW_025814831.1, forward strand.
AATAGAAGCAGTGAATAAAGATATAAGAGTACTTACATCTCTGTTAGCTAACATTAACATTTTTTGAGCTCTTACCATGTTCTAAGCTTGCATTAAAAACTCTATAATCATTTATTGTCACAAAAAAAAAACTTAAGCCACAGAGTTTTAGTCATTTTTTCCAGGTCACATAGGTGGTTAGTGTGGGAGACAGAATCTTAGCCTGATGTCTGCTTAATCAATTGGTTAGATAACACATCTCTGTAAATGGAAATATTTTTCGTCAATGAAATAGAAATCGAAAATGGAAAATATATTCCCATAGAGAAAAAAAAAGCACTGACCAAAAATGTGATAAACCGTAACTTAAGAGAATTTTGAAAACTCATCTAATCCCCAAACTGAATTGAAAGAAATTTTTAATGAAATGGTATTAGCTCTCAAAATAAACAAATCACATACTGAATGTTTAAATATCAAATTATGAACATGTTTCCCTGTGGCTAGATATATGTGAGGGTATTTTTAAAAGCAAAAAGCTGCAACCTTCTCTATTCCAAGTATTCCCTTTTAAATCTCCCAAAAGTTATAACTGAAAAGCCAAATCTTGGTACTTTAAAAACTCAAAGAAGACTTGTGCTGTAAAGTCTTTATCTTGGCTTATTTGCTTACTTCCTATGGGTCCCTCTCAAATTGTTTATTACCTGAGGATTTTGCTCTGCTCAGGCCAAGAACACTAATATGCTGCATTTAAGTGATTCGTTTGCCTGACATGCTTTGTAAATTCTTGATGCTAAAAAAAAAATCACTCATTTTTATGTTTTTCCTTAGAACTAAAAAAGATATGTATAGAGATTGACCATTACTGTAGTGGTAATAGCAGCTCTGTTAGATACCGTTAAAAGCCCTGGCTTCCTAATTTATTGATTTTTTTCAAAGTTGGCATTTCTTTGAAATGCAAGGAAAATGACTCAATATGCTGTAGCATAAACATAGACCATGCTCCTGGGACATATAAATAGGACCAGGGTATACAGGACCCTGGGGCCAGTCCTTTGGTTCACCTTTCTCAGAGCTCTGTCAGAGCTAAATGTCTAATTTTGGACTCAGTAATTGAGACAAGTAGTGAAAAGTTTGGAAAATGTCCAGAAAAGAGTTGTGAAAATTATTAAAAAGCTAAGTAAACAGGTCTTATGAGAAATCTAAAAGAACCAGGGCTATTTATTCCAAGAAGGAGATGTCTACAGTGAGATTTAAGATCTGTCTTCATGTCTGGGTCAAGCTATTAGAGGAGTGGTAGTGGCCCCCATGAAGGGGATTAAGGCTCAAAATGAGGGTGTCTATAAGGGCTGGAAGATTCTAGAACAGACTGCCAGGAAGAGGAGTTGGTTTAGAAAATGAGCGAGAAGCATCTTTGTCTAGTGTTGCCTAAGAATACATTTCTACTTATCCATCAACAACAGGATTGGCTCTGTTTCCTGGACATTAATTATTCACAGAATCCAATGAGATTCAGAGGCTAGGCCAGAAGAATAAACCCTCTGGCTCCACATCCCCTGTTGTTTTATTTTCAGTGGATTCCTTTAGTACAACACTAAGTATCTGCTAATGGTAATGTTCTCTCAGTAGACCACCTGGGATCCTAGAAGGATTCAGGTTTGAGATTCAAGCAGACATAAGTTGAAACTCTATCTCTGCCATTTTATCAATTGGCAAATTTTTCCATGCTTTTCAGAACTCTGTTTTCTAAACTATTGGATATGGATAATAACACTGAAATTTAATTTTCTATTTACTGCATCCCAAGATCTACTGCAAATGCTTTCTGAATGCCAGGTTCTTTGCTGCGCACTTTACATCCTAAAACAACAGATATGTGTTATCGTTCCCATTTTTTAAACGAGGAAACTGAGGCCCTGAAAGGGTATGTGCTTGCTAATTCAGACACAAGGTGACCGAGATGTGGAACTAGAACTGGAACCCAGGCTCTTTCTGGCTCCAACACCAACAATGGTGGAGGGGCAAGTAGAAACCAGAGGACTCACTCAGGGGCAAGGCCAGGATTCAAACTGAAAGCTTCCAAGTGCAGAGTGACTGGTGAGCCGCACCATCAGACCCTGGCACCTGGAATCTGTCACCATGTGTACGTGTCATTAAAAAAGATATTTCCCGGAGTTAGGTGCGAGTACCCTGCATGAAACCCACCGCAGTGCATGTGTTCCAAGGAGGGTAGAGGACTGTTTACTTCCTCACACCTAATCTCTTTTTATCTTAAGTGGATTTCTAAGGGCACAGAGAAAAACTCTCTGCTCCTGACACCAGGAAGTCTTGAGAGTCACCTGATTTATGCTTCTTCCCAGCTTGCACCAGCATGCCTCTCTGTACCTACAAATAGCTTTCTGTTCATTTAAGGCATACAGGTAGAAACACAGCAATTCTGACTCATCATTAGGCAGTTCCAAGCTGGTGCTATTTGCCTTTCTTCACCCCGTCACCAAGTTAATGGCTTGTATGAACAGTGATATTTATAGACCACAAATTGAACCCCAGAGCAGCAGCTATGCCCATCTCGTTTGGAAAGGGCCTATTCACTGTGGCTCTCATGCTTGTGGTACTGTTGTTTCCTGTGGCCCTAATCCCAAAGTGCTTGCCAGATAGGACATGTGTTTCTTTCCCTTGCAAGGAAGAAGCTTTTAGCTATAGGGATTGAGGGGGAAAAGGATAATAAACATACCTAATACTGACCCTGATGCTTTGTATTCTGGTTTTTATGTCCTTTCATACTTTGAATAAAATAAAAAGTTATTCCTATGACCACAGGGCTCTTCATTGTCTGCTTCTCCCCCCCCCCCCCACACACACACAAATACACACACATATGCACCAACTCCCATCTTTCCATCCCTCAGTCACCTGGCTCCAGCCACTGTGGCCTCTTTGTAGCTCTTGAATCACACTTAGCACATGACCACCTCAGGACCTTCGCACTTGCTTTTCAGATGCCTGGAACTCCCTTCCCTTATATAACCTCATGACTGACTCCCTCATTTAGTTCAAGTCTCTGCTCAGATGTTAACTGAACAAAGTGAACTTCCTTGGCCATTCTATCTGAAATAGTACCTTCAGTCACTCTTTATCCCTTTATCCTGCTTTATTTTTCTTCTTAGTGCCAAATATTTGACACTATATTGTAATTTGGCTCTATTCAGTCTACATACACACACACACTCAAAGAGAAGATCCATGAGGGTAGGGTTTTATCTGTTTGTTGCTACAGCCCCAGCACCTAGGAGAAAGCCAGACCTGTAATAAGTACACAACAAACAGTAATTGAATGAATGAATGATTTGTGAGACTAACCTTTAAGGTGTCTTAAAGATATCAAAAGTTCTATGTACCTATTTTTGGCTGGCTTCAAGGATGTTAAAAACAATAGCTTCAATTTTTATTTTTATCCAGTTATTTGTTTATTACCATTTTTATTTGAAAGAGAGCAAGAAGAGGAGCAGAGAATCTTAAGCAAGCTCCGCTATGTAGAGCCTGACACAGGGCTCAATCCCACAATCCAGGGATCATGACCTGAGCTGAAATCAAAAGTCAGATGCTCAGGGCGCCTGGGTGGCTCAGTCAGTTGGGCGTCTGACTTTGGCTCGGATCATGATCTCGTGGTTCACGGGTATGAGTTCCACATTGGGCTCTAGGCTGACAGCTGGGAGCCTGGAGCCTGCTTCGGATTCTCTCTCTCTGCCGCTCTGCTGATTGTGCTGTCTCTGTTTTTCAAAAATGAAAAAACATTAAAAAAAAAGAAAGTCAGACGCTCAATGGACTGAGCCACTCAGGTGCCCCAATAGCTTCAATGTTTAAATCAATAACTTATAGGTAGCCTCTGAAAAAACAAAACAAAGAAACAACAACAACAACAAAAAAAAAACCAAACTCCTTCTCTTGATATAGAAGGAAACATCTTGAGCAAGGAGGGAGAAATAAGGAAGTTGAAAGATCTACTAAATACTGTACCTAGTTAATGATATGATCATTTTAATTGAAGGAAGTAGCTAGACCTCTTACTGTTTTTGAACGGTATCTGGATCTTAAGCTTATATGGAAACTTACCAAATAGTGCTAAATTTCAAGGCCGGGTGTTTCATAAATCATTACAAGCACCATGAAAAAGATAGTTGGTGATCCAGAAAAGAGACATTTCAATCTAGTGTTTTCCACTAGAGGAAGCAGAGGTCACAGCTCACCTGAGGTCTTCACAAGTCAATGGAAAATGTAAGGGCTAGAACTCACTCCCACCCCTCATCCCCCGCTCTGGCTGATCTTCTTCCAAAGGTGCTTATTTCCTCCAGCTGCCTTTTCCTCTGGGTTTTTTTTTTTTTTTTTAATTTTTTTTTTCAATGTTTATTTATTTTTGGGACAGAGAGAGACAGAGCATGAACGGGGGAGGGGCAGAGACAGAGGGAGACACAGAATCCGAAACAGGCGCCAGGCTCTGAGCCATCAGCCCAGAGCCTGACGCGGGGCTCGAACTCAGGGACCGCGAGATCGTGACCTGGCTGAAGTCGGACGCTCAACCGACTGCGCCACCCAGGCGCCCCTTGCTGCAGTAACTTCTAATGCATGTACTTAATCATTTTAGTTTGATGCTATCAATAAGTAATAAATTATTTTTAAATCCTGCTAGAGTGTTTCTTTTTTTTTTTTTTAACGTTTATTGATTTTTGAGACAGAGAGAGAGCATGAACGGGGGAGGGGCAGAGAGAGAGGGAGACACAGAATCGGAAACAGGCTCCAGGCTCCGAGCCATCAGCCCAGAGCCTGACGCGGGGCTCGAACTCACGGACCGCGAGATCGTGACCTGGCTGAAGTCGGACGCTTAACCGACTGCGCCACCCAGGCGCCCCTTCCTCTGGGTTTTAACAAACTATCTTCTCTTTTGCACACAACCCCCTTTTCCAAAGGGAATTTCGGATTTATCTTTGGACCAAAGCCAGCCCTTCCCAAACTGCATTCTATATAATATGCAAAGTGTTTACACAATGTTCTTCAAATTAATATAGAATAGGTATATAGTGCATTATATACCTTGAAGAGGGAGAAAGACAGACTGATTGCTTCCTAAACTTAAAAGTATATAATGCACTAAAGACCTTGAGAAGTCATGCAATACAGAAACTGTGTATCTTTGTACAGCTCAGTACTTCTAGAACTTATCTGGCCAACGAAAATGAGGTATTTTCCCTAGAATTTTCTCACAGACACAATTGAGAAAGTATCTCTTTCTATCTTTGTATCTATACACACACAAGATACACACATAGGCATTTACAAGTCCCTGTTTGTATGGGAATAGAAATAAACAAAAAGATACATATCACTGGAACATACTCATGTTGTCAGAAGTGCCATTATCTAGCCAATTGGAGGAATGGTCAAGTCAGAGTAGACTAAGAGCTCCTACAAAGCTAAAGCTGTAGTTAGCCAGCAGAAAAGAAAATAGGATAGCAGGTATAGCACGCATGTTATTTAATTTTTTTGCTCAGCGCCTATTTTCTAGGAATGACTTCTACCCACTCGCTCACCACCCAAACGGTTTTGGTAGGAAGCGCTATGTCTCTCTACTCTGGAGTTCCTGGCCACACAGCTGTGGTGGACTGTGGGTAGGGTTCTCTATTAAGTCTGGCCAATAAATTTTGGATCCAAGACTGAAAGGCCTTAACTAAAAGAATAAATGGGCATTGAGAGAGAAGCTGAGATAGAGATTGAGAGAAAGGAGGTACCCTAGAGAGTCCCACCCACAAGTCTCTTCCTGAGGCTCAGCTATATCCCTGCCTTGGAGTGCATGAAATATCCCCCCAACCCACCAATAAACTTTCTCTCTTCTCCTTTTGTCCTAGGATCTGTTTTTTTTTTTTTTTGCTAGGATCTGTTCCTGCTCCTTTCAGACTAATATTAGTCTCTCCAACCTAATTACTTTCAATAAATACTTTCAAATTGTCCCACTGCCTTCTATAAGTTCACGCTACTCATATCATCAAACTTTGCCTTTTAAAGATCTCTCTCTCTCTTTTTAAGGACCCCTGAAGCTTTTTTCTGAGGGAACTATTTCAGGTAATTTATTCTACTTCAGCACAAACATTATTTAGCCCTTTTAAAGCTTATTGATATTGTGGCTACATTTCAAAAGCATAGCTGCAGATTGAAATCTGTACTTTGGTTAGTGAGGGCGGAGAGTATCAGAAAGCAATAAATAACCTAACTTCATTGTAACCACTTGCCAATTTTAAACAGAAGAATTGCTTTCCTATAAATTAGGCCAACACAAAAGAGCTCTTGAACAAGCAAATAACTTTAGAGGGATACAATTAGGAAAGGACTCAAACCTACAAGGAATCAGAGAATTACAAACTAAAATAAGGCATCAATTTCTATCAGCAAAACTACACACACACACGTACACACACACACACACACACACACACACACACGTGTATTTCCTTTGGGGACTAACCTGGCAGTGTATACCAAATGCTATATAAATGCATATTCCCTTTGATCCCCAGTGCAACCTCTAAGAAGAAAGAAAAAATATTAAATATGAAACAGTTACATCCTTAAATATGTTCAATGCTATTATTTTGAACAGTAAAAAATGGAAACAAGAAACCAATGTTCAGCTGGAAGGGAATAAATAGGTAAATTAGAGTATATTTACTTGATAAATTATTATCCAATAATTAAAGTGATGGTTGTGGAGACTATGTAGGCAACTAAAAATTATTAATTTCATATTAAAGAGCAGGTCCAACATTGCATATATGGGATATTTACAACTATGTAAAAAGAAATGTCATTTTTTAAAAATCCTGAAGTAAATAGTCCACATTGCCTAGAGTGATTTATTGAATAGTAGTGTAAATACTTTTCAGTATTTTTTAAAATGTGATTCTATTGCTTTCCTAATTTTACATTTTATAAATGAAATTAGAGAAAATTGTATATTTTCTACATGTTCATACTCCAAGAAACCAAATTTTGATACTAATATACAACCAACTTGATTTAAGACTCAGGAGAATCCTTAAAAAACATCTGTGAGAAGATGTAATTAAATCATTGATCTACATCTAGTATGAATCCCAGGGAAAGTGTTATAGTGAAGATTATTAAGACAAGGTACATAATATTTTAGAAGCTATATATCAAGGGGTCCTGGGTGGCTCAGTTGGTTAAGTGACTGACTTTGGCTCAGGCCATGATCTCATGGTTCATGGGTTCGAGCCCCATGTCAGGCTCTGTACTGACAGCTCAGAACCTGGACCCTGCTTCAGATTCTGTGTCTCCCTCTCTGCCCCCCTACCCCCATCCCCCGCTTGTGCTCTGTCTCTCTCTCAAAAATAAATTTAAAAAGTTAAAAATTAAAAAAAAAGAAAATATTTTTTAAATGTTCACCAATGCAATTCCTAGGTGTGATAACATACTATTCAGCATGGGCATGATAATTAGATTCCTTCCATTTTACAAATTATACTGTTAAATTTTCTTCTGAGAAAAAACAAACATGAGTGTTATAAATATTAAACATCTACTTTTTTACATATTGTTACTATGTCAGACTTTGTTCCTGTGCATGAGAAAGACTGGAAAAACTCCCCCAATGTGTAACAAATTCCAACAGGCCACTTTGAAAGAAATACACATGACTTACGATTCTGTTGAGTTTGCTATTACTACTGCTCTACATTGTGACTGAAATTTAACGTTCTGAGGACAAGCTTTGTGCTCCCCCACCACCACTCTGTGAAACTCTCCCTCAAAATGTCATTACTCACTTCCCTTTGCCAAATGCAATGCGTGGTTTTTATTTTCTCCCTATCAGCTTGGAGTCCTCTATAGCATTTGGCAGTATTGTTTTTGAATTACTGTTGTATTTCAGGCATTATTCTGGGTACTTCCAGGTGTGATTTCACTCAAGCCTCACAACAATGCTATGAACAGATACTTCTGACAGTCCCATTTTACAGATGGGGAAATTGAAACATAAACAGGTTAAGTTACCCAAGATAACCCAGCTAGTTAAGCTGTGGAATCTGAATTTGCATTCGGCCAATTCTATTTGATAGTCCCTGCTCCTGTCCAACAAAGAATCAAAGTCAACATATTTGCCCCACGTTTAATAAATGATACTATTGTTACTATTTTATCACCTGAGAGTACTGCTGTATACTCTTGAAAGTGCTTCAGTATATCTTTTATTTGATCCTCAAACTTTACATGTTCAAGATCAAGTTTATTATATTTCTCCCCAACAACTTTTGGCCTCCCTGTTCTTTCAGTCACTATCTTCCTCCTGTGCTCAAACCTGAATCATCTTTTTTTTTTTAATGTTTATATATTTATTTTGAAAGAGAGAGAGAGAGAACAAGACTGAGTGGGGGAGGGACAGAGAGAGAGAGAGAGAGAGAGAGAGAGAGAGAGAGAATCCCAAATGGGCTCTGCACTGACGTGGGGCTCCGTCTCATGACCGTGAGACCATGACCTGAGTCAAAATCAAGAGTCGGACGCTGAGCCACCCAAGTGCCCCAATCTGAATCGTCTTTAACTCTCCTTTCCTCCCTAGTCTCCACATCTGATCTGCTGCTGCTCCTATAGGTTTCACTTCCACCAAGCTTTGGGGCTCCTCTCCTCCTTTCCATTTTCCCAAAGGGCAGCTAAAGCACCACTGCAAGAATATCCTCCTTGTCACCTTCAGTGGCTCCCTACAGCTACCTAGTTAAGTGTAAACTCCTGAGTCAAACACTAAGATTTCTTTATAATATGTCTTCATCTTACCTTTCAGCAGTAATTCAAGTTAATGCACTATGTCTCTCCTATATTCATTCACATTAGACAGCATTTGCCTTCATGTTTAAGCAAAGGGGACAACTGCAGGGTTTCAGACAGATTAAATCATACACATTTGGCCAGTGTCAGGCTTTTCTTAATGGGTGACTTCCGAGTAATTTGACCTCAAAATCCCTTATAACATCTTGAAAATATCAGCTAAGAAAACTTCACCAAAAACAGATATATATCATGTAACTATTCTCCACAGTCAAATTTACAAAATAATCCCCACATTTTAACACAGAGAGCTGCTCCTTCCATTCCACATAGCAGTAGAAAAGGAAGAGAGAAAGTTACAGAATACTGTTGGGCTAACTGGAATTGCAAAAGTCCCCTTTAAGTGTTCTCTCTCATCCTAATAAAAGGGTATGGCTCCCAAACAGAAATCAGTGTGCGTCAGAAGGAATGTAATCATAACATCTGGGAGTATGAACAGTTACCCTGAAAGAGTGGTGAGACAGGTAGCACATTTTTTTCTTAGACTTTGATTTTTTTAAGAACTTACTCATATGAACCATCTTTAGGCCTAATTTTGGTAATATTATTTAAGTTCTACATTTTTAAAGAAGTAAAAATTACCTTATTCTCTGGCTATAGTAAACGTCTGGAGTTTGACCACCCAACCAAGGCACCGAAGCGCCCCCTGGTGGTAGCCTATCATTATTGCAGGTTCATACTTGACTCCCTTGAGGGTTCTCCGACGCCATCCTTTCTTCTATCGGGACACACTGTTGTTGCCTATTCAGTGCTTTTAATTTTCAACTCGCCTTTTAAAAATCTTCCGCCACCTAGCCAATGCCTAATATTCTTCTGGTAGTGCTTTATTCCTTTATCACAAAAGCATGGGGAGAGAAAGCTATGTGTCATTTGTAAGCTATGGAACATTTGTACTATGTTCCATTTGATGGAAACAGGTTACTCCATGGTGTGAATGAGTTCAGGACTCTGCTGAGAAGGATTTCGACAGCAGAGACACACTCCAGGGCCTTCAGAAGAAGCGGCTATTACTGGCAAAGGTGAGGGAGGAGCACAAAAGGGAGCGACTAGAGGGGCCAAAGATAAATTCCGTCCATCTTGATGTTTTCCTTTGTTAAACCATAGTCAGCTTTGGGTAGGAATAGCTTTGGTGGAAGCAAAGACATTATGGTGGAAAAGAGCCTTGACATGAGCAATGGGCACTTGGACAGATGGGGGTTGGGAGGGAGACCATCCCCCTAGGGTGCCTCTGCACTTCACCACCAGCAGTGGTAAACTATTCTGCAATCTGTCCTGGGAAATGTGTTTAACCTAGCTCTCAGCACATGTCTCTAAGGTTTTCCACTTATTTGCCTTACGCTCAGAAGAGCTACATGACCTGGTTATAATTTAATGCAAGCCATTGACTAATTGATTTCTCTAATTCCTTTGGGGAGGGGGAACCTATGGTAAAAAATCAGATTCTGAGAATCCAATCTAACGTTAATCCTAGAAAGAAGATCTCTATTATACTCAACAACTGGTTTGGAAGATCTGTGGGTGATGCTTGTTTTCTGAGAAGGATTGGGCCAGGAATGCCAAGCCACAGAATTTTAGTCTTTCACAACCCTGATTCTAGCACTTGACTCAGCTATGCAGACACCAAAATCCCCAAAGATGCTTGTACATCATACTGGTTAATTCCAGGAGAGAAAAAGGGAATGTGGCCAGTGACTACCTTCTTACCTTTTCCTAGATCAAAACCAGAAGTCCAACACGTCCCAATATCATCGGGTACTAAAGACTCAGCACATTATTCATGTGCCTTATAGAGCATTATGGAAGGATCTGACTACATCACTTAAATCCCACCCAACATGTCCCTTTTTGGAAAAAAAAATTTGCAAACCTTCTAAATTCTACTTCCTCACTGAATTTCCAAACTAACCTTTAAGAGGTTGTTTGCAAATGGGAAATAATGTGGAATTATACCTTACTGTCCCCTAAACCATCTCTTCTACTTTAAATAGACAATCATTTTGTTTTCCATAAGTGGAAATCTATCTTTCACAGTCTGGCGCTACACTATTCCTTGAAGCTGTCCTGTCCAACACAATAGCCATTAGCCACAGGAATGTACGGAGTTATTGAAATGTGCCTCAGCTGAATTGAGAGGTGCTGTAAGTGCAAAACACACAACAGATTTTGAAGCTTAGTTAAGGAAAAAGAATATAAAATATCTCATCATTTTTTTCATATTATTTACATGTTGAAATAATATTTTGAATATATTGAGTTCAGTAAGATAGATTACTAAAATTAACTGCACTTGTTTCTACCTTTTGACTTTGGCTACTCGATCACTGAAAATTACGTATGTAATTTTATTTCTAACAGTGAGGCTCAACTCTTGTATTAGAATCACTCAGGGCTTTTGAAAACTCCAGAACACTCAACTCAGTATACCTGGGGTTGGGGCTCAGCATTGCTCATTGCTACTTTTTTTTTCTTTTGAAAGCTCCTAAGGTGACACTCATCGATAGCTAACATGGAGAACCAGTGCTCTACCTTCTGGAATTCTATGATTCTAAGACTTCCATGACAACTCAGGCAGGTTAAAAGTTCAGAGTTGTTTTTTTCCTTATTCTGTATAATCAACTTTGTCTGTGCTGATCTATTTCTCCCTAAAGAAACAATGAAATGTTTTTCCAGCCATGCAAGTTAGAACTTTGTTTGTTTTATTTTTTAATGAAGTTCACATGAATCCAATACACTGCCAGGGCTGGGGAAAAGATGCATTGAACTTGGGATTTTAAGGTTGATGAGTAACACATAATCTTTCCTGGGGCTTCTTCTCATACTTGCCTTTTTTCTTCATGGAGGCACCTGCTTTGTTCCTACTAATAACAAGGAACGCACTCACAGTGCTTCTAGACTTGAATGTGCATACGAATCACCTGGGGATCTGGTTCAAATGTAGATGTTGATTCAGTAGGTCTGGGGTGGGGCAGAATCCTGTATTTCTAACAAGTGACCAGGTGAGGCTGAGGCTGCTGGCTGGTGGACCCACTCTGTGAGAAGCAAGGCATTGGGGCTTGGGGAAATGGCAAAGTTTCACCTGGGTGGGTGGCACTTGTACACAGCTGCCCAGCCAACCACAATAAAGTGGACGGCATATTGACTCTGTTGTCTACTGATGAGCGCAGAGCAACCTTTTAAATGACGTTTGCTCTGATGTGCCCACTGAGGCATAGTTACGTGGGCACCTGTGTTCTCTCTCTATAACGTGGGCATCCCAAGAGTGAGACTGTATTTTCATCCCACTATGAGACCAAACTCCCCTAGGCCTTCTTCCTTCATCCTCGGGGCTGGACGAGGAGTCTGAGGGCTTGGAGAAGGCTCTTTGAGTAGGACTAACTCCATGTTTCTCCAGACCTCTTGGCATCCACTGACAGGGGTCAAGGTGGAGTCCCAGGAAGCCCAGCTGCTCCCTGCTCTCCAGCCCCTTTGCCAGCACTCTCTGCCTTGGGTCCCCCAGGACTACTCACATCACGCTTTTGATCCCTTTGGATCCACAGAAGCCCGACTTCAGGGTGGCCCCAGGTCTCCGATTTTCTACTCCCCAGAAGGTCTGCACATCTCTTGGTCTGTCTCCATCTTCTAATCACAGGGCTCTCCAGTGGATCCACAGCCCTTCTGTAGCAAAATCTATTCTGAATATTCCTTTCACCTAGGGCTCCTGAGGGCATTCTTCCCCTGCAGTGCTCTCCTGCAGCACTGATGTTCTCCCCTCATTCTTCCCAGTACTGGGCCTGGAGGTGGAGTGGGTGTCCTCCCTGCCCCCACAAATACTGCCTCCATACCGCTCCGCTCCTTCCTTCCTACCCTCAGCATGTTCTCTCTTGCCATCACCCCTATAGCCCTCACTACCTCTCCTTGTTGCCATGGCCCGCTCCTGCTGGCTCCTGCCCATTGTGTGATTACTTCAGCACCTAGCTCACTGTCCCTCTCTTCTGTACTACGTCTCTCCCTATTCTTGGTGGTTTCAATGCACACAGACGGAGCATCCAAATCCATCCTCTTAGTCACTTGAACTCCCCTCCCCTAATCATCCTGTTTGAACTCTCCCCTCCACCACGCACTCCCAAGGACACACCCTCCCAAACCAGTAATTTCAACACCTGATTTAGTCGGGGTGGGATCAGTGCTTTGCAAAGTACCAAAGAATCGAACAAAATAAATACACTCCAAGCTTATGTATGGTTCTTGGTATATCACCCCTTTGGGGCTGGATGGAGGGCCACCCAGGTGACAGTTCAGGGACCTGGGATCCTTCTAACTTGAGGTACAGCCACACCCCAGGAACTTACAGTCCTTGGCTGGATTCTCAGCATCCAGCTGGCTGTCAGAATAAAGGGAGGGTATGGGATTGCACGGAAGGGTTTTTTGCAGGCCAGGCTAGAAACGGGGCACATCACTCCCACCTACATTCCACTTGCCAGAAGTAGTCACTGGTCCTATCTAAGTGCAAGGAGGAATACAAAAGGTAGCCCAGTCATCCACGACGGTGAACAATGACCCCACCATCCACATGCTCATTTTCATCCATCCCAGTCTCTGACCACTCACCTCCTAACTCTCCAGTTCACTCACCTCATGCCCCAACTATTACAAGCCTTCAGCCACTGGGACTGTGGATCCATTGATCCCACCACCTCTCACCATCCCTTGTCCTCTTCCCTTTTTCACTGCTTAAATTACCTGGCCAATTATCATAATGGCTCCCTTGCCCCCTCTAGCTTTGTCACTAGGCAAAACCTCAGCCCCAGTTAAATCCAGCAACCTGTGCCTGCACCTGAACACTTAAATGTGGCTAGGGAAAAGCTCAGCCACGCTCACCGATCCCACTTCAAGTTCACGATGATGAACAGCAGTGAGCTGTTACTGCTGCCAAGCAACCGTGTCTGTTTCCCTGCTCTCCTAGACTACCATGTAATACTTTATCCATCCTCTTCAGGCCTCTGATACTTTCTCTGCCATCCTCAATTTTAGATGATGACCTTCCTCCCTATTTCGCTGAGAAAACTGAAGCCATCAGAAGAAGAAGAAGAAAAAAAAAAAAAAGAATCCACTGACTCACCCACTACTCACCACTGGCATCGGCACCCACGCGTGCTACCTTCCCACCTAATACAGGGATGACCCCCCCATGCACCACCCCCAACCTGTGCTCTAGATCCATCCCTTCCCACCTACTCAAGGGTATTTGCTCCAACAGCTCCCCCCCCCACCTTTGGCATCAAGAATCCTTCCTTCCCTTATCCAATTATTTTTATCATCACACAAAAATGCTACAGTCATTCTCATTAGAAAAAAGAACAAAAACCTTTTCTGGACTTAATTCTCCTACTCAGCTCCCTGCCGTTCCTCTATTCTGTCTCCAAGCTGGCTTTAACCTCTGCACGGAAGACCACTCCTGTCACGGTATGTCATGGATTCCCCATCATGAAACCCAGCGGGCGTTTCTCTGTCCTCTACCCCGACCCACAAGTGGCACCTGGCCCAGTGCCCTTGTCCTCACCACACTTGCTCCCCTGGGCTTCCAGGTCACCACACCCTCTTCATTTCCCTCTCACTTCTCCAGCCCTTCCTCATCTTTCTCCTTTCTCACTCCCCCTTGTCTCCCAGACCTTGTGGGAGCCTCGGAGCTCAGTCCTTGCTTTGTCAATTCTCCATCTGCACTCCCCAGGGACCCCAAGCAGTCCCTGGCTCTAAATATCACCTATACCCTGATAGCTCCCCACATGTGCCTGTCCATCCCAGATACTCCTCCTAACTCCAGGTGCAAGGCCTCCTAGACATCTCCACTCAGGGGTCAGACTCAAATGACCCAAAGCAGACTTCAGTCTTCCTTCCCAAACTGGCCTTACCCACAGTCTTCCCATCTTGCAGGCAACTCCAGTCTTTCAGTTATTTAGGCAAAACCAAATAAACAAAACAAAACCAAACAATTAAAAAAAAAAACCAAAAACCCTGGGGCGCCTGGGTGGCTCAGTCGGTTGGGCGTCCGACTTCAGCTCAGGTCATGATCTCACTGTCCAGGAGTTCAAGCCCCACGTCAGGCTCTGTGCTGACAGCTCAGAGCCTGGAGCCTGCTTCTGATTCTGTGTCTCCCTCTCTCTGGCCCTCCCCACTCACACTCTGTCTCACTCTCTCTCTCAAAAATAAACATTAAAAAAATTTTTTAATAAAAAAAAACATTGGAATCAGTAATTCTACTCTTTATCTTATACCCAATTCAACCTGTCAGGAAACCCTGGTGAATTTTCCTCCAAAATATATCTACTTCTCACCACCTCCACTGCTGCCGTTTTAGTCCAAAGCACCAAGAGTCTCCCCTGGATTCATACAGAAGCCTCCTCCCTTGTCTTCTCCTGTGTACCTCGGCTCTCCTATAATCTATTCTCAATGCTGCAACCAACGTGATCCTGTTATATTACAAGTCCTATCTGTCCACCCTTCCTGACCCGCAGAGGCTTCCTGTCTCCCCCTGCCCAATGTGTCTCCTTAACTGTCTCATATAAAATACCTTTAAATAGCATTTGACCACAGTCTAACATTCTATGATTTACTTACTAGGTCTACTTTTTACTGCTTATCTCTCCCCATTGGAATGTGAGCTCAAAGAGGGTAGGGATTTTCATCTGTTTTGTTTTGTTTTGTTTTGTTTTGTTTCACGGATACATCCTAACACCTAGAGCAGTGCTCAGTACAAAGTTATTGAAGGAAAGCAATCCTATCTCCACGGTCCTTAGCCCAGGAGGCACTTAATAAATTTTCATCACACGAGTAACTTAGCTCTACCACCTTGATTTTAGAAGGGTTGTACTTTATTTGACAATGTCCAAAGCTCTCCAGCAGAAAGTCATTTTAAAATACAGACATAGCAGAAAAGTGCATGGAAGAGTTGTTTCATGCAAATGAAATACTGGCAGTACTGCCTTTCACACCTTCACATTTGTTGTTCCAGATGTTTAAAGCCGACTAATTAGCACCAAGACCTCAATCTTGTGGCTTTCATCTAGCCATTTGCTGGGATCCATGTCCAACATAAACACTGGCAGCCCTCACTTGTTTCTCATGCCTCTGCTCCCCCAACCATCTCCTGACTGAGCCCACCTACACCCACACCCAATAGCAAAGAAACAAGGAGAAAGGATGAGAAAGAAGATGAGGTGGTGGCCGTGGAGGAAGAGGGGAATGAGGAAGCTGCCTACCGTGTCTTGTTGCCTACATGCACCAAGGCAATTTTGCTCAACTCAGCTGGAGTGTCTTGATCACCTGTAAGCTCCCTAAAACCACCGATGCTTGGAACCCGCCCTAGACTTCCTAAGCCAGAAACTCCAATAGTCGGGTCTGGGTGTGTGTGTACACTGCTAACACTAGGCATGGACTATTCTGATGCGCAGCCAGAGTTGAGCAATACCCAACAAGGCACTTGACATTACCTCACTTCATCTTCGAACAGCCGCAGGAAGTAGGTATTTTGATCTGCGTTTTATAGATGATGAAGCCAAGTCTCAGAGAAGCCAAAAACTTGCCCAGTGTCACACAGTTATGAAGTGGCAGAAAGAAAGTTCAAATTCAAGCCTGCTAAGCTATACTCTGTCTGCAAGTACAGGCTAAGTCCTAAAGCACCCTGGCAGGGGCAGGCCATGCTGGTGGTCCTGGTAGAACCCAGATGTCAATCACTCTCAGAAATCCAGAAATGCCCCTTGGAGTCAGTGTCTCAAGGACTGCCCATTGGGCGCCCAGTAGACTCAGCAATCCAGCCCACCATCCGTGGGCCCTGGGACTAGGCTTCAGCCTCAGTCCCTGTTCCTAAGCCCTGTCTTCCAGTCCATCTCTGGATAAAGCTATGAGGTGGTCCACCTGGCTGTATGCAGATCTTTAGTACAACCGCATGTTTCCTTAACGGTGTGAGCATCTCGGCCCTGGATTCCCCATCTTCTTGCTATACCTTCTCAATGAGTTTCTGATCCTTCATCTCGTAGAACCACCTACCCCAAATCCAAGCATGAGGCTACATGCATTATGCACTTGTTCATTCATTCATTCACAAAGTATTTCTTGAGCACCCGCCAAGAACTAAAAAGTATCAAGCTCAACAGTCATTGTTCCTTCATGAAAGTTATGGCAGAGACAATGAACAAGTCAATTCACTCTCATGCTTCCATTCTTATAGCCTGTATCTAATTATTTGTTGTAATGGCCATTTACTCCTCTAAGTATTCAACAAATATTTATTCACAAGTATATATGTGGTAGGTACTTTGAAGAAAAAGAGGAGGATTCAGCCTGAGAGATTTACCTGTGAGAGACTGGTTCAGAAGGCTTTGCTGCAATGGACCCATCTACATTGGGACCATCAACTGTGAAGGAGCCAGGTATGGGAACAATGACAAGAAGGGTATCAGAGGAAGAGGGGACAAAATGGATGGATCCACAGGGCAGGAAGGAGCTCCGAGGGGCACGGCAGCAAGATGGTTGGCAGGCACACGGGGGTCAACATGTAGCTTCTAAAAGAAAAGCAGGTGCAATATACAATTTTACGAACAGATACTAAATTAGACTGACTCGCAAAGCCATGAATACTGAAATGGGGCAACAGGAAAGAAAACCAGCAAGGCAGGAAGAAGGCAGAAATAAAGACCTGGGTCATTTCTGACTCTTCACACACTTTTAAACACTTTCTAAGTCATGTTCTGCAAGTTATTTCCTTCACCTCTTCAACAAATTGTCGAGTATGTGCCAACATAGTGTTGTACGCTATTTTAGATGCTGGGGATCCAGTGGCAAATAAGAAAACTCCTTTTCCCGCCACTCATCACTGAACACATTCTGACTGCCCGGTTGGGATCTTTCTTTCCTTCCTTGTCTTGCCAGATGCTTCCTTTGGGGTCTTTAATACAGAATGAGAAAGCAGAGGATAGAAGGAGAAGAGAGGCATGGACTACACTAGAAGAGGATGTCCCCCTCCCCCTGCCCACCACGGATTTTTAAGAAAGAGATAAAGCGGGGCGCCTGGGTGGCTCAGTCGGTTAAGCGGCCGACTTCGGCTCAGGTCATGATCTCACGGTCCGTGGGTTCGAGCCCTGCGTCGGGCTCTTTGCTGACAGCTCAGAGCCTGGAGCCTGTTTCAGATTCTGTGTCTCCCTCTCTCTGACCCTCCCCCATTCATGCTCTGTCTCTCTCTGTCTCAAAAATAAATAAATAAAAAAGTTAAAAATTAAAAAAAAAAAAAAGAAAGAGATAAAGCTGTGGCGTGTGAAGAAAATTAGCAGGAGAGAAAAGCAAGTTTTAAGAAACAGAAATAACATAGCCAACGTGTGTTGAGCTCTTACTATATATATGCCTGACAATATCCCAAACATTCACATGTATCTTCTCATTTAAACTTCACGATGATGTGCTGAGGTTGAAACTATAAGGTCATCCACTTTACAGATGAGAAAACTGAGACACAAAGAAGCTGAGTAACTTGCCTAGGGTTACACAGCTGGCAAGTGGCCAAGCTGGGATTTGGACCCTGTTGGGGTAGTTCCAGAGCTCATGCTCTTTATCATTCCCTCATACTGCACCTTGACCCAAACGGCTCTCGACTATCAAAGCCCTTCACATCATTCATAAAATGTAAATGTGAAAACTGCTATCCAGGTTTTCTTCTTCTCTTTCAGACTTTCCATTATACAATAAAACCCAGATTCAAAGAAAAAAAAAAACTGCAGAAAGTAAACACATAGCTTAATGAAGCCCTTCAACATGTCCTGTGCTGGTCAATGTGGCTTCCTCTTCACAAACATAACCACAACCCTGACTTTTATAGTAATCATACCCTTGTGTTTGCAGTTTTATCATGTAACCATGCATCCCTAGATACTATAGTATAATATTACTCATTTGTCAATTTGACATGTCTTGTAAAGTCTCTTATATTCCACAGATTCCTTCCTCCTTCCCTTTCTTTTGCCTGCAACTCCTCTGGAAATTTGACTTGTAGAGCTCCTATGTTCAGGATTTGGCGGATTATACACACAGGGGGGGATTACCATGTTCCTCTGTCCTGCACATGGGCAGTTGGATCCAGAGGACTGTTCATCCCTGGGTTTTATCTTTTGCAAGACTCTAGGTGTTGACTTGTTCTTTCCTCAAGAGTCATGTGATGTCTGTTTGGCTCTCTGTGACGGTAGCAGCTGTTGATGTTCAATGTTCTATTACTTGAGAGGGGGTTGTAGAATGTAATATTCTACTTCTAGCATTTCTTTTCTCCTCATTAATCCATAATTTTTAAACACATGCTTTCCCTCATCTACTATTTGGTTACTTGGTGGTATCATTCACCTGGGAAAAGCAGAATAAATGATTATTTCCCTTCATCTACCAATTGTCACAAAAATAATTGCTTCCCTATCATACTCTAAAGGGGATCATTTTTTTAAAATAGCATTATGAAGCCATGGATTTAGAGTTATTTGATGGGTTCCAATTAATTTTAATTATTATCCTTTTCAAAGCTCAAAATTTCCCTTTGTTGGCCACCAGAAGTCTCTTCAAGTTGGTTCTGGAGTGTTTTTCACATAATCCTGGTGGTCTTTGATAAGTGTTCTCACTATCTAGTATGACAAGATGTTCCAGACACATCTTCATTTCCCACCCCAGACCTGGAAATAGCTATTTCTCTAGATTCTTTTAGGGGGAAATGATATTTCAAGACTACAGTCTGGGCACCAGAGATGCTCATTTACCAGATGGTCATTGTTTCTAGACCTTTTCAGCAAGCAGAGCTAGAAAATCTGTGCACATGCACACACATACACACATACAATACACACACAACATACTTTTTTGTATGTACGATAGACTCAATAAAAAGGGTGTTTTGGTAAAATTCTGCATTTTGTCCCTCACTTTGCTAGCCCAGACCCCGCCCCCCACCGCCCCGAGCATAGCCCCCTAAAAGGGCTATTGATATGAAGCCCACCTCAGTATTTTGGAGGCTTTGAGGAAAAAGAAAGAAGTTCTTCTTCAACTCAGATTTAGGGATCCAGCTCCCATTTCAATGTTATTTATTTTCTCTTTCATATATTTGTTCAGAAAAATCTCTGTTCATCCATACCATTTTATGAAGTCTATTTATATGTTCCAAATGTCAAAATTTCATCAAATAATCCTTTTGGGGGGACTGTTTCAGATGCAAGCTGTTGCAGAAAAGAAGAGGAAACATTATCCCGGAGGCCAGCCCACCTGCCCTTTGCTCTAGCTTTGTGAGTTTGCCAGTTGCAAGTCCAAACCAAAGAAGGAGCTGCACAGATTGCTAACAACACATCTTGTTACAAAGGAAATTAACAAGAATATGGCCCTGAATCCAAATTTGGCTTAAGCACTAGGCTATAGAAGGACAAGTACAAGAGACTTTTGAGAAGCACTAGATTAAGAAAGGATTTAATCTATAATGAAAAGCATAAAAATAGGACAGCATATGCGAAAGAGTCAAGGGCAAATATTCTGTTTCTGTCATACTTCCCAATGGAAATAAAGGCAAACATTTGCTGTAACACTTGTGTGATCATGAAGACAGGTCTAATGTTTCAAGTAGCACATGGAGTAACACATGCAAAAGTCCTTTCCATGTTGCAATACGCAATGCAAATGAACTAACTATATTATTATTAAATGTTATTTAATTAAATTCAAAGATTCTTTCACAAATTATCTTGACCAAGTCTATGTGTTTCTACATGTCGTTTTTAAATGAAAGGCAAAGGAACGTCAGAGCATTAGGCTGCCTGCTTCTGAGTGCCTGCAGGGAGGCCAATAATATGACTCTGTGATCATCATTATCTTCATAAAAAGAAAGGTGTAGAGGTTGAAACAGGGCCAGCCTCCTGGGCTTCCCACTGAAAAAAGCACAAAGGCAAAAATCTTCCCATCCTCACAAGTCCATACATGCCTTTCATTGTTTACCAGAACTCAGGCCACAGGGTGTTTAGATATAGGTGCCATGTCTCAGGAAAGTTCCAGAAAGTCCGCTGCCCTGAGGCGGGATGCTGGGGACCTGAGCACAATGAAGGGAAGGCATTTGTGATGCTTCAGAGAAACTAAAAATGAATGAGAGTTTTTGAGAGACAAACCAAGTGAAAGACTGTCAGATCTCCTGTGGGCCTCTAATTATGCAGGTTTATGCGTGGGAATCCCAGCTACACTAGAGGTAAATGAGAGTTATCCTATCAAAGAGATTATTCTTCTCTAGAGGGGACAGAATGATGAAGTACCTGCAAAATAAGTGGGGGAATGCTATAATTATGTTTATGGATTAAGCTGGAATAATATCTTTAAAGATGCTTCAAAAATTATTTTGTCTAGATCCGTATCTCTCTAATCTGTGGACCCGTATGGCCTCTTTTCCAATCCACAGGGATCTACTTGTCAAGTTATGTTAACCACTACCGCCCTTTGCACCACACAATGAGTTTTCACTGAATTTTTTCTAATGCTATTAAGAAAGAATTGGCAAATATGGTGCCCAAAAATAGGAAGTGTAATTATTCCAGTTATACAATTTACTTAGTTTTCCTCTGCTGTGAGAGGAATAACAAATGAGACAGTTAAACTGAAGTATCTGACTCACAAGACAGATTCCCTTCCTTTCTCAAATGGAACATCATGATTGGAGACAAACAAACGCTTAAATTTTAAAATACGAATTTCAGATAGGTTGCCTCAACCCAACTGCAGCCTTCTCTCAGTCTCTTTCAATCTCTCTCTCCCTCCCCACCCCCACACTTTCTCTTCAATTGGACTCAACTCAGTTCAATTCAATTCAATTCAGTGTTTCAGGAGCATTGAAATTCCTTCTCTAGAAAAGGGCATGATGTACCATCAAGGATATCACCATTGGTATGCAGAGCTCTCATGTCCTAGCTCCAGTACAATCAGACCCTTTAATCCACAGAGAATGGGAGTTTTCATGTCATTTCAGAAGAACTTTGTTTTCTGAGGAAGCACCAGTGGAGATGCCTCAGGGCCTCAGAATTCTCAGCCTGGATAGGAACCCAAATATCCGTTGGCTTTCCATTTATGTCCTTGGCACCTCAACTTCTGGCTCCCTGCCCCTCTGTCCTGGTTCCAACTTGGCCATCCTTTCCTCAGTGTCCATGTCAGTAACCATCAGAAGCAACTGCCTATTTCTGACTCCAGGGCCCTGTTCTTGGGTCTGAGAGTTCCCAGTCCATCCGCTCTTTCCTGCGCCTGCCCCCCACCCCCTCCTCCTGACCATGAGAGCCCTATCTGCTCAACTCTAGCAGGATTCAACCCTTATAATTCTAATAGGAATTAATGCATTGGATTGTAGCAGCCATCTGTTTTGGGGGAATGTACTTTGTTTTAATGTTTATTTATTTATTTTGAGAGACAGAAAGCTAGAGGGGAAAGAAGGGCAGAGAGAGAGGGAGACAGAATCCCAAGCAGGCTCTGCACTGTCAGTGCAGAGCCCGATGCAGGGCTCGAACCCACGAACCATGAGATCATGACCTGAGCTGAAATCAAGAGTTGGACATTTAACTGACTGAGTTACCCAGGTGCCTTAAGGAAGGTAGTATTTTTACAGCTACTTCACAATTACAATGCCATGGGCCCCAGGTATGATGGACTTCTGCTACTTAAGAAGACATAAACACACACAGACAACAAGCATGCTTTGGCACAAAAAGAAGGAATATGTTAAATGGGCAATCGAAGTCTGCTCCAGAGAGAGAAGTGTAGAAAAGGCTCATTTGGCTTTAGGGAGATTTTTCAGTGTATTACAGCAATAGAAGGCTGCCCTCTCAAAGTTAAAAAACAGAACCAGAAGCACTGAGAACTTGTAACAAGTTCATTGAAGTGGTATTTAAATGAAATCTGCAAAGTTAACTTTGGTTGAAGAAAAAAAGTATGTGAAAAGAGGCTAAATCATCCTATGCACAAGTCAGAAAAAAGGAATGGGTGTACTTCTTTTATGGATAGAAAACCTCAGCTATCCGGAGCCCTCAGTCTTGTAGAACAGGTCAGACCAAGAAGCTGAGAAGGAAGTGAACGAGCTTTCTGATGGTACAGCCATAACCTTGAGCACGCTGAGCCCTTGGGGACAGGTACAAAGCTTGCTGGAAAAGAGACAGGACACAGAAACCCAGCAAACTAGGGGTCATTTGTGGAAGGGCAGGGGAGGAACAAAGGGAATCATGACAGGGGCACCTGGGTGGCTCAGTCGGTTAAGCGTCAGACTTTGGCTCAGGTCATGATCTTACAGTTTGTGGTTTGAGCCCCGCGTCGGACTCTGTGCTGACGGCTTGGAGCCTGGAGCCTGTTTCGGATTCTGTGTCTCCCTCTCTCTCTGCCCCTCCCCCATGCATGCTCTGTCTCTCAAGAATGAATAAACGTTAAATAAATAAATAAATAAATAAATAAATAAATAAATAAATAAATAAATAGAAATCATGACAAATCAGACATTAGAATAGACCTCAGAAAAGAGAGTCAGCCAGAAACGTTTAAGATGAAACAGCTCCTCAGGGTAACGTCCTTGACCGTGAGTTTAGGAGATTACTATGCTATTACATTTGTGGGTTGAAGCAGAAGGGGAAATTCTCAAGGCCATCAGTGGGGCGCCAGAAGTGCCTCCCAACAAAGGCAGTCAAACAATCTCAAAGATCATTTGCTAGGTGTGCAGTTCAGTTTCCCCATCTGCAAAATGGGGCTAATAATAGCACCTCTCTATTTATAGATCCAGCATAGGATCCGCTGAAACACGATAAGCAGAAATACACAAAATTATATAAAACGACAATATAATAGAACAGGCTCAGCATTATGTGACTTGTATAAGGCAAGTACAAGAAAATGCTGTTTGAGAATTGTTAACTGATTAACCTTGTATCATATTAGAACTCAGACATGTTTACTGTTTAAATTCTGAATAGATCCTTAAATTATACAAAGTTAGGAGCACACCACATATAATTTTAGCTGGAGAGAAAAACGTCAGAGGGCTCAGACTCTCATTCGTAAGGGAGCCTGTTTTGTTATACAAAAGGCAGAGTCAAACTGGTGTATAAGGAGCCAGCCCGAGGGTCAGTACCAGGACTGCCAAGTACCAGGAAGCTAAGCTCCAGGAAAAGATCAAAGCCAAATGTTGAGACCCAGACAGACTGCTGCAAGTCTTGCTTGTCATTCCAGACCGCTCTTTATACAGCAGCTCTTGAGTTGACCACGAGGCACAGTAAAAGATCCACCCATGTATTAGGGTTCTCCAAAGAAATAGAACCAATAGGATTGGTACATAGAGGGGGAGAGAGAGATTTATTTAAAAAGTCATGCTCATATGATTATGGAGGCTGGCAAGTCCAAATCTGTAGGGTAGGCTGGCAGGCTAGAGATCTGGGAAAATACAAATGTTGTGGAATTCTCCCTCCTTCTGGGCAGATCAGTCTTTTTTATTAAGGTCTTCAAGTGATTGGACAAGGCCCATCCACATTCTGGAAAGCAATCTGCTTTAGTCACAGTCTATTGACTTAAATGTTAATATCATCTAACACTAACTTCACAAAGACATCTAGAATAATGTTTGACCAAATATGTGGGTATCATGGTCCAGCCAAGTTGACACATAAAATTCACCACTACAATCCACTCTCAAGCAATTAGGAGGCCACCCTCTGAATCGCAGCACCTAGACTAAGGCTCTGGAAATGATCACAATCTCTAGAAATGATCTCAAGAATTAAAGCTAAGGAAGCTCCTGTCTCTGAACTTCTGCTGGGCAGAAATATCCTATCAGTACGCAGCTTCCTGAAACATACGTGTCTTTCAACATACTGGTTCTAGTGTTTCAACTCAAGACAATACACTAAAAGGCTAGTAAGGACTGGCACAAAGCTCAGCATTGGTGGTTGGGAAATTTTTTTTTAATCAGAAACTAATTTATGAATAGATGTTGTCCTTTAACATTTAAAAATTCCCATGAAAAAAACAATTTGATTCCCATGAAACTGGCTTTGTTGAGGACCATTTGCCAGGCTGGTTAAGTTTGTGTGTTTAAGAAGGCAGACAGGGGGCGCCTGGGTGGTTCAGTCGGGTGAGCGTCAGACTTCAGCTCAAGTCATGATCTCACGGTTTATGGGTTCAAGCCCTGTGTTGGGCTCTGCGCTGACATGTCAGAGCCTGAAGCCTACTTCAGATTCTGTGTCTCCCTCTCTCTCTCTCTGCCCCTCCCCTGCTTGTGCTCTGTCTCTCTCTGTCTCTCAAAAATAAATACATATTTTGAAAAATCAAAAAAAAATAATAAGGCAGACAGGCTGACTCTGGGATGTGTTCAGTCTGCAATGCCCATCAAATAAGACCTTCAATGAGTAGAAATTATCTTGGAAGAATGAAGGTATCAGATATTTACTTTCTACCAATGGGGCACATCAATAGGCAAAGAACACAGCAAAATATCTTGTATGTATTCAAATGTTGAGGGAACTGAATGAAGCAAAACAATTTTTAGCAAATTCTTTCATTGCTCTGCACCTTAATAAACAGGTAATTTACTAAGAAAGGGCCTATCTAGGAGTTGCCAAAATATTTGATTTACTTTATAACGTTTAAGTCACTCTGTGGAACAATCACAGTTTTATTCAAAATACAAAACATTAACGCCTTAGACTGTGCAGCCATTCATTCTCATTTTGGCAATAAAGGTTCTCAGCACCCGAGACACTGTCAGTTGAACCTTAAGGAAAGCTTATATAGAATTGTGGTCTGGCATCCTGACAGCAAATGTCAAAGCTTCCTTATGAAGATAAAACCTTTTTAATCTTTAGAGTAAGCACCCTGCAAGCCCTACTGTACATTCTTGAGATGTTGAAATATAGTCCTCTGTCTTTCTCCATGAAATAAACAGGGTGGGGTAAAGCTGATAGGCGCTGCCTTTGGATCCTGATCTGATCCCTCTGGAGCAGGAATGCAAATAGCCTACTGCTCCACATCATGCTGTCAAGTCAAAGGCTCCTGACACAGCTGGGAGGGGGACTTCCAACCTGGGGTTACTGACCCACTTTGCAGGAAAGTGACCACCTTTATGTTCATCAGGACCTCTGTCCCTACATGAGCAGGGAACGGCACTGCAACTACACGAGGCTTCATCTGTGCATAAAAGAAAGAACCTGGACTCAGGAAGTAACAGAGTTTCCAGTACTTGCCAGGATCCTCAATGTTCTTTACATAGTTTGGAGGTGTTGTGTCTCATTTGTGAGTTGTTTTAATGGTTGCAAAGTTCACCCATAAATATTCAGGGCACCTTATACTTATCCTACATAATAGCTAACTCCTTAGGGAAAATCTCCCAGAGCCATCATTCACAAAGTGTTTTCCAGAAAGCACCATGTCATCAGAAATCAAGGTCACTTGGGGGAGGAGGAGGAAGGATTCTGAGATTAATTTCAGAAAAACATGATTAAATAAAGTTCAATAGTTCTCTACTGCAGGACTTCTCAGAGCCCTTTAAATGCTAATATGGGTTGCCATTTGTGTGTTTTGTGTGTGCACTGTGGGGTGTTGTATGTACTGTGTGCCTGTTGCATGTATTGTGTACGTTGTATCACAGAACTTATGTTTTTCAAGGTATATTCAGAGTATAAACTGGAAAATACAATTTATTTAACCTTAACTTTTTGAATTTTTTTTTTAATTTTTTTTTTTCAACGTTTATTTATTTTTGGGACAGAGAGAGACAGAGCATGAACGGGGGAGGGGCAGAGAGAGGGAGACACAGAATCTGAAACAGGCTCCAGGCTCTGAGCCATCAGCCCAGAGCCTGACGCGGGGCTCGAACTCACGGACCGTGAGATCGTGACCTGGCTGAAGTCGGACGCTTAACCGACTGCGCCACCCAGGCGCCCCTAACCTTAACTTTTTGAATGTACTTCTTAAGCTTTATTTTTGTTTTCTGCACTTAAAAAATCAGTATACTTTTAAACTAGATGAAATAGTTCATTACAACATAGCTATTTCTTGTTTATCAGAATTTTTGGTAAGCTTGTATAAAAGAAACTTCTACTAAATACATACAATTTCCTGGGCACCTGGGTGGCTCAGTCAGTTAAGCAACCAACTTCAGTTCAGGTCATGACTTTGGCTCATGAGTTTGAGCCCCTCCTCAGGCTCTATCTATGCTGACAGCTCAGAGCCTGGAGCCTGCTTCAGATTGTGTGTGTATGTGTGTGTGTGTGTGTGTGTGTGTGTGTGTGTATGTGTGTGTGTGTGTGTGTGTGTCTGTCCCTCCCCTGCTCATGCTCTGTTTCTCTGTGTCTCTCAAAAATAAATAAACATAAAAAAAAATTTTAAATACATAAAATTTGCCATCAAGTCTGCAATCCACTTGAAAAGTATTCAGCAAAAAACTGAATGTATCAGGCCTTGATGCTAATAATTCAATGAAATGCAGTTTTTAAAAATAATATTCTGTCCTTAACAGAATGGGGGGAGGAAGGAAAAAAAAAGCTAGGGACGGAGGGAGCCAAACCATAAGAGACTCTTAAAAACTGAGAACAATCTGAGGGTTGACGGGGGGTGGGAGGGTGGGTGATGGGTATTGGGCTCTATGAGGGCACCTGTTGGGATGAGCACTGGGTGTTGTATGGAAACCAATTTGACAATAAATTTCATATTAAAAATTTTTTTAAATAAAATAATATTCAAAGAAGAAATAAAGCACTAATGAAAGAGTAGTAATCATACTTCAAATATTCCTATACAAACATAAATTATAAGAACATTTAAATATAGGGGCACTTAGGTGGCTCAGTCAGTTAAGCGTCATGATCTTGCAGCCCGTGGGTTCGAGCCCTGCATCGGGCTCTGTGCTGACAGCTCAGAGCCTGGAGCCTGCTTCAGATTCTACGTCTCCTCTCTCTGCCCCTCCCCTGATTGCACTCTGTCTCTCTCTCTCAAAAATAAATAAACATTAATTTTTTTTTAAATATACAAATGCAGAGCATCAATACAACATTATTCATTCTACCATGACTCAAATCTTGACATTCCACAATTCCTAAAACTTTAGCCATTCTAAAGCTAATTTCCAAGAAGTGCCTAAAATAATTTTAATATTGTATCCAACGTCTTTCTTGTCCTTTCTTGGCACTTTATTCTTTCACTTGATCTTGGTTTTCTTTTCAGCCAATCTCACCTGTCCAACACTACCTGAGCAAATATGGTGACATATAAAGGTAAATCATGATTAACTTGCTGAACTACAGAAGGTCACTCAATGCCTACTTCCCATCAATCAACTAACAGCAAGGGTCCAAATCTGGTACTCTCACAAGGCTCAACCACTCTTTTCTAATATTTCAAAAGCTAATAGAAATTGCATTAACTATAACATCAAATGTCATTGCTTTTAGCCAAATTATATTAATCATAATTATTATGTTACTACTGCAAGCTGATCAGAAGCTCTGTGTGTCTAATTAAGCAGAAATAGATGGGGAAGTGAATGATTACTTAACAAATTCAGTTAAAGTGACAGACAAAAATCTTCCAAACTTGGGGTATGTGGAGAAAAGAAACAGTGAAAATGTTTAGCATTATGGAACTAAAAAGGCCCCACCTCTGCTGACAATGAAAAACGCTTGCTGAGAACTTAACTAGTGTCATGTGCCATGCTAAGTAACTTACATGCATTATTTCAATCCTCAACACCCTGAAGTAGGTACTATTTTAATAGTTAAGGTCACAGGCTCAGAGGGGTTAAAATTTGCCAAGGCTGTATAGCTAGTAAGTAGCAGAGCTGAGATTTAAACCCACTCTCTTGCATGCTACTGGGATAAGGAGACAGTACTGCATTTCTGTTGCTGAGTAACAAATTACTACCAGCTTGGTAGCCTAAAACAACATCCATTTATTCTCTCAGTTTCTACAGGTGAGAAGTTAGGCATGGCTTAACTGGGTCCTCTGCTCAGAATCTCTCAAGGCTGCAGCCTAGGTGTCAGCCCAGCTGCATTTTTTTCTGGAGTGTGGGGGCCTTTTCCCTGTTCCCATGGTTTCTAGCGTAATTCAGTTTCTTATAGATGAAGGACTGAAGTCCCGGTTTTCTTGCTGGCTCTCACCCGGGTACCATTCTCAGCCTCTAGAGGCTGCCCACAGTTCATTGCCATGTGGTAGCTTACTTCTTCAAGGCCAGAAGGACAATCTCTCTCTCTGGAATCTACTACAATGGAGTCTTATATAACAATAACCATGGAGGTGACTATTACTGTTGCCATATCCCATTTGCTAAAAGCAATTCATAGGCTTTTACAAGTATGACTCACTGGGCTCATCTTAAAATTGTGCCTACTATAGGCACCAGTGTTCCATTCCTAATTGTTTTATTTATTTAACTGATGATTATTTTCTGCATAAGGGTCAACACTACATGGAAACATCAAAGCATTCAGGTTGGCCACAGCTCAGACAATTGACAACAACAGAAATCAAATGATAGATTATACAATATGGATCCTCAAATTCCATAAGTCTGAGGACTTTTGTGTCTACAGTAAATCTGAAATTTCATTGTTACATAATTTGAGATCAGTGTTAGATAAATTCCCAGTGAATGAAGAATATTATTTAGCAGATAACACTTACAACTAATTTTCAGTCTATCAGTGAACTTCTTATACAATAAGTAAGGAACATTTAAGTGCTGAGTTTTTCGAACCAGTAATTAAATAAACTAACACTGAGCTGCCATTTTATAACTGCTGAACTGAAACCTAAGGAAAAGGTTTTCATGGCAACCTCCAGAGCTGGGAAGGTTGAGGTGACCCAGTTGCTTACAGGCATAACCATTGGTGAGATCGTCAAGGGGTACATTCCTTCTGTACAGCAATATCGTGCTGGCTTTGTTAGTCAATTTCTCTTCAGGCTTACAAGCAGGATATGTGAACAAATTGTTAGCAGGTATAAAAGTTTATTACAGAGAACCATGGGAAAGTTCAGCAAAAGGGGGAATTATCCATCAGCACCATAGATACTCAGGGACCTCAGCTGACTGACTGCAATGTCCAGCCAGCTTCACAGATAATCGGTGCCATTTGCTCACCCTTGCTCCAGACAAAACAAGAGCCTTTAGCTGAGTGGCCTTTTCTTTGATCATCTTATATGTATATATATTTTTTAAATAGGGGATTTGGTTGGTTCATGTAGCACTGCATGGTTAGGAGGGATTTAATGGGTATGATTTCTCCCAGTCTCCCAGGGGTGATTGGTTCCCTCACACCATGCCCACACAGCATTGCCTTCAGTTTTGAATCTGGCCCAGGTCCAGTAGGTAGGAGCCAGTTAATAGGAAACTCTACCCAGTAAGATAATATGAACTAATTAATGACTATAGCCATGACAAAAAGTTGGGAGGCCACTGTCTTAAAAGATGGATGTGTATGTGAATGGTCTTCAAATATGTATGACTATCCTCTTTAGTCCAAGTGGTTCAAATGAGGATGTATAAATCAAACACTATAAAAAAATTTTAATCTCTTTGACTCTTTGAGGGTCTGTGACCTGAGAATTTGCCCTAAGGAAAAAAAAATATCTACATCAAAGGAGGAAAAAAAAAGTGTGTTTGAAGATATGTAAACTGAGAACAAACTCAGGGTTGATGGGGGTGGGAGGGAGGGGAGGGTGAGTGATGGGTATTGAAGAGGGCATCTTTTGGGATGAGTACTGGGTGTTGTATGGAAACCAATTTGACAATAAATTTCATATATGTAAAAAAAATGAAGATATGTTATGGTATTGTTTATAATAAGTCCAAATCAGAAACAACCTAAATGCCCAATAAGAGAGGATAAAGACCCAAATAACCTAATAAAATAAACACTAAACAAATAAACAAGTAAATATGTTGTATGCTGCTATGGGCTGTTTTGTGTCCCCAAGAAAACATGTGTTAAAGTCCTAACTCAGAATGTGACCTTATTTGGAAACAAGGATAATTGCACATGGATTCATTAAATTAACTGAGGTCAAATGGAATAGGGTGAACCTTCACCTAGTATGACTGGTAGCATTTTATGAAGTAGGAAAGAGACACGGAGGGAAGGCAGCCATGTAAAGATGGAGGCAGAGACTGAGTGGTGTATCTACATCCATGGAATGCCAAGGGTTGCCAGCCATCACCAGAAGCCAGGACAGAGGCACGGAACAGAATCTCGGAACCCTCAGAAGGAACCAACCCTCCCAGCACCTTGATTCCAGACTTCAAGCCTCCAGAAGCGGGAGAGAATAAACTTACGTAGTTTCAAGCTACCCTATTTGTGGTATTTTGTTATGGCAGCCATAGGAAACTAATACATATGCTCCATGGAGAAAGTAATATGGAGAATAATAAAAACAGGAGTGCGGAGAGGAAGTATTGGGTGGGAAGATAGCTCTTTATATAGTTCAGGGAGAACTGTCAAAGGTAAGATGGTATTTGACCAGAAATACCAGAAGCAAAGAGGAACAAGACAGGCAGCTGTCTGTGGGGAAGAACCTATCAGGTTAGGATACACCCAGGCAAAGCTCCAAAGGGAGAGAAAACTGGACACCTGTGTGGCTGGAGCAGGGTGGACGTGGGCCAGAGGGGTGGGGGTAGAAGCACTGATGGTTTGCGGCGGCTTTTACTAGCAGTGAGTTTGGAATACCCCTTCGAGGCTTTTGAACAGACCGATGACAGTATCTGATTACTGTGTTGAGCATCAACTGTCAGGGTCCAGAAAAGAATCAGGATGAAGACCCATTTGGTAGCTTTTGAAATCATCCAACCAGGGGATGAAGGTGGTTTGGGCCAGGGTGGTTGCAATGAAGATGAGATGAAAGGTGAGTTCTGATTCTAAACATTCTTGAAGGGAAGAGCTGGTAGGTTTTGCTGAAGGACTGGTTGTGTGATATAAACGAGTCAAGGAAAACATCAGACCAAGTTGGAGGCCCGCCGTAGGTCAAGGATGGAGACCTTGCTAAGATTGGGACCTGGGGTACAGGTTCATTAGAGTTTAGCTTTAGACCTACTAAGTTCAATACGTTCATGAGTCATGGAGATGCCACAGAGATGGCCGAAAGGCAGTTGTACTTATGTTCAGCTCTAAAGATAGAACTGGGGAGGGGGCAGTACATGCATGGTATTTGAGGCCACGGTAATGGATGGGATCACTGGGCACGAGAGTACAGCTGGAGAAGAGAGGCAGCCTGAAGCCTTAGGACTGAACTCTGGGGCACTTCCCACTGTTAGATACTGGAGAGGTTCAGGGCGCCTGGGTGGCTCAGTTGGTTGAGCGTCCAACTTTGGGTCAATTCATGATCTCTTGGTTGACAAGTTCGAGCTCCACGTCAGGCTCTGTGCTGATAGCTCAGAGCCTGGAGCCTGGTTCGGATTCTGTGTCTCCCTCTCTCTCTGCCCCTCCCACGCTCATGCTCTGTCTCTCTCTGTCTCAAAAATAAATATAACCATTAAAAAAATTTTTTTAAAGAAATTGGAGAGGTTCTGCAGAAATTTAGAAGATTCTAAGGTGGAGAACTGAGAGAGAGAGAGAAAGATAGAGAGAGAGAGCGAGCGCTGTCCTAGCAGCTAAATGTAAAAAAAATTCAAGAAGAGAATGGTGAAATATTGTGCAGCCATTATAAATAATGTATTCTCATTTTAATGTTACAGGAATAGGTTGAGGTGATGTGGAGTGAAAAAAATGAGGACTCCAGAGTGTATTGAGCAAAGTGTTAATTTTGTTCAAAGAAAATTACGTAGGCATAGAAAAACAGAATGAAGCTATAGCAATGCAAACTGTTACTTCTAATTTCCACTAGAGGATGACTTTTGTTTTCTGTTTTTAGAGCAATTTCCAAGTTTTCACCAAGATCTATTTTTTCATAAATGTATATATGAAATTTCTTAAAATCTAATAGCAAAGGACTCTGGATTCAGTGTTTTAAAAATGAAACTACGTAACACTTGGAAAGTCTTCTAAGCAAAACAGTAGAAACTTGTTGACATATCATGTGGTTAAGTGTTTTTTGGTTGATTTCAGTTTGCTCTCTTCTCCAAAAAAATAAAGCATGGAAGTATTTTTTTAATGTTTATTTATTTTTGAGAGCGAGAGAGAGAAAGAGAGAGCATGAGCAGGGGAGGGGCAGAGAGAGAAGGAGACACAGAATCCTAAGCAGGCTCCAGGCTCTGAGCTGTCAGCACAGAGCCCTACACGGGGCTTAAACTCATGAACTGTGAGATCATGACCTGAGCCGAAGTAGGACACTTAACCAGCTGAGCCACCCAGGTGCTCTAAAAACAGGGAAGTATTGAGATTTTTTTCATTTGCATTATAATTATCTCTTTTCAGAAAGGAGCAGTGTAATTAAAATAGAATCTGATTATTTTTAATTCACATAAATGATCATTTCTACAGATATGTAGAAGCTGGGTTTCCATTTTTAAATGTTAGGGTTTTAGCAAAATAGAGAAAGACAAATACTATATGATCTCACATCTATGTGGAAGCTAAAAAAAACTGAACTCCTAGAAACAGAGAACAGATTGGTGGTTGCCAAAGGTCAGGGTTCCAGAAGGTAGGCAAAATGGGTAAAGGGAATCAAAAGGTACAAACTTCCAGTTATAAAATAAATAAGTCACGGGGATATCATGTACAGCACTGTGACCAGAATTAATAATAGTGTATTGTATACTTGAAAGTTGCTAAGAGAGCAGATCTTAAAAGTTTTTATCTCAACAATAAAAAAAAATTATGTAACCATGTGAGGTGATGGCTGTTAATTAAACCTAATGTGGTGATCATTTTTGCAGTATATACATATATCAAATCATCATGTGGCACACCTTAAACTTATACAATGTTATATGTCGACTATATCTTAGTAAAACTGGAAAATAAAATAAAATAAAATTTAAAAACAAAAAACAAAAGCAAAACACAAATGTTAGGGTTTCAATGTAACCTTAAGCCTTAATAAGTTTGTGTCCTGGTTTTCTGGTATTAAATGAGCTTGATGAACCCTCCATGCTCCCTAGTGTGCTTGTAGGACTATTAGAGTAAATCACATACAGTGGTCTCACTGCCTGTCTGTGGGAATATGTTCTAAGACCGCCCCCCCCCCCCCAGTGGATGCCTGAAACCAAGGATAGCATTGAACCCTATGGTTTTTCCTGTACATGTATAACAAAACTGAATTTATAAAACAGGCAAAGAGATGAACAATGTTAATAATAATAACAAACTAGCAGGAGCGCCTGGGTGGCTCAGTGGGTTAAGCATCCGACTTCGGCTCAGGTCATGCTCTCATGGTTCGGGAGTTGGGGCCCCGAGTTGGGCTCTGTGCCAACAGCTCAGAGCCTGGAGCCTGCTTTGGATTCTGCATCTCCCTCTCTCTCTGCCCCTCTCCCACTCGTGATCTCTCTCTCTCTCGCTCTCTCTCTCTCTAAAATAAATAAACATAACAAAATTAATAATACACTAGAACAATTACAATGATACACTATAATAAAAGTTATATGAATGTGGTCTCTCTCTCCAAAATTATCTTATTGTCCTATACTCAGCCTCCTTCTCTCTGTGATGATGCGAGATGATGAAATACCTATGTGCTGAGATGAAGCGAGGTGAATGGCACAGCCATTGTGACATTGCGTTAGGCTACTTATGGCCTTCCGATGATACGTCGGAGGAGGATCACCTACTTCCATGCTGCGGTCAACCGCGGGTAACTGAAACTGTGGAAAGCAAAACCACAGATAAGGGGGGAAGGGACTACTATAGGGCTACTGTAGGGTAATGGTGGGACTGAAGAGAGAAGGTGGGCAACCCTTCACCAGCCTCCTCCAGGCTCTGGCCTCACTTGCAGCAGCCAACACTAACAGCAATAGATGGCTTAAACCAGTCAGTTTGCTTTTAATGCCCAAGAGTGGCCACACTATCTCTGTAGATAGTCCCGGGGGAAACAGCTCCTCCTTGGCAGGGGAAGGAGGGCTGGTTTCCAGCCAGGCCCCAGAAGCGCAGGTTTAATTTCTGAGGCTGGTCGTAAGACAGGAGCCATGTTACCCTGTTATTAGCCTGGTGGAGCCAGCATTTGAGCTGAGCTCTGCCCACCCTGAGGCCCTGCCCGGGCATGTGCTGGAAGCCTCTTTGAACAGCTTCAAATAACAACATTTTATGTCTCAAAATACCACAAGCAATTGCGGGCAGTCTGGACTCAGCAGGCTGCACATTTATTTAAGCAGTTTATCCCTGATTCTCTTAGCAAAAAGCAGGGTAGGGGAGAGGAGAAGAGGTTGACGAAGAGAAGTGACAGATGCAGTTATAAAGTTCCAAACATACCCCTTTCCTCTGAAGTTAATTCCTCAATAAAACATGCACACAACTCAAAAGCAAACAACACACAGAGCTGACCTCTACCCTAGGAATTAGGAATAAGGTTGGATTTATGTGTCATACACTGGAAGTAGACGGTTTTTCATCCGAGAGAAGGCTAATAAGCAGAACGAGATAACCCTTGGCATCTCTGAAATACTAGGTTCCCTAAGAAGGCATTCTCCCTACCAGGGGAAAGAGATGGGATTTGGAATCTGTAATATGGTCAGCCTCTTACTGAAGTGTTTGAGTTTCTTAACCATTCAGAGACCCAACTCACTTCCTATTTCTGTAAAATGTGGGCTAATCAGATCCACAGCCAGACTGGCTGTGAGGACCAAACACTATAAGCACAGTAGGCTTTTCTTTGCTCTAACATTCACTGTGTGCTACATTGTGTGAGCAGGGCCACTGCCCACGTGCCCTCTAGGACCACCGTACCTCTCACAGCGGTTGTTCCATAAGCATAGGGTTCTCTCCTTCCCACCACATGCCCACCTCTCACCCACCAACTTCAATGCCATGAAAGTCATGGCAATCCACGGCTGCTTCCTCATTCACCCTGCTTCTCCCAGTCAGCTCTTGCCGTCCCCCTTCCTACTTGCATTTCCCAGTACTCGGGAATTCTGAATCAATCTGTAATTCCTCTTCCTAGAATCCTTCCCCAAGAGTTCTGATCACATGTAAAACAAGTTTAGCCATTGTGCAAATTAGTTCTATGGCCAAGTTCCTAACACAGTCTAGTAAAAGCCAAGGGTGGGACTGGGAAAATGAAGTCAGTGTGACAGCCCCATGGTGAGTAGGAGGGTAGGAAGGCTGTGTGATCCAGAGGAAAAACACTAGGCCTGGGAGTCAGAGGACCACAGGCCCAGTCCTAGAACTGCTGTGGGTCACATATTTAACATCCTCGGGCTTCTGGATCCCCACAGAGGAGGTCAGACATGGCAAATAGGTGGCATTGGTGACAATATTTACCCACTCCTCCCATACCCATGGCAAACATCCCTGATCAATCAGTCTATTCTTTCCCGCAAAACCCACGCTAGACCCAGCACTCTGGGCAGCCACCGTCATGTAACTGGAGTTAGCACAGGAGAAAAAAATCTCTTTGGTGTCCCTGAGCTACAATCTAAAATCTCCCTTAGTATTTGGACATTCTCTGCTTCTGTGACGTGAATTTCCTCAAAGTACAGGTTTGCTGATTGAGGAGCATCACCAGAAAAAGGGGAATCAGGACTTCCTAGAAATCAGTCATATATGCCT
This sequence comes from Lynx rufus, assembly GCF_022079265.1. Taxonomy (NCBI): domain Eukaryota; kingdom Metazoa; phylum Chordata; class Mammalia; order Carnivora; family Felidae; genus Lynx; species Lynx rufus. Next base: position 49,418,600 of record NW_025814831.1, read on the forward strand.
ATGGTCTAGGGCCCCTTTATACTTGTAGCTCTGGGCAGACTCCAGAATGGTCCTGCCAGCATGCCACACAGAGGAAAGCCAATCTTAACTATAACTCACAGCTGGGTGGAGCTTGGCTCCAGCCCATGCGCATGCAATGTGGGATGGCCCTTTAAAGCACAATACTGATTTTTTTGTTAGGGTCTCCCAAGAACAGATCCCATGAGCCTTGTTTCACCGTGGATAACCAGACTAATTCCACAGATTCTGCTGTGCCAAGTCTTTCCTTATTTGCTAGTTTCAATGTCTGTTTTGGCCTCCTGCCTGGCCTGGGAAGCCCTGGCCCTCTCTACTGTAGATTCCACAGCCCGTGACCTCGACTCAACTCTCTATCTGGCTCCAGCCATCTTGGACTGACCCCTCTCCCTGCCAGACCCAGAACTGCCCTGTGTTGCCTCATCTGCCCCAGACCGTATATCTGACATGCAGACTCTAGACTGAGTCTCCCCAGATGTATCTGACTCCTCACCATTTTCCCCACTAGCATGTAAGTGATGCCCAGCTTTGGGAACCACCAAAACAATAACACCTCTCCTGACCCTGCTGGGCCCATGAAATAGTGTTATCTTTGCTCCTCAACAGCTTTCAATAGCTTCCACTCCCTTTTCTTATCTACATTCCTTTACTTGGCTTCTCAGGACCTTTGTGATCAGCCATCCCACTTACTTCCTAACACATCCCTTCCCTGAAGCCACTCTGATCTTCCTACTGGGCCGTCCACCCCCAGCCCTCCTCTACCTCTGGGCCTCCAGCCATCATGTTCCTCTTGCCAGGAACTTTCTGCCTTCTTTTTCATGTCCCAAATCTACCAATTCTTCACAATCCAGCTTACATCCCATCTCCCCTATGAGGCTTCCTCTGACTATGCCAGTCTGTTTTTTATCTAACCTATAACTTTTTATACCGGGCAATCTTGTACTAAATTATCTTCACAGGATTTGCAGATGTTTCATCGGTGTTGGCCTTAACTTCTCAACCAAAGTGAAAGCTTTTGGAGGGCAAGAACCTACCATATGACCTGAGTATCCTTCACCGGTAACGTCACAACAAACCAACAAACACAGCAAACGTTGAGCACCTCTTCTATGACAGAATGCTTAGGAAACACCTGCTCATTCATTTTTCTAACCACTGGATAAGCCTACTGAGATGCATCAAGTTCTTGCCCATCTATGTCCAATCTGGGACATAACAGATCCTTCTCATCCTGAGTTAAAGAAAAGGTTAAATGATGCCAGAGCCCAAGAAAGCATCTGCCTATCAGGCTTCAGCAGTGGTTTTCGAACTTTTAAGTATAAAGAGTCATCTGGAACATTTTCTAGAAGAGAAGATTCCCCAGCTGTACTGACACAGTTTCTGAATGACGGGGTCTGGGGGAGACCTGAAATGTGCATTTTAATAAGTAGTCTAGGTAATTTTGAAGTAGACAGTTCATCACCCTGAGAAAGATTGGACTGTGGGATGTTTTCCAGAGATAATCTGCAGTGTGTGGGCAGAGGTGGAGAAGGGGCCACCACCCCCCAAAAGTCTACCCAGGTGGCCTATGGCTGAGAATTTCCTCAGTCTTTTCCTTGGTTATAGTCCAACTGTGGTTACCAAATCTCTGAGACTTTCAGCCAAAAGACCATTTGGCCTGGAAGGATCATTTTTATCTACAGTGATCTCCCTCCCAAAGGCCTCTCCATCTGGCCTATCCTCACTGGAGGGAGCAAATCAACAGACCAGTGCTCTCATATAACCAGCTGCAGTGTGGGGCTTACAGGCTGCTTTAACTCCTGTTATGAATCAGAATGCAATTACGAATAATTTGTATGAGGCTTGTCACGTCTTGTTTCAGTCTTTCTTCAGCTCATCGTTGTCGCTGTTCAGCCTTTCAAGTACTTATACGTCTAATTATTTTAAGGGCTTCAAGTCTGGAATACTACACTGCAGCATTACCCAGAATCTAGCTTCCCATAGCTGACATCTCAGTAAGCTCTCATATTTACCATCCCACATGTCAAAAGTAAGGAAACAGAGAAACCTTTTGAACAGGCAGGGCAGAGGCAGGTGGGGTGCCTTGACTCCCCTGCATCCTGCCGGCACCCTGGCTGAGTAACTCTACTGTGTGTCCTAGCATGTTATACACAGAGGCCTGAGGCCAGATGGTTTTCCACAACAACTTCTGCAGCATTATTAACACCCATCCTGTTTATACATGGGGACTTTGCATGGTAAACAACTGTTAATGGAAAGAAATAAAGTCTATATATATATGTGTATATATATAAATATAAATATAAATATAAATATAAATATAAATATAAATATAAATATAAATATAAATATAAATATAAAATATATATACACCTTTGCTCCAAAGCAGATGTTAAACCATCAGGTTCCAAAGAGAAAGAACCTTGTATAAATGATCCTCTAAGCCTAATTAAAAATCTCTACTTCAGGAATGCCTGGAATCAAATGGGAGAAATATTCTCTTGAGATTTCCCCAGAGGCAGCGAAGGCCTCCCTGGTCTTCCCAGGCACAAAAGACAGCCCAGAGAACCGTTGGTGTTTCCTCTGAGACAAGCAGATAGAGTCCAAGATGCTCCGAAGAATAGTAAAATTCACACGTTCTCTTTCCCCTTCCAAAGCTTGATTCCACCCTGGGGTTCGAGATAAGCATGTGCAATGTGTTTATTTAAAAACTGGTTTTTGCTTTCTTGCAGGTGTGCGGGGTTTCAGAGCCAGGGGCAGGACTGCAGGGTGGGAAGGGTATCTGAGAAGCCTGAGAATAAGGACACCCCATGTGGTGGAAGAAAGGAAATGTGTGCCTACCCATTTTTGCAGCTGGCCCTTTCCATTTGCCTCACACTGGACTCTTGCAGGCCCCAAGCAAAGGCATCACATCAATCTGCTTGGCTTGTGTTCAATTCCCTTTTAACTCCCCGAGCCTTAGGAGAATCACCTTTCTGACAAGTGAATTCATTAAACTTCACTAAGTCTCTTTGAAATCATGATTCTCCCTTTGAAATGATAGCCACATTAAAGGCTATTGTTTGGCATTAAAGTTCAAAAATGCATTACCTTTTATCACTATTCAATAGAGAACCAGAGACTGAGTCAATAAACCAAAGAGAAGAGCACCCACGTAGGAAAGGGCAGCTGGGTGGGTGGGTGTCTGTGGACTCATGCCAGACCCTGGGGTACAGACATCAGAACCAAGGAGAGGCAGTAGGGTCAGAGGTGAAGAGCATGGGGTCCAGGGTGAGCCAGCCTGGGTGCAGACCCTACATCCATCACTTCTACCCATCTCACCTTGGGCAGTTGACTGCCCCATGCTCTCGTTTCCTCCTCTGTGAGGCTGGGATGCGACTTTAGGGGATTGCTGTGAGAATGAAATGAATTACCTACATAAAAATACATAGATGCAATAGATGCATCATAAGTGCTTAACAAATGTTATTATTGACTCTTGAAAGAAAATGGATATAGGATTTAGTCCTCATGACAGGTAGCTTCTGAAAATGTTAAAGGTAAAATGCTTCAGAGGCTGACAGCCTCTTGATATGGTAAAACAGGCAGCAGTGTGATCAGGCTGGGGCACAGCACTCCCCACCCACCATCCCTCTGCCCCCCAGTCACTCAGACTGTCTAAGGGAAACGTCTTTTTTTTTTTTTTTTAATTTTTTTTTTCCAACGTTTATTTATTTTTAAGACAGAGAGAGACAGAGCATGAACGGGGGAGGGGCAGAGAGAGAGGGAGACACAGAATCGGAAACAGGCTCCAGGCTCTGAGCCATCAGCCCAGAGCCCGACGCGGGGCTCGAACTCACGGACCGCGAGATCGTGACCTGGCTGAAGTCGGACGCTTAACCGACTGCGCCACCCAGGCGCCCCTAAGGGAAACGTCTTATGGAGATGTCTTTTGGTCTCCACCTTGGGAAACATGAGCAGAAAGCCTTTCTCTCCTCTTGCTCAGTTTTGATTTCATGAAAGAATAAGACATTTATTGAATGTCGTATATGTAGAATTCTCATCTAGAAGAACTAATCTTCAGACTAATTAAGTACCTACTCTCCTCAGTATGTGTTATATTTATCATCTTATTTTTTCCTCACAACCACCCAACGAAGTAGGTCTTATGATCATCCCCATTTTTAAGGAGGAGGCCCAGAATGGCAACTTGCCCAAGGTCAGCAGTTAGCCAGGAGTTGAACCCCGTGTTTCCAAATCTAGCGCCTATGCTACAGAGCTGTGTGTCACCTTCACCTACCCTCTCTCCTTCTGCCTCACTGAACGATTTCATGTTTTTATTGATGTTTGCTAAGAAAGCCAAATGGATGATGAAACCTGTTGGTGAACATTCATTTTGGCAAAGTTGAATCTAGGACTTGACCATGTACCATGTTCCAAATCATTCTACTAGGACCAGGGATGAAGTGAGGAGACACATCATGCCCCTAATGAACAAATGTTCAGTCTCTTTGAGGGGAAGCGGTGTGAGGGAGAAAGGCCATGTGAAATAAAAGTAACAGAATATAAGGAAGGGAGGGAGAGGGAGGAAGGGGACATCTGGGACAGGTGTGGAAGGGTGATGGGACAATATGGCATAACAAGGAAGGTCAGCATGACTTCTTTGCTTTCACAGCACACTGAGGGAACACTCAGAAACCCTAAACAGTTAATCCTGGAATGGTCAACAGCCAAAAGGAGAGGAAAGTGTCTAGCCTCTAACTCTGAAGCCAATACTCTCCCCTTTGCACTTTACGTCTCCCTGAGCCTGAGGAGGTGTTGAAGGCCATGTCCTGAAGAGCCTTAATATTGCCCCAAGGAGCTTGGGCTTTCTTCTCTAATGGATAGAAGTACCCACAATGCCCCCTCAGCTCTAAATTTAAGAGCATCTTCCTTCTGAGCAGGAAGCAAATCCCACTGGCTTCCCTCTGTGCATACATACATCCCCCCCAGGGGTGTCCAGTGAGCCAATCAACCATTTCTTTCTTTCTTTTATGCTAACACAGCAGCTGGATTAGCTGCACCTGCAGCCCCTGCTGTGTCACACGCGATAAAACGATCAAAGCCTGGAATATGACTTCAGACTATAATTTAAGTTAATTAAGATTTTTTTAACATAAATTACATTTTAACATTTCATAACAGACCTGTCAAGATTCTATCTATCAAAACTCTATCAAGCAAACAAAAGAGGATAATTATATTTTCAGACACATGCAGTCATCACTCTGCTTGGTTTCTTATAAAAAGGACTCCTGTCTTCCCTCACATTCTCCTTTTTAAATGCTCTTCCTTTTCCCCACCCACTCTCAGAGTCTGAGACTATACACTCTTAAACAAGTGGAAAATATACCAAAGAAATGTGTAACTGAGAGAATGAAAGTCTTTCTCAGAAGCAGCAACTCTAATTAGAACTGCATCTAAAGGAAATATCTCTTAGTTGGTAGGGGCATCCTGTCTCACTAAATAGACTCTGATTGGGGATAGAGGAAAGGCAGGATATAGAACTCCTCAAATCAAAGAGAACAATGAAATGTCAACAAGCTTCCTACTAGAAGCCAAATTTGCTTTTGCTTTTTTTTTTTTATTTTTTAAAGTTTATTTATTTATTTTGAGAGAGAAAGAGAACATGCGGGAACAGGGGCAGCGCAGGGAGAGAGCTGGATAGAGATTCCTAAGCAGACTCCACATGGTAAGCACAGAGCCCAACTCAGGGCTCAAACCCACAAACCAAACCATGAGATCATGATCTGAGCCGAAATCAAGAGTTGGGCACTGAACCAACTGAGCCACCCAGGTTCCCGGAATTTGCTTTTATCTTGTCCCATTAAGATAGGGAGTTTGTTCTAAGGTCTTCTTTGAGATAGCAAGGGAAGAATACTAACTATATTGGTTATTACTGGATGCCTCCTCCTCACCCATTCCACTCCTCCCCTAACCATTATGAAACAGCCATGCTCTTTGGGCAAAAATGAGGCTTCCCTCAAATACCACCCCCCATCGTTGGTCCCCAGGGGCCTAAGGTACTCAGTGTAACCTTATTCTCTTTGGGTTGGGATTGATTCAGGAATTGGGTAGGAACAGAGTCCTCAGCCAATCAGCTCATGCCAACCCCACCCCAGGAACCTATGGAGACAGGGGCACATGATCTAGGTGGGTCCAATCAGAGTGAAGCCCACAATTTTTGTGGTATGGTGGAGAGGAGAGAAACACTCTCCTTGGACCCATGTTGAACAGCACTGAATCGGGAACTACCGCAGGCATTTTGCTACCAAGGAGGGAATCCTGAGGACAAAGTCAACACACAAAGCCAACAAAGTGTTACCAGAGAAAAGAAACAGAAATCCTGATGAAAGTGTGTATGACACTTGACTAAGCTAGTTTGATGTGGGTTTTCTTTCTTTTGCAACCAAGAGCATCCTAACTGATCTACCAACTCTAATAGTTCAGTGCTTTGTGGGACCATAGCCCTTTGAAAATCCAATACAGACCATGATCCTTCTTCCTAGAAAAAAAAAAAAATCATGTGCACAAAAGCTCACATAGAATTTAGGGGAGACAGGGGCCCAGATTGAGAGTCCCCGGCAGACTGGTTAGATGTTTAGGCTTTGGGGTAGGACAGACTTCAATTCAAATACTGACTTAACAACTGCATTACTTTGGATTGCCTTACATAACTCTTCTGATTTCATTTTATTCCTCTATAAAATGAGATTAATAACAATATCTACTTCATAGGGACTCAAAAACTAAATAAAATTATGGATATCTAGAGATTAGCATGCTACACAGTCACAACCCAAACACTATGGCATCAGGCAATTAAGAACAGTGCTTGGGGCACCTGAGTGGCTCAGTCAGTTAAGCGTCCGACTCTTGATTTCAGCTCAGGTCATGATCTCACAGTTCCTGAGTTCGAGCCCCGCATCAGGCTCCGTACTGACAGCATGGAGCCCGCTTGAGATTCTCTCTCTCCCTTTCTCTCTGCCCCCCTCTCTCTGCCCCTACCTTACTCACACTCCCACTCTCTCAGAGAGAAAGGCATCTAGGTAAATGTCCATGTCAGATGTTAGGACATGCAAAAAAGTGAAATTATGACTGCTCTGAAAATATGAAGCATTTGATCAGGGATTAGTCATAAATTTGGGGAAAAGGTGACCCTTAGAGCAGGATTTGGGGCAATACGCAGCTTCCTCATCTGAAAAGTACCTATGTAGTGCTCAGAATTATTGTGACCCAAATGAGAGAAAAAAGATGTGAGGCAGAGTGGGGAAGGTTTTGCTGACTGTGATTTTTTTTTTTTAAATCAAAGTAAAAAGGGGAATAAGAAAGATCTAATCTATGGCTGCACATCTCCTACAGACTTTTGAAATCTGAAGAGAGCAAAAAGTAGAAATTTCCCGCCCCAGCTCGGCAGAAGTGACTCACTGGGCTGTCCTTTACAGGCCAAACTCCAAAGTTGCTTACAAAAAGGAGAGCTCTCAGGTTCCACAAGCGTGGTCACCTGGTCCAACATCCCTCCCTGCTGTTCTCCACCCGCTCTGCCCACCTCCAGCACCTGCAAGTCCTCGGCCACCCAGAGGGTTTCCCCAGCATTCACATTCCAGCAGAATCATAAGGCTTTTCGAATATGTCCCCTTGACTTATGACTTGGAAATGTCTGCAGAAATGGAAAATCCAGGGCAAAGCCAGGAGGAACACCATCCTGGGACATTTTAGAGCAGACACAGCCCATCTGCTTAATCTTTCACTGTAGTCTTCTATTTCTACCTCTTACCATCCTATTTTTCTTTCTGCATCAAAACTTTCCTTTTTTGTTTTTTTTTTGTTGTTGTTGTTTTCCCACTCCATTTTCCTAAGTAGGCTAGTCACAAACACTTTTTTCGAGAACTAATGCAATCCCATCATTGCATTTCCTGCATTTATCTCAGTTATGTAGACCTCAGAGCAAGTCCCAGTGAGATGGCATGGTGAACAGACCCCTCCCCACCAGCAGGTGGGCGGAACGCCTGGACTGGGAGAACTATGTCCCATCCCAGGCTATTATCCCTGTTAAACCAATCCCTTCCTATGAATCTTCCCCTTCAAGAAACCCTGAGAGCTCAGGGTGCAGGTGTGTGTAAAGTTATGGATATAAATTAACAAGAAAAAGTTAAAAGTTGTTCCAACTTCCCACATCACAGCCAGTGATGACTCAGCGACAAAGTTCTGCTCCCTCTGGAAACAGCTGAGACCAAAGAAGGCAGAAGGAAAGAAATGCTGACAGAGACCCACAAAGCCCGCTGCAGTCTGGTAAAGCACCAAGCCAGCCGGCATGTCTTATGGAAAAGGAGAGCAGATGCGACCGCAGTTGGCATGGAAAATGGCCAAGCCATGGTGCGGCTGATGACAATCGCCACTCTGGAGAAACACGCCAAAGGCTGCTGCAGCTGGCTCAGTGAGGAAACTGTCAGTCACAGCCTTGGGCCGCTCTCAGGGAGTGGCTGTATCATCCGCTGCATATCCCAAACCAAGAGCTCAGCCCAAAAGCAGAGATTCCAGGAATTATGGGCAAGCACTTGAAGAAGCAGAGTTCAAAGCCCAGGAAGATGCTAGACAAAATCCTTGGAGATTTTTGTAAATTGATGAGCACCTATTATGAACCTTTTTTTTAAATGTGGGATAAATGGATAGAGAATGGAAAATATTAGTGCAGGATAATATTAAGGCACTATAGCTCAGTCCCAGAGTGGGGTGGGACTGGGTATTCCCCTGCTCCCACCATTGCTTTCCTGCTGCCACTGCTTTTGGCAACATTGAAAGGAAAGAAAATAAACAGGTGACAGAATTTCCACTAGACCCAACTAGCATGAAGGAAAACTTTCTTTCCTTTGGCACATGCCCTGATGATCTGGATTGAGGAGAGAGTGTCACATCTGGTCTGGGCTAGTGATTAAGAAGCCTGGGCATATTCATTCAACTCATGCATGGGTTGGCATGGCCATAGATGAGAACATCGAGGTATAAGCAGCAAGGCCTTTCCATATCCATGCAAAACAAAGACCTTCAGGCCTAGTCTCCTTGAAGAGATGACCTGTGATCTGTCTCCCAGCCAAACACAGGCTTGTGAGCAGGGCTCTTGAGAACACTCAAGGAACTGGAGGATCCAATGCCCTCTGGCCCCTCATGCCCTTCCTTGACCGTAAGCTAAGGGGGAGATCCCCAGGCCCTGCCTTCCCATCACTACAGCTGCATGCCCACCCCCTCCCCATGGCACAGCCTTCACCCCTGAAGGAGCTGATACTCTCAGAGCCTGGGTGCAGCAGAAATCATAATAAAGAGATTGTGAGGCTAAAATAATAAAAATAAAAATAATCAAATAAAATGTAGGATAAGACTTCTGCAAAGCTGGTTATTCCCACTTTTTAGAAGAAGAAATTGAAATAGATCGCTATGCTGCAGCTCAGAGCAACTAACTTTTCCTCCAGATGCCAAATATCTAGGAAATAACCAATCCACAAAGAATTATTGATATCCTCAACTGTTCCATCACCAAGGCCTCAAGCTGAAAAATTCCCCCTCCTGACCTAAACCTCCTTTGATTTCTCACCCTACAGCCCTCTAATTCTTACTAAATCTGTCCCCACCTTCTCTGGGCCTCCATTCTCTAGATCCTTCTCTGTGTCCTAAACCATCAATGTCCTTCTGGCTTCATTTGCCCCTTATCCAGCCTGAACTCATCAGAAATGACTTCAGCAGGGGCGCCTGGGTGGCGCAGTCGGTTAAGCGTCCGACTTCAGCCAGGTCACGATCTCGCGGTCTGTGAGTTCGAGCCCCGCGTCAGGCTCTGGGCTGATGGCTCGGAGCCTGGAGCCTGTTTCTGATTCTGTGTCTCCCTCTCTCTCTGCCCCTCACCCGTTCATGCTCTGTTTCTCTCTGTCCCAAAAATAAAAATAAAAAACGTTGAAAAAAAAATTAAAAAAAAAAAAAAAAAAAAAGAAATGACTTCAGCAGGGTTTTCCCCCCGAACCTTAGAATTACTCCCAGGGTGCCCAGGTGGCTCAATTGGTTAGGCATCCGACTTCAGCTCAGGTCATAATCTCACGGTCCATGAGTTTGAGCCCCACGTTGGACTCTGTGCTAACAGCTCAGAGCCTGGAGCCTGCTTCGAATTCTGTGTCTCCCTCTCGCTCTGTCCCTCCCTGACTTGCGTTCTCTCTAAAATAAATAAACATTAAAAAAAAATACTTTCAAGCTACCCACTGTGACTAGATTGCCAATCATCAAATCCGGGACACTCTTACTGTTGCTTCCCCCCATTCTATGTGTAATGTGGGACAAAATGCCAAGTAACATGGGACAAAACACCAAAGTACATGGATTGCATCCCTGTGCTTATTTTCTCTAAACTCGGCTGGGTCCTCACTCCTTACTGACCATTTTTGTTAACTTTTCCTGTTTCCGTATACCACTTCTAAAAGCATTGGTCTCCTCAGACACGTGTAACTGTCTTAACTAGAAAGACAAACTCATTTATTATTCTGAGAATATTAGTAAGTCATTGGGGTGCCTGGGTGGCTCAGTCAGTTAGGAGGCTGACTTAGGCTCAAGTCATGATCTCACAGTTTGTGAGTTTGAGCCCCGCGTCGGGCTCTGTGCTGACAGCTCTGAGCCTGGAGCCTGCTTCAGATTCTGTGTCTCCCTCTTTCTCTGACCCTCCCCCTGCTCACACTCTGGGTCTCTATCTCAAAAATAAACATTAAAAAAAATTTTTTTAAAGAAGATTAGTAAGTCATTGCTTAGAATCCTCTCAGATTCTTTACTCAAAATTCCTCCATAGTAGTGCTATTGCTGGGTCATAGGGTAGGTCTATTTTTAATTTTTTGAGGAACTGCCACACTGGAAATGCATTGCATTCCCACCCACAGTGCAAGAGGGTTCCCATTTCTCCACATCCTTGCCAGCATCTGTAGTTTCCTGATTTGTTCATTTTAGCCACTCTGTGAGATGGTATCTCAGTGTGGCTTTGATTTGTATTTCCCTGATGAGGAGTGACGTTGAGCATCTTTTCATGTGTCTGTTGGCCATCTGGATGTCTTCTTTGGAGAAGTGTCTATTCATGTCTTCTGCCCATTTCTTCACTGGATTATTTGTTTTTCGGGTGTTGAGTTGGTAAGTTCTTTATAGATTTTGGATACTGGAAGGCATTATGCTGAGTGAAATAAGTCAGTCAGAGAAGGACAGATATCATACATTTTCACTCATATGTGGATCTCGAGAAACTTAAAGAAGACCATAGGGGAAGGGAAGGAGAAAAAAATAGTTACAAACAGAGAGGGAGGGAGGCAAACCACAAGAGACTCTTAAATACAGAGAACAAACTGAGGGTGGATGGGGGATGGGGGAGAGGGGAAAATGGATGATGGGCATTGAGGAGGGCACCTGTTGGGATGAGCACTGGGTGTTGTATGTAATCCAATTTGACAATAAATTATATTCATAAAAAAATTCCTCTATATTTTTTACCACAGTTTTGTCTTCTCTCCTATTTCAAAGAAATGGATATTCCTCTTCCTTTCTTTAAAGTTAACCCTAGGTTCCTTACCTTCCTGCTTCTCACCTTCTCCACGATCTTACTCTCTCAAATTTGTCCTCTCTCACTTGGAACTTGTCTCTTTGCTGCTGCTTGGTCCCCTATAGCAAAAAATATATAACTTTCCTGAACCTATACTTTAGCTATTCCTTGTAGGGATGCTTAAACCAGAAGTCCCACAAGAAAAAAACAAAAGCCCCGTTGATAGAAAGCTCAAAATAAAGTATTAAAATCCACAAAAGAAATGAATAAGCCACCAAGAGGGAATGCCAGTAGATGTAATACATGGGGGCATTATTATTCCAAATTTCTGAAACAGACTACAAAATTAGTATGTTTAAAATAATGAAGACACTTTTTAAAAGAATGGAAATCATAAATAAAAGTATGAAAACAGACAGACTTTTAAATGGAACTTTTAGGAATGAAAAATACAGTGCTAAAAATGAAAATCTTAAGAGATATAGCAGATTAAACAGTTGAAGAGAATATAAGGTAAGTGGGAAATAGATCTAAAAACTCATGCAGAATATTATACAGAGAGATAGAGACAGGAAATGTGAAATCAATTCAGAGATATGATCACTAGAATGTGAAAGTAAAAATACATGTCTAGAAAGAGAGAAAAGACAGAATAAAGGTAAAGCAGGATTTGAAAAGAAAATGGTTAAGATTTTTTTCAGAACTGAATGTATAATTACTTAGAATGAATAACTACCCCATGCTAAAGAAGATAAATAAAAATAATTCTACCAGTAGACACATTATGGTAAAATTGCAGAATTTCAAAAACCATAGAAAATCTTTTGAGCAGACATAGAGAAGAGACAAATTACGTACAAGGGAATGACAGCCAGACTGGCGGCCAGCTTCCCGCCAGCAACAGTATATTCGACAGGAAAATGAAACAGTATTTTCATACCATTGTGAGAAAATAACTGTCAACCCAGAATCCTACACTTGATGAAACCAAAATTCAAGAAAGAGCAAGCACGATAAAAACACGTATGGACAAAGACAAGGAAGAATTTACCACTCATGGACTCTCACTGGAATGTCTAGTAAAACTCTGCCTCATTAAGAAAGAAATGTAGTCCAAAACAAAGGCACAAGATGCCAGATGAGATAATGAACACTAATGTCAATATGTATAGTAATAAATCTAAGTAAGCTTGTCAATAAAGAAAACAATAATAACACAAATAACAGAAAGTCAGAAACAAAATAGAAGAAAAGAGTAGGTACCCAAGATGAAAATGAGAGAAGAGCAGAGTTTAAATAGTGGAAGTTCCCGGGGAGCCTGGGTGGCTCAGTTGGTTAAGCGGCCGACTTCGGCTCAGGTCATGATTTTGCAGTCCTTGAGTTCGAGCCCCATGTCGGGCTCTGTGCTGACAGCTCAGAGCCTGGAGCCTGTTTCAAATTCTGTGTCTCCCTCTCTCTGACCCTCCCCCGTTCATGCTCTGTCTCTCTCTGTCTCAAAAATAAACATTAAAAAAAAATAAAAAATAAATAAATAGCGGAAGTTCCCCATTCTGCTATGTAAAATAAGTCAGGCACAAAATGACAAATCATTATGATTCCAATTCTATGAGGTCCATAGAATAGTGAAAATCATGGAGACAGAAAGTAGAAAGGTGGTTGCCAGGTGCTCTCCCAGGGGAGGCTGGGAGAGTTGTTTAATGAATACAGACTTCCGGTTTGACAAAAGAATTCTGGCCACGGATGGTGATGATGGCACCACAATATTATGAATGTATTTAATACCACCAAACTGTACACTTAAAAATACTTAAGATGGTAAAATTTTACATTATATACATGTTACCACAATTTTAAAAATTGGGACAAATTAAAAGTCCTCACACAGTTTGGGAAATGTTCGCTTTATGCCTAGGTATGATGACAAAAATTTAAAGATTACCACTAATAGAAACAAAAATATATAACTTCCAAATTAGAAAAGGGAGAGAGAAAAATAAATAAAAAATTGAAAGGACAAAAAGAGCAAAAAGAATAGCAAAGAGAAAGAGTAATACAAAAACATAAAATTAGACGGAAGAAAAGAGTCCCAAATATATCAGTAATCAATGGGAAAAGAAAAAACAATAAAACCACTGGCTATAATATAGTCTCAGGCTGGTGCTTTTAAAATTCCAACTGTACAGTATTTGCAATAGAAAGATGAGAAAAAGATGTATCAGGCGAATGGTAACTGCAAGAAAGCTAGTGGAGCCTTATTAGCATTAGACAAAATAGAATTTAGGCAAATAGAATTATTCATATTAAACAAACTAAGTGAAAAGGAATTTTGGAGTGGGAAGAAAGAAGGAGCCCGATTCTGTTGTGCTAAATAATACGGTCTCAAAATATATAAAGCAAAAAGCTACAAAACTCCAGGGGAGGAAAGAAAAAAAAGGAAAGTCGTAGAGGAAGATTCCAATATACCTTCCCAGAAAGTGATAAGTCACCCAGACCAAAAATTAGTAAGACACAGAATATTTGAATTATAATTACCAACATAGACCTAAAGGAAATATAGAATCCTGAATCCCCCAAATGCAACAGAAAGACATAATTTTGAAACAATGGAACAATTACACATGACAAGAAAACATATATCCAAATAATTTGGGTTAACAAAGAACTCAGAGTAGAAATCATTAGCATAACATGCCAAAACTTGAGGATATGGCTATAGCAGAGTTAAAGGAAAAATTATAGCTTTGTGTACCTGCGTGTACTAAAAATAAGATGAACTAAGCATTCAAGGGGTCGGAAAGAGTAAAGATAAAACTCAAAGAAAGATGAATGGATACAGCAAAGACAACAGGAAGGAACAATAGAAAGGAATGATAAAACCAAGGTTTTTCCAAAATGGCAAATCAAATAGATTATTTTCTGGTAAGACCAGTCAGGAAAAAGAAACGGCACAGATTAAACAAGGTTAGAAGTAGAAAAGAGATAATCATTTCAGGTGCAATGGACACTGAAGAAATGACCTAAGTGAACGCTGTGAATCCAAATTTTGAGAGCTAAATTTATTATTTTTATTTTTTTTATTATTTATTTATTTATTTAAGTTTATTTTAAGAGAGAGAGAGAGAGCACGAGTGAGCATGTGAGTGGCTGACGGGCAGAAAGAGAGGGAGACAGAGAATCCCAAGCAGGCTCTGCAGTGTCAGCAAAGGGCCAGACGTGGGGCTTAAACCTACCCCTTCCTTCCCCTGCCCCTGTCCCTGTCACTGCCCCCACCAGGATCCCAGAGATATTGAGAGCTCCCGCAGCCCCATGGGGACACCTAGTTGTAGGATGACTCTCAGTTCAATCACCCAATCCCAACATCCTAGCAGAATGCTTCTTTCTCTCCCCATTTGTGCTCTCTTTCTGCTGTATTTCAACTATTATTTTATCATTTTGTGTTTTGTGTAGTGTTTATTATTAATTTCAAAATTGTTTATATGGCTGAAACTGTACAATTCCTGGGCATTGAGTACACTCACAACACTCTGCAACCATGCCACAGAATATTGTTGCAGAAAAGCCGAAATCAAGAGTCAAACACTTTGAGCCACCCAGTCGCCTGGAGAACTAACTGTATAATTTTTAGGCAAATTTGTCAATGTTGACTCAAAACTTAAATCTATCTGCATATTTTTAAATAGCAAAAAAAATTATCCATATAAATTCCAGGCCAGATGATTTTTATTAATTTTATTTATTATTTGTATTACCAAAGTTTCAGTGAATATAAATCCTAACCCTATATAAGCTATATTGGGAAATGAAATAGAAGAGACATTTCTCAATCTCTCTTTAGGTACTATTATAATCTTCATAACCAAAATGATACAAGGAGCGTCTAAGAAATAGTAGCAATGGGCAGAAAAATAGCAGTTGATATACAGTGAATGTTCAAAAAGCACTGGGAACTATTCTAAAAGCTTTACTTGATTATTCCATTCAATATCTATGTAGTAGGTGTTGCCGTTAACTCCATTTGGAGATGAGGTAGAACACAGAGTTTGAGTAACTTGCCTAAGTCAGGAGTCAGGAAGTGACAGAACAAGAACTGAAACCGTGAACACTCTTACTTCACAGCCCATTTGCATCAGTGCTCTGACAAATACTAAAGACTGAACGCCGAACGAACATAGGTGCAGAAAATGAATATCAGCACATCCAATCAAGCGATTTTCATTTTTTCATTGCACTTAATAAAACTGGAAACCCACCCATGGTTTTAAAATTAGGAATAGGGGCGCCTGGGTGGCTCAGTGGGTTAAGCCTCCAACTCTTGATTTCAGCTCAGGTCATGATCTCATGGTTCCTGAGTTCAAGTCCTACATCGGGCTCTATGCTGACAGTGCAGAGCCTGCTTGGGATTCTGTCTCCCTCTCTCTCTGCTCCTCCCCCACTTGCTCTCTATCTCTCTCTCAAAATAAATAAAAATAACCTTAAAAAAATTAGGAATAGAAGGTGAACTTCCTGAACTTGATAAAGGGCATCCACTGAAAGCATACATATTATGGGGAGACTTTGATTTCCCAATACATTCCTGAAAAGACACAGATGTCTTCCATCAGTGTTTCTATTCAACATTGTACTGGAAACCATACAAGTAAAATAAGTCAATAAAAAAAAATTAAATGTATAAGGAATGAAAAGAAAAAAAAACTTCTGATATTCAGACTATATTATTATACATAGAAAATCCAAGACGTACAGTATTAGAATTGAAAAAGATGCTTCAGAAATATTCCTGGATAAAAGATGAATAAAACATTTTTTGAACTCTTATTCTCTGCATAATATTAACAAAAATATATTTATTCAATAAATGTTGGAGTATCCAGGCAGTGAATTATGTGCTATAATCACATGTGCAAGACTTTAATTGGAGAACTTAAACTTTCCTGAAAGATATGAAAGAAGGCCAAATAAATGGAAAGATATGTCATGTGATAGGACTCAATATCCTGTAGAGATAACTCTCTCCAAATCAACCTATAATTTAAGAGAAAGTACAATCAAAACCTGAAACAACTTTGATTGGAATATGACAGCATGATATATGACAATATGTAAAACAATTTTAAAGAAGAAGAACGAGGCATGAACATTCACCCTATAGGATACCAAAATTTATTTTCAAGTTATGCAAATTAAGAGAGCAAATTCCTGGCACTAAGATTCACCTGGAGGTGGGGGTGGCATGATCCACCTGGGACACGGTTTTCTAGGCCCTGCACTGACACACCTCTTATCAGCTTGGTCTGGCCAAATCAGAAAATTGAATTCTCTGCTACCCTTCACGAAGAGCTCCTATAGACAATAGAAAACACATTCAATTCTGTGTCTGGACATGTAAACAGCTTTTGGCAATAGTCTGCAAAATTGAATATCAAATAGTAGAGTCTTTCAGAATCCCACGCAGGAAAGGCAGCCTTACCAGGAGACAAGATAGAAGTTGAGATCTGCCCTGGCTGGAAAGGGAGCGACACTAGAGAAATGAAGGCCAATCACAGTGACCTTCAATGGCCTTTGTTAATAAGAGGTGGTATGCTTCAGAAAACCAAGATGAGCCATTTGCCACAAAGTAATCCTGGGCGAAAGGGCAGTGGCCTTAATTCCACTCTTTGCAA
Organism: Lynx rufus; assembly: GCF_022079265.1. NCBI lineage: Eukaryota > Metazoa > Chordata > Mammalia > Carnivora > Felidae > Lynx > Lynx rufus. Next base: position 49,435,847 of record NW_025814831.1, read on the forward strand.
GGCGGAATCAACCTTTTCAGTTTCTCCACCCTCACCCTCTTCTCTTCGAATATCAGGAAGAGAGGACGCGGGGACGATCCGTTCCCTCAGGCTGAAAAGTAATAGTCAGTGAGCCAGATCAGGGCAAGAACTCAGTTTATTTCGGGCATGAATATTAAATGGGATCTAAGACAGATAGAGTTCTTATTTCTTTCTATTAGTAGAGTGATTCATGACAGCAAAGACAGGACTATCCCCAAACACACAGGGATGTCTTTAGTCCTTTCTCTTGGAAAAGACCAATACTCAGTATTTCTCAATCTCAACCTCTGTCAGTGTCTCTCCCTCTCTCCCTCCCTCTCTCTGTTACACACATCCACAGCATACACTCTATACTCTTCATCTAAGGAAACCAAATTGCCCTCAGCTATGAGCCCACGGTTCCCACTGATTCCAACAGGAATTGTGGGCATGGCTTTGGGAGCCAGAATGTGACCCATGTCCCATTAATCAGTCCTACACCCTAGGAATGGAATTTGAAGTGAACAGAAAGAGTCCTGTGCTCTAGCCATCTGCTCACTGACTTCAGCTCCTTCACATGACAACGAGAGCAGCCAGAGGGCAGGTTGCATGTTAGCAAGGCTCGTACTCCTAGCCCAGGCCCCCGTCTTTGCGTGCTACCACACAAAAAAGCACTGGTCGATAGCCCCCTCCCCAATGTCTTTACTGTATGACTGCTCCTTTATTAGTTTTTTTTTTTAATGTTTATTTATTTTTGAGACAGAAGGCGACAGAACGCACAAGCAGGGGAGGGAGAGGAAGAGAAGGGGACAGAGGATCACAAGCAGGCTCTGTGCTGACAGCAGAGAGCCCAATGTGGGGCTTGAGCTTACAAACCCATGAGATCATGATGTGACTCAAAGTTGGATGCTCAACCGACTGAGCCACCCAGGAGCCCCTATTAGGCTTTTGAGGTCAGAGGACCCCAGCAGACTTCCCCAGCCCACTTGGAAAAAAGACAGTTCCATGTGTGGACACGCACCATTCTACCACAGGACTATCATCAACTACCTCAGGACTCAGGACCAAATAATGCAGGAAGCTGACCCACAGAGCAGGCAGCCTCCTTCCTGCGTAACAGTTCTCACTTCAGAAACGTGAAGGCTCATTCAGGTAATGCAAGGGCTTGGGAGAACAAGAGTAAGGGCAACAAATGGAAAACATTCACTGAGGTTGTAGAGACACAATCCATCCCATCTCCTGACTTCAGTTGCTCCTCTTAAATAAAGCTGGTATCACTCCATCAAGTGCAACATACTAGCTATGGTTTGCTCAGGTCTCAGAGTTTCACAGGATGATTGGGCATTATTGGTGTTTATGGAAGTCATTCATTTCTACACCCTACATTTTACTGAGTGCTATGAACTAGGTACCATGCTAGGCTCTGAACAATCCAGGAGGAAGAAGAAACTCAATCGCAATGCAGTGTGATCAGTGGCTCGACTAGATGGATCTGTGGTGCTGGAGTCGGGTGCAGAGAAAATGCCTCAGGAGCATGGCTCTTAAGCTGGGTCTAGAAGGTAAGCGAATAGGGTATATTGGTGATGCCTCCCCTGGTTCTCTGGTGAATTTCTTCTTCATCAAAAACACTCCCAAAGCTTTTTAGCATCACCATACAGATGAATCTTCAATCTGTTTTTGAAGCATTTCATTTCACCAAAATGAAACAATGATTCCAATAAAAGGTGCTCCATTACTCTAAAATTAATAAACTATCCTGCATTTTTTTAATCGCTTAAAATATTTTTAAGCACAAAAGTATACATGTTTTCCATAAATACTCTGGAAAATACAGTGAATAATAAAGGGAAAATAAAAATGATCAAGAATCCAGGTATTAGAGAAAATACCATTACTATTTTGGTATTCTGTTTTATTTTCTCTGAATAGACTTTTATTTTGGCTTGGTTTGTGCAAAACTGGGTTCACATACCGTACACATAATTTTTTAACTTTTTTTTTTACTTAACATTCTATTCTAAGCAATTGCCACATTCTTAAATACTCTTTGAAAACAGTACTTTTAATGGCTGAAAAATGTTCTATCGTATGGATGGGCCGCAATTATTTCAACTATGTCTCTCCTGGTGGAAATTTATGTCACATCCATTCTTTTGCTTTCCATGCTGCAATGAACATAAATCCATCTGTGCATCTAAGACATTCCTCACAACAAATTTCTAAAGGTACAATAACTGGAACAAAGGTCATGCATAGTTTTAAGGTCATGAATATTTTTAGGATTCTTACTACATGCTGCTGAATTTCTCTCCAGAAATACAAACATAGTACTCACTACTCAGTGGGTATTTGATAAATATGTATTAATCAATGAATGAATAAATGAGTTTTAAGATTCTCCATAACACTCTTGCCAGAAATTGCCATACCTGAACCACAGGAAACTACATACATAACCTTTGTAGGAGTGAAAAACTATTGGTTTGGAGGAACTAATAAACTAATAAAATTTTAATTACTTCTGAAAAGAACAGACCAAGAGTTACTTCTAAATTTGAGTTACATATTTATGTGGCATCTGATATTGATCTGATAGAAAACAAACAACAAAATAATGTTGCAGAAGAATAATTACTGTCATAGGAAAATGTGCACTATGTATCAAAAGCAGTCTCCAAAATCATAAGCAAATGATCCCATTTTTGTGGAATATGTACATGTGTGTATACACACATATTTATACATTATATTGTATACAATATTAGAAAACCAAGCACCAAAATATTAACAGTGATCCTCTCTGTGTGTTGTATTATGGGTGATTTTTTTCCTTTGTGTGTGTGTGTGTGTATGTGTGTGTGTGTGTGTGTGTGTGTTCCAAATCTTGTACATTGAGCATGTATTACTTTTTTTTTTTTATAGAGAGGGTACAAGTGAGCCAAGGGCAGAGTGAAAGAGAGAGAGAGAGAGAGAGAGAGAGAGAGAGTCGTACGAGGGGCAGAGACACACAAAGAGAGAGAGAGAGATGTGGGGCTCACCTGAAGCACAGCTCATCCCATGCGAGGCTCACCCCAAACAAGGGTCAAGCTCACCTGAAGTGGGACTTGTGCTCATCCAATGAGGGGCTCGAACTCATGAATTGTGAGATCAAGACCTGAGCCGAAGTCAGATGCTTAACCAACTGAGCCACCCAGGCACCCCAAGCATGTATTACTTTTTTTAATTAAGGAAAAACAAATGTTTTTAAATGTTGAGTTACCATGAACTAAAAGAAACCTTTTTCTACAGCTAGAAATCTGATTGAGAGACAGTAAACAAAATGATCAATAGGCAGTTCTTCCTCTGAAGGTCTATCAGTCTGCTCAGCTGCCATAGTAAGATGCCTTAGGCTTAAACAACAGAAAGTAATTTTCTCACAGTTTTGGAAGCTGAGGTCTGAGATCAGGGTGTTAGCATGGCAAATTCTCCGAGGACTCTCTTCCCTGGCTTGCAAACAACCACCCTCTCCCCGAATGCTCACATGGCGCTTCCCTGGTGCGTGATCATGGAGCGAGAGCAAGCTCTCTGGTGTCCCTTCTTATAAAAGTACTAATCCCATCATGGGGGCCCATTTTCTACAGCCTCATCTAACGCTAATTACTATGGTTAGGGCTGCAACATATGAATTTTGGAGGAACACAAACATTCATCCATAATAGAGGGTATCTTCCAGACATGAATACTAGGATAGTTTCAAGTTTACATTTTTAAAACTTTTTAAAATTTTTAAAAATTTTTTTAAGTTTATTTTTGGGAGAGACAGAGACAGCATGAGTGGGGGAGGGGCAGAGAGAGAGGGAGATGGAGAATCCCAAGCAGGCTCTGTGTTGCCAGCACAGAGCCCAATGAGGGGCTCGAACCCACAAAACCATGAGATCATGACCTGAGCTGAAACCAAGAGTCGGACACCTAACTGACTGAGCCACCCAGGTACCCCAGTTCACATTTTTTTTAAATAAAACTATTTAGAAGAGTCATCTTGCTTGATGATATAATACAGAGAAAGGAAAAAAAAAAAAAACATGAATAGCACCGTCCTGTCCATCAAAGAGACACATTCTTGTAGGGGAAGACAAACTATAACAATCAGTGCAACAGAATTCTAACAAAAAAATATATACTGGCACATATTTGAGTGAAGGGGGAACATAAAGCACTCTCGGTCCGAGAATAATCAGGAAACATTGCTAAAAAGAAGTGAAACCTGAGCTGAGTTTTTAAAAAATATTGAACTAGTCAAGAGTGTGGGAAGCTGTGCTAGACAGAAGGAACCGCTCATAGCAAGGCACAGAGGTGCTAGAAAACATCACTGAAAACATGGTGGGCAGTGAGGTAGGAGGGCTGGAGGAAAGGTGCCTGTTTCTAATGTTTACCCCAGCAGACATTCAATGATCTGAACTAGACTGAACTGGTGTGCCATGGTAAGAATTTCAAACTTTACCTCGAGGACCATGCAAAGCACTAAATTTTAAGCAGAGAGGAACAAGAAATGACTGATGATTTAGAAATATCCCTCTGGTAACAAAGTGTAGGGGAATGGCTTGGACACCAGTTTGGAGAATGGAGATGGAAAGCTGGTTTAGAGGTTCTGCTAATAATTCAGAAGAAAAATGATAAACGCTTGAACTGAGGCACAGATATTTATTAGGAAAATACATGCGGTAGGTATTATCAAGCAACCAATTTGGTTATAGAAAATTTCTGTGGTAAAGCTGCAAATTGTGTATGGTTGAGGTACTTAATGACAAAAGAGGTGGCCATATGTCCTGGTTTGTCTGGGACACTCCTGGATCTCACTGCACAATTATTCATAGCACCCTTTTGTTTTCAAGAGTATCTCAGTTTGGATAATAAATTACTGGGCACCCTACAGTGACTCCCCTCTCCCAGTTTCTTGAATTTCTAGTCTGAAGGCCATACTGTAGACAGCATCCCTTGGATTCCTTTTTGTTTGTTTATTTTCACCAACTTGCTACCTTCCAGGCCACAATTTTGGCCACCAGAGGAAAAGGTGCCTTTTCTCTCCAGACCCCAAGATCAGCCTTTTTATAAGATTGTCTTTCTTACATTTATCTGAACCACGCCCCCTGCTCCCCACTCTGTTTCTGGCCACACAAATTCTATGGAGGAAACACTTCTGTTATGGACCCCAAACCTGCTTCCAAATCAGCTTCTGCTCAAATTCCTCATTCTTCCTTTAGCACTAGTTGCCCTGGCCTTTAAAATCCCAGACATTTCACTGGTTATACTGACCTTCCCTGTACCATCCTGGGCCCATGGATCCTCTAAACTAAAATGTGAAACTCCTTTCCAACTTTGCCTCACGTTACCTGGTCATCTATTTGACCAGAGTCTAAACTCCTGTCACAGACACCTCACCTTCTCCACCATGGCCAGCCTTTGTTGGGCATGTTAGTCTGCCTCATGCTGTCTACTCCTTCATTCAGGACTAACCAAAATGTAAATAGTTGTTTATGTGATAGGACTACATATGATTTTTCTATGTCTTTATTTCTCTACTTCTTTGTATATTCCAAATTTTCTACAGTGCATATTTTGTAATGAAATACATTTACTTAAAACAATTCTACTTTCATTCCCTTCAAATTTGGACCACACTTTCTTCTCACCTTCCAGGTCCCATGGAAGCTACTCATGTCACAACCTGGAGCTTTCCATTTATGATGAGATTTGGCTAGGATCAACGGCTAGCCACTGTGCCAAGCTCTCTGCTAAAGTCTTCTCATAAACTGTTTGGAGAACAGCTAGCAATTGGAACATTCTGGCAAAAGAACCCTATTTCTACTAGTAAATGCTTCTGACTCCCTACAAAAGTTTTAAATGTTTTAAAAAGTTTAGAGGAATGGGTTGAGAAAGGGCAAATATTGAAGAAATAAGAGTAGGTTATAATGGAATGGAATGGAATGTTACTAAATATCCAGAGATCAAAGCATCATCATGGCTATGCTTCCCAAAACATCAATTGCCAGAGCAGAATTCACAGACCAAGTAGACCGAATGAGGTGCAAGTCCTGGATTAGGAAGGAGGGACAAATAAGGGGCAATAAGATTACTTAAGCAACATAGCAATCCACCAGGGTACTATTACAACATGTATTGAATCATCTTTGTGTAAATGGATCACAGTTGTAATAATTTAATGCTGTAAGATAAAGTTTTGTATATTTAACAATCTGAAGCAGGGCTTCTTAGTTTATGCTCTGAGGCTACTGCATGAAGAAAGGTGGTGGCAGAAACAGGTAAGTGGGTAGGTCTCCTGCCTTCCATTCACTTCAGCCAGTCTTTGCTACTTTAGAAGATAAAATGTGTTTGAAAGTCACTGATCTAAATAAATGTGCACATGTGTGTTAAGGTACACATAACCTAACACTTTGGTGCTAACATAAGACCAACGTCTAAGTATTCACTACGCTGGCATACTAACCAGCAATGTATGTTTTTGTTCTTGTTCAGAGGAAGCAGAAATATTTCAGTGGGAGGCTTAACAATGCCTCTTTTCTAATAATCTCATATTCACACTTTAAATGCATATATGAACTCATCTGCTTCTGCTAAATAAATTCCCTGAAGACAGGGGTCCCTTCCCTCTCACTGCCTTGTATAGACTTCACAAATAGGATGCTCAATAAATATTTGTTGTTTAAAAACAAAATTGAGGCAGAATACATCTTTAAAACGCATAAGCAAAGAAATTCTTTTGAAAATGCTAATTATCAGGATAGCGATTTTGCTATAAGGGCATAACAGTGATAATGAAGTCAACATACCATAACCCCAGTTTACAACACAACCATCTTAGGGTGTGGTAAAAATAGAGCACATCAGAGTTGCCTTCATGCTAAGGAATCGTACCAGCTCATTACCTTCTAAATGACTGTGGTAAAAAAATTTTCTCATTCTATATTTTCTCTTTATGCTAGACACACACACACACACACACACACACACACACACACACACACACTCATCCTCTGTATCAAAGGGACAGTTTAAGCAAACCTTATTGTCTCTCTAATGCCTTTATATATAATGATAAATACAAAGATGAGAGGCTCATCTTTGTGCAATCCATAGGAATTAAAAAACAATAACAACAACAAGGAAGCATCATTGTTATGTTGACTGCCTCAGACATTGGACCTAATATCTCACTTAAAATTTCAGAGTATAGGGTGCCTGGGTGGCTCAGTTGGTTCAGTGTCAGATTCTTGGTTTCGGCTCAGGTCATGATATCTTGATGTTGAGTTCAAGCCCTGCAGAAGGCTCTACACTGACTATGCAGAGACTGCTTGGTATTCTCTCTCTCTACTCTCTCTGCCCCCCTCTCTTTCTCTCTCTCAAAATAAATGAACTTTTTAAAAATCTTAAAAAAATTTTGTAGAGTGCAAGAGCAAACATCACCTGCAGTGACTTCGTGGGTTCGGTGCAAAGGTCAAATAGAGCATGAACTTGTTTTAAGCACCTGAGAATTATATAGGGAAGACAGACAAGACTCACACAGGAAATACAAGGGCGTGTTGGTGTTAACTGTTTATTCCAAGCATCTGATTGATGTCTTGAGGAAGAAAGTTAGAAACCAAACAATAACTTGGTGACTTGCCTGAGCACAGTTATATTCGTAACTGTATATTATGCATGTTATTACTTTATAAAGCCTTTTTAAAAGCAAATGGAGTAAAAGAAAAACAGCTTGGTTGCCCATGGAGAATTTTTCTTTGATACCAGTTTGAAAAAAAACAAGAACTCTGTGCTGAATTTAGAACGTGACAGTGCAATTCAGGCAGGGGCTGGATTAAAGGTGACCAGACAGGTGACATGGAGGCCGTGTGCAGACAGGGTCACACCGACGGGGCAGCCTACAGAAAAACTCAGCAAATGCAGAAAGCAATTGCGCAGGAAAGTGGAGGTAACCGTATTTGGCCACGCTCTGGGTGTTGGTGAGGGAGATTTCTCCATGGGCGATATGAATGCAATCTGCAACTTTCAGTTTTTCACAATAAGTCCATAAATGTAAACACGATTATTTGAAAAGTACAGTCACAGGAGATCAGAGATCACATTCTATCCTGTTCAGCAAGACCCATCAGCCCCATACGAGCGGCTGTGGATAGCAGGCAGGGGGCTAGCCATGGCTCACCTGTCAGGTCCGTGAGGGGTCTGCCGCAGGAACCACACTATGTCCTACAGCTCCTCTCACACCAATTGATACTGTAGAGTTCCTTTATCCACACCATCCCCACCACACTGAGTTTTCAGACCTAACACTCCTAATGTCTCTATTTTGTTATGCCCACAAATTATTTCACACTCCTCTTTCTCAACTTATTGCACTTATCACACTAGTTGTGGGAAATGGTAAGGAGATATTCACCTTCCTTCAACATGAACACCATGAGAAAAGGATGTGAAACCAGGAAACAACGAGTACCAAGAGAGAAAAAAGTAAGCAGTCACTTGAAGGAGGGAAAAAAACCCCACCTTTATCCCGTTAGACAACTTCAAGTACAAACCTAGAAAAGGGCAACATGGATGAAATACCGCAAAATAAAGCTAATTATGCCGCAAAATAAAATAAAGCTAATTATCACTGACGAACTCACGCTCTTTACCTTTAGTGGGTCCTTTCTGAACTTGAACAATGGATTTCCAATATTTACCATTAGGTTGATTTATTAAAAGTTCAGAGAGATTCTGGATCAAAAGTGCAGTGCCCACTGAAAATATTCATAGTCCTGGCTTCCTTTAGAAATCAACAGTGGAGGGCTGCACAAGGTAAGCACAGAATTCTGGGCTCAGTTTGATATTCCAGAATGTTATCTGTGAGAATGTAACAGATTGGTAAAGCTGCCGGGCAGGCTCCGGATTATAGTAACAAATATATCTCTTCCCCATAAGGCCTTGGGGCGGGGGGTGTATTACTGTCCTTCTACATTCTATTGCTTATATTATGTTCCCAGCTAGAGTTTCAGAGGCTCTATGGTCAAGTAAACACAGCGCTTCTATAACCCAAAGGCAAATCTCAGACAGTTGTGTGTGCCTCTCTTGCATGGCTGACAACTAAATGAGTAGAACATCCAACACTGTACCCACGGTTATTGGCTTTATTTATCATGAACCACTTTTTTCCTGGCCTTGTAATAAGTCTCTCACCAACAACTACAGTGAACAGTCACCAGCACTGGTGTAAGAACAGAGAGTGATTTCTGTTTGAGAGGCAGAGTCAGGTGTCAATCCAAGGAAAATTCCCAGAAGGCATGATTCCAAGCTAAAGTAGAAGGGAGCATGTGGTAGAGTGGGTTTGAATGAGCAGCTAGTCCCCCACTGCTCTCCTTTCAGGCAGAACTTTTTAAATTGCCACTTCCCTTAAGCCACGTCAAGAGTCTTCCCATGATTCTCTCACCTCCCTGGATTTCTATTCTTGGGATTGAGTGCAAAGCCCTAAAATTGAAGGGACTCCTTCTCTTCTCTATAAATCACCAACTAGACAAAAAATAGAGCCTATTTGCCAGTTACTCTTTTCTTCTCAAAGAACTTACTTACATGGCTGTATCAAGTGAGTTATAAGAGAAAAGGCTTAGGAAAGTTGGCCAAACTCAGTAACTATCCCTTATGGTTTCACTGAAGTTAAATAGTTAGAATGAGCAGGTGGTACATCACCAGGAAGAATGCCAGGTGAAAACTACAAAACCTCTTTTTGAAGTCTTGGTTCTAATACAGAAACATTGAACCCCAAAGAACAAACAAAACCGCAAGGTTGCGGTTTGATTGAATAAATTTATTCCAGAATCACAAATACAATAAGTGATTAAAAGAAAATAATAAAGTTTCCACAAGGATGTGTTGAACACAAATAGCCCTTGTATTGTGCATAATCCAACCGAAATTTCATTATGATGGAACTTAACTTCCTATATTGCTGTTCACCTCCTTAATGCTTTATTTAAGAATAACAGCCATTCAAACTATCAAATAATTATCCATTGTTGTTTCTTAAGAAAGGTGTAGCTCCTTGTTTCTAAAATGCTCATTTATGTAATGAAAGACTTTGGACTTGCAGGGAAATGTCACCTCATTATATGATACAATTATAGGACATGGATCTAGCAGCAGTAATTAAATCTGAACACAAGTGTGGAACAATTGCTCAGAGAGCATGCAAAGCCCCTTTTGATTAAATTAAGCAAGGATTAGGAAAATTGTATATAAGAATAACTGCTTTGCCTGCTTTTCTGGGAAAATCAACCTATCAGAGAGTCTTTAAATTGGAAGAGACCTTAGATTACATTAAGGGCAATCCTTTTTGGTAGAGTGGCCACTTCATTCAAGTTTGCCTGAAATTTTTCTGATTTTAGCACTCAAAATTCCAAGTCTTAGAAAACTCTGTCTTAAGCAAACTGGATAGATAGTTGGTCACTCTACTTTTTAGATTCATAAATCCCCTGACAACATAACCTACCAGAGACTTAACTTTCACAGGATTCTAGTCTTGATCATGAGTCAAAATCAGTGTCCCTACAACCTAACCTTATTCTGTCTTCTGTAGCAAAATAAATTCCCTCTTCTACCTGGTAACCTTCTGATTATGCAGACCGCCCTCCCCATCCCATACTTCTCCCATCATGTCTCTCCATTCTCTAGGTTAAATAGACCCAGTTCCTTCATCTCCTCCTTGAGTTTTCTTATGCCACTGGCGATCCAGGTACTCTCCCCATGGGCAAGCTCATCTGCCCAGATCCCTCAAATAGTGACATCCCAAACTGAATTCAAGCTTCCACGCACCACCTGAGCAGAGTCCTTGAGCCCTTCCCCTGACCTGGGTATTATGCTTCCGTGTGGACATTCTACTAGCTCATTTGGCTACCACATCCCACCACTGAATAACAATACAATTTATGTCAACAGGAAGCCCTGGAGACTTTTCACACATCGCTGTTGTTCAAAGATCTACCATCCCGTACTTATGTAATAGGGCTTTAGACCCAAACGTTACACATTGATCCCTTAGAGTGCACCCATTATCCAGACCAGAATTCCAGCTCTGAATCATAATTCTATCACCCAAATCACTCACTCCCCTCCCAGGTTCATGTAGTCCACAAACGTTCTCTGAGTGTCAACATCTGTGGTCTTTGAAATCACTGGCAGAAATGTTTATTAGGTCAGGGTGTAGGGTCAGGTCATTAGTGCATGCATAGCTATGTGCTGTGTAAAGTAGGTATTCACATGGGTCCCTTTTTAAAAAAATATTCTCTAGAGCTTTCCCTATTTCCAGATTTTAGAAGGGAAGTTGAAACCAGGAGAATGCAAATACACTATAGCAATACTTTCTTCATTTTCAACCAGCAACTGCCTTCTCCTTTACCTTTAGCCCACATGTAGATCTTCAGGTGTCTCCAAACTTCAGTAAGCAATTATGATGGAAGTTCGCATGAGGAGCCCTGGAATTGAGCAGGGCTTTGCAGGCACCAATTGTGAATCATGACTGCAGTGCATCTGCGGTCCCTGACTATCCTTTTTCCAGAGACATTTTGGAGTTTCGCTTGCTCACCTCTTTTGAAGTCAGGCATAGCCACGTGACTTGTTTTAGCTAATGACACACATACGGAACGATATGTGTTACATCCTGGCAGAAGCTTTAAAAGCCAGTTGTGTGCCTTGTCAGGTTTCCTTCCCACCGTTGTTTTCATCAGGGATGTGGGTGAAGATGAGGCCTTCCATTAGCCGAGGTCCCTGAGAGAACAAATGATAGGAATCCCCCTGCTGGCCCACATTAGTCATGTAAGTGGAGTAGGAAACAAAGCCCCAGAGATTTTGGACATTTTGTTACTACTGTATGACCTGGCCTGACCTGATCACCACACTGAGGGTGCTACAGAAAAAGATAACAACTCCCATTCATAAGAAGCTTGAGGGGATAAGTCATATCCAGAAAATAAATGTAGAGACTAAATTACCAGGGAGTAAAAAGCGAAGTTGGAAAGTAGAGATAATTCACAAATAGGACATGGTGTTAAAGGTGAGTGACTAACACGATGCATTAAAAGGGAATAAGATGGGGCGCCTGGGTGGCGCAGTCGGTTAAGCGTCCGACTTCAGCCAGGTCACGATCTCGCGGTCCGGGAGTTCGAGCCCCGCATCAGGCTCTGGGCTGATGGCTCAGAGCCTGGAGCCTGTTTCCGATTCTGTGTCTCCCTCTCTCTCTGCCCCTCCCCCGTTCATGCTCTGTCTCTCTCTGTCCCAAAAATAAATAAACGTTAAAAAAAAAAAATTAAAAAAATAAAAGGGAATAAGAGGCAGGGCACCTGGGTGGCTTAGTCAGTTGAGCGTGTGACTTCAGCACAGGTCATGATCCCACAGTTCATGAGTTCGAGCCCTGCATCACGCTTCTCTGCTGTCAGCACAGAGCCTGCTTCGCATCCTCTGTCCCCCCTCTCTCTCTGCCCCTCCCCTTCTTGCTCTTGCCCTCTCTCTCTCTCTCAAAAATAAATAACCATTAAAAAGTAATAAATAAATAAACGGGAATAAGAAATGGGGGACCTCAGCACGGGCTTACTGTTCTCAGAAAACATCTCATTTCCGTTAAAAGAAAAACTAAAATTACATAATTTATTGAAAAGTTTGATAAGAAATGGTTCTACAAATATGTCGACTCTTCTCTTTTCAAACTGTAACAAAAAGGTAAGCTTAAATTATGGGGCCATTTTTAGTATATTTGATTTTAGCCTTTTCAATAACCAGCGATACTAAGGCACTTAGTTTTTTTTAATGGGAGTATTATAGGTGCTTCAGAAATGGACAGATTTAGCACTTTATTAAAGACAGACCATCCTTTGCGGGAGTTTTACAGGAACCTTGGCAATTTTGGTAATGCAGATAAAGTGGAGCCTACTTAAAATATGACTTATTTCACAGAAAGGTCCCATATTATTAGTGTAGAGATAAATACTGGCCTGAATACTCAAGGCTGAATATCAATTTGGCTGAGCTAGCAAAAATATAGCCTTTTTTTTCTTCCTAAAATATATGCAGCCTCCCCTTTCTGTTCCTGTTACGAAGATGGAAGAATTTTGATGTTAATTGGAACAGTCATTCACTCACTCAACATAGGTTTACCAAGCAGATTTACTCTCTGTCTGGGACTGTACTAGATGTTGGTTATTCACTACTGAAAGGGACAGTCAAGGATCTGTCCTCAGGAAGCTTACAGTCTGGAGGGGGAAAAGGCAGAAAGTGGGAGGGTGGGGAGAACTTTCTAAGCAGAAGGAATACCATGTGTTCCTTTACTGAAGTAGGAAAGGGTTTTGAGTGTTCAAGAAAATCAAAGTGTACAGTGTGTTAATCAAACATAGTAAATGAAAAGGAAGTAACCTGAGATGGAGTTAGGGTTGAGTAATGGGCCAACCACAGGGCCTCTGTGTGCCCTGTTAGGGATTTTTTTTTTTCATTTTGTCCCAAATGTCCTCAGAGTTTTGAACAGGGGGTGCAACATGGCACAAGTTCCATCTTAAGAAATTCATCCTGCCTACTATATAAAGAACAGATCAATGGGGTTAGAGTAGAGATAGGGATTAAGAGGAACTATCACAAGAACCCAGGCAAGAGGGAATAGTAACCAAGACAGGGGCAATAGCATAAATCACAGCATGAAGTGAACAGACTAGGAATATATTTTGCAGCCGACACATCAGGAATAGGTAAGGGGTGAATGTGAGGAGTGATGGAAGTGTCAGGGAGAACCCCCAGGTTCTGACATGAGCAATTTCTCCATTGTGTGCAGTGGGGAAGCAAGGAGGAGGAGCCAGATTGGCCCAAAGATACTCAAGTGAGGGTGCTGAATGGCAGCTGGACCTGCTGGTCTCAAGAGCAGAGTAGGTGAGAGCTACAAATGTGCGGGTCATGGGCTCAGCGTCGGTGTTAGGCTGTAGGAGAGGTTCAGGGTGTGCGAAATGCCTGTGGTCTCACACAGTGCGTGGCAAGTAGGGGGGACAGAACAAGGATGGAAATACAGGACCGGAAAATAGGAGCAAGATCCAAAGGAGTTCTTGGGAACCAAGAAGAGTTTTCATCAGAAGTCTAATGACTTAAAATGATTAATTCTTGATATCCCTTGATCCAATCCCAGGCCGATAGGGAAATATGAAAAAGTTTATGCCTGGCTCCTGACACGTCCCCGAATCACAATTCAAAAAAGTGGCACCTCTGTCCTGTACCTGCCCCCACATCACAAGATAACTTTGTTTTCAACTTTTACTCAAGTTTCATCTCCCACTCAATGGTTATTTTTCAAAAAAAAGAATGACATATTTTATCACTTGGCAAGTTTTTACAATCCAAGCAATGTCGAGTAAAGAAACGTTTCCCAAATACCAAACTATGACGGAGTGCTGCTCCCCAGTCCATGGCAAAATGAGAAAACTGGAACTACAGAACATATGTATGTCAGCATAAAGTGACCAACTACCATTTCCTGGGGAAAGATGCCCTTTTATTCTGAAACGATGTCAGTCCTGTCTTTTTAATATTAAAATGTCCTTCCTTTTATGAAATAATGGTGATAAGAGATATTTTTTTAATGTCCTTACTTGGCAAAATAAAAAATCAATAATCCTATGTATGGCTCTAATTTTTTTTTTTTTTAATTGTCCCAATATGTGAAATCCCAAATCAGGAAAGAACAAGAGAGGACAACAGAACATCACTGAGAAGCCAATTGCCTGCTCTCGACAAGGCGCACGCTCTAGCTGAACAATTCCTTCCCAGACACAGCCCCGGAAATGCCCAGGATTCACATGTGTGCCTCGGCAGACTTTGCGAAATGCCATGGACATCTGGAGTTGTTTCCAGACAGTTAAAACCACAAATGTTAGGGTGCACTTTATCGGTAAGGCTGAGTCATTGTGCAAAAGGCGAAGAAATTCCTGAGCTCTAAGAACTGTAAACTGTAGCTGGTTTCTGTCCCTTTGTAGCTCCTCACCGTGTTGGGATTTTGATTCAATCAAACCAAATACAAAAAAGATTATGTTGGCCTTGAACATAGTCAAATACGGTTTGGGTAGGACTTGCTAGTAAGAAGTTACTGTTAATTTTGTTAGGTAGATCGGTGTCATGGTGTAAAAAAAAAATCCCTATATTTTAGAAATGCACACTCAAGTATTTGAGGTAAAATTTATAACATTTGGCATTATTTTAAAATACTTCAGCAAAAATAAAATAGAGAAACTAAATATGGCAAGCTGTGGAACACTGTTAAATTTAGATGATGATGAAGGTACATTTCACTGTCCCTTTACTTTTATGTGTGTATGAAATTTTTCACAATAAAGTTGCAAGGGAGGGAGGGAGGAAGAAAAGGAGAAGGAAGGCAGGGAGAAAAAAAACCCCTCTAACGCACTTATTATCATTTCATAATGACTTTAAATTTTTTTTTAAGGTTTATTCATTTTTCAGAGATAGAGGGACAGAGTGGGGGAGGGGCAGAAAGAGAGGGAGACAGAATCTGAAACAGGCTCCAGGCTCTGAGTTGTCAGCACAGGGCCGATGCGAGGCCTGAACTCAGGGATGGCGAGATCATGACCTGAGCTGAAGTCAGACGCTCGATCAACTGAGCCACCCAGGCGCCCCTTTGTAATGACTTTAAATGCAAGAAAGTGATCAACTAATTAAACAAGGAGGCCATTAGTCTAGGTGGCTCTAATGCCGTGCTGGCCTAGTAAGCAAACCTAAACCTAAGCCTATAAAATGCCTCAAGGTTACAAAATTGAAACCTAAGGACAACCGATCACAAACAGCAAACTAGATGTTAAGTTAGAGCCAAAACTGTCCTTCCTTTGCTTCTGCCTTGTCTCTATAAAAGTCCCCACGGCCCTAGCTCCTGCTGGTAGATCACTTCTGGTTTGGTGCTGCCCACTGAAATCGATTTTCGCTCATATAAACTCTTAAATTTTTTTAATATGCCTCAGTTTATCTTTTGACAGAAGTAAGGTGAATTAGGAGAAAGGAGAATTTCCACTAGTATTTGTGAGCACCTGCCGAAGGTAAGTCTCTGTGCCATGGGCCCTCATATGTGTGCACATTGCATATCTGGTGGCTTTCATTACCACCAGTTTCTAGAGGAGGAAAAATCAGACGCAGGTTAAATCAATATTTCCACATGGAAAATAGAGAATAAATAGGGCCATTGGAGCTATCTTAGCTGCTAAAGAAATTCCTCAGTGAGCAGATTAAGAACAAAAATAATTATGCTAAATCCTGATGTGCTCTCTTTCAATCCACAATGATGCAGAGGTGTAGAGTGGGGGACCTCTCCTCCAGGTTTTTCTGTCTCTGGCAATCCTCTGGCAAAGGATGCTGGGGCTGCTCCCAGCATCCTGACCACCAGGCCCCTTCCATTTCCCTGCCCCTGGGAGAACCAAATGTGATTTCGACCTAGGACTACAAAAAGGAAAGACAGAACTTCTGTCATCACACCCAGAAAAGGGCAGGATGTGGACTCCCACATGTGACCCAGAGCTGTGCTAAGCTGACGGCTCCGTGTAGGGCACATTAGATTCCTCTGTTCTTCCCTCCCAGCATGCCTTCTACCCCGCACATCCAGGCTCTGCCCCTTTAATACTATTTTCTTCAGATGTCATCCTGTCTCCAAAACACTCAGTGGAATCTGTGCCTCAGCACAGCTTAAGAGTTCTGAGGGAGGCTCAGAACTAGACCACAAAGAGTCAAATCCTGGCCACTCCATAGCTGGGTGACCCGGAACAAGTTTGTAATTTCTCCGTGATTCAGTTTCCTCCTCCCCTCTAAAAATGAGGTGACCCAGAGGCTGCCAAAGATTAAATGAGTTAGTTCAAGTAAAGCACTTAGGCCACAATGACACATAGCACATAATGATGTTACCACTGTTACTATAACCCACCCTTATTTTTTTTTTTAATTTTTTTTTAACATTTTATTTATTTTTGAGACAGAGAGAGACAGAGCATGAACGGGGAAGGGGCAGAGAGAGAGGGAGACACAGAATCAGAAGCAGGCTCCAGGCTCTGAGCCATCAGCCCAGAGCCTGACGCGGGGCTCGAACTCACGGACCGCGAGATCGTGACCTGAGCCGAAGTCGGACGCTTAACCGACTGAGCCACCCAGGCGCCCCAAACCCACCCTTATTTGGTGTCACCCCAGGCCACTTACTTTCTGATTGATTCCCAAATGCTGGCAGATCCCCATGCCCCTCCAATCCTTGACTTTGCCGGAAGCTCTTCCTAAATATTTTCTCTCCATTGTCCACAAACCCTCCCCAGCTGAAGCCCTGCCTTCTCTCCAAGTCCTGACTATTGGAGCCCCCCCCCCCAGATCTTCCACCAACTTTGTTACTGCTTACTGCTATCTGCCACCACCTGAAAACTTTTAAGAAATAAGTCAGCGAGTCATGATCTCATCGGGTAGCACCTCAAGAAGGCAGCCAAAGGGACTATTTATGGAGGTGTAGGCAAGGTTAAGGGAAACACAAAGCAACCCAGGGATCTAGCAACGGGGGAAGCAACTATCCCCCAGGCCTGAGGAGACAAGGGGAGGAAGCAGTTACCGAAAACCAGGGAAAGGCCAAGAAGAGGCCACCTAAGTCATGGCCTTGAAGTAAAGAAACCATGGGGACAGGGAGTGAACCAATATCCCACCTCTGTCTCTTCCACTCCAGCAGTCTCTTGTAGGTGGTTCCCACTGGCCGGATCCAACTGGAGGCCAGGGCCTAGGTAGAGGTAGTCTCCCTGGGGTTGCAGAGAAGGGATCTGGGAGGGCAAATGGATGCTAATCAGCATGGGCAGGTCTGAAACAAGCTAATTATCCCTCAACTGTGGGCTGTTTTGTATTTGTCCTTAGCGCCTCTCACGTGTGGGCCTCTGCAAGGGTCAGCATGGAGAGACAGGAAAACACACAGACCTCGAAATCAGAGATCTGGCTTAGAATCGAAATCCTGTCAACTACCAACTGTATAACCTTCAGAAAGTAATTTCACCTCACTGAGTCTCTCCCTCTCAGATTCCTCATTTGTGAGACGAGAGCAATCACACTGGCCTCACAGGGTTCCTGTGAGGATTAGAAAAGTCCTTTCCTGGGGCGCCTGGGTGGCGCAGTCGGTTAAACGTCCGACTTCAGCCACGTCACGATCTCGCGGTCCGTGAGTTCGAGCCCCGCGTCAGGCTCTGGGCTGATGGCTCAGAGCCTGGAGCCTGTTTCCAATTCTGTGTCTCCCTCTCTCTCTCTGCCCCTTCCCCGTTCATGCTCTGTTTCTCTCTGTCCCAAAAATAAATAAACGTTGAAAAAAAAAATTTAAAAAAAAAAAAGAAAAGTCCTTTCCTCGTCCTTATTCTCTAAGACTGAGACTCTAGCTCTTACCTCCTCTAGATCTGGAAATGCTGAAAAATCAGTAAGAATGTGCACACTTACTGCTGGAAGAAACATTTCTGTGAATTCAGAGTCATTCTAGGCAACTTATGAACTTTGTATGGTGTTTGCCTTAAGCTGGCTTGTCCACTGAGAAAAGCAGCAAAATATCAACTCATAGACCTTTAGAACCTTGCAAATCAAAGTGTGGTCCAGCAGCATCCCCATCACTTGGGAGCCTGTTGGAAATGCAGAATTTTATGAGGCGATGCATATTACCTAAACTCACTGTGATAATTGTTTCGCAATATATGTATGTCAAGTCACTATGCTGTATGCCTTAAACTCCTATGTCAGTAAAACTGAATCTCAGGCTTCATACCCCCACCCGCCACCAGAATTTGCATTTTAACAAGCTCTCCAGGTGATCTGCATATACATTCAAATGTAAGAATTACCTAAAAATAATAGTAAGTTTAAGAATTCCTGGTTTTGAACTAAGGGAACCCCAGAGACCATCCACATTCTGGTTAAACCACCTCACTTTAAAACTGAGGAAACTGACGTCCAAAACAATATAAATGGTCCAAAAACTCTGGGGCAGAGGCTGCCCCTTGATTAAGCCTATAGGGACTTGCAAGCTCTCCTCCCTTGCTACGGTCCACTTCACAAGGTGACACAACTAAATATCCTCCCTGCTGCTATGAGTGACTACATAACAGTCCTGAGACGTTCTTGCAAATCCTCTGCTTTGTTTTTAAAGTAAGCCAGATGTGGACGTACTGTCCTTTCCTGTTCATCCTGCCTGAGTAGCCATGGGGTCTGAAGCTGGGATGGGCATCTTGTGACAATAAAGCTATAAGCATGAGGATAAAAGGGCCACATGATAAGGGCTGTGAAAGGAAAAGACCCAAGGAACCTGGTCCTGGATGACATCATTTACTGGCGGCTGATATCTAGGCAATTAACTTCCTGGTTTCAGCTTTCTTGTCATTTAAAAGTTAATAAACAAACCTCTTTTTTTATAAGACACCATTTGTCCGTTTCATATAATGTCACACAGCTAGCATGTGGCTAAGCCATAATTAGAACTCAAAACCTCTGACTCCCAGCCCAGAAATTTTTCCAGTGTCTCGTTTATTGAGTCAGAGAAATCTCCTCCCTGACTAAATTTTAATAATCATATATGCAATCAAGAAGAAGTGCTAATGTGGGGATGTACCTATCCTTGGGAAGAGAGGTGTTATATCAACTATTGTAAAGTTGACAATAACATCTTAAGGGCAGATAATCACGTTCAATCTAGGAATTTTGCTTATGCGTATTCACCCAACTTTTAAAAAGCAGACAATGACCAGAGGAGTAAAGAGTAGACAGATCTTCATTTCCCCGCAGATTCTGCACTGACCATTTGTGAACCATATAGTACTTCATGTATACAACTGAAATAAGTGCTAGGTATACTTCCTGTTCAGTGACACCATTGTCAAATGTCATGTTGATTCATCCATCTGTAGAGATTCCATTAATATAAAGCTACTGAGATAAAAAATGAATGTTTAACCACAGGTTGCTGTTCTCAAACTTAGTTTTTAATTATTTTTTTTATTTGAGAGAGAGAGAGAGCATGAGCAGGGGAGAGGGCCAGAGAGAGAGAGAGAGAGAGAGAGAATCCACTGAGTGTGGAGCCTGACGTGGGGCTCAATCCCACAACACTGAGATCATGATCTGAGCTGAAATCAAGAGTTGAATATTCAAACCGCTGAGCCACCCAGGCATCCCTCAAACTTACTTCTGAAAATCAACAAAACACATGGGCTAGAATTCATTGCCAGAAAAACCACAAGAATAAATGAAAGTGATGGTACACCCGGAAACTGAGAA
Organism: Lynx rufus; assembly: GCF_022079265.1. Lineage (NCBI taxonomy): Eukaryota > Metazoa > Chordata > Mammalia > Carnivora > Felidae > Lynx > Lynx rufus. The sequence goes on from NW_025814831.1 coordinate 49,456,160, forward strand.
ACTTCTAGAAGCTAGACAGCCTGTTGGAGAAAATGCCGGCTCTGGCTGAGCCCAGAGAAGGGTCTGAGGAGGCATGGCCAAGAGAGCCAGGGTTGATGGAACAGAAGAGACTTGTTTCCTTTCCTACACAGAGAGGTTTTTGAAGAGCTAAGGAGGGTCCCATCTGGGCTCTTGCCAAAACCAGTCTGTCATTTTCAAGTGAGTTACTAGACACTGAGCAGCCATAATCATTTTGTTTCTGTAAGACTATGTTTTACAAAGCAACTTTTCATCTTTGCCATGGCCTTGTCAGGTTGGCTCTGTCCCCCATTTTACAGACGAGAAATCAGGAAACTTACTCAAGATTACATACCGACAAGTAGAAAGAAAAAAAAAAACACACTCCATAAGTCCCTGTAGGCTCTCATCCTGCTTCTCTCTAACTTCATGGGGATACTTTTCCCCATGTTACCTCAGCTTCAGCCACCCTGGCTGGGCCCCAACTCACCGCTCCTTCCACACCCATTCTTACCTTTTTTTTCTGGTCTCAGCTTCAAAGTTTTAGAAATCTTTCGCTCATGCCCTACCCCAGACTAATTATCCTTTTTGTGAGCTCCCACAAGGCCATATACTTCTTTGCACTATGGCTGTCATTAACTAATCACTTGATTGATTGATTGACTGAGTAAATGAATTAGATAATGATTTGTTTACTCTCTGATGTTGGCACAGAGGGGTAGCTTTGTGTTATGCTGGGAGGGAGGTGTCTTTGATCACTTGACATTCTCCATCGGCTCTTCTTCACCATCTACCCCAAACAAACAGATAATGTGAGAGATGTCATTTTGCAGTGCAAAATCACCTTCAAGACAACTCTCTATGCCACTCCCTTTCTCTTAAAACCAGATTGAAGCTCCAATATTCCCTCCTATGTAGAAATTTTAAAACCATTTTTTAATGTCTTTCACTCTGACCAGAGTAAGAATTCCATGAAAGCACAGACAATGTCTTGTTCATTCTTGAATCCCAGCACCTAACACAGTGCTTAGCGTATGGTAAGCAATACAGTATTTGTTGAGTGAATGGAGAAATGAGTGAATGAATAACTTACTACTCCCAGATGGATGCTTCTCCACTATACTACTCTGCCTCCTACCAGCAAGAAGGCTACAGCAACTGCCACTTTGGATATTGTCTTCTTCAGAGCTCCAATGCACAACTTTGGTGGGGTTAGGGGCTTGGAAACACACAGCCTCCAAAAGACAATTCTTGGTTATTGAATTAACCAAGATGTTTCAACCCCCACTCATAGCTCTTTTAGGGGATACAAGCCCTTGGCTGGGGAGAAATACTGGAGGTGACAGGGCTAAGCAGTGGCTTCCCATCTGCCAAGACTGAGGGAGCCATGGCACCGAGACCCAAGTCACCCCTGTCCTTGCATCACATCTGTCGAGAAACAAAACAGACCCAGGGTTCCCCTCTAAGGCCATTCTCTAGAGATAAGGAAAGTACCCAGACTCAACAGAGTGAACTCATAGAGGACAGAATGTCTGAGGGCCCAGATGTCCTTCTCTTCATCCAAGCTCTCAACATTTGAAAAAGCAGAACTCTTTATAGCCCCTTTCTCAAAATCACTTGGAGACACTGATCTAAAAAGCAAACAGAACAATTCCAGGATTCCACCCCAGACCTACTGAATCAGAATCTGTAGGGATGATCCAAGAAATCTGTTTTGAACAAGCTCTCCAACAACTTTCTGATACTAGCTAAAGTCCCAGATGCTCTTAGCTCTCAAGACCCCTCTTAACCTAGGACTTTCAGAGGCTGAGCATCAGTTTAAGCCAAGCCAGTCCTGTGAGGTACAGGAATTCTATGGAACTAAATGAGAATCCATCCAATCTGATTCCTTACCACCAGTGGCAAGTGGCGTGGATCACTGCCTCTTCAGCCCTCCCCCAAGCTTATCCTTATCACAGGATATCTTGGACCTGCCAGGGGGAGAGGAAAACTAAAGGATTAAGACCTGGTTTTTGTCACTTAAAAACACAGTTCAAAGTGCCAGATTGAACCTGGAAGGCACAGGAATGTGATGGCTTTTCTTTGTTTATTTTGAGGAAGAGCAGGGACATTTTGGCAGCCAAGTCCCAAAACCAAGACAGAATCACGAGGCCCATTTCCCAGGTGTCTCGTCTCTCTCGTGAGTCACGAGACCAGTCAGCTCAGTTGCTGCTGGTCTAGCTCCCACTCCTACTATAACCGAACACCCACTAAAAGTACCTTCTGTTGGGAGGGACCCCAGGCCAGGTCCCAACTGATCCAAAATGCTGACTAGTAGTTCATGGACTCCTTTGTTCTTTAAAAAATGGATGCTTTTGAGAAACTGGTAACAACCAGAATCCCTTTCCTCAACACCACCAAAAAGCATATAAGACCCAAGATTTTTCATATAATTTCAGGGCAGCACAAGCTCATTGGAGCCCATCCATGAATCTCTGCCCATGAACCCCAGGTTAAGAATTACCACAAACATGATGGAGAATTAAGAACCAGAGATGGCTGAAAATTTTTATACCCACATGAGGAAAGTCAAGGTGGGGATGGGGTGGGATGCATAAGGAAACAAGTTGCATGTATTCTTTTTATTCATGTTCTGTTAATAGACATTTGGCAGAAATGTAGATATATGCAATATTTAATTTTCTGGCATTTTTATTAACCTGAAGTAATTTTGTTATTTTAGGGACATTAATAATTGACTATATAGAATTTAATCTGCCCATAAAATATTCATGCTTGGCAAATTTAAAGGTATAATCTTTAAGACAATTAAATATTTACTAGTCAAATTTACTTGAAAATGTTTTATATTTGCTGTGGGGTATGAAAATAATAAACATTTTAAGAATTCATGTTTAATTTTTGTTATTGTATAAGAAGCATCCCCAAACAGTAAATATTTTCTTTAAATAAAAAACTATACTTTAAAAAAAAAAAAAAACCTTTGTCCATCTCAAATCCATACATCTAAGAGGACAAGTTCTTTCCCCCTCCATACTCTTTTTTTTAATGTTTATTTGTTTATTTTGAGAGACAGAGAAAGAGCAAGTGCAAATATTGGAGGGTCAGAGAAAGAGGGAGAAAGAAAATCCTGTCAACTTGAGCCCGACATGGGGCTCGAACTCATGAATCATCTAAACCGAATGAGCCACCCAGGTGCCCCTCCCCCTCTAAACTCTTGAGACCTGTTCGATCTCCTTTTTGTTACAGTCATTTGGGCACATAGCATCAGAAGCATACAGGATGCTCCTACTCATAGAGTGCCTGGTCAACTATCTGCCAATTTACGCCAAATCTCGTAATTATATGCCCACCAGCAGAGAAAGCACCGGAACTGTCTTTTGCTATAAAATAGTAGTGGCTCCCTGAACTGTGTAAGCCTGCATTCATTTCCATTTTCCATTGATTGTAAGGCACACCTTTTCTTATGTACCACTGGAGAAAATACTGTGACAACACATGTCTTAACCATAGTCCTCCACAGTTGTGCAAGCCTCTTGTTGCTTTGACGTTTCTTTTATCCATCCGACATGTGTTAGCATTTTCTCTCGTCACTTGGCTGGGCTAGTGATGGCCAACTCTTTTGTGGATCTCAGAGTTTCTTCTACTTGAGGGATGGCTCTTCCAATCTAAGCTTCCAGAAAGCAGCTGGTTGTTGCTTTGCAAAAACTCTGCAACTGTTCATCCCTCCAACCATGCATATTTGCTTCACCAATATCAAATTAAAGTCCCACTGCTCTGTTTCTGTGCATTTTTGCAACATAATTTTTCATTTCAAGGCCAAATCACATACAATCTTCTGAGGACCTTTTAAATGGCAGTTACAGTAACAGAAATACACTTAACTCAATCAAAGTGATGACAATAATGAGCAGCTATGACCAAGTTTTGGCCATATTAATAACTGCATCTCCGATGAGTGTAGCAGACACCATCTGATTCCCAGAGATGTTGGACGGTGAAAATGTGTATTCTAGAATCAATGAAATCGGTTTCCACTCCCTACCCCTGCCTCCCCCAACTTAATGTCTCTAGCAGACCAGAAGTCATAACTAAAATGAAAAGAAAAACTAAGAATAGGATAATGGTAAAAAATAATAATAATAATCTTTTCACTTCCCAAAATATTTTGACTCATTTCCATTATTGTCTTAAAGTGAGGGACTCAAAGCTATCTTCCTTCCTTGTTCACCTACACTATGTCATATTACTTTACTATGATCTTAATAACAGTGTCTCATTACATCTTTTTCCTCCCTCAGTTTGTCTCCTTTTTCCTTCTAACAACCTAGAAGTGAAAGCAAGCGATCAACTATTTCATCTATCAATACTAATACCATGACTTTCAGTTCATGCTATGGTTTTTCTTTCTTCCTTCTTTCTTTCTTCCTTTCTTTCTCATTTTTATCATGAGTCCCCATAATAATTTCATTGAGTAATAGAGACAGGAAGAGACTATGAGGTTTCAGATGATGAAACTGGAAAAAAAAAAAAAAAAAAAGCCTGGAGTGTTGGTGGGGGAAACAATGCTGGCACTCAGCTTCCCAAACTAGTGCTTACTCTTTTCTTGAATACCCCTGTGCAAAGAGCCACCTTGTAAATAGAAGGAACTGTTACTGAGATCCCCAAAAGGTCACCCAATCACAAGTCTGTCTTCAGGATAGAAAGACTTTATTGTGGATTCCTAGAAGCTGAATATATATGTTATATATTCATACGAATATATGTTATATATCTGCTTATATATATATATATATGTTCTATTTAGTAAATATTCATTAAAATACTGTGCACAGGGGTGCCTTGTTGGCTCAGTCAGTTAAGCATCCAACTCTTGATTTCGGGCCAGGTCATGATCTCATGGTTCATAGGATCTGGCCCCATGTCAGGCTCATGCTGTCAGTGCAGAGCCTGCTTGGGAATGTCTCTCTCCAGCTCTCTTTGCTCCTTCCCCACTCACGCTCTCTTTCCCAAAATAAATAAATAAACATTTAAAAATAAATCAAATAAAATGGTGCACAAAGCCCATCAAGCAGGATGTTGTTGGAGATTCAAAGATGAAATTTATGGCCCCGTCCTCCGATGATTCATAATCTAGAGCTATTTGCAGTTTGAGGATGGGGAGTCAGGGAGGGGGCATGGACTCTTGTGAATCAGATGACATTTACAGGCCCTAGAAAATTGTTCCAGGTCACCATGTACACACACAATTCAAATAATTTCTTGGGATTTATAGAGCTCCTGGGCATTGGAAGAATAGCCCATGTGTGAGTCTCGTAACATCAAGCCACAAAACTCATGTGGGTGAGCTTTTTATCATAGTTAGTCCTACCCAAATACAAAGAGACCAACCTAGTCAAATAGTTTAAGAAATGAGTAATATCCTGCCCTTGTAGCTAAGGTTTTCTTGATTAATAGCTGCTACAGAAAATGCCTTAATCTCACTCAGACTTGTGTTTTGAGTCCTTCTTTCCTGGCAGGGATTGACTGTATTCTCCAGAGTGCATGGCCAACCAGGACACTATTCAAAAAAGCCAAGGCCCTCCTCACTGGACTTGTTCACAATACTTCCTGCCCTCGCCCCACCCCCATAGTCCCTTTAAAGCCCCTGGGCAAGACCACTGGCGCCTCCTTCTACAATCTGACCTCCTCAAAGAGGAGGGCTCCTCTTAAAGAGGTTGGGGGAACCCCACCCTGCCAGGGAATTCTCTAGCCAAGGCTATGGCTGCAAGGAGTTTCTGGCATATGTGAGTTGGCTAGTGGTTGGGGATTTTCCAGTCTTTTCCTACTCGGTAAAAGCAACCAGATTTTTCATTTTAAGTTAGGATTTTGAAGTGTCACTGTATCGCTGGGGACTGGCATCTGGGATTGGAGTCTCATCCTGACCAGAGCCAGAGTCTCTGTATCACTTAAGGACACAGACACCCTGGCTTCTTCCCCATGGTAACTTGTGAATAGGATTATGGGGCTTTTGTTATATTCCCCACACCCTCTCCTAGGAAAGGGGACAGTTCCCATTTACCTTCTCTTTCTGAGCCTCAGGCTCAGAGCCATGGGTTTTTTGAAACTCTGAGCTTGCATCTATTTTCTCGTGTCTAACATCCTCTTCTGGATGTTAGTGCTTCAAGCAACACTATAAGGGAGGCTCAGATATGGCCTCATTCGGAATACCATCACTAACATAGTATTGTAGTAATAACATAGAATGTGGTAATAATATATAGTGCTTTGGGTTTTAAAAGGGCTTTTACCATTATTGTTATTTTAACAATTGTTATTCCCCCCCAAAATAGTGTACCAGTGGGGATTCCAGCAGGAATCAAGGGGCACATTCAAAGAGTTAACCAAAAATTATTTAAAGAGGGGACTATTTACAGAGATATATCAAAATCCAATCAGGAAAACAGAAACTATGCCAATTATTTTAATAAAAGGAATTAGTTTAAAAGAGTTGGAGATCTTTACTAGGTATCTAAAGCAGTCAAATTCATAAGGGCAGAAAAGAGAATGGTGGTTGCAAGGACGTGGGGGAGGGGGAGAAGGGGAGTGGTTCGACAGGTGCAGAGTTTCAGTCTTGCAAGATGAGAAAGTTCTGAAGAGCTGTTTCACAACAGTGTAAACACACTTAACACTACTGAACTGTACAACTAAAAATGGCTAAGATGGTAAATTTTAACTAAGGTGTTTTTTACCACAATAAAAAGGGAAAAAAAAGGTGTTAGAGAGCTGAGTACGTGAAAGGGCTCACTGAGGGGACACAGAAAAGTTAAGTGTAAAAAAAGCAGCTAGGGGCGCCTGACTGGCTTGGCCAGAGGGTTGTGAAGACTCTTGATCTCAGGGTCATGAGTTTGAGCCCCACGATGGGTGTACAGATTATGTATTAAATAAACAACTAGATAGATAGATAGATAGATAGATAGATAGATAGATAGATAGATAGGGACTGATTAGTGCGAAAAGAGGCTAGCACTACTTTGGCCAGGGAATCAAGTGAAGAGCTTGGGGTTGTTACAACCCAAAAGCTCAGAGGTGCTGCCTGGCTGATACAGGTACCCCGCTGTGCTAATTGTTCAGGACATCCCAGCTGTCATGGGGGACTAGAACAGGAAAAGCAAGCAAAGAGAAGATCAAGTCCCTCCTCCTCAGCCTCGCAGGCTCCCTGTGGCATTGGCAGAAATGACAGGCTGCTGCTAGCACAGAGGGGTATAATTTGCAAAGTCCCAGCCCAGCACCGAAAAGCAGGGCACAGAAGGGTTAGGAGCTGAGCAATATTAGCTTAATTTAGGGGCACAAAAGGCGTGGCAAGGTCAAGGGAATGGTAAAACAACCAGCAACTGGGAACAGCAGGAGGCTGTTAGGACCCTAAACCTAAGGGGTAAGAGGAAGGAATGACATTATAGGGACGTCACAGCCTGAGGGTCAAGGCTGTGTGGGAAAGGAGAGATCAGCAGGAGTTGTGATCACCTGCCTGAAGTAGAGCCAAGCAAGGAGGGAGCAGGCAGAGTGGGGAGCGCGGGAGAGATAGCCACCTGACCTCCATCTCCTCCCACTTGCTCATCTCCTGAAACCAGCCTCAGCTTGGCCAAACCAGACTGAAAGCCACAGTTCAATACGTTTAATATTCATTTAATGAAAATAGAACCTACTATCTACATTTACCTGCATCTTTATTTCCCCACCTAAGGAAAACAATAATAAAGAAACAGAAATCCTTCCAAGTTAATACAGATCAACCCATTCTTTCTAGTATACTTAGCAATAACTTGGCATGAAGAAAATTTGCTTGTAAGTGTGAAACTTTGGGAGAAAAATAAGTGTTAACAACTGGAACTATTTTTCAAATCTGTCAAATGCCTAATACATGCCACTGAAATACTTGCTTATTGATTTTCACACCTTACTGTAAAGAGTGGACTAAAGTTTATCACCTTCTTCTCTTGCCAATAGTTGAGTAACTGCTTTGTCTTCAGGTTCCTCCTCTAAAATGGGAACGGTAGGAGTGTCTAAGTAGCTCAGTCAGCTAAGTATCTGACTCCTGATTTTGGCTCAGGTCATGATCCCAGGGTCGTGGGATTGAGCCCCATGTCAGACTCCGCACTGGACACAGAGCCTGCTTGAGATTCTCTCTCCCTCTGCCCCTCCCCACTGTACCCACACACTCTCTTTCTAAATAAAAATAAAATGGGAATGATAATAATACACACCTCACAGGATTACTGCAAAGTTGAAGTGAGAAAAAAAATAGGTGAAAGCACTGTAAAAAGATGGGGTTTTGTTTTCTGTTCCCTTCAGTGGTTCCTGGACCTCAGTGTGATACTCTGGAGCACCACCACCGTGGTGGCCATCATCTTCACCATTACTGCCATCATCTCGGCATCTCCACTGTTGCTAATGTCACTACGATCACCATTATTATCACTAATATCACTGTCTTTGTGCAGGTTCTAAATTTCCTTACATTTCATCGCCTTTGGGGCCTTTACATTTTTACTGAGAAAAAAAAAATCTCTTGCAGGGAAGTGAGATGTGGCATTTGGAGTCAGAAGAACTGTACAGAGGCCTGTCCCAGCCAGTGGCCATTTGTAAGCACCTTCTGAGTTTCCCAGTTTTCTCATCTACTAGCAGGAATACCTACCTTTGCTGACTATTCTCCTTTTGCCCCTCCAAATCCATTCTCTGCCCTTTGCTGTCCTAGTCTGTGTTCACGAAGGAAGCTTTACAAACCGAATTATCTAGGCTCTCTTGGACGGGTACATTTTGATAAGAAGGGACAGAAAATAGACATGCCAAGCTTAAGCTACCTGGTTTAAAGGAGCAGGAAGGTGGTGGTAGTAGAAATATTAGGTAAGAGAAAAAAAGACTAGAGAACAATTTAAAAATATTTACATCTAAAAGCATTACACTGAGTAAAAGAAATGAGACACAAAATCACCTGTATGTATGATCTCACCTTGTGAAATTCTAGAAAACACAAAATCTATAGTGATGGAATGGAGATCAGTGGTTGCCTGGGCCAAAAGTGGAGGGAGCAACTGACCACAGCATTGTACGAGGGAACTTTTGCAGGGAAAGAAATCTTTGGTATCTTTTTTTTTTAATGTTTATTTATTTATTTTGAGAGAAAGGGAGAGAGAGAGTGAGAGAGAAAGCAGGAGAGGGACAGAGAGAGATGGAGAGAGAGAGAATCCCAAGCATGCTCCATGCTGTCAGAGCAGAACACAACACAATCCCACCAACCACCAGATCATGAGCTGAGCCAAAATCAAGAGTCAGACACTCAACTGAGGGAGCCACCCAGGTGCCCCTAGAAATATTTTGTGTCTCAATTGTGGTGGTGGTTACAAGGTACATACATTTGTCAAAATTCAACTACCTATACTTAAATGGGTATTGTTTATTATACTTAATAAATTTTAAAAATATTCATGGCATGGACTTCAAGCTGTATTACAAAACTGTAATCAAGACAGTATGGTACTGGCACAAAAAAAAAAAAAGACGTTCAGATCAATGGAACAGAATAGAGAACCCAGAAATGGACCCACAAACGTATGGCCAACTAATCTCTAACAAAGCAGGAAAGAATATCCAATGGAATAAAGACAGTCTCTTCACCAAGTGGTGCTGGGAAAACTGGACAGCGACATGCAGAAAAATGAACCTGGACCACTTTCTTACACCATTCACAAAAATGAATGAAATGGTCTTTCAAAATGGATGAAAGACCAAAATGTAAGACAGAAAACCATCAGAATCCTTGAGGAGAAAGCAGACAAAAACCTCTTTGATCTTGGCTGCAGCAACATCCTACTCAACACATCTCCAGATGCAAGGGAAACAAAAGCAAAATGAACCACTGGGACCTCATCAAAATAAAAAGCTTCTGCACAATGAAGGAAACAATCAGCAAAATTAAAAGGCAACCGATAGAATGGGCAAAGATATTTGCAAACGACATATCAGATAAAGGGTTAGTATCCAAAATCTGTAAAGAACTTATCAAACCCAACACCCAAAAAACAAAGAATCCAGTGAAGAAATGGGCAAAAGACATGAATACACACTTCTCCAAAGAAGACATCCAGATGACCAACCAACACATGAAAAACTGCTCAACATCACTCATCATCAGGGAAATACAAATCAAAACCACAATGAGATACCACCTCACACCTGCCAGAATGGCTAACATGAACAACTCAGGCAACAACAGATGTTGGTGAGGATGCAGAGAAAGAGGATCTCTTTTGCACTGCTGGTGGGAATACAAACTGGTGCAGCCACCCTGGAAAACAGTATGGAGGTTTCTCAAAAAATGAAAAATAGAACTACCCTATGACCCAGCAATTGCACTACTAGGTATTTATCCAAGGGATACAGGTATACTGTTTTGAAGGGACACATGCACCCCAATGTTTATAGCAGCACTATCAACAATAGCCAAAGTATGAAAAGAGCCCAAATGTCCATTGATGGATGAATGGATAAGGAAGATGTGGTATATATATAAAATGGAGTATTATTCAGCAATCAAAAAGAATGAAATCTTGCCATCTGCAACTACGTGGATGGAACTGGAGAGTATTATGCTAAGCGAACTTAGTCAGTCAGAGAAAGACAAATATTATATGACTTCACTCATATGAGGACTTTAAGACACAGAACAGATGAACATAAGGGAAGGGAAGCAAAAATAATATAAAAACAGGGAGGGGGACAAAACATCACAGACTCTTAAATATGGAGAACAGAGGGTTACTAGAGGAGTTGTGGGAGGAGGGATGGGCTAAATGGGTAAGGGGCATTAAGGAATCTATTCCTGAAATCAGTCACATTATATGCTTACTAACTTGGATGTAAATTTAAAAAAATAAAATAAAATAAAATAAAATAAAATAAAATAAAATAAAATAAAATAAAATAAAATAAAATAAAATAAAATAAATTATACTGGATGCTCTGTAAAAAATAAAATTAAATAAAATAATAAAATTAAATTCAATTAAACAGAGAAAAAAATATTCATGGCATAGTACAAATGGAGGATATATATCATAGAATTCCAGATGTGATATTTCTATAAATCTGTACAAGCTGAATGTACACATAGGACCAGAAGCTGACATGGGCCAATAAGTGCATCAATTAGGTTCACAGATGCCTGCTACTTTATAAGCAACAAACAGAAAGACATGGACTGAAAAATGCTTCTGAAGACAGCAATACCAAACTTGTTGATGAAGCTGCCTTTTACGGAAATCAGTGTGAGCACTGAAAGAAACGAGGAAAGAAAGAAAACTCTATAGGGACCTGGTGGGTGTCATATTTTAAAAGAATTTTATGCAATGGGCTGTTGAGTTATAATACAGCTTAACAGGAGAAGGAGAATGGTCTCAGGGCCACTGTGGCTGAGTAGTTTGCTAACCTCTCCAGATTTCAGTTTTTTACTTTACAAATTAAAAATACTAGTAGCCTTCAAATGCCAAGTTTTTCAAGACCTCTATTATAGCCACTGAGAAGTGATTTCAAAGACATGAGTGGAAACATTGACTGATTCAAACACAAAGTGAGTTAAAGTGGATTTGGCTCATCAGCCTTATGCTAATGGTTCAGGAGAGTTAAAACAACATAATCAGATCCCTGAATTCATGGAAGCAAAGCCCCTCTTCTTTAAGCTAGTCTAGTGTCTCTCACCCAGCTGTATCAAAGAAATATCTATGGAACTTCTAAAAAGTACAAATTCCTGGGGCATTTGGGTGGCTTATTTGGTTGAGCATCTGACTTCGGCTCAGGTCATGATCTCGTGGCTCGTGAGTTAGAGCCCCACATCAGGCTTTGCGCTGACATGTCAGAGCCTGGAGCCTGCTTCAGATTCTGTGTCTCCCTCTCTGTCTGCCCCTCCCCCATGCATGCTCTGTCTCTCTCTCTCTCTCCCTCTCTCAAAAATAAATAAACATTAAAAAAAATTTTTTAAGTGCAGATTCCTGAACCCATCCCTTGGAATGTATGACCCAGTGGCTCTGGGGTACAGCCCAGAGAGCTGGGTAAGTTCCACAGGGGACACAGACAATCAGCTAGTGTTGAGAATACCTCTACTGGCACTAGCCCTGCTCTTCTTAGGGAGCCCAGATATTGTCCAATATTGGACAATATTGGATAGCATGAGATTTTGATCACTAAAATGCAAGACATTAAAAATACGTTGTAGGGGCGCCTGGGTGGCGCAGTCGGTTAAGCGTCCGACTTCAGCCAGGTCACGATCTCGCGGTCCGGGAGTTCGAGCCCCGCGTCGGGCTCTGGGCTGATGGCTCAGAGCCTGGAGCCTGTTTCCGATTCTGTGTCTCCCTCTCTCTCTGCCCCTCCCCCGTTCATGCTCTGTCTCTCTCTGTCCCAAAAAAAATAAATAAATAAACGTTGAAAAAAAAATTTTATAAAAAAAAAAAAAATACGTTGTGATAGGGGTGCCTGGGTGGCTTAGTCATTTTAAGCCTCCGATTTTGGCTCAGGTCATGATCTCACAGTTTGTGAGTTCGAGCCCTGTGTTGGGCTCTGTGCTGACAGGTCACAGCCTGGAGCATGCTTGGATTCTGTGTCTCCCTCTCTCTCTCTCTGCCCTTCCCCTGCTTGTACTATATATCTCTCTCTCTCAAAAATAAATAAACATTAAAAAAATATGTTGTGATAGAGTGAAGGACAAGGGGCAGGCCACTGTTGTGGGCAGTGAGATGGTGGGTAGTCAGGGAGAGACTCCCTAAGGGGGATGACATCAGAGCTGAGACTCAAGAAGAAGAAACCAGCATGCAGAGAGCCTAGAAGGGAGCATACAGAAGAATATGACAGCTGAGGTCTGGCAAGAAGCAGGCACCACCCAAACAGGACTCTGGACAAAAGTACAGATAGAGTTTGGGGTGCCTGGGTGGCTCAGTCAGTTGAATGTCCAACATTCACTCAGGTCATGATCTCATGGTTTGTGAGTTCGACCCCTGCATTGGACTCAGTGCTGTCAGCACAGAGCCTGCTTTGGATCCTCTGTCCCCCCTCTCTCTCTGCCCCCCCTACCTCTTGTGTGCTCTCTCTCTCAAAAATAAACATTAAAAAAAATTTTTTAATTAAAAATAAAAAGCCATAGACAGAATTTAATGAAACTAGAGAGACAGTGGGTGATACTCCAGTACTACCAAAGGTGGGGGGAGCCAGGAACACTTCCAGTGACCTAGCCAGAAAGAAGCAGGGAGAATAAATGCCACAAATAAGTATCTTTTCCCTCCCACTCTCTGATCCCCTGCTAGTCTTCCCTTGGCCAATTCCAATAGGAAGCCAGAACGCTAGTGTGTCCACTGATGCAATTCATATGGTCAGCCTATGGGGTCAAAGGACAAAGGGACAAAGGATGGAAGTTGGTTCTGAAAGGGCAAATGGAAGGCATCAGCATAAACAGCAAGTGCAAGGGCTTGAGACAGGAAAGAGGAGAGCTTGTTCATGGAACAGAAGGGCCTCTGAGCTGGAGCTTGGAGGACAAGGTTTAGGATGAGGAGAGAGAGGAAGACAGGCCCTGATCATATGGAGCCTTCTGAGGTGAGGTGCTGATGCTTCATCCTGTGCCCAATACAAAGCCTTCGGAAGATGTAGGAAGATGGTATGCTCAGCTTCTCACACTTCTAAGGCGTACTCTGCTTACTCTGTGGACTAGGCACTGTAGAGGTGCTACAGGTAGATGCAAAGACACAACCACTGTCACAGCATTACAATGAACTTACCCCAGAACTCAAATGTGTGGAGAAATTAGACTCCCACTTGGTCTAGAGTTGATCTATTCTAACTCACTAGCTGTTATCAACTATAGGAAAATAAAAGGAGCATGGGAGAGAACCCTTAGACCTCTTCAGCCTCTTTGGTTAGACATGCTTAGTCTCTAGATTATGGCATAATCTCTGCCCTCCAGGATGGTGCATGGAGGGAGAGAAGCATGCATGTCCTTATGGAATTGGTGGAAAAGAGTCCTCAAAACCATGCAGGGTCCTTGGGTTCCTCTAGCTCTCCAGCAATGTCCCTTGTCCCCACCTACAATGGTGTCATTAGGGGCTGTAGCTGAGGCTGAGCTGGTATACATCTTGGTCTGTAACCAAGCTCTCCGCTGGGTGGGACTGCTAGTCACCTCCTCTCTCACTGGCATTACAGGCATCTCTGGATGCCTCGAAGTCCCCATCTCAACAGGTCCATGTTGGCCCTGGTGGCTCTGAACTCAACGTTCATTCTAGAGAGAACAGAGGAAGCCTTAGGAATACAAATGAGACCCTCACTCTCCCTGACCACAACTCTGAATTTATTTCCATGTAGGCACTCACCGGGTTGGCCAGGAAGGCCCCCTCCCAGGGCCTCCAGGTGACTTTCCCCAGTGTCCCAGACTAGAAGCCAAGAAGGAGTCCCTCTGCCCTCTGTATTCCTCCAAGTATTTAATTGACTTCTCTCCTTCTGGGCTACAGCCCCAAGGGAAGATCAGAATCCCTAACTGACCATTATATCCTGTCTTCTTTCTCTCTGTCTTCCTTCTACAAAAATCTATTTGGGCAGGTATGCAGGCTTCATTACCATAGCCCCATCTTCAGAACTCCAGCCTTATCACTAAGCATTAAAGGTGAATAGTACAGACATTCTATATGTTATGAGAGAAATTTATGATCTAGTCTTACAGTCCTGATCCTTGCTATGTAAATGGAAACTGAAAACATTTATGAAATCCTTTCTCTCCCTACAAAGACAAGCTTTCAAATCTACTGGTTTTCTGCACAGCCCTATTTTTCAATGTCAAAAGCCAAATCTTAACTCTTTCAGTTTGTATTCGTTTATCCCTTTATATCTGAAAAAAAGAGAAAAGCACATTTAATTTTTCCAAGCCACTGCCATCATTACACCTGTTAAGGAATCTCTCCTAATGGTCTGGATGAGAGAGAATCATAGCATGCTGTCTGGTAGAAGTGAAGCAGAGATCAGGAAAGAGAAAGCAAAGTAGGCAGATGTAGGAAATATGTTGGAATAAGAACAGAGCTGACTGAAGGATGAGATGGTAGGGAGTGAAGAAAATGGGGAAGCAAGAATGACTCCTAAGTGAGTAACAGAGAGATGGTGGTCCATTTGGGAATAGTGGAGAACACATTTGGGAAAAGTCGAAGACTCTGTTTTGCACCCAGTAAATTTGAAATTTCAATTAAACATCCAAGTGATAGTGTCAAATAGGCCACTTAGAAGGGAGGCCAGAGAGGATGATAAACATTTGGGAGTCAGCAGCATACAGATGGTGCCTAAAGCCCAACACTCCTTATGAAGAATGGGTAGGTCCATGCATGGACTGTACCAGGGATGGAAGTTTCTGTAGGCCAAGCCACGTTAGGACAAGAGGGACAGGAGGAAAATTTCTGACCCAATCCGAACCTACCTCAAGGCAGAGTCTCAAGATTCAGTGTAACATTTAAGGTCCAGACTCAGGTTCCACAAACTCATCCTGATTTTAGCTATAACCACAGAGGAGAGAGAAAATGTATATGTCAGAACTAGGTCATCATTTCTGCACAGACTTTTATCTTAGAGAAAGTAACACATACTTACTTGGGATCCTTCATCGTGGAGAAAACTCCCTGTACAAGCAGGAGACCAGTAAGAAACAAAGCCGTCCCTATTGATCCTTCTATCAACAAAGATCTCATGGTGGACCATTTTTTCAGCCCAGAAGCCACCTGGGGTGTGGGGGGGGGGGGTCTCTATTCAAAATGGACCTATGGTTTAGTGTTTCACCACACACTCTAACATTTCTGCCATTGGGGAGGCAGAGGAAAATCAGAATATGTAGGCCCCCCTCTGAGTTGGGGGTAGGGGCAGAGTGGGGCGATGAGGGTGAAAGAACCAACACTATTTCCAAAGAAATATCCCCAACTGCTGAAACAAACTTGCATCTGGGTTCCTTGAGAGTCACGCTTTTGAAACAGTAAGGTACCTCCTGCATCATAGGGGAATGGAAGTTCTGACGACCGGAAGACAGGCACACTTAATAAGGTTTTAGGGAAAACTATGTGAATGTCACATAAAAAGAAGCACGGAAATAGAAAATGATAAAGAGGACACGAGTCCACAAAATCTACATGTTTATGAAGGTAGCGTAGAAGAGAAAGAGAGGAGGGAGAGAAGGGAAGAGAAGAACAGAGAAGAAAGTTTTTTTTCAGGAATGATTACTATTTAAGTATAACCCTCTTGCTCCCTCTGGAGGCCAAGGGCATGAATAACATGTCTGTAAAAGAAAAAAAAAATCCTTGGATTGGAGACTCAGCTTCATTTGTCATTGCAACTTTCTTCTTCACATTAAAATAAGTCAGTATTGGGGCACCTGGGTGACTCAGTAGGTTAAGCATCTGATTCTGATTTCAGGTGAGGACATGATCTCACTGTCATGAAATCAATCCCCATGTCGCCCTCGCTTACAGCCCCCCAACATGGAGTTGGGCTTGGAGCCTGCTTATGATTCCCTCACTCTCTCTTTCTCTGCCCCTCACCTCCCTCTCTCCCTCTCTCTCTCTCTCTCAAACAAATTTTTTTAAATAAGTCATTATTACAATAAAAGGACACAATAAGGGCAAGAAATAAAAATTCCTCTGGCTTTCGGGCACTTTCCACATATGTACTCTGAAATTTAAAGCCCCCAAATTTGAGGTGCTTTGTAAGCAAAGCCAGAGTACAGCACTAATCAAATACTTAAGGCAGGCCTTATAAGATGGGGAAAAGGCTAATGCAATACAATATTGCATTAGTCTTCTTTAATCTATTTCTCCAAATAGCTCATTTATTTTGTAAATAGGAAGATTCTTTTGGGTAGTGCTTCCTTTTTTTCTTTTTTTCTCTTTACGATTTTATTTTTTAAATGTTTATTTATTTATTTTGAAAGAGAAAGAGAGCACAGTGGGGGAAGGGCAGAGAGAGAGAGAGAGAGAGAGAGGGAGAGAGAGTGAATCCCAAGCAGGCTCCATGCTGCCAGCACAGAGCCCAATATGGGGCTTGAACTCACAAACAGTGAAATCATGATCTGAGCCAAAACCAAGAGTCAGATGCTTAACTGACTGAGCCACCCAGGCACCCCTAAAGATTTTATTTTTACATAATCTCTGCACCCAATGTGGGTCTTGAACTCAGAACCCCAAAAGCAAGAATCTCATGTTCTGACTGAGCCAACCAGGTGCCCCTGGGTTGGTGTTTCTCCTCACATCAGCATAAAGCCATCTGAAAGGACAATGTCTAGACTTTGTTTCAGGTTTTCTGTATTTTAACAAGGATGCCAATGTTGCCAGGCAACTCTGTACCCTAGATGTAGGTAACTCCTACAAAGTTAAATTACCACCTAATTCTAATGACTCTACTCTGGCAGTAATCACTGTATTACAATTTGTCTACCTAGATCTAGCAGCTGAATTAAGAAAACAGCCAAGGCGCCAAAGACAACGAACCTTCATAAAGCTAGGGCTCATGAGGCCATTCTTCACGTTCTCAATTCGGTAGTTCCAAACAAATAGCACTGAGACTCATTTAGGAAGCTTTGTTTCAGCCTAATGATTTTACAATACAGCAGACACTGACACTGATAACATTTGGGCAGAAGGAGCCATGCCTCATAGCTGTGGGTTCAATTTAGGTAACAGTGTTTAATAAATACATAGCCAGAAGGTAAATTTCTCTAGCTTGATTATTCTTTCAGAACAAAAACCAATCTGGAGCATTGTCTGTGGCCACAGGCAATGAATAGGTGATATAACACCAGTCACACCATTACAAAGTACAAAAAGAGCAAAGATAAATTTTTATAGGTAATTCTATGCAATTTAGTATATGCTAAAAGTGACATCTCAAATCACTGGAGCAAAGATAGACTTCTTAATAGTGTCAGGACAACTGGGTAGCCATTTGGAACAAAAGGTAAAATCAAATCTGTATGCATTCCATATGAAAGAATGAACTCTAAATGTGTCAGATATCTAACAAATAAAACTATACAAGTATTAGGAGAAAATATGAGTAAATTCATCTTCAATTTTGGCATAGAGACAAAGACTTAAAATACAGAAGCAACAAAAGACTGGTAATCTGACCACATAAGAATAAATACAATGTATAACAAAAACAAAAGCAAAACCCACAATCATCAAAGACGAAAGACAACTGACAAACGGGGAGAAAATATTTGCAAGACATATCTGTTATATATATAAAGAGCTCTTGAAAATCAAGAAAGGACCAAAAAGCCAAAAGAAAAAGGGAAAAAAGATATGGAGACAATTCATCCCCAAAATATAAAATAGTCCTTAAAATGTGAAAAAAAAATGTTAGAGAAATGTAAATTTAAAAACACACTGAGATAACATTTTTATCTATCAGACTGGCAAAAATTAGAAAGTATGATAATACACTCTCTTGGCAAAACTAGGGTGAAATACTCTCATAATTGCTGGTGGGAATAAAGGCCAATAACAACCCTTTCTGGAATGAAACTTGACAACACTTAACAAAAACTATAGACGCACTTTTGCCCCAACAATCCCACTTTTAGGAATCTACTCTGAGAGTAAACCTTCAACAATACAAAATAAATATGTACAAGATTATTCACTGCAGCACTGTTTGTAACTGTAAAATATTAGAAGCAACCTAGATGCTCAATGCCCTCAGTAGGGGAGTTGCTGAAGAAACTATGATACATCCACACAATGGAATAGTACGTGACTATAAAAAAGAATGAAGATCTCTCTGAATTTATATGAAGTGATTTCCAAAATATATGAAATTTAAAAAGCAAAATGAAGAGTATCTGTACTATGCTACCTTTCATGTAAGACAAAATGGTGTATAACAATATATATGTATGTATTCATTACAAATTTGTTGATTTGTTCAAAAGAAATGCCAAAAGGTTAAACCAAAAATTAATGACTTTTGCCTATAGAAAGTAAGTTGGAATAGTGCAGAAAAGAATGGGGAAAAAGAAAAGAGTATTTAAATGGGGGGCAGTGAAACTAGTCTGAATATACTTCGTTTAAAATAAATCTGACTCTAGGGCACCTGGGTGACTCAGTTGGTTAAGTGTCCAACTTCGGCTCAGGTCATGATCTCACGGCTCGTGTGTGGAGCCCTGTGCTGACAGCTCAGAGCTTGGAGCCTGCTTCAGATTCTGTGTCTTCCTCTCTCTCTGCCCCACCCCTACTTGCACTCTATGACTTCTGTCTCTCCAAAATGAATAAAAGTTAAAAAAAACTTTTTTAATAAATCTGACTCTTAAAATCATGTTATGTTTTCATATGTACCTTCAAAATAAATGGTTAAAATAAATTAGAGGGTGGGGGTAACCCAAAAATGAAATAAACAGTAACAAATGAACTGAACTGTATTACATGAATAATATAACCACGTGAAGAAGGTAGGAAAGCAAGAGCTAGCCTAAGAAACAGTATTTTGACTATCTACTGTAAAAAGAGCTAAGACCAAAGGAACTATGCACAAATATTATACTGTACTTAGTAAATTTGGTTTTCACAGGGGTAGTTAGCAATTCTGAAGCCATCTTACTGGTTCTGAACAAATAAGTAAATATATCATGGATAATGGGAGCCATGTTTCTGACCACCAAAGAAAGACATTACAATATAAGAAAGGGCAGGAGGGGGGGGTGGGGTGAAGACAGCTAGAATGATTCCTGTGATACTGGTCTGTAATCAGAGGTATCAATACGAACTCATTGTTTTTAACATAGATACAGATAAAGAGCTATAAAAATAGATTAAAATATGTGTGTAAACATGGGTTAACACACATACATATATCTCCTAGCTCTATCTTCTGAGAGGGCCCAGACACAATGAAATTCTCTAATTAATGGAACCAAAGCTCCTTAGAGAAATCTTAGAGATTCCAAACCTGGGACAGGAAAAACTGAAAATGTACCTGGAGCCTCTTCTAGTGTCAGAAAGGAAGGAAGTGGTCAAAAATTAATAGGGGCACACTCAGGACATGGGGGCTAACTGGAAGGAGTGCCCCATAGCCAAGGTAAGAACACTTTGGGCAACAATATATGTAATAAGTAATGATGGATTATATTCATGACACTAAGTTGATGAAAATACTTAGCATTCCAATTAATCAATATGGAAGGAATGAAGTAAATAGGAAATCACCATTAGGCAAACACCATACCTAATAACTACTGCATAGAAGTACCATCAATGGATAATAAAATGAGCAGGCAAAAGTTATTATGGGAAAAAGGATATTTGCACAGTCTCAAACTATCTGCCTACAAGACATGTACTAATTACAAAGGCAAAAAGAATTACCTTACAGGGAAGAAACCTGGTGTCTTAATCAAGCCATCAAAGTGAATATCACCACTAATAAGGCATAGCAATATCATGTGCCCCTGATATGATACACTGAGAAGGGTACAAACTAACCTCTGTGGTGTTCTTGAAAAAAATACATCATCTCACACTAGTCATCAGAAAACATCAGACAAACCCAAATTGAGGGAAATTCTAGAAAATAACTGACCAGTACTCTCCAGAAGGTCATGAAAAACAAAGAAAGGAAACCACGGAGACATGACGACTAAATGCAGTGTGTGATCCTGGATTAGATCTGGGACCAGAGGGGTTTCTTCAACGTTAGTGGAAAAATTATTGAAATTCGAATAAGGTTCATAGATTAGTTAATAGTAGAGTGTCAATGTTAATAGCCCCATTATTCTGTGGAATAAGTATAAACATGAGAGAGAGCTGAGTAAAGGTTATACAGGAACTCTGTATTATTTTTGCCAGTCTTTTCTGTAAGTCGACACTTATTTAAAAATAAAAAAAAATTTAAGGATTTTTTTAAGTGTTTAAGTGAACACCTGTCTATGTGGCACATTTCTGAAGGGTATTACATGCATGATACCTTTTCGGACTGCTGGATTTAAGTTCTGTAGATATTAATGTGTAAATTCTGTAGGAAGAATATTGGATACCATAAAAACATCAGCAGAACAATACTTTGTTTAAAACCATTATAAAATAAAATATAGTCCATTTGTTTAGATTGGTGGAAATAGGAATAATAACGTGACACTTGTGCTATTTCTGTTGTCAGAGCGATAACCATGACGTTCAAGTCAGTAAGTAGTCACTGGCTGCATAGTTTGTGTTCAGAATTGAGCTGGGTCCTATTAAGTTCACAAAAAAATTTTTTTTTGTTAATGTTTATTTATTCTTGAGACAGACAGAGCATGAACAGGGGAGGGGCAGAGAGAGAGGGAGACACAGAATCTGAAACAGGCTCCAGGCTCTGAGCTGTCAGCACAGAGCCCGACGCGGGGCTCGAACCCACAAACTGTGAGATCGTGACCTGAGCTGAAGTCGGACGCTTAACCGACTGAGCCACCCAGGCACCCCAAGTTCACAAAATTTTATTGGACACTTCATTCACACCACTGTAAATCCTTTTGGTCCCACCTCTTGGAGCTAAAGCTTGCATGGCCAGCCTTAGCCAATAGGAAACAAAAACCAATGGATAAAAGCTTCCCCCTCCTGTCCCCCAAGCAAACTATTATGAAACACATTTAAAAGAATACCCTATCAAGACTGAGCATGAGTCACCCATAGGAATGGACAACTCAATGATGTATCGCTGTATGAGCTTCGCCTCCCTGCTTGTTCAATCCCCCTGACCCCTCATTCTTGCTCAGTGGGATTACTTCGAAACAAACTACTTTTTAGCACTTTTTGTCATGGGCTGTGCTTTGAAGGAGTATAGGGGAGGGGATGGTGGAGACCTAAGCTGAGAAAAAGATACATGCTGGCCCTTAAGTACAAGTTGCAGACACAAATATGAAGAAGATACCAATCAGTGACAGTATATTACTAAGTGCATAAAATAGCCTTATAGATATTTACAAATGAGAATTCTACTCATTAAGCAACATGTTCCAGATGGAGGTAGACTGTGATTCCCAAAGGAGTGATAACTCTTTGAGAGAGTGATAGAATAAGCAATGAGGATATCCTACATCCATGAACAGACAATTCAGGAGCCAAATCAAGTTGGGTTTTCTTTTTGCCACATGAGAAAAGATTGTCAGAAGATTGCATACGCACTGCTCAAGGACTTATTTGTACATGAGCTCCTAAGGAAGTCCATTGCTAAAATTGCTAAAACTTTTAATGTTTATCTATTTTTGAGAGAGAGAGAGAGAGAGAGAGAGAGAGGAACAGAGCATGAGAGGGGGAGGGGCAGAGAGAGGGAGACACAGAATCTGAAGCAGGTTCCAGGATCTGAGCTATCAGCCCAGAGCCTGATGCAGGGCTCAAACTCAGGAACTGGGAGAGCAAGACCTGAGCTGAAGTTGGATTCTTAATGGACTGAGCCACCCAGGCTCCCCAGTCCTACAGTTTTTTAAAGAAGAGATCTCTTTTGAGGAATACCAGATAGGAAAAAGTTGACTTATATGAAGAATAAAAAAGCAAAGGAGCCTAAAAAAAATACAATTTAGCAAAATTTCCATTCAATTTAATAAAAATACATTCACCCAGGATGGGAGCCAAGATGGCAGAACAGCATGGAAGTTTTTTGTGTGTCTCGCGTACATGAAATACAGCCAGACCCACACTAAACCATCCTGCACACCTAGAAAACTGATCTGAGGATTAACACAACAATCTGCACAACCTGAGCCACAGAATTCAACAGGTACATGGTGCAGAGAGGTGAACTCGGGGAGAGAGAAGCCGTGGAGGGCAGGGAGCCGCTTTTGCATGCAGAGAGAGGACAGAGACAGTGGGGGAGGGAAGAGAATACAGGAAAAGCACCCCCCCAAAAGCAGCTGGAGAGAAAGTAGAAAAGTGGAAACAGCCGCAGGGACTGAACTAAAAAGGGAGAAAGGAGAAAGGAGAGAGTTTAAATTCCATTAACACTATAAGCAGGGGGAGCTCAGACTCTGAACACCACAGCTCAATACCTGGCGGTGCTCTGATGGGAAGGGTGAATCCCCAGGAGCAGAGTGGAGTCCAGGGTTCTTCAGGCCACATGGGGAGAGGTGGTTCCCCTGCTGGGAGGACACCTGGTAGAGGCTGTGTGGGTTCCCCAAAGGCAAGGCCCCAGTGGACCTGGGAAAACAACCACATTCTCTGGTGCTGGAACAAGGTCATTAGGGGTGAAGCCTGGTGCCAGATGTGTGCTGTGATTTTCCATAATCCCTGAAACACTCCTGCTACACTATCTCACAAACTTTTTCTGGGATAGGCTGGCACCCAGCCGCAGGCTCTGGGCATCAGCACCAGCACAGTCCCGCAAACGTCCCTGGGTGCAGACAGCACCCAGCCATTGCTCAGTGAGACCCTCCTGCAGAGGGGCAGAAGGAGACAAAGTTGCAGTCTCTCAGAAGTAAGGGGACGGGAAAAACAGCCACATCTGAGACAAAACTCAGGAGGGAGGTGCTGCCTGGGGCTTGGTCACAGACTGTGTAAAAGCGAGGAGTGGATGGAAGCCAAAGACAAAGGAGGGGTGTGCAACTGCTGATTGGGGAGAACAGAGTTCTGATACTAGAAACTGTGTAGCTGGGTAACACCATTTTTACCGCTCCCACTCATGCGCATGCGCACCTACAAGTGCCACAATAATCCACCCCAGTAAGCTAAGCAGCTCCATCTAGTGGAGAATGGAGCCATTACACTAAGCTCCACCCGACTGGGTCAACCTTGCTCTTCAGAAACACAAGTCTCTCTGCCTGGACTATAAAGTGCTTCATAGTTTGACTTCTAGGGGAAAACAAAGAAATTTCAGTCATATTTCAGTCTGTTTACTGGTCCATCTATTCAATTTTCTTTCTTCCTTTTATTTTCTTTTTTCCCTTTTCTCTTTTTTGTTTCTTTTCTTTTTCTGAATACAGAAAGAGAAAAAACTCATTTTTATTTTCAATTTTTATTAAAAATATTTTTCTTTGGGGCGCCTGGGTGGCTCAGTCGGTTGAGCGTCTGACTTCGGTTCAGGTCATGATCTCGCGGTCTGTGAGTTCGAGCCCCGCGTCGGGCTCTGGGCTGATGGCTCAGAGCCTGGAGCCTGCTTCCGATTCTGTGTCTCCCTCTCTCTCTGCACCTCCCCCATTCATGCTCTGTCTCAAAAATAAATAAACGTTAAAAAAATAATATTTTTCTTTAATTTTTTTCTACTATATTTTTTACTTTTGTGTAAATTTTTTCAAATTCTATTTTACTTCCATCATTTCATTTTAGTCTACTTCAGTGTATTCATTTTT
This sequence comes from Lynx rufus, assembly GCF_022079265.1. Taxonomy (NCBI): domain Eukaryota; kingdom Metazoa; phylum Chordata; class Mammalia; order Carnivora; family Felidae; genus Lynx; species Lynx rufus. The sequence continues at coordinate 49,480,506 of NW_025814831.1, forward strand.
TCAAATTTTCAAAGGATTTCCTTTTTTTTCTTCTTTCCCCTTTTTTCTCTAATGTATCAAGCCCCTTTTAACACCCAGACCAAAACAAACTTAGGATCTAGCATCATTTATTCGATTTTGTGTGTGTGTGTGTGTGTGTGTGTGTGTTTCTAATTTTTTTAACTTTAATTTTTTATACCCCATTAATTCCTTTTCTCCCTTCAAAATGATGAAACGAAGGAACTGGCCCCAAAAGAAAGAGCAGGAAGATACGACAGCCAGGGACTTAACCAACACAGATACAAGCAAGATGTCTGAACCAGAATTTAGAATCACGATAATAGGAATACTAGCTGCAGTCGAAAATAGATTAGAATGCCTTTCTGCAGATATAAAAGAAGTCAAAGTTACTCAGGATGAAATAAAAAATGTTGTAACTGAGCTGAAATCTCAAATGGATGCCACGGCCACAAGGATGAATGAGGCAGAACAGAGAATCAGCAATATATAGGACAAAGTTATGGAGAATAATGAAGCAGAAGAAAAGAAGGAGATTAAGGTAAAAGAGCACGATGTAAGAAATAGAGAAATCAGTAACTCATTAAAAAGGAAAAACATCAGAATCATAGGGGCCCCAGGAAAGGAAGAGAGAGAAATAGGGGTAGAAGGGTTATGTGAGCAAATCATAGTGGAAAACTTTCCTAACCTGGGGAAAGACACAGACATCAAAATTCAGGAAGCACAGAGGACTCCCATTAGATTCAATAAAAACCGACCATCGACAAGCCATATCATAGTCAAATTCACAAAATACTCAAGCAAGGAGAGAATCAGGAAAGCAGCAAGAGAAAAAAAGTCCTTAACCTACGAGGGAAGACAGATCAGGTTTGCAGCAAGCCTATCCACGCAAACTTGGTAGGCCCGTAAGGAGTGGCAGGATATATTCAATGTGCTGAATCAGAAAAATATGCAGCCAAGAATTCTTTATCCAGGAAGGCTGTCATTCAAAATAGAAGGAGAGATAAGTTTCCCATAAAAACAAAAATTAAAGGAGTCTGTGACCACCAAACCAGCCCTGCAAGAAATTTTAAGGGGGACTCTCTGAGGGGAGAAAAGATAGATAGATAGATAGATAGATAGATAGATAGATAGATAGATAGATAGATACCAAAAGCAACAAAGACTAGAAAGGACCAGAGAACACCACCAGAAACTCCAACTCTACAAGCAACATAATGGCAATAAATTCATATCTTTCAATACTCACTCTAAATGTCAATGGACTCAATGCTCCAATCAAAAGACACAGGGTACAGAATGGATAAGAAAACAGGATCCATCTATATTCTGTTTATAAGAGACCCATTTTAGACCTAAAGTCACCTTCAGATTGAAGGTAAGGGGATGGAGAACCATCTATCATGCTAATGGTCAACAAAAGAAAGTCAGAGTAGCCATACTTATATCAATCTAGACTTTAAAGACTGTATCAAGAGATGAAGGGAATTATATCATAATTAAGGGGTCTATCCACCAAGAAGACCTAACAATTGTAAACATTTATGCACCAAATGTAGGCTACCCAAATATATAAATCAATTAATCACAAACATAAAAAAAGTCATTGATAGTAATACCATAATAGTAGGGGACTCCAACACCCCACTCACAGCAATGGACAGATCATCTAATCAAAAAATCAACAAGGAAACAATGGCTTTGAATGACACACTGGACCAGATGGACTTAACAGATATATTCAGAACATTTCATCCTAAAGCAGCGGAATATACATTCTTCTCCAGTGCACATGGAATGTTCTCCAGAATAGACCACATATGAGGACACAAATAAGCCCTCAACCAGTACAAAGATCAAGATCATACCGTGCATATTTTCAGATCACAACGCTATGAAACTCAAAATCAACCACAAGAAAAAATTTGGAAAGGTAACAAATACTTGGAGACTAAAGAACATCCTACTAAAGAATGAATGGGCTAACCACGAAGGTAAAGAGGAAATTAAAAATTTCATGGAAGCCAATGAAAATGATAACACCACAACCCAAAACCTCTGGGATTCAGGAAAGGTGGTCATAAGAGAAAAGTATATAGCAATCCAGGCCTTCCTAAAGAAGGAAGAAAGATCTCAGATACACAACCTAAACTTACGCCTTAAAGAGCTGGAAAAAGAACAGCAGATAAAACCCAAAACCAGTAGAAGACAGGAAGTAATAAAGATTAGAGCAGAAATTAATGCTATCAAAACAAACAAACAAACAAACAGAAACACATTAGAACAGATCAATGAAACCAGAAGCTGGTTCTTTGAAAGAATTAACAAAAATCAATAAAACCCTAGCCAGTTTGATCAAAAAGAAAAAGGACCCAAATAAACAGAATCGAGAATGAAAGAAGAGAGAACACAACCAACACAGCAGAAATAAAAATAATAATAAGAGAATATTATGAGCAATTATATGCCAATAAAATGGGAAATCTGGAAGAAATGGACAAATTCCTAGAAACAGATACACTACCAAAACTGAAACAGGAAGAAATAGAAAATTTGAATAGACCCATAACCAGTAAAGAAATCGAATTAGTAATCAAAAATCTCCCAAAAAACAAGAGTCCAGGGCCAGATGGCTTTCCAGGGGAAATCTACCAAAAATTTAAGGAAGAGTTAACACCTATTCTCTTGAAGCTGTTCCAAAAAATAGAAATGGAAGGAAATTTTCCAAACTCTTTCTATGAAGCCAGCATTACCTTGATTCCAAAACCAGACAGAGACCCCACTAAAAAGGCGAACTATAGACCAATTTCCCTGATGAACATGGTTGCAAAAATCCTCAACAAAATATTAGCCAACCAGATCCAACAATACATTAAAAAAATTATTCACCACGACCAAGTGGGATTCATACCTGGGATGCAGGGCTGGTTCAATATCCACAAAACAATCAATGTGATTCATCATATAAATAAAAGAAAGGACAAGAACCATATGATCCTCTCAATAGATGCAGAGGAAGCATTTGACAAAATACAGCATCCTTGATAAAAACCCTCAAGAAAGTAGGGATAGAAGGATCATACCTCAAGATCATAAACGCCATATATGAAAGACCCAATGCTAATATCATCCTCAATTAGGAAAAACTGAGAGCTTTCCCCCTAAGGTCAGGAACAAGACAGGGATGTCCACTCTCGTCACTGTTATTCAACATAGTATTGGAAGTCTTAGCCTCTGCAATCAGACAACACAAAGAAATAAAACGCATCCAAATTGGCCAGGAGGAGGTCAAACTTTCACTCTTCACAGATGGCATGATACTCTATATGGAAAACCCAAAAGATTCCACCAAAAAACTGCTACAACTGACTCATGAATTCAGGAAAGTTGAAGGATATAAAATCAATGCACAGAAATCGGTTGCATTCCTATACACCAATGATGAAACAACAGAAAGAGAAATCAAGGAATTGATCCCACTTGCAATTGCACCAAAAAGCATAAAATATCTAGGAATAAATCTAACCAAAGAGGTGAAAAATCTATACATTGAAAACTATAGAAAGCTTATGAAAGAAATTGAAAAAGACACACAAAAAATGGACAAAGATTTCATGCTCCTGGATAGGAAGAACAAATATTGTTAAAATGTCAATACCAGCCAAAGAAATCTGCATATTCAATGCAATCCCTATCAAAATAACACCAGCATTCTTCACAGAGCTAGAACAAATAATCCTAAAATTTGTATGGAACCAGAAAAGACCCTGAATAGCCAAAGCAATCTTGAAAAAGAAAGTCAAAGCAGGAGGCATCACATTCCCGGGCTTCAAGCTACACTACAAAGCTGTAATCATCAAGACAGTATGGTACTGGCACAAAAACAGACACTCAGATCAGTGGAACAGAATAGAGAACCCAGAAATGGACCCACAAACGTATGGCCAACTAATCTTTGACAAAGCAGGAAAGGATATCCAATGGAATAAAGACAGTCTCTTCACCAAGTGGTGCTGGGAAAACTGGACAGCAACATGCAGAAAAATGAACCTAGACCACTTTCTCACACCATACACAAAAATAAACTCAAAATGGATGAAAGACCTAAATGTAAGACAGCAAGCCATCAAAATCCTTGAGGAGACAGCAGGCAAAAACTTCTTTAATCTTGGCTGCATCAACTTCCTACTCAACATGTCTCCAGAGGCAAGGGAAACAAAAGCAAAAATGAACCACTGGGACCTCATTAAAATAAAATGCTTCTGGACAGCGAAGGAAACAATCAGCAAAACTAAAAGGCAACTGACAGAATGGGAGAAGATATTTGCAAACGACATATCAGATAAAGGTTAGTATCCAAAATCTATAAAGAACTTCTCTATCTCAACACCCAAAAAACAAAGATCCAGTGAAGAAATGGGCAAAAGACATGAATAGACACTTCTCCAAAGAAGACATTCAGATGGCCAACCAACATATGAAAAATGCTCAATATCACTCATCATCAGGGAAATACAAATCAAAACCACAATGAGATACCACCTCACACCTGTCAGAATGGCTAACAGTAACAATCAGGCAACAACAGATGTTGGTGAGGATGCGGAGAAAGAGGATCTCTTTTGCACTGCTGGTGGGAATGCAAGCTGGTGCAGCCACTCTGAAAAACAGTTTGGAGGTTTCTCAAAAAATTAAAAATAGGGGCGCCTGGGTGGCTCAGTCGGTAAAGCGTCCGACTTCCGCTCAGGTCATGAGTTCGAGCCCCACATCAGGCTCGGTGAGGACAGCTCAGAGCCTGGAGCCTGCTTCAGATTCTGTGTCTCCTTCTCTCTCTGCCCCTCTCCCGCTTGTGCTCTGTCTCTCTGTCTCTCAACGATGAATAAATGTTAAAAAACTTAAAAAAAAAAAATTAGAACTACCCTACTACCCAGCAATTGCACTACTAAGTATTTATCCAAGGGATACAGGTATGCTGTTTCGAAGGGACACATGCACCCAATGTTTACAGCAGCACTATCAACAATAGCCAAAGTATGGAAAGAGCCCAAATGTCCATTGATGGATGGATGAATGGATAAATAAGATGTGGTATATATATATACAATGGAGTATTATTCGGCAATCAAAAAGAATGAAATCTTGCCATCTGCAACTACGTACGTGGATGCAATAGAGGGTATTATGCTAAGTGAAATTAGTCAGAGAAAGACAAATATCATATGACTTCACTCATATGAGGACTTTAAGACACAGGACAGTTGAACATAAGGGAAGGGAAACAAAAATAATATAAAAACAGGGAGGGGGACAAAACATCACAGACTCTTAAATATGGAGAACAACAGAGGGTTACTGGAGGGGTTGTGGGAGTAGGGATGGGCTAAATGGGTAAGGGGCATTATGGAATCTACTCCTGAAATCATTGTTGCACTATATGCTAACTAATTCAGATGTAAATTAAAAAAGTTAAATTAAAAAAAATTTCAGACTGGAACACAATCTAAATAATCTACAATAAACTATCACTATTCCAGTTAAAAAAAAAAACAAAGCAAAACAAAATAAAACAAACAATGGTACATGATTTTTCAAACTATGTAATATATTTTGGATAAAGCAGACAAGTACTCTGCTAATATTAGAAACCACAAGTTTCAGTTTAAAGGGAAAAAGTTACCAAAATAAAATACAAGACATTAATAAAAATATTATCAACTTAAATTACAGTTGAAAATAGTAATATATGCTCATAATTTTATTTGTACTTTTTACTACTTTCTGTACCCTAAAAGTTCTAGAACCTATGAAGCCCATGTGCCACAGCCATACCTTTCATCTACATCTTGATTTCTAAAACCAGCCCAGTAAACAGAACCAGGGCCTCTTGAAGAACTGGATCATTTTAGGTGTAAGGCAGGCAATTTACAAAACAAGCTGGGATATCTTGTTGTTCCAGAAAGACCAAGGCCAGCACATCATCTACTGAAGCAAGACGAAGGGGATGACCAGCCACCAAATGAGAATGATTTTGGCACCAAGAGGCCTAATAAATGCAAATGAATATTTTTAAAAAATCTTTGGAACCACAGTATATGAGGAGAGTAAAAGGAAGAGAGAAGGGGAGCTCATTTGTCCACGGAGGGGTTTACCATTACACTAAAACCCTGCTATGACAATTGATAATCAAAGGTAAAGTACTAACCATGGATCCTGACACATTTGTTGTCTATACCCCAGTTGAGGCAGGAAAACTCTTTATGAAAGAATGCTATCTAAGAAATAAAAAAGAATGGAGGTATTAAAAAATCACTATGCTGTAAACACCCCAAAAGCAAACTGTTGTAGACAAAACTGGTCAATGGATACCACAACCATTACTAGTGAGTGGCTAATGGAAAAAAAAATGCATTTGCAGTGGAGAGGTCAGTCCGTTACAACATTCAAGACTGGCATCACTAGCAATGGCTGCTCAAAAGGATTACATGCCCAGTGTGGTACAACGTGAAGCACGTGGCTGGCAAGTAGCTTCCAGCTTATCATGGAGAATATAGGGGATAGAGTCACAAGTTAAATGTCACCTTGTGGAAACACACAAGACAGGACACAGGTGTTCCACAGCTGGTTTGTGACATTGGAAAGTCAGGGTCAGGGGAGGAAATAGGTAACAGTTCTAGACCAAGTGAGGTTAAAGGCATAAGGAGGCACACATCGTGACTGCATTTTTGTTGGAAAAATATACTCTCAGCAGATTGAGTATTGGTTAAAGAAATCTGGTCTTTGCCTGCGAGCAGATAATCAGGAGCTCTTGTTAATTGACTCAAGGGTAATGATTGAGCCTGGTGTAACAAAGGCAATAGCTAACAAAGAAAAGTAATAATTGTGACAATGTATATTTTACTCAGACATGTTTATATGTACAGACATGGTTATCATTTTGACATATTTGCTTTAATAATTAAATAAAGACAGTGTATGTTGGCTGAAAGAGGTGACTGTAGTGTGTTTTCCAGTATATTGGACTATTTTAATTAAATCTTAAAATGTTTCAGAAAAAAAATACATTCGGCCCTACTGATACTAAAAACAATTTTTTTACAAAGCAGCTGCCTAATAATTTATGCCAATTGTATCACTTTATATTTGGCACACTGAACTTTAGTTGCTCTCTTCTCCTGTTTTCTTTCTTTTGGTAATGTTCATGTGTTTTCTTTAAAAGATCTATTAGCTACTTTCCTTAAAAAGAAAAATTAGGAATTGTGAAACAAAATTATAGTGAACCAGTACCCAAGTTCCTTGCCAGTCTGAAAAGTCAGCTGAAAAAACAGTCAACAACCAAGCATGATGTATTTTAAGCCCAGTCTTCAAGAAATCCAGCAAGGTTTTGGGGCGCCTAGGTTAAGCATCTGACTTTGGCTCAGGTCATGATCTGATGGTTTGTGAGTTCAAGCCCCACGTTGGGCTCTGTGCTGACAGCTCAGAGCCTGGAGCCTGCTTCGGATTCTGTGTCTCCCTCTCTCTCTGTCCCACCCCTGCTTGTGCTCTGTCTCTCAAAAATGAATAAACGTCTAAAAATTTTTTTTAAAAAGACAAAAGAAATTGAGCAAGGTTTTGAAGATCTGCAAGACAGCCACTTCTCTTGGAATGAATAGCCCCTACCAGGTGTGGTAAACACACATACAAAGGATTTAGGTATAAATGAAAAAGAAATGTTAACATGAAAAATAAAGTCTGAGAGAGTTTACTCTTAATACCTCCACATTTAACATAACTGAGGAGGATGACTTTTTAAGTTTTTAAATCCCAACACCATAAGACAAGTGTTGCTCAATATGTGAAATCAGGTTTCATTTAGCCTTTTCAATCTCTCAAACTATGGGATGCAAGCCTTTGGGAAATCTAACCACCATATACAGTTACAGAGTTTGTGTACTGCACAAATGTACCTTGCCAAAGGGGATGTGAAAGCCAAGTAGGGCTGGGCCCAGGAAAAGTCACAAATCTAAATATATATATGTAAGACTGTACACAATTTAAGGAGATCTCAAACCCTATGAAGCCCAGGACACAAGTTCAGAACCTTTTCTTCTATTCATTTACCCAAATAAATGAGGTTTGCATTTTACCATATTGAGACTTTGTTGTTGAGTCAATCGTACCTCAGGCATAAAACTAATTACAAATGTGCCCTTTTCAAGGTAAAAGAAAATTTATCTTTACCAGGTTAATTAATTATTTTGTCCTTTGTTACAAAACTGATTTTTATCTAAATAAGATCTTAAGACAGTAACTCTCAAGTATTTTCTCTTGACTTCTCTTCCACTACATGAAAGGGTCACTCTCTGGCCTTTATAAATTTAATAAAAAGCTAACACTATGGAAAGCATATCTAGGAGTAAAAGTTTCAACATTTATAACTTCATGATATCTACTTTCTTTCATTTTAAAGTTTCATTCAAATAAGCAAAATTTATCAATTGAAGCTATCAGTTATAACAGCTTAACTGAATGAAATGACACAGGAACATACTCTTAGATACATACACTCATCCGTCAAAGTCAACTGATTTAATAAAAATATTTGACAAGAAAAGGAACAAAAGCATCACACTTAATTTCAGGATGCAGCTATAAATTTAAACTCAATTCTATGTGACATCACCACCCCATTCTTCAGTACAAAGAAGTCCCCAATGTCACAGCTAAAAGATCTCCCACAATAAAAAGTTTTTGTTAATATCTGATTTTCTCAAAACACTGTTAAAGTAATGTAAAGAGATCTTTTTAAGTGTATTGTAAAAATACAAAAAAGAACAGGAGAGTACTTCTGTTTCAGGCAAAATAACTTAGTAGGCTGGATAACTTAAGAAAAACTCCTGGGACAGATGCTGAAAAGTTCTGGATAAAATGTTTGTTTTGTTTTTTTAATCTCTTTACAATCATGGTTGGGCACTAGGAAGAAGCACTACACAAGCAAAAATGAAGCAAGGACTTAAATTAAGTGAGATAGCTAAGTGTAAGAGCTAACAGTTACCACTGATGCCTCTGATGATCGATGCTAGTGGATTCCAGCTTTTTGGTCTTTATGCAAATAAGTACACTGGGAAAAAGAAAAGAAAACGTAGGACCTAACATGACAGGTGAGATGAGATGAGATGAAACCCAAAACTCCCTCGAAAATAAGATGAACACAGAAGCAGATAGGAAGGAGATATGTCTATTTTACCTTAGCTCTGGGAGAGGGAAAGATTCTTCTGGGAGTTTCTCCAAAAGCTGGCCCTGCACGCACAAACAAAATCTGTAGCGTCCTTGGGTGTGAAAAACTCCAAGGTGCGAATTTAATTTAAAACATTCCTGGATTCTAGAAGATGGCGGCAAAGTAGGATGCTGGTCTCACCACATCCTGCTGATCGCTTAGATTCCACCTACATCTGCCTAATTTACCCCAATAACCACCAGAAGACTAGCAGAACAGACTCTCCGGAGCCAAGCGTAGACGAGAGGCCCACGGAAGAGGGTAGGAAGGGCGGAGAGGCAATGTGCGCTACACGGACTGGTGGGAGGGAGCTGGGGCTGCGGAGGGGCAGCCAGCCCACCAGGCAAGGCAGAGCCCCCGAGTCTGGCTTGCAAAAGTGGAGGGGCTGGACGGAGTGTGTTCTGACAGCCAGTGGGACTTAACATCTGGAATGTTATACGTCATCAGCTCTGCTCGGAGAGCGGGAGAGTTGTTGAGCCCCAGAGGACAGAGCTCAGCTTGGCGGGGAACAAAGGCGATGGGAAGCGCCGACTCCCTCGCCCATCCTCCAGCCAAAATGCCAAAGGGAGCCAGTTCCCACCACGGAACTTGTTTGCCCCGCGCAAACACCCAACACTGTGCGTCTGCGGATCCATCCCTCCGGCGGATCTGCCTCCCTCCCGGTGCTGCAGGGCCCCACCTGAAGCAGACCACCCAAGGCAAAGAGAGCTGAGCCTACCCCTCCTGCCCCTGTGCACCTTGCAGATCCACCCCAGCTAATATGCCAGATCCCACTGAAGCAGCACCACAAGCCCGGCAGTGTGCAAGTAGCCCAGACAGAGGCCACACCACTCCAAAGTGAGTCCTGCCCCTAGGAGAGGGGAAGATAAGGTGCACACCAGTCTGACTGTGGCCCCCAGCGGCAGGCTGGGGGCAGACATCAGATCTGACTGTGGCCCGTTTACCAACTCAAGTTACTCCAGACAGCACAGAGGAAGAGACTTGCAGTTCCACACCACCCCAGAGACTATCCAAAATGATGAAACGGAGGAATTCTTCTCAAAAGAAACTCCAGGAAGTAGTGACAGCTAATGAACTGATCAAAAACGATTTAAGCAATATAGCAGAAAATGAATTTAAAATAATAGTCATAAAATTAGTCGCGGGGCTTGAAAAAAGTATAGAGGACAGCAGAGAATCTATTACTACAGAGATCAAGGGACTAAGAAACAGTCAGGAGGAGCTAAAAAATGTAATAAATGAGCTGCAAAATAAAATGGAGGCGACCACAGCTCAGGTTGAAGAGGCAGAGGAGAGAACAGGTGAACTAGAAGGTAAAATTATGGAAAAAGAAGAAGCTGAGAAAAAGAGAGATAAAAAAATCCAGGAGTATGAGGGGAGAATTAGAGAACTAAGTGACATAATTAAGGGAAATAATGCACGCATAATTGGGATTCCAGAGGAGGAAGAGAGAGGGAAAGGAGCTGAAGGTGTACCTGAAGAAATCATAGCTGAGAACTTCCCTGACCTGGGGAAGGAAAAAGGCATTGAAATCCAAGAGGCACAGAGAACTCCCCTCAGATGTAACTTAAATCGATCTTCTGCATGACATATCATAGTGAAACTGGCAAAATACAAGGATAAAGAGAGAATTCTGAAAGTAGCTAGGGATAAACATGCTCTAACATATAAAGGGAGACTGATAAGACTCATGACAGATCTGTCTACTGAAACTTGGCAGGCCAGAAAGGAATGGTAGGAAATCTTCAATGTGATGAACAGAAAAAAATATGCAGCCTAGAATCCTTTATCCAGCAAGTCTGTCATTCAGAATAGGAGAGATAAAGGTCTTCCCAAACAAACAAAAACTGAAGGGATTCATCACCACTAAACCAGCCCTACAAGAGATCCTAAGGGGGATCCTGTCAGACAAAGTACCAGACACATCATTGCAAGCATGAAACCTACAGACATCACAATGACTCTAAACCCATATCTTTCAATAATAACACTGAAGGTAAATGGACTAAATGCTCCAACAAAAAGACATAGGGTATCAGAATGGATAAAAAAAAAAAAAACAAAAAAAACAAGACCCATCTATTTGCTGTCTACAAAAGACTCATTTTAGACCTGAGGACACCTTCAGATTGAAAGTGAGGGGATGGGAGAACTATCTATCATGCTACTGGAAGTCAAAAGAAAGCTGGAGTAGCCATACTTATATCAGACAAACTAGACTTCAAATTAAAGGCTGTAACAAGAGATGAAGAAGGGCATTATATAATAATTACAGATTCTATCCATCAGGAAGAGCTAACAATTATAAATGTCTATGTGCCAAATACAGGAGCCCCCAAGTATATAAAACAATTAATCACAAACATAAGCAACCTTATTGATAAGAATGTGGTAATTGCAGGGGACTTTAATACTCCACTTACAACATTGGATAGATCCTCTAGACACAGGCTCAATAAAGAAACAAGGGCCCTGAATGATACATTGGATCAGATGGACTTAACAGATATATTTAGAACTCTGCATGCCAAAGCAACAGAATATACTTTCTTCTGGAGTGCACATGGAACCTTCTCCAAGATAGATCACATACTGGGTCACAAAAGAGCCCTTCATAAGTATACAAGAATTGAGATCACACCATGCATACTTTCTGACCACAATGCTATGAAGCTTGAAATCAACCACAAGAAAAATCTGGAAAACCTCCAAAAGCATGGAGGTTAAAGAACACCCTACTAAAGAATGAATGGGTCAACCAGGCAATTAGAGAAGAAATTTAAAAATATAAGGAAACAAATGAAAATGAAAATACAACAATCCAAACGCTTTGGGTGCAGTGAAGGCAGTCCTGAGAGGAAAATACATTGCAATCCAGGCCTATCTCAAGAAACAAGAAAAATCCCAAATACAAAATCTAACAGCACACCTAAAGGAAATAGAAGCAGAACAGCAAAGACACCCAAATCTGGCAGAAGAAGAGAAATAATAAAGATCAGAGCAGAAATAAACAATATAGAATCTAAAAAAACTGTAGAGGAGATCAATGAAACCAAGAGTTGGTTTTTTGAAAAAATAAACAAAATTGATAAACCTCTAGCCAGGCTTCTCAAAAAGAAAAGGGAGATGACCCAAATAGATAAAATCATGAATGAAAATGGAATTATTAAAACCAATCCCTCAGAAATACAAGCAATTATCAGGGAATACTATGAAAAATTATATGCCAACAAACTGGACAACCTGGAAGAAATGGACAAATTCCTAAATACCCACACACTTCCAAAACTCAAACAGGAAGAAATAGAAAGCTTGAACAGACCCATAACCAGCAAAGAAATTGAATCAGTTATCAAAAATCTCCCAACAAATAAGAGTCCAGGACCAGATGGCTTCCCAGGGGAATTCTACCAGACATTTAAAGTAGAGATAATACCTATCCTTCTCAAGCTATTCCAAAAAATAGAAAGGGAAGGAAAACTTCCAGACTCATTCTATGAAGCCAGCATTACTTTGATTCCTAAACCAGACAGAGACCCAGTAAAAAAAGAGAACTACAGGCCAATATCCCTGATGAATATGGATGCAAAAATTCTCAATAAGATACTAGCAAATCGAATTCAACAGCATATAAAAAGAATTATACACCATGATCAAGTGGGATTCATTCCTGGGATGCAGGGCTGGTTCAACATTCGAAAATCAATCAATGTGATACATCACATTAATAAAAGAAAAGAAGAACCATATGATCCTGTCAATCGATGCAGAAAAAGCATTTGACAAAATTCAGCACCGCTTCTTAATGAAAACCCTCGAGAAAGTTGGGATAGAAGGAACATACTTAAACATCATAAAAGCCATTTATGAAAAGCCCACAGCTAATATCATCCTCAATGGGGAAAAACTGAGAGCTTTCCCCCTGAGATCAGGAACATGACAGGGATGTCCACTCTCACCGCTGTTGTTTAACATAGTGTTGGAAGTTCTAGCATCAGCAATCAGACAACAAAAGGAAATCAAAGGCAACAAAATTGGCAAAAACGAACTCAAGCTTTCACTTTTTGCAGATGACATGATACTATACATGGAAAACCCGATAGACTCCACCAAAATTCTGCTAGAACTGATACATGAATTCAGCAAAGTCGCAGGATACAAAATTAATGTACAGAAATCAGTTGCATTCTTATACACTAATAATGAAGCAACAGAAAGACAAATAAAGAAACTGATCCCATTCACAATTGCACCAAGAATCATAAACTACCTAGGAATAAACCTGAACAAAGATGTAAAAGATCTGTATGTTGAAAACTATAGAAAGCTTATGAAGGACATTGAAGAAGATATAAAGAAATGGAAAAACATTCCGTGCTCATGGATTGGAAGAATAAATATTGTTAAAATGTCAATACTACCCAAAGGTATGTACACATTCAATGCAATCCCAATCAAAATTGCACCAGCATTCTTCTCAAAGCTAGAACAAGCAATCCTAAAATTTGTATGGAACCACAAAAGGCCCTGAATAGCCAAAGTAATTTTGAAGAAGAAGACCAAAGCAGGAGGCATCACAATCCCAGACTTTAGCCTCTACTACAAAGCTGTCATCATCAAGACAGCATGGTATTGGCACAAAAACAGACACATAGACCAATGGAATAGAACAGAAACCTCAGAACTAGACCCACAAAAGTATGGCGAACTAATCTTTGACAAAGCAGGAAAGAATATCCAATGGAAAAAAGACAGTCTCTTTAACAAATGGTGCTGGGAGAACTGGACAGCAACATGCAGAAGGATGAAACTAGACCACTTTCTTACATCATTTACAAAAAGAAACTCAAAATGGATAAAGGACCTAAATGTGAGACAGGAAACCATCAAAACCCCAGAAGAGATAGCAGGGAAAAACCTCTCTGACCTCAGCTGTAGCAATTTCTTACTTGACACATCCCCAAAGGCCAGGGAAACAAAAGCAAAAATGAACTATTGGGACCTCATGAAGATAAAAAGCTTTTGCACTGCAAAGGAAACAATCAACAAAACTAAAAGGCAACTGACAGAATGGGAAAAGATATTTGCAAATGACATATCAGACAAAGGGCTAGTATCCAAAATTTATAAAGAGCTCACCAAACTCCACACCCGAAAAACAAATAATCCAGTGAAGAAATGGGCAGAAAACATGAATAGATACTTCTCTAAAGAAGACATCCAGATGTACTTGCTTCGGCAGCACATACACTAAAATTGGAAGGATACACAGAAGATTAGCATGGACCCTGCCAAGGATGACATGCAAAGAAGACATCCAGATGGCCAACAGGCACATGAAAAGATGCTCAACGTCACTCCTCATCAGGGAAATACAGATCAAAACCACACTCAGGTATCACCTTATGCCAGTCAGAGTGGCTAAAATGAACAAAACAGGAGACTATAGATGCTGGAGAGGATGTGGAGAAATGGGAATCCTCTTGCACCTTTGGTGGGAATGCAAACTGGTGCAGCCGCTCTGGAAAACAGTGTGGAGGTTCCTCAAAAAATTAAAAATAGACCTACCCTATGAACCAGCAGTAGCACTGCTAGGAATTACCCAAGGGATACAGGAGTACTGATGCATAGGGGCACTTGTACCCCAACGTTTATAGCAGCACTCTCAACAATAGCTAAATTATGGAAAGAGCCTAAATGTCCATCAACTGATGAATGGATAAAGAAATTGTGGTTTATATACACAATGGAATACTACGTGGCAATGAGAAAGAATGAAATATGGCCTTTTGTAGCAACGTGGATGGAACTGGAGAGTGTTTGCTAAGTGAAATAAGTCATACAGAGAAGGACAGATACCATATGTTTTCACTCCTATGTGGATCCTGAGAAACTTAACAGAAGACCATGGGGGAGGGGAAGAAGAAAAAAATGGTTAGAGAGGGAGGGAGCCAAAACATAAGAGACTCCTAAAAACTGAGAACAAACTGAGGGTTTATGGGTGGTGGAAGGCAGGGGTGAGTGAGTGATGGGTATTGAAGGCACCTGTTAGGATGAGCACTGGGTGTTGTATGGAAACCAATTTGACAATAAATTTCATTTAAAAAAAAAATTCCCAATGAGGCACCTGGGTGGCTCAGTTGGTTAAGCGTCCAACTTTGGCTCAGGCCATGATCTCACTGTCCAACTTTGGCTCAGGTCATGAGTTTAAGCCTGGGCATTGGGCTCTGTGCTGACAGTTCAGAGCCTGGAGCCTACTTCAGACTGTGTGTCTCCCTCTCTCTCTGCCCCTCCCCATCTTGCTCTCTCTCTCTCTCAAAAATAAATAAACATTAAAAAAAAAAAAAAAACACTCCCAAGTGACTGGCAGAAATAAATGCAAATCCTAGTCTACCCTGAAGTCTGGCTCCCAAGAATTCACAGATAAAGCAAATATGAAATTAAGACAAAAAATCCCTTAGGTACAAGAGAAAAAAAATCAGCATACGTGACTAACACTCAAACAGAACACAACCATTTCAGACTCACAGTGACTGGAAATAATTTACTGACTACATTTAAATATGTACTTAAGATAGTACATAAAGTATGAACAGGCGTATTTCATAAGTAGAGTGTCTAGAAATTTAAAACATATCATTGGATTTGGAAACTCAATAATGAGATAAAAGAGAAGATTAGACGTGGCTGAAGAAAGAATTATTATCAAAGATAATTTTGAAGAAATTACTCAGCATGAAGGAAAGAATAATAGACGAAAAATATAAAAAGAAATGTAATAGATATTGAGAACAGAGGGAAAATGTTTAACACATCTCTACTAAGACTACCAGAAGAAACAAATAAATAATATAGGAATGAGGCAATGTTCAAAAACATAATAGCTGAAAAATTTCCAACACTGATAAAAGGCACAAATTCTCAGATTCAAGGATCCCGATGAGTCCTAAAAGGATCCCGATGAGTCCTAAAAATGCTTAAAGAGATTCACAACTAAACATTACAGAACAATGAAGGGAAGATCTTAAATACAGCTAGAGGCAAAGATTACCCTAAAGAAATTAGTCTAACTTACTTCTAAAACTCACAAGACCTACTCCAGGAAGAAGTAAAATGGACTCCCCCCAAAAATGATTTGTGATGCAAAAATCAATGGTGAGCAAAATAAGCAGAAAGTGCATAAGAAAATCTAAGCTACTATTGACTGTATAATGCAGCAACAACTGTACTGAAATGTGGGGTTAAATATAGACAAGTAAAATAAAAAATAATAGTATATAATTTGGGTGATGAGCAAAAACAGTGATTAAATTTTGAATTTGTTCAATTAAACATGCTTGTTAGAATTTTTAGAACCACAAAAAATTAAAATAGAGACTATCACTTTCAATGGAGAAGATGAAATTTAAAACAAAATTTTAAAAAATCTCTATCAATCCAAGAAAAGGGAAAAAATACATATGTAAAAAGAATGCTTACAAAACACAAAATCAGATGGTAAAAAGAACTCAAAAAATATTATTAACATAATAAATATTAAAGACTAAATTCTTTAGTAAAAGAAAAGGTCCATATCCAGTACCTGTTTTATAAATAAAGTATTATTGGAACATGGCTACACTCATTCATTTACAGATTACCCAAGGCTGTCTTTGTGTTGCTACAACAGCAAAGTTGAACTCTTCAATAGTGTCTCACCATGGCTTTGCCTCATTATCATAAACCTTTCTATTTGTAAAAGAGGAGTTTGGGCAAGCTTTTAATGTTCTGACTCAATTTCAAGAGAATCACTAGAGGCCAAAGGCTTACTACAATCTTCTTCTTAACCTGGTGGCAAGACCTACTGACCTGGTAAGGGCGGCAGCTACAGCCGCCAACCTAGGAGAGGCTTCTGCAGACTTGGTTTTAGGGTCTCCTTTAAACTTGATGGTGTCCCATGCTGTACAATCTTTGCTGCTTACTAGTAATATACAGTTCTCACCAGGTGGGCTTATCTTCTATGAGATCCTGTTTTTTTTCCCACACATTTATATTCATTATTATATTCGAAATATAATATGAATATTATATTATATATATATATCAGGAGAGATACACTATAACAGGTCTCACACTTCCCCTCTAGGATATGACCCCCTGCAAAAGGCGAAATTTGCCTCAGTATATTCACCAGAGCCTGTTGGTTACTTAAAGAGAATTGATATATAAACTGATAGCACGTATGATTCTTGATCTCAGCAGAAAATCTAATTAAGATCAATTAGAAAATTAAAGAACTTTGAAGTACTCTAATACATCCTAAAGTACTGGTCATTATAATGGTTGGAACTTATCACAAAAAGGATAACATGACACTGAACAAAATGCCACGGCTGATCACGATGAGAGACAGGCATCCTTTACTAAAATCATAGTGTTCATGAAATCCCAACAGACCAAATCTTTGGAGAGGTGAGGCTATTACAAGATGCCAGCAATTAGATCCAGAATGAGAAGAGAAATACTGGAAGAAATCTGGATGCAAACTGCATAGGGATAATGTCTTGACACTCTCATCATGGAATATGGTAAAAAGTTTACACGAAACTACTTACCACAGCAAGGAAAAATTGGCCACTGTACTGAACCAACATTGGTATATTAGCCAGGGCTATCCAGAGAAATGGACACAACAGAATAAACACAGACAGACAGATACACACACACACACACACACACACACACACACACACACACACACAGATATTATAGAAATTGGACCACATAGTTAAGAAGACCAAGAAGTCCTGTAATCTGCTATCTTCTCTGCAAGCTGGAGAAATAGGAAAGCCAGTGATATAATTCAGTCCACTTCCAAAGGCCCCCAAACCAGGAATCCTGCTGTCCATAGGGAAAAGTAAAGAAAATTCAGCCTCCCTCAGCCTTTTGATTCTATTCGGGCCCTCAACTGACTTGATGTTGCCCATCCAAACTGATAGTACAAATCTTTAATGATTCAAATGCTAATCTCTTCCAGAAACAATCTCACAGACACTCCTAGAAATAATGTTTTACCAGCTACCTGTGCACCCCTTAATTCAGTCATAAACGTGACATAAATTTAAGCATCCCAGTGTGGAAACTTTACTAAGATTGCTGCTGGTGTCTCTGATGCATGTCCCATGTCACCAGCATAACTTTAGTAAAACTTTAAAGGTTGGCCTTGGACAAAAGCCCCAAATTCAGGTCCTCTTTGAACATCTCCAAATGGATTTCATCCAAGTATACCCTATTATGGGTTTTAAATATGCCCTGGTCATTGTTCTATCCTTATTCTCAGGATAAACTGAAATCCTTTCTTACTAGATCTTTAGCCCTACAGTATAAAAAATATTACCTAATTTCATGCTCCAACCTGAGGAATTCCAGCCTCTCTCTCTTTAGTAAACAAAGCACCAGTTTCCCTGGGGCTATTTATTAAAGAGTTTTGTAAAGCCCTACCACTTACTCAGAAAGTCTGCTATGCATATTGCCCCCAATTTCTAGGAAAAGTAGGAAAAAAAAAAAACAAATGGAGTTCTGAAACTTAGTTTAGCAAAGTTCTCAGAGACTCTCCAAGTTCTACGGTTGAAGATATTCTCATTGGCTTTAATGACTCCCCTGTGGTTCAACAACTTTTGCCTTATGAGTAGTTGACTTATCTGGGCATCTAGGAATATTACATCTGATTCTAGACTCCACACGCTACTAGCAAGCAGGCATGACCAAATATGGCAAGGGACTCATATAATACCTCTGACCTTATCATCAACAGGTATGAGCAGACTTGCCTTGGAATCCTCCTAAAGTATGCATTACCTTAAAACCCAGATTTGGCCTTCTGGAAGAGACAAATGACTCATGAACAAGTAGAGCATACCACCAAACTAATCATTGGAATTGTACATATTTCCCTTTGGGAGCAGCCACTTGGTTTCCCTTGGTTCCATTTCCTTGAATGAAATCTGGTAACTTCTGCATAAACTCAATCATTTTATTAGGCATTTTTTTTTTACTTTTTTTTCTTTTATTTGCATTTATTTTATGCAGGATTTGTTCCTGGGCCCTAAGTTTTTGTTTCTTCAGTTTCTTCTGCGAGATCTCTTTCTTCTGTGCAACCTCCTCTTTTGGTTTAGGAACAATCTGCTCTTTTTCGGTCAGGATCATCTTAGTGTGGCAGGGAGAGCTCATGTACCAGTTAATACGACCATGAACTCTCTAAGTTCTGCATTGCATCTTGAGGGCTTTGTTCACCTGGATGTGCTCAATGTCCAGAGAATCTATATCTAAACCCTTAAGTTCAGCACTACACCCTGAATTTTTAAGCATGTGCAGCAAAAATTCAGCACTCTTTTTGGGACACCGACTGTGTGTCAAGCCCCACTGTTTAGCCTGGGCACACCTACCAACTCCACCATTGTAGCGAAGGAATGGCACACATAGCTCCTGCAAAGTGACATCTTTCAGATACTTGGTGGTTTTTTGGACATGCATACCCTTGATGGCCTGGCAGTTTCACATGTGTTCTTTTTTTTTTTTTTTTTTTAATTTTTTTTCAACGTTTATTTATTTTTTGGGGGACAGAGAGAGACAGAGCATGAACGGGGGAGGGGCAGAGAGAGAGGGAGACACAGAATCGGAAACAGGCTCCAGGCTCTGAGCCATCAGCCCAGAGCCTGACGCGGGGCTCGAACTCACGGACCGGGAGATCGTGACCTGGCTGAAGTCGGACGCTTAACCGACTGCGCCACCCAGGCGCCCCTCACATGTGTTCTTAAAGTAAACAAGAAGATTTGAACTTCTTGATTTGCATGATTTACTTTAGTAGAGTTTTCTGGATCCAGTGAATAGAGAACCATTTTCAGAGATCACTTCAGGCCACTTAGGGCAAGAGTATCAGGCAAATTTTTAGATGGCAAACAACACACAGATAGACAGCCAGAAATCTAAAATCCTCTATCATGTCATATGTAGAAAAAAAAGACTCTTGTCTCCACCAAAACTATTATTTGGACCTTTTGTGGGATCTAGCTATGGTACTTGAACTCTCAGATATGGAGCTTGGAAAAGAACTAGGGAACACATGGTAGATATTTGGAAGGTGTCTCACTTTATCCACTGCTACAGGTAAAACACTATTTCTTTTACTTTAGATGTGCCTAATTAATGGTCTTGACACTAAATTTTAACACCTGGAACCAGACTACTCAAGTGGCCCCAAATCATAAAAAAACTAACTGACAACCCCATTAGGGGTACTTTAACCAAAAACAGATGACTAAGTGGCCACCAATGACTACATATGTAACACAAAACTGACTTTGTAATACAATTAGATCTGTAACACAAAAGTCTATTGGCTACAAACTGCAAAATGCCCAGGGGTTGTTACCATGGTAAATGGACAACCTGCCCTCAGGATAGTCTGATATTACCCACTCTGACTCATCAATTTGCCTCTCAGAAAAGGAAATTAGGTAAATTAATGAAAGGAGAAAAATTGGAACTTGGGTTAAAAACTGAGCCCTAACAATTCACAGAGAATTCTGGATTGCTGTCTATTCTCTGCTAGACTATTTCACTTTGCAAGAAGCCTTGAAATAGGGAGACAGCTTACATGCTATGGTTCAGAGAAAAGGAGAGCTAGACAAATCCACTAAGGCTATAAAGTTCCACCAAGGAAATCTTCATCCAAGAGATTCAGGAAATTGAACTGAAATAAAAGCCCATTAGATATAATATTGGTGTCTTGAGAGGAAGCATGTACTGTTTTAGGGGGAAATGATGTGATTATATCACTGCAGCCCTCTCTGGCATCTTTAGTACTACTAAATAGATCTGGTAAGCTAACAAAAAAAAAAATATCACAAAATTCGGTAACTTGGCAAATAATCCCCTATCTGGTACTACAGACTCTAAATGGAAATGAAATCTGTCCTTCTATTTTAATTTGGGCACTCTTGGCTCAGGGTTTAAAAGAATTCTACAAACTCTGATCATAGTCCTTCTCTTAGAATTTGTTATACAGGGGCTCAGATGGGTGATGGCAAGTTTTAAATGTTGCTATGCAACTGGTGTCTCATCACAAAATTAAAGAAATGATCAAGAAAAAGAACAGAAAAAACTAACACTGTGCATGCTGAAACAGTCATCTGGGAACCGTGATACATGATCATGATGCCACAAATAGCAGTGATGATCTGCAGTAAAGACTGGGATCACATCCCTTGTTATGAATCTTTCAGCTCAGGCCAAAGAATGGCAATACTGAGAACCGAAACTATTTGCACTTACACAGCTTACTGTCAACATTAACAACTTTTACTATTTGACTGTCTTCATTCAATGGCATTAATATTCTAGGACACTTGCCCAGAAAGCTAAAGCTACAAAGAACTTTACTGTTCATTTTAAGAACTTCCTTTAAGTCATTTATCTGTATACTAAACTATTCAACGTCCCCCCTCAGCAAAGTATATACTCTTTTCTCAGAACAGGTAGCGTTTAGTGACTATTTACTTTTCAAGATTTACTTTAAAATCCTAGTACCAAATTTGTCCAGCCACAAACAAGACCTCAAATCAAGAAACCCACCTTAAGTCAGACTGCAAAAAGAACTCACATAACTTGATTTTGCTCTCCCTTACTTCAAAACCCTAATAAGACTGTCAATGAAGTGATTGTCCTTACCACAGTAAAGAATAAACTCAGCTTTGCTTAAATCAGTAGGATTATTTTGATATATTTTCAGAAAGCTAGCATTCGACAATTGAGTAGGAAGCTTAGATTATGAGGTGCCATAAAAAAAAAAGCACCATATAAAATGAGGGTAGCATGGTATAGAAGTTACTACACTGGGGCTCCTGGGTGATTTAGTCGATTAAGCGTCTGTCTTTGGCCTAGGTCATGACCTCACTGTTCCCAGGTTCGAGCCCTGCGTCAGGCTCTGTGCTGACAGCTCAGAGCCTGGAAACTGTTTTGGATTATGTGTCTCCCTCTCTTTCTCTGCCCCTCCCCCACTCACACTGTCTTTCTCTCTCAAAAATAAACATTAAGGAAGGAAGGAAGGAAGGAAGGAAGGAAGGAAGGAAGGAAGGAAGGAAGGAAGGAAGAAAGAAAGAAATCACTATACTAACATTCCCCCAAAGTACCCAAAGTGTACTTGAAGGAATACTAATGTCTTGGGATATTTAAAGAATGTTAATTTAAAAAGAGGTTCTATGTTCAAATACAGTAAAACCTTGGATTGCGAGTAACTTGTTCTGTGAATGTTCTGAAAGATGAGCAAACATTTCTAATAAATTTTAACTTGATAAACAGGCGATATCTTGCAATACTAGTACCTGATGCCAGATGTTACATGATCGTAACTGAGCCATGGTTCCTCTCTGTCTGTCTCTCTGTCTCTCTCTCTCACTGTGGGATTGTGGGTGATTGTCTCTCCCATGCTCAGATGCTCAGTCTCAGGCCAAGGTGTTTGGCAGAAATGAGTGATTTTTCAGAACGCTGGAAAGTGCCCACAACTAGCACTAGTGTGTTTTTGTCACTTCAAAGCACCTATGGATGGTCCTTTGCTTTTCCATACAAGAGTAAGCTCAGGAATGCTTTGCTTCATTCTAGGTCAGGCTGCCTTTAGATACAGACCTTTTCCTTTTCTGCCTTATTGCCAGCTATACTAAATACAGTATATGACAAGAGTTTATTAATACTGTACTACAGTCAACATCTGAGCAAACATATACAATGGCCCCCATGCAGAAAAGATTCCACTGAGCCAATAGATAGCAGTGATTCCATTAGTGATAGTGAAAGTTGTCCTATATAATAACCTTCCCCTCTGTCTCCCTTACACCAGCCATGAAGGTTTTCAAAGGTAAGTGCAGATTAATTTATTTTTCTTTATATTTTGTATTTTATTATTTTGTACTGCATTACAATATTGTAATCATTTTTATATGAATATTTTGGGGTTGTGGAATGAAGCACCCGAGTTTCCATTATTTCTCACAGGGAAATTTGCTTTGATACACAAGTGCTTTTGATTACAAGCATATTTCTGGAACAAATTATCCTCGCAAACAAAGGTTTTATTATAAAGGGAAATATCACAATGAACAAAGGTAAACTGGTCTTGTTGGTACAGGGACTTAGTCTGTGCTACGAGCATCCATAGGAACAACATATACAAACCCATTTTACCACGAGACTCCATGAAACCTCTTGTGGGACTAGTGATCTAAAGATAATCTAGAAACACTGAACTCTACTAAAGTAAGTCAACCTAGGTTCAAGCCTTAAATCCACTACTTAATGGTTGTGCAAACCTGAATCAGATCTATTGGCTGGAGTTTCCATTTCTTTATCGTTAAAATAATAATAATACTTGCCCTACCTACTTCTTAAGGTGGTTGTGAGTCAAATGAGACGTTTGTGAAAGCCCTTTGGAAGCTCTACCGCAGGACACATGTGACTAAAATGTTCTTCACAATACCTCTCAGGAGAGATAAGGTAAATCCATGGGAATCAGGGGACAGTGTATTAGTGAAATAAAACAGAAAATATTCTAATAAAAATTATTCTGCACAAAGTTGGATAACTGGCACCACCAGAGTTTTCTTTGATTGTCTACTCCAGGTCAGGGGTAAACAGCTAAATAAATACACTGAGCAAACATTTAGTGAGCTACTGTAGTGCCAAGACATGAATACGACTGACATGAAATTAACCTCAGTACTTCTCCTTGATACTATATTTTATAATGATGCTTCAACCAGAAAAAAATAAGTTGTCAAAACCTCAGTGTACCCAACTGGTCTTTCTATTCCTTAGCACCAGTATAGATTTAATCTTATGCATCTATATTAACAAGTGGAAATGTTACTGATAAAGCTAAAATTTAGAGACAATTATTCTCCTCCATGATTCCAATTTAAAACAGAGACACAGAAAAATGAGACTGCTGCAGGCATAAGTTGCACAGTAATATAAACTGTCACCTGACAGATCTATGAGCCAACAGCCCTGTTTGATCAGATCAGACTTGGATTCTTTCTTTCTTTCTTCTTCTTTTTTTTTTTTTTTTCTTAACACAGGAGGCTAAGTTCATTTTGAGAGAGTGAGAGTGAGTGTGCATGTGCACACAGGGGAGGGGCAGAGAGAGAGAGAGAGAGAGAGAGAAAGAGAGAGAGAATTCCAAGCAGGCTCCATGCTATCAGCACAGAGCCCAACGTGGGCCTCAAACTCACAAACCATGAGATCATAACATGAACAAAAATCAAGAATCAGATACTTAACTGACTGAGCCACCTAGGCGCCCAGGTCAGACTTGGGTTCGATGTAACGATATGAACAGAACATTTAAGCTTACAGTTGTATAACAAGGCATGGCTTCCAATAACCCCACTCAGGGAAAAATTTGTGAAAAAAGAAGAAATCACTTGTGAGGAGACCTGAATTTTTATTTTCTATTTGCCTTTCATGAGCCGTCTAGGGAAGAAACTTCAGTTTACTCATCTTGGACAAGATAAGTGGTTCCCAGACTTCAAAACTTTATGGTCCAGTAAAACTCTCCAAATTTGGGATACTCACAAAAGACTGTCAACTCTTAACTTTAGTAAGGTAAGGCCACTTTTTAAAATCTAGCATTTTTAATTTTAAAACATTAAGAAGGAGGATATAACCTCAGAATAAAAAATAGCTCTTTAAAAAACTCATCATATTATCCTGTCTCTGTATACTATAATTTCTCTGTAAGCTCATATCCAAAGGTAAGAGTAAGTAACATCACTTTATGAAATTTACATATCTCCAGATTAAAAATCAGCCTGAAGGCTGGAGCCATTTAACAACTTGAACTCACACATAAACACTGAACACAACTAAAAATGTTTACATGCAGCATGCATATAACTCAAAGTTAGCAAGGCATCTGGTTCCTTCAACAATGAGGTACTTCAAAGCATGCACTGACAGCTCAAACATCAAAAAAAGTAATTGCATTCTCGACGGTTTTGCGAAATAAACACTTCAAGCTACAATGCAAGTTATAGTCTAGTAAGCAGTAGGGTTATTTGACTGGAATCCCCTTTCATAAACATTAAGAAATATTCCATATCAAGCTGTTTGCATGTGCTAGGTTATGACTGGCATTTGCACATACATTGTCATTTAATCTTGACAAAACACAAACAAGAAACTTAGAAAAGAGAGAAACATTCCAGAAGACATAAACAAATGTCACCCTTTACTCACCCATCCTTTTCTTCCTCCTCTTCAAAGGGGACAGAATGGCAAAATGATTCCTTCTTTTTTTTTTTAAATTTTTTTTTTTCAACGTTTATTTATTTTTGGGACAGAGAGAGACAGAGCATGAACGGGGGAGGCGCAGAGAGAGAGGGAGACACAGAATCGGAAGCAGGCTCCAGGCTCTGAGCCATCAGCCCAGAGCCCGACGCGGGGCTCGAACTCACGGACCGCGAGATCGCGACCTGGCTGAAGTCGGACGCTCAACCGACTGCGCCACCCAGGCGCCCCCAAAATGATTCCTTCTTACCATCTTCAAACTTATATTATTCCCATTCTCAGTAGAAAATTCAAGTTACTATCAAAAATGATACATAGGAATTTGCTCACTAAACAAAATCCAAAGAGGATCTTACAAGCTAAACAAGGCTATTTTAGGCTCAAAGCCTGAGTTAACACGAAATGGTTAGCTATACTTACACTCAACACACTATTTTTAGCTTCTAGGATTTCATCTCTAATGCTTACAAGATTCTAATATTAATGTAATAAAATATGAGGAATAAAAAAATAGCCCCCCAAAACAGAAAACTATACTCACTTAACTTCTCACTACCAAGCCTGTTTGGAGTACATGTCTGACTTAACCCATCAATTGCTTTCAACCACATATATGAAGATTAACTCTTTTTCCTGAACTTGGGCTGTCACAGTGAGAAAAGTAAACCACGGCTTGAGGTTAGCAATTTGATGATGACATGGAATTGAGCAAAGTTAACCCAAATCAAGACACCATTGTTCACAGAGTCCAGAAAGGTGACAGCCATGTTGATACTTTAGTTATAAGTAGCTGAAAACAGCTAGGGAATAAGGAAAATTATCTCAAATAACAAGATGTTCAGAGATAGGGAGTGTTCTGTCAAAGCTCAAGCTTTGCTTTTCTGATTCTCTTGGCTCTGTCCTCCTTTTTGCTCACTTCATCCTCAGGATGTGAGATGGTCATAACATTCTAGGCATCACATCCAGAAAATGGCAAACTCCAGAAAAAAGAGACATGCCCTTGAGTCCTCATTTTTAAGGAAAGAGACCTTACGAGAAGCCCCCACATCCTCACTGGCTCAAGTTGGACATGTTCATTGACCATGTCAATCACTGGTTTGGATTATCATGTGTCTTAAGAACCAAAACTCACCCCTAGTAAGTGAGAAAAGTCTCAGCTTGTCCTGAAGCACATGGCTGTCAAGAAAAAGATGGAGAACATAAAATCTGGGTTCTGCTGTGAAGGATGTGAATGTCAGAAAGTAGAATAGACATTAGTGTGTACTAGGAGCGCAAAGGCAGAACAGCCTTTTCCTTTTCCTGCTTCTCCATCTTGGCAGATTGAGGACCCAAGCTGGTGCCTAATGACACCCACGATTTACTGTCAACATGACTAACTTCACAATTGTCTCCATTCACATGGCATTTATGTTCTAGAAAACCTGCCCAAGAAGCTAAAGTTGCAAATAACTTCATTGTTCACTTCAAGAACTTCCTCAAAGTAACTTATCTAACAACTAGACTACTCAACTTGCACTCATTTCGCAAAAACGAAAATCAATGTACAGACAGGCAGTAGTCACATTCTGAGTCAGGGGCAGAGACAAGA
The DNA here is from genome assembly GCF_022079265.1 of Lynx rufus. Lineage (NCBI taxonomy): Eukaryota > Metazoa > Chordata > Mammalia > Carnivora > Felidae > Lynx > Lynx rufus. Next base: position 49,507,664 of record NW_025814831.1, read on the forward strand.
CTTGAAGCCAGGTCTCTCGACTTCTGTCAAATCTCGCTGAAACAGCATGCTTTGTCTCTAACAAGTATTTTCAGGCCTCAAAGTGATGACAATCAGGTTTTAGAGACAACTTATGAATGCAGTGACTGTCTTCTTCAAGGTAGAGAACCCCAGAAATCACTTAACTCATAACTTGAGACCAAAGGATGTATTATGATTTGCTCAGTGCCAGTTAACTGGTATAATAAATGCAAGAGAAGAAACATAACAAGACAGAATGTGATTTAACTGCCAGAGAATGGTGAAAATCCACATTTTAGGTTTTTTGGAAAAAACAAAACAAAACAAAACAAAACAAAAGATTGTGGGCCAGAAAGGACTTAAGGGATTTGAGCTGACTCTTAAACCAACAGATGGAACGTGAGACATGTTGACAGACAAGAGGATTTGTTAAAATAGTTTCAGGAATATTAGTTGGGTTGGGTAGGGGACATGAAGTTAATAGCATTTAACATTCTCAACCAAGTGTATACTTGATTCTGTGGAAGCAGAGACATCTAAACTTTAGAGAGCTTCTGTGGAATGCCCGGGTAGCAGTAAGTTGAATCTTAAATACTTGAGTTGATATATGCTAACCTACTAATAACCTTATTTCTGTGACATGTTTTATTAAAAACACTGAAAACTAAGGATGTTTTTTAAAAATACTTAATTACTTAAGTTATTCTTCAAAGTATATGTACACTCAGTTTAAAATGGATTTAATAGGGGCACCTGAGTGGCTCAGTCGGTTAAGTGTCCGACTTGGGCTCAGGTCATGATCTCACAGTTTGTGAGTTTGAGCCCTGCATCGGGCTCTGCACTGACAGCTCAGAGCCTAGAGCCAGCTTCAGATTCTGTCTCTCCCTCTCTCTCTCTCTCTCTCTCTCTCTGCCCCTCCCCCGCTCGTGCTCTGTCTCTCAAAAATAAAAATTTTTTAAAATAATAAATAAAATAAATAAAATAAAAGACTTACTTCTATTTAGATTTAAAAGAAATTTCAGATGGGCACCTGGATGGCTCAGGTGGTTGAGCATCTGATTTTGTGCTCACAACACAGAGCCTGGAGCCTGCTTTGGATTCTGTGTCTCCCTCTGTCTCTGCTCCCCACTCCCCGCCACCCTGCTCGTGCTCTGTCTCTTAAAAATAAATAAATGTTAAAAAAAAAAAAAAAAGAAATTTCAGAGAAGCACACCTCTATTTGGTCAATTACTTGTTATATTTTCATTTTTCATGTTTTCATTTTCAGGATACAACCAGTCTGAGTTGTGATAACAACAAAAATAGGCTTAAAAATGTTACACACAGCCAAATGGGTAGAAAGGAAACAGTTGATTTCATTAATGGCCACAATACTGATATTATCATAATCATCTGTAATTAATGAGTCAAAAGAAACAATCATTAAAGGAAAGGATATATTGGGGTGCCTGGGTGGCTCAGTCAGTTAAGTGTCTGACTCTTGATTTTGGTTCAGGTCATGATCCCATGGTTCATGAAATTAAGCCCCTGGGTTGGGCTGTGCACTGATTGCAGCCTGCCCACTTGAAATTCCCTCTCTCTCTCTCTCTGCCCCTCCCTGGCTCATGCTCTTTCTCTCAAAATAAACATTTTTGCTAAAAAGGATATATTTTAGGGGCACCTGGGTGGCTCAGTAGTTTAAGGGTCTGAGCTCAGCTCAGGTCATGATCTTGCAGTCCATGAGTTCAAGCCCCACATCGGGGTCTGTGCTGACAGCTCAGAGCCTGTAGCCTGTTTCAGTTCTGTGACTGTCTCTGCCCCTCCCATGCTTGTGCTCTATCTCTCTCTCAAAATAAATAAATAAACATTAAAAAAATATTTTTTAGTAAATAAAATTTAAAAGGATATATTTTAGATCTGTTCAGATAGTGACTTTACTACTTATATATTATCAAACTTCAAATTTAAATTTGTTGTTCTAGCTTTAATGGTTTTAGAACAAATGCAGAAGTTGCTAGATATGCAATATATACCCAAATCTGTAAGTGATATATTTAAAATTTTACTTTTAGGGGCGCCTGGGTGGCTCAGTCGGTTGAGCGACCAACCAACTTTGGCTCAGGTCATGATCTCACGGTTTTTGAGTTTGAGCCCCATGTCAGGCTCTGTGCTGACAGCTCAGAGCCTGGAGCCTGCTTCTGATTCTGTGTCTCCCTCTCTCTCTGCCCCTCCCCCACTCATGCTCTGTCTCTCTTTGTCTCTGAAATAAATAAACATTAAAATTTTTAATTTTACTTTTAGAATTATACAATTATTCAGTAGGACCACTCACTTAAATTCCATCTCAAATTAATTATCTTATTAATAAAAGATCCCTATCAAAAGTAATTTGTTTTGGCAATCATACCTCAGTAAAACTGGAAAGAAATAATTTATTGAAAGAATTATACCTTAAACTAGTGTTATGCATCATAATATCCTAGGTAATACTAAAATGAGTTAAAATGTTTATTCAAAAATGTTAATCTCATAATATAATTAAGTCCAGACCTATGCCTTTGATGCACTGGGTTGAATAAGGACACAACTGACTTGACAGAAAATTGCTTTCAAAAGCATCATTTACAAATGAAACTGGACCACTTCTCACACTATACACAAAAATAAACTCAAAATGGATTAAAGATCTAAATGTGAGACCTGAAACCATAAAACTTCTAGAAGAAAACATAGGCAATAATTTCTCTGACTTCAGCCTTAGTAACATTGTCTAGGTATGTCTCCTTAGGCAAGGGAAATACAAGTAAAAATAAACCATTGGGACCACATCAAAAGAAGAAGCTTTTGCACAGCGAAGGAAACTATCCAAAAGATAAAAAGGCAACCTACTGAATGAGAGAAGATAGATTTGTAAACGATCTATTCAGTAACGAGCTAATATCCAAAATATATGAGAATTTGTACAAGGCAACACCAAAAACACCCAAGTAATCCTATTAAAAATGGTCAGAGGACCTGACTACACAATTTCCCAAAGACACACAGATGGCCAACAGACACATGAAAAGAGGCCCAACATCACTAATCCTCAGGGAAATGCAAATCAAAACCACAATGAGGTATCACTTTACATCTGTCAGAATGGCTAACTCAAAAAGACAAGAGGTAACAAATGTTGGCATGAATGTGGAGAAAAAAAGAACCGTCGTGAATGGAAGCTAATATATACACAGGAATCTTCATTACACCTTCTGTCATTCTTGCTGACCTAGGCAGTATGTGGTAGACCTGCATTTGTTTTTAAAGGTTTATTTATTTTTGAGAGTGCACCAGCGGGGGAGGGACAGTGAGAGGGAGTGTGGCTGATCTGAAGTGGGCTCTGTCCTAACAGCAGCAAGCCTGATACAGGGCTTGAACTCACGAATCACAAGATTATAACCTGAAGTCAGATGCTCAACAAACTGAGCCCCCCAGGCGTCCCTAGAACTGCCTTTTCTATTGGAGTGATCAGTTTTACACTTCCACGTTAGCAGTGAATAATTATTGCGGGGTGGGGGGCAGAGTTCTCCAGGATGCTGATATTGCACCTTAATCTCTCCTAAGATTTATAACTAACTCCTATGTTGAGCCCCCTTAACCCAATAAGGGAAACAAAAGGAGTCTGTTAGAGGTAAATGATCCTGTAGTTTCTATATGCCTCTCGTATGACAGAAAATTGATATTCAGGTGTCTAGAGTGACAATCTTGAAGAAATGCAAAACCATCTGTTTTCTGAAATATCATGTCTCTACCTATTCAGGCTACTTTTAATTTTCTGTATATACAGTATTTTCTAATTAAGAACTTAAAGTCTATGTCTTGTATACTAGAATACTAGAAAGTGGAACACCTGATTAATGAGTACTATTCTCCTCTATCATCTCAAATAACAAAAAAAATGTGTAGAACTCTAGCCTTTTGATTATACAAATCAAGAACAGAGTGACACAATTATTCATCTGAACATTGTTAAATACAAGGTAATGAAGTACTTCTAAAGATGCAACTAGAAATCACACTTGTCTCCAGCCTTTAGTGAAGTGCTTAGAAAAGTTTATTTTGTGCTTAGTCTATTTTTCTAAAGCATCACAAAATTACTATACATCCAAAACTCTCCAATGGTAGAATATTTAATATTCTAAAGGCAAGGTCTTTGAAGAAAACTGTTGTACATTACGATACTGTAGAAGTCTAATGGATTCACACAGCAGAATCTAGACAAAACAGGACATTACAGAAATTGTCTATTAAATAATGGGCAAGTGATTCATTCTGAGTTATGGCTTTTCCCCTTCTTGTAGATAATACAGTTCTTACTGCCACCCAACACCCCCCCCCTTTTGCTGTAAAGTCAAAGCTCTGTACTCTTTGAGGTGTAAAATTATATTAAATGTCCCATCCTGCTGATGCCCACCTGTGAAACACTACACAATAAAAAGTACAGCAGAATACAGACTTTGTGTTCAAAAACGTACGAATGCTATGATTTTTAAACATCAAGCATACACAGACTTTGTAAAATCAATTAAGAATTTTCTGTGTGATGATGAATATACAGTGAAAACATACACTATAAGATGCTTTTTCCTGAGTAGAATGGTAACTTTATTTTATATCAAATTAAGCTTCTATGAATTTTCAAATGTAAAATATCAAGGCTTTTCTACAAGATCAAATAAAAATCAGGAATGTTCACCTTCATGTGCAAAACAAACAAACAAACAAAAACCTCAGAAGTTCAACAGAATGACATAAAATCTGAAATGAGTGGCCAAAATTTTAAATGATCAGTAAACAGCTTTTCAATTTTAAGGAATCCTCAGTAAGCTTCAGTTGAAACAAAAAGGGCTATTTATTAAAGCATGAAAAATGTTTCCAGAAAATTATCCAATTTAGAAAAAGAAAAATGTAACCCATGGTAAGAAAAACATAAACCATACAGTGAACAGAGGGGAACAAAAAAAGGCAACTGACCTTTATAGGAATCAAGACAACACCATGGACTTATATAAAAACTTCCTAAATCAGGAGAATATCCTATATTACCATGTGTAGAAAACTAATTAAAGCAAGGTAGTCTTTATTAGTTGCATAATCTAAAAATATGAAGAAATTTTGGACTATATTTGTGAAATGACCAGAGTTGTCACTGAACCACACATTTCTCGAGTCAATGGGCAAAGTTCCCATTTATGGGAAATATGTTCTTTTTTTCACACAGTGAAACTGAGAAAAATTATATCAAATGAGAAATCTTCTCCAAAGTAATCTCCAAAAATACCTCAATAATGCAATACTCGGGAAATGTAATTTTTCAACTCAGAAGATCTGAAACATTATTAAATAAAAATACTCAAACCTTATTGCTTGGCACCAGATTTTTCAAAACCTAAAGAATTGTTTAAACCATCATACTGTTGTTCTTAAATCCTATTTCAAACTTTTTTATGTAGTGCTACTTTTATTTTCTGAAGACAGTCTGTCCAATCTAATGACAATCTAGACTGAACCCTGCAATGTACAAGCATGTCACAGTTTACTTCAAACCAGAATGATCCATCTTCTGTTTCTGCCAAAATCATATTATGATACCTATAAAAATCAACTAGGATTGATCTGTGGCCAATGAAGGACCCACAGAACGTTGCCTAATGGTGTTCCGTGGAAAGTCTTTGTTTGTTCCTTCTTTACTTCCTGCTTCCTCTTCTGAAACATCTTCTTCATCAGCCTCTTGTTCCTCCTCCACTTTTTTCAAAGGTTGAGAAGATTCTGGTAATAATTTTTCTTAAAGATAAAGACCAGAGGGGATTAAGAGGTACACACTTCCAGTTATAAAATAAGTTACAAAGATGAAAAGTACAGCATAGGGAATATAGTCAGTAATACTATAATCACATTGTATGCACACAGACAACATTCATGGTGGGCATTACAACAGAAAAAGATAAAGACCCAGAAATGGTTTTTTTCACTGATGTATTAGAGTTCCACTACAGTAAAATCAAGACACAATTCATAGGCCCATAAACTGCTTCGGATTTTATTTATCAATCATAAGTTTAGATTTCTAAAAGGAAAAAGTTATCTTTAAAAATAAGTGACACCATAAAAATGAAAATTGGTTTGAAAGATCCATCTTATTTACCAAATTCACTGTAATCACCTGCCTGTTTATAAACTGAACCGAAATTAATAAACCAGAATTAATGCTGTGCGTGCATGTGGATGTTGTAAGAAAATATACTACATTACACAGAACCAAATTTATTTGCTCTTAAATCTTCTAGTTAATAAGTGCAATGAAACAAACTTCAACACTACCCGTTTCAGTTTCTAGGTGAGCAGCAATCAGACATTTATGTTATATTCCTATCCATTGTGTTTTTCTTCTCCAAGGAGTTTCACAAGTGTGCTTCCTCTTCCTCACATATATAATTTTGTTTGGCATAATTACAAACAATAAAATGTATAAAGCTTAAGCGCACAGCTCAATGAATTTTTAACTATGTACGTGTACACACACACACACACACACACACCTTTTCCATTTTTTTTTACAGGACCTGTTGCTAGTTAACCTAAACTTCGAACACACCATGTTACTGAGGTACAGAACACAGAACTGGGCCAAGAGGCTTTAGTCTATTCCACGATCCTAGACTGCCTTAATCTTAGGCAATCCTGAGCAGAGTAGGGAGGCCTGAGAGCGTAAGGCAGAAAAAAACACGAGAAGAAATGACCACATGGTGGGCACTCTGTGGTTTGGTCTGACATTGCTCTTTCAGCTGGGTTAATGGCCCCTTCCCAGTACCACACCCCATGTAGCTGTGGTAGGCACTACAGCCTACAACAATGGTTCTCCATGGGGGGTGGTCTTGCTCCCTGGACCCCACCACTGCCAAGGAACACTTAGCACTGTCTGGAGATATTTCTGGTTGTCATCACTAAGAGGAGCGGTGCTGCTGCCAACGTGTGGGATGATGCTGAACACCCAACAATTTACAAATGACAGTCTGTCACAATTAAGAATTATTCATCTCAAAAGGTAAAAAGTGTCCATGTTGAGAAACCCTGGTTTACACTGACTGTTCCAAAAAGTGAGCTCTTTACACAAGTAGAGTACACCAAAATTTTTCCAAAAGATAGCTGGGTGTAGGGAAAAAGCATACTTCCTACTCTGGATTGTGAGCCACTGCTTTCTTACTCATTTTATGCTAAGGACTGGAAAGAGCAAAAATGAAGCAGGGAAAGACATGGAAAACAAAGCGGTTCAGAAACACAACATCTTTAACATTTGAGCCCAAGGATCCAGCCAACTCTGCCCTCAGACTTCCTTGCTACATGAAGCAGTAAATCCCTATTTTGCTTAAAGCTAGACTGAGTTGGGTCTCTCCCTGGCAACTCAACATCAAAGCTAAACACAGACATTGAAAAACAACTCAAATCACGTGGCCTGCTATAGAAGGGGTGGTATCATATTAAAGTCCAGGTTAAAATCTATCAGTCGTGCCACAGATTACTTGAAACTAATTTGCTGTTAGATTTAAGGTTTTTCAATGATATAAGTATTAAATGTACATCCACCAACTTTTAAATTGTCTTTTAAGTAATCTGTGTTCACATTTCTTTCCCTACAGGTCAGTGGCTCTTGCTAGATAGAATGAATTCTTCCCCTGTACGTGTCTTTTCGGTATTGATGCAACCATCTAAGAAATGAAAAGATAAGCTGTCAGCTATCCAGTGAACAAGGTAGACTGTAAATGCAATCTTGACTGATTTCACTTCAGGAGTTCTGACCTCGGTAATTCCTAAAGTCACAAAAGGTGGCACAATGAAAATGTCATGCCCGCAGTCTACTTTAGGCTCTACTCTCTACTCTGTCACTTCTTTGTGACCCTAGAAAAATAGTTCACCTCTCTGAGCCTTACTTTCCCCAACCACAAAATGAAGAGTATCACTCATACAATCTAGAGAGCTGCTGAAAAGTGAATGGGAGGGCACAAAGTGAGAGTTATTTATAAACAGCAAACAGGAGGGCTTCCCTAACAGTGTAATTTTCAAGATTAAACCAAATGCTGAGAGCAATTGTATTAAGACAGATAGCAGTGAATACTTCTAATTATATCAACTCATCTTGTAGTACAGTGTTAATGCAAATCCTCAATCAGCTACAGGAACTGCTTTCCCGAATATCCTACCAGAAAAACTTAGACTTGGCTACGATTCAAAGAAAAACCGTCAAATGTGGCCACCATAATAATGAACGACTACCAGAGTAGAACATACTCAACTCTTTCTGACTCCAGTATACTCAAATGGATCCATGAATATCATGAAATTTTCAAATAAAATGACACCAGATCAGGGTTATTAAGTATCTGCAAGTTATACGCAATGTTAAAAATCTCCACATTACAAAAGCCAAGAAAACAACTATGTTCTAAAATCCAGGCTGGAATTCTTACATGAAATCTATATCCTCCTTCCGTTTCTGACGTAAACTATTATTCCACATTTAGAAACCTAAGCTAAACAAGCAACTTGCTATATGTGTGACTGTGTTCACAGAAATGAACAAAATCATGGCGAATAAAAAATAAACGTTAAAAACATACTTACTGGAAGGGTATTGCTGTGGTCTACGCCTTTTTGAAGGAAAAAGGCAATCTGCCACAAATATCATAAACTGCAAAAATAAACACAAGTAATCTGAATGTATATGATAGAGCTTAGTGTACCTACATTCAATCATCAGATTTTAAAATATTTTTCTTCCATGTACTCTGAAAATGAAGTACTTACAAGTCCCAATAATAGTCCTGAAAGCAGAGTTGCTAAAGCAAAAACTGTGTATGATCCCCAAACTGGTAATCCAAGGTCTTCAATAAAATAGTTATGGCAAGTCTAAAATCAAAAGGAAAGAATAAACTTAAAAACCCTGGTTGTTTAAAAAACTCGGGTAGTGTCAAAAATGTTTCAAATAGAAATAAAACTCTAGCCCATACCCTGATCCACATGGATAGCTGAAAGAGTGCTGACATACTACTCATCCTGAAAGAAAAAAGGATTAAAAAACTGAATAGGACACATACCTTCGAAAGACAATGTGTGCATATCTAGATCTTCTATTTTTCAGGCTATAATTTCCCTAACGTAACAGATTTTATTGCTGGTGTTAATCAAGACTAGCGGCACATCATTGATTTCAAGCTTGTATTAGGAATTCCTATTAATAAAAATGAACAGTTCTTGAACTGCTGTCACTATGTGATGTCCTCATAAATAAAACACTTGGTAACTTTTTCCCTTTCCCTACTGCTTTGACTTTAGCCTTTCACCTTTCATCTGATGATGTCTCCAATATACTCTGCATAACGGGTTACAAGTTCTAAGGAACCAGTTGCCTAAAGTCAAGTGTACTGTAAGCAAATGACAACTCTTATTAACCCTTAAAATCCCTCCAAAGAATGAGGAGAGAAGGGAGCCTGAAGGAAGAACTGGGAATACTTGTTGAACTGATCCTTCCCACCTAAGTATTATTCCCCTTTTGTATTAAAATTAAATAATTTTAATTTGTATTAGTTTGATATCATTTAAGGATATACAAAGAAATTTCATATGAAATAAATGCTAAGACATCATATAAACATAAATAATTATTATTTTCACATAAACCCAAGTAGTTTAGACAGTTAGAAAAAAAGGCAAAACTAAGAAGGGTTTGCTTCCTCTCTAGCACAAGGATTGCCACCAACATATAGATCAATTCACACCTAAGCCAAAGTTCCTGCATGCAGGATGACCTACTCCGACTGCCCACACTGGGTGGGTGAGCCTGCCGACACTACAAGTGTCTCTCACTCGGTCCACCAATAAAAAAGGCATGCACTGCTGAATCCCTGAGGATTCAACAAAGACGCACAAGGAATACCTTCTTCTACTAGAGAGGGTAAGATTCGTCTAGGAGATTTCAAATTAACAAAAATCAGGAGCAATTTCAGTTTGACACAAAAATGTGGTTCAATCATGTTGCTTCTGTCACTTAAATTGCAAATGGGCATAGGAACAGGGAACTGAAACATAAAGCAATGTGTAGCCTCACTATAATCAGCACTAATTAGATTCTATCAGGAATACTAGGGCATGGTGGTTCAGTAAGGGGAATTCTGACAGCTACAGGACCATTCAATTTAGAGATTTTCACAGGAAAAGAGGTGAAAAGGAAAGGAGTTAAAGACAAAATTCGATTTCAAAATATCACTTAGGGCTGATCTTTCCTCCACTCCCAGAATCCAGAGCATTTTTATACCTTACACCGTTGGTGTAACAACTCCCCAACCTCTAAGGGCAAGTGTGGTGAGGGGACAGGAAGAGGTAACTTAGCCAAACCAGGATGAGTCCATGGAGACCTCAGCAAAACTCAATTATTTCCAGATGTCTCTCATATGACCTGAGAGGCCTTATACCCCAAAGGCTAGCTGAAAATACTCTTGCTATTTCCAATCCTTACTGCTCCATATATCCAGCTATAGATTAAGCCCAGTGGTTACCCATACCATTAAGTTCATTGTCCATTCATCCTATTCAACCAAAAAATTATCAGATGGGTAGAATAATGCAATCACGTTAAGAACTAAAATATAACGGTATAAAATATAACGGTAACAAGAGTAGGCACATGTTTGAGGCTTATTCAAATATTAAGCTGAAATGATAGCTTTACCAATTACACTGCTCAGGGAGATCAATTCGTTTTTGAGGATACAAATGACCATTATCTGGAGAGCTAAAATATTCCTGAAAAGGCTTTCAACTTAATTTTAGCATATACCTCCTTCTAGCTTACCAAAGATCAAAGTATCTGACTTAGAAGAAAAAGTCAAACTACAAATATCGCAGTAAGTATGAATGTACCTTAAGACTCCAAGAACTAAAACTGGGTATGAATGCTTTATTTCCACAAAATATAATTATCTGGTCCAATTAATTCTGAAATAGATAAAAGAAAATCCCTCATACTTACAGAACAGAACCTGGACCAAACCACGATGAAACGGGTTCAATACTCTTCCACTCTTTCTCACTTACAAAGTTTATGAAGTCCTTCTTAGTCCTTGGGCCCTGATAGCGCCTAAATTCACCATCTTTACAACTAAAGGGAATCAGAAATAAATATTAAACAGCACCAAATAAACTTAGCATTGTTTTGCTTTTTCTTTAACCTCATTTTATAATCAATCCTTATATTCAAAATCATTAGTAATGCACAAGTAACAAATTGCACAAGTAACAACACTAATTACCAACTCATAACATCTTGGTTCCAAATTTATTTAAGCAGTGGCATTATAAAGAATCATAAGCCTTACAATTATTATTACTTTTCCAAATTATAAAATTATGAAACCATAGTTCTATGTAAATTATACCTCAATAAAAGTGCAATGCACATCTTAAAAGGATGGCTACATGAAAAGTTGTTAGACAGTATCTGGCACTTACTAATTATTAGCTATTTTAAGCTTCAGGTTAAAAATTGAAGGCATTTTTCTGGTATTTTCAGCCATAATCACATCATCTTAACCATGCTACTTTAAATTGCTGGAGGTATCTGGTAGTGTTTCCTTTCCTATTTCAGTGATTCTATTTTACAGTTATGCTTTGCATTCTTCCTGACATCTGCCTCCTCCTTCCCCTCCCAATGTAGGGAGTTCTCATAGGCTCAAAAATGCTCTCCCTGCTCCCACAACTTCACTATTTCCAAACTACCCTAAATAATACTGCCAGTCTAGGGGCATCTGGGTGCTTCAGTCATTTAAGCATCCAACTTCGGCTTAGGCCATGATCTCACGGGCCCAGGGTTCGAGCCCCGTGTCAGGCTCTGTGCTGACAGCTCAGAGCCTGGAGCCTGGTTCAGATTCTGTGTCTCCCTCTCTCTCTGCCCCTCCTGCACCTGTGCTATCTCTAGCTCTCAAAAATAAATAAATGTTAAAAAAAAATGATAATACTGCCAGTCTAATCCTACATAATACTTTATCACTTAAGTACAAAAATTTTCAAGAGCTCCCTACCACCTACAGTAGGGTTAAAGAATCCTTTAGCCTTCCAGTGCCAAAGACTACAAGGAAGCTTCCACTCAAAAACAAAGTTTTTGTAAAGGCAATGGCATTTGAGCTGTTTTTGAAAAATATGTAGGATTTCAAAAGGCAAAAATTAGGGACATGATAAACAATGTGACTTAAAAAAAGGACAGGAGGGGCGCATGGATGGCTCAGTCATCCGACTTTGGCTCAGGTCGTGATCTCGCAGTTTGTGGGTTCGAGCCCCGGAACCCAGTGTTGAGCTCTGTGCTGACAGCTCAGAGCCTGGAGCCTGCTGCCTGCTTCAGATTCTGTGTCTCACTCACTCTCTGCCCCTCCCCCCGCTCACACTCTGTCTCTCTCTCTCTCTCAAAAGTAAATAAAACATTAAAATAAAATTATAAAAGAAGGACAGGAAATTCTGGAAGTTCAGGGGATGTTAAGAAGGGAGAAGGAAAATGGGAGATACTGATTAGAACCAGTAAAGGGGGAAGTGGAGAAAAAGACGAGTAAAAAGGAACAGTAGCACTTCAAGAGAGGAATAATATACATATGAATAGATACAAAAGGAGCAGGGGTGAATACAAAGGCACAGAGAAACAGATACACACATGGAAAAAAAAAAGATGCCAAAGAAAAGTGAGGTAGAGACACAAAAAACTGCCAACTTGCTTTCAGAAATTTAAATGAGGAAAGTACCTCCTGCCACACAAGCCACCAGCTGAATGAACTTTATGTCTAAAACATTATGCATATCTTCATCTAAAAATACTTTCTTGCTAAAAAATGCTAAACATCATCTGAGCTTTCAGCAAGCTATAATCACTTATAACAGACCACCAGAAGACATAATAATGAAAAAGTCTGAAATATTTCAAGAATTACCAAAATGTGACACAGAGACACAAAGTGAGCAAATGTTATTGGAAAAATGGTGCAGACAGACCCACTTGATCCAACGTTGCTACAAACCTTCAATTTGTGAAAATCCAACATCTGTGAAGCACAGTAAAACAAGGTACGCCTGTACAGATTTGAGATTTCCTATCCCCAGCTTAGAAGATAAATTCAAACTAAAAGACCTGACACAGAAAACTACATAATCTTGTTCATCCTGACTTAACACTCAACCATTTCACCGATTACCGTCTGAAGACTGAGCTACAGCCCTTTCCTAGCTAATTTTTGAACATACCGTGTTCCTATTTATGACTGTTCGTGAAAGTATCCAAAGGATGGAATGCTTACTTCTACACTCTTTTGAAAATTCTACCTCTGAGGTTGCGTTTATATTCCCATGTTCTCCAGGAACCACCCTGCCCAGTGATTTTTTTTCCTTACCAAACTTTCTACAGGACTTAACACAAACCTGGGCTCATAATCTTTACTATGCTACATGGTATCACACCATGTCATGTGAACCTCTGAGTTCAGAAGGTTACAAAATAGCTACAAACCTCTGTGACCAGAAGTATTTCATACGTCATCCATCTATTTAACGCACCTACAATAGCATGAAGGACAAACTGAGCCTTACTGAATATAATGCTTTTTAAACATGATTCAGGCCAGAGGTCTTTTATTCTGATTATACTATGCTGCATCCTTCTCCGTAACGATAGAATCTTCAAATACTTACTGATAAATAGTAGGAAGAGCAGTTATAATAAATCGTCCACTCAGTCCTAAAAATGATAAGGAAACATTAGAAACAAATACAAGAAACAACAGGTTTTATATGAGCCAACAATCACTTACTACTTAAAAGTTGATTCTGAATTATTTAAATACTAATAGGGGATGAATATGAAATTATACCTAAAAACAGTTGAGCTTTGTAACAACGAAAAAAATCCCAATTATGTACTTGAAGCAACTTTAAAATCAACACTACTGCACATTATCTCAATTAAAAGTATGTAAGGCTTGAATACTGAAGATGTCTGTGAATATATATATTAACATTTGATCAACTATACCACTATGTGATAAGACTACCAGCAATGAGTCAGAGGGTGGCACACTATAACAGTAGTCTTAGAAAGATCTAAAATCAAATGAAATACCACTTGCCATTCAAAAAAACAAAGAGTTTAAGATGTTAAAAACGAAAAATATTTTCAATCTTTCCTAAGATGGGCAGTAACAATAACATTATTAACCATGTGTTAAGCTCTAATATAACTGAGAGTTCATCTCTCTATGCCTCAGTTTTCTCATATTACCTAACTCACAAGGTTGTATAAGGATTATATAACAAATGCAAAACACTTGGAGCAATACTTGTACTAAGTGCTCAATAAATATTAGCTCTTATTACCATCTGGGGTGGGAACAGAATCAACAACCCAGGTTTACTGTGACCAAGATCAGGTAAGATGAGGTTGGTCTAAGAAAGGAGCATCCTTAAGCAGGGCCTGCCACTTATTCAGGGGGCCAAGTCGGGAGTGTATTTGACCCCACAGACATGAGAGCTTTGTATTAAGAGCATGCCCTCAAACCACAGGTTATTAAATTTGAAACCCAATTAAGAGATTGGGTTCACTTGTCAGAGAATGTACCCTTGGCTCTACAAAAAACCTCAACCACATGCTCTTTATTCTGAAGCTTGGTATATGGATGCAAATGATGGCTTCGCCAATGTCCACCTAAACCACAGTATTCTAGGACTTCTCAAAGGCATCTTACATGCTAGTCTGGGGTCTGGGATACAAAGGAAAAAAAGATCAAAGGCAGTTACATGGGCCAGAACAGGGAGAGGGCACGGCCCCCAACGTCCCTTACAGCAACACCTAAAAGGAATGAGCTGCATACACAACCACAGAATCTGCTTTTTGTAGCCACTGCACAAGGATCCCTCACCAGGGAGGCGGGTGAGTCAGCGTAAGTACTGCAGACAGTTATGCAGTTATGTTATGTTGTTTTTTTTTTTTTAATGTTTACTTATTTTTTGAGAGAGAGAGAAACAGAGAGAGACAGACTGCGAGCAGGGGAGGGGCAGAGAGAGTGGGAGAGACAGAATCCGAAGCAGGCTCCAGGCTCCCACAGAGCCTGACGTGGGGCTCGAATCTACAAACTGAACCTTGAGATCATGACCTGAGCTGGAGTTGGACGCTCTACGGACTGAGCCACCCAGGCGCCCCCAGACAGTTATGTTTTCAAAACCTAATGAAAGGCAGTTAAGACCAAGTGATGTGGCAAACAGGATGAACATATCAACCCAATTTGCAGACTAACCACAGACTTACAGTACCTGGCTGCTCTGTGACATCTACTTTTGCAACATTAACCTCAAGATCTTCTCCCCATTCAGCAAAACTTTCCCATTCTGGTTGAAGATTCTGACAAGCAGGACACCATGGAGCATAACTATAAAATACAGTTTAAAAAAAAAAGTTAAGCATTCTAATATGACCATATAGATATAACAATTCTAAATGTGTAATTCGTGAAGACTGTTTTATACTAAAAACAAGATAGCAAAGTGATTAATTCTGTGAAGATGAAAGAGTTTTAACTGTGGAGCTAACATTCTGAAAATCAAAACTATAACTGATGATGCTCATTACGTAAAATTCTGAGAATACGTTCTTCAGACACAAAAATAAGTTCATAAGTTTACATGCCAAACAGTCTTTGTTTTTTAATCAGTTTATATATTTTGAGTGAGAGAGCGCGCACCCATTTGAGCAGGGAAGAGGCAGAGAGACAGAGAGGGAGAGCCCCACGCTCAGCTTGGAGCCGGAAACTGGGCTTGATTTCACGTCCGTGAGATCATGAACTGAGCCGAAATCAAGAGTCAGATGCTCAACCGAAGATCAACAGACTGAGCCACCCAGGAGCCCCCCAAAACAGCTCTTTGAAAACCTTTGAATCTCTCTATGAATACGTGGCCACCAGAAAACTCAAAACCAAATCTGGAGTTCACCCGTTTGAATAATTTGCACTACAGGAGTCACAAAGGCAAGGGGCTGGTAAGGAGAAAAATAGGAAGTGCCCAGGGCTGTGGCGAAAAAGGAAATGCATGCTCCTTATGAGGGGAACCTTCACTCAGCATGATTGCCACAAGGGGATTTCTGGCTAGGTAGCAGGCTCTACCTTATTTAAAAGAAGCTGAAAATCTGCATATTTATGTAAAAATGGTACCTCAAAACTTAACCCGGACACACACACTGGACAGAGCATACAAAATTCTTCTGGCCAGTCCTTGGTTAGCCAGTTTCTAAAACCTCAGGTTTACAAATCTATGGCCAAGCTTATTAGCATTTTAATTACTCCTCTGGTATTCAGCATCTTTCAAGGCCCTGATTTTTCTCCAGGATTTCATTCTTTACTTTATTGTGTATTATCTTTCAATTTGACTCAGTTTGTTTTTTTTTAATGGAAGAATAAAGCCAGTACTTGCTGAACACAAGAGTTCAGTTTCTGCATTTCATTATATTTTAACTTATGTTATGAAAATAAAACTCCTAAAAGTAATAGACACTGGGAAACAAGACTAGTACCATACATGAAAGCAAAAGTCCTTAACAACAGATTGTATTTCAATAAAAATATCTCTGCAACAAAACTGATCAGGATGGGTTTAATGCAGATAACAGACTTATTACAAGAGCAGACTATCATTCATTAGTAATACTCGATCCCCCTTACAAGTTCCTTTTGTGCTTTTTAAAGTCTTAACGCATAAATCAGTAAGCTAAGGGGGAAAAAAGAACAAGTTCTACAGTATAGTCTAATTTCACAGAGAAGTTCTAATTCAAATCCCCAAATACTTAACTTTTGACCACTGTATTTACATAGATTGATCAAATCAGTTAAAAAAAAAAAAAAACCTCAAGGGGTGCTTGAGTAGCTCAGTCTGTTGTCTGACTTTGGCTCAGGTCATGATCTCACAGTTTGTGGGTTCGAGCCCCGTGTCAGGCTCTGTGCTGTCAGCATGCAGCCTGGAGCCTGCTTCAGATTCTGTGTCTCCCTCTCTGCCCCTCCCCAGCTCGTGCTCTCTCTCTCTCTCTCAAAAATAAACATTAAAGAAAAAATTTTTTAAAAACCCTCAAGTATTACTTGACTATATTTTGTATATAAATTCATAATCACTATTGTTTAATTACTATTTATGAAACCGTAAATATTTTATGGGCACAATCTAAAACAACTTATTCATGACAATAAAAATCAAATTTTGTCTCTGGTTATATTTCCTCTTGGCTGCAGCTTCAATGTTGCCTAAAAATTCATTTCACTAAGTTACAGATTAAATGTATAATGCATAAACAATTTCCCCTATCTTTTACTCCATATAAATGTTCTATGCCTTTTTTGATTTTATGACTCAAGAGTTATCGATTTGGTCTTCTGCACTCTCCCTTGGGGACGTCCACCTTCATCCATTAACTGGCAACCCAAGCATACAGGGAAACACTCATCTGAACCCTGTTAAAGAAGGGCACCGTTCTAACAATTACTGCATACCTACGCTTAGGCTCTGGAAAGGAAAGCCAGTATAGCAATACCAGGACAGATTAATTAAAACCCTTAGGTATTTCTCTCACCTGTAAAATGTGGGAAATAATGCCGATCTTAAAGAATTTGTAGAAAATTAAATAGTATAATGTATATAAAGTGTTTAGCAGTGTCTGGTAACAGTTAACACTCAAAAGTGGTGTTTTTTACTAATATCACTAATACCACTAATACCACTACGATCAATAGCACTACCACATCACCAATTTAGCAACTAAAGCAAAAGCAGACAATTTATTTTCTACAGATGCAAAGGGGACCTTAGTAGAACAGAATCACCACAGACACGTGGTTTCCTCCAAACAGTAAATGATGACCTGATGGTCCTAAGAGTTTATAATCACTCTCATACATTAACTTTATTTTTTATTGCAATAACACTTAGATCTGAGAGTAACAATCTAGGACACTGAGCAATAAGTACTTTGCAGAAACACGAATCCAAAAGAAAAATGAGACGTGCAGAGAGAAAAAAACAAAAACAAGATAAAGCAAAAAAAAAAATTAACAATAATCCAAGTTGAATTTACTCAGCATTTAAAATTAAAATACACTTAATCCATAAAATAAAATGTGAAAAGTCTCAAATCCCAACACTACGAATGGACTTTTAAAGGATAAAAGACAAAAGGAGAGGAGAAGTTCTGCTCAATCTCCTCTTTTGTAAAGTTTGGTGAAGAGTAAGTCTAGAAGTTTGCGAAGGATGATTCTAAAATAAATAACTGTATAGGAATTAGTCAAACCAACCACTTCCACCCCCAAAGTCATGAAAAGTAGAAAAAATGCGAAGTTGAACTCTTATATCTCTTAGGCGCACCACAGTACTAGAAACGAAACCATTTAGAAGAAACTTAATATTCCCTGGTTAGAAACGAGGGGGTGGGACCCAGCCAGCGGCCGATCCGAAGAGGACTTTAGGGATCTGGAGGAGTCTGAGGCGCTGGGTCGTCGGCTCCGAGTGGCAGTTCTGGGTAAGCTGGGACCCGCCTGAGCTGAATGGAAGTGAAGCGGGTGTCCAGATTTAGATCCAGCAGCCGGGACCTCCCGGCCCACCGAGGGGACGCGAGACGACCGCCCCACACTCACAATTCTATCATCCACTCTCCTTCCAGCAACTCTTTCCAGTTCTCGTCTGTGATGATGCGCACGTCGCTCCGCCGCCCGTGGGTCCAGGGAGCCCCGCAAGCCAACAGCAGCAACACTGCCACAGGAACCACGGGACTCCTGGAGGCCGTCATTTCTGCAGCTCGCCCACCCCACAGCAAGCGCAGCGCCCCCCACCTTTGCGCAGCCGCTCCTCACTTCCGCCCTCAGAGAGCTAATCTGCTCATGCGCATGACCGCGCAGTTGCGCGCGCGCGCGCGTTCCTGGGAAACTCTCAATGCGCAGGACGATGCCCGGTCCTACTGGTTTGTAGAGAGAGAGGGAAAAGCGCCAATCCCTAGTGCGCATGACAGAAAAGCGGTTTCTTCCCTACGCCTGGCGAGCCCTAGAATTGTTCGGAAGGAAAAGAGCAAGCAGGGGGCGTGGTGTGGGGAGTGGGGCGGGGCTACGGAGCGGCCTGGCTTAAATATTGTTTCACCTTTTGGCGCCAAATGATTGGTATTCATTCTTACTCAAGCCAGTTGGTAAGTTTACACTAAAGAAGTGTCCAATTAAGCGCCCTTTAGAGTTTTCATTTGTTTCTTTTGGAAACTTTTGTAGTAAAGCTAATGGATGTTTATGTAAGTCAGAATTTTGATTTTCTTCTAGGGGATTACAGGCTGGAAAGGTGCACAAGGGAATCTTCTGGGATACTTTTACATTCCTTATCTTTGAACAGTTGGTTACAAGGGCGTACACATAAAAAACCATCAGGCTGTACCCGTTGACATTAGTGCACTTTATGCACTTTAGAATGTATGTTATACCTCAATTTGTTTTTAAATGCAGTAGTTACAGAGATGCCAAATCTGAAATTCGACATGGGAACAAAACACATAGGCTTGTAACAAATATTTGAGATTTTTTCCCCCAGGCATTTGTAAATGCAAATACAAATCAAAATGTGCACTGTCTTTAGAAAGTATTAGTCAAATGATAATAGTTGCAATTACATCTCACCTCAATTTCTCTCCTAAACTCACTCTAGTTGGCTGACTCCCTCGCCCTGACACTGAAGGCTTTTTCTAGGACACTAGTGATCTGCATGTTAACAAAGCCAATTGTTTCTGCTCAGTATTCATCTTACTTCACTGACAGCAGTATTCTACAGTCACCACGCCCTCCTTGAAGCTGCTTTACTATCTTGCCTTCAGTTGAGCCTCACCTGATTGCTTTTTCTCCTTCCTCACTAGCTGCTTCTTCTGAAACTTCTTGGTTGGTCCTCTCTGTGATTTCTAGGCATTGGTTTGCCCTAGAAATCCTAGTAGGATGCTGTACTGGCCCCTTTTTCTCTTTGTATCTGCACACTCCTCCAGATAAACCTCAATCTGGAAGTAAAAGAACTCAGTCCTACCTGTCATTCCCACTCTGGGAACTTTGGACATATGTATTCAACTCTTTGCAGGACATCTCTTGGATATAGAATAGGCAGCTCAAACATTATGTGGCCAAAAAATAAAATTCTTGATTCTCCCTCTCTTAGTCTTCCATCTCAGTAAAAAGCCCCAAGGTCCATCAGGTTGCTCAAGACAAAAATTTCCATTCTAATTCTTTATTGTTTCTCTCTTCACCCCTTCCTCATGTACTCCATCAACAAGTCCCATAAACTCAACCTCCAAAACATATCCTGCATTTGATCACTAATTTCCATCTGCATAGCAACACCCTAGTCCAAGGTTCTATCATCTCCTGCCTCTACTAAGATAATAGATTCCCAACTGATCTCCCTGTGTCCTCTCTTTGCTTCCTTAAATAAGATCAAGCTGTTTCTCTTGAAAACCCTCCAAGTGCTTCCCACTTTACTTAAATCCAAACTTCTTAAACTCATTACTAGTACTTAAAAAGTCCTACTTGATCTTCTACCTACCTAACTGCTCCCTCACTTAGTATTTGCTCTCTTCCTCCTTAGCCTGCTACCCTCCAGTGGTTCCCTGAATGTGTCACATGCATTCTCACACTAGAGAATTGGCATTGTCTGTTCCCTTTACTTACTACTTATCCACCATGTTTCATATGACTCCATTTTGTCATTGATCTCAGCTTGAATGTTACCTCTTAAAAGTCATATTAGAGCCATCATATTAGTCCACTCTAAATATTAGTCCACTCTAAATATTAAACTGATGTCCTTGTTTATTAACTGATTTCTTTCCTCACTCAGTAAGAATGTAAGTTTCACAACAGTGGAAAACTTCTCTATTTTGTTCACTACTATAATCCCTAAGGTATAGTGCCTAGCCACTATTAGAAACTAATATATAATAAATGCTCAATAAATATTCGTTGAATGAATGAATGAGGAAAATGATAATTATAGATATGCCATGCTTTTATTATAATGTATGGGCTGTACATAAAAAGAATAGGGGCACCTGGGTGGCTCAGTCAGTTAAGCCCCTGACTTCATGTCAGGTCATGATCTTGCATTTCGTGAGTTCAAGCCCCATGTCAGGCTCTGTGCCGACGGCTCAGAGCCCAGAGCCTGCTTCAAGTTCTGTCTCCCACTCTCTCTGCCCCTCCCCTGCTCACACTCTCTCTGTCTCTCAAAAATGAATACACATTAAAAAAAATTTTTTTTTATTTTTTTTTTAAAGATTTTTTTTTTTCAACGTTTATTTATTTTTGGGACAGAGAGAGACAGAGCATGAACGGGGGAGGGGCAGAGAGAGAGGGAGACACAGAATCGGAAACAGGCTCCAGGCTCTGAGCCATCAGCCCAGAGCCCGACGCGGGGCTCGAACTCCCGGACCGCGAGATCGTGACCTGGCTGAAGTCGGACGCTTAACCGACTGCGCCACCCAGGCGCCCCAAAAAAAAATTTTTTAAGAATATAAACATATTCTTATGTAATATGGAAATAATAGCTGCATTTATTTTTTTATTTTTTTAATACTGCCTTTTATACTCACAGGGTTGATAAAAAGATAAAATGAGCTTATATTCATAAATAATTCTTTTTAACAGTACATCATTCATGATAATTTATTAAAATTTCATTTTAAGTGCATTTTTATACTACAAAAAAATGCAGTCTTATGACTTATATGTGCAAGTATCGAAGGCTATAAAGTGAATAGAGATACCCTCTAAAATCTTTTTCCATCTTCGGTGACAATTTGCACCCCATAGGCAATTGCTAATAACATTTTCTTTTGTATGCTTTCAGAATTTTTCTAAGTACATAAACTGTTCTTTAAAAAAATACACAAATGAGCTCATACCTCAATTACTACTCAGTTTTTTTCACTTAACAATACATACATATCAACTTAAAAGAATTCTAATATGATCTCTGAAATATTTGTCTAAAAGTATAAATATCAGGAAATATGTGAAAATATCTATATAATATAGTATTGATAACTTAATATATTAATAATTAACCATCAATTTAAACTTCCTGTAATGTTATTATAAATTAAATAATATCAGATAGTATTCTTTATATAATACAATATTGAATAAGTTATTGATATTATTAATATCATTTTTCTCATAGTGTGAATGCTACACTATCCTCTCAGTTAAAGCTTGTATGCAGAATAGGCCATATACACTCTTGACCACTGAGTTCTGTGTGGCACATCCTACTTTTCTGTATCAACCAAAATACATTTTACTCTGTATCATGAGTGTGTTCTGAGATTAGTGCCACCCCACGAAAGATGGAAAGGTAGCTTAGTGTAGTGATTAAGTGAATGGAGTCAAGCCAGGCTGTATTCAAATCTTGCCTTTACCACTTAAGTTCTTCAGGATATTTGGCAAGTTGCTTAACCTCTTGTTATCTTGGTTTTTGTGTTTGTAAAATGGGGTAATGGTTATCCTACCTCACTGTTGTTCTGTCAGAGCTGTTATGAGGATTAAATGAACTGACATTTATAAAGTGCTTAAAACAGAGTGAGTCAGTTTAAATCTTCCAAGAAACAGATGCTAAAATGGGATTAGACACAGAAGGGATTTATTAGGGAGAAGTTCTGGGAGGAACGAGGGGAAGAGGAGCAGGAGTAGGCAGGGAGCTTGCAGACTGCAGTATTTTTCTGACACCTGTAAAAGGACAAAGGGAAGGCTGGGCAGAGCCTCAGAACACAGTACAGTTCTAAGAAAGGCTCAGCCAGATCCATGGAGAGGCCTGAACCAAAGCTCCCTGGTAGAGGAATCTCATATCAGGCAAGAAGAGCTGGCACAAGTATATCTGCCACTCAGTCATCAGCTGGCAGCGGTGGTTAGTTGGGCGGGAAAGGGAACATGGCCTCAGCATTCAGTGGCAGCAGCTGGGGACCATCAATCAGAAATGCTTCCCACAGCAGGCTCTCTTGTAGGCAGGCATCTGAATAGTGCTTCTCTATGATTGCCACACAGAGCGTGGCAAACAGTAAATACTAATAAGTGTTTGATAAATAATGATTTAATACATAAGAGTACAGAGCAATGTTCTCCAATAAAAATAGAATGAGAATCACATATATTATTGTAAATTTTCTTATAGCCAAATTTATAATTAAAAATTAAAATTAGGGGTGCTTGGGTGGCTCAGTCAGTTAGGCATCTGATTTGGCTCAGGTCATGATCTCACAGTTCCTGAGTTCAAGCTCCATATCGGGCTCCATGCTGACAGCTCAGAGCCTGGAGCCTGCTTCAGATTCTGTGCCTCCCTCTCTCTGCCCCTCCCCTGCTCATGCTCTCTGTCTCTGTCTCTCTCTCTCTCAAAAATAAATAAATGTTAAAATAAATAAATAAAAATAAGTTTCTAAAAAAATTAAAGTTAGCACTCATTTTCATATTTCTTGAATATGATTACATAATTAATTATGTAATTAAATAATATCAATTTAATAACCCTGTATCAAACCCTAAATTTTGGTAACAGAGAATATTTTTTTTTCATTTACTCAGAGACCTTTTACTAAAATTAACTTACATAAGGCCATAGAGAAAAGCTCAAAAAATTCTAGAAAGTAGAAGGATAGTGTAGCAGTTAGCCTGTCTGGGGGTAAACCCTACCTCCACCCTTGGCTAATAACCATGGGCAGTTTTCTCTTGAGCATCCTCAGTTAGATATCACCAATTAGGAAAAGTATGGACCATAATGCTTCAGCAATGTCCTGGTGGCCCCCCTGTGCAGGAGAAACTAAAGATTAATATTTTAGTTGCTGAAGATCTCAAGAGGGAGGGTGGAGGGCAGGGGGAGCAGCCAAGATGACTCTAGTAGCTGGAAGCTGTGTAGAGGCAGGACTCTTGGGAGAGGTAGGTGGCTCCAGGTAGCAGCTAGCTGCCAACCATCATGGAAATATTTCAATATTTTAACAAGTGGCACAGCTTTACTGTCACAGTGTGACTCACTAATTCTCCCAGGCTAAGGCTGTTCCTCTTCCTCTGAGAGCTAGTTTTTCATTGTTTTGGTTTATTTCATTAGGCTTAGGGGGAGGAGCCACTGATGATCTAGCTTCGCTGCTAGATCTTACCACCAAAGATCTGAAGGAGACACTATTTGAGTTATTAAAACCAGATTAGCCCTCCTAACTAATCAACCAAATCACCAAGTTCTGTTGCTTTTAACTCCTAAACTCATCTGAAATCTATCTTTTCATCCCACTGTCACAGCCCTGGTATATGCCATGATCCTTTTTCCTCTGGAGTCTTGAAGGTTTTCCTTCTTTTTTTTTTTTTTTAAATAAACATTACTGATATATCATTATTGATATATAATACATTGATATATAAATCATGTACCATACACTATAGCCATTTAAAACGTACAATTTAATGGTTGTTAGTATATTTACAGAGTTGTGCAACCATCACCACAATCAAATTTAAAACATATTTATCGGGGCACCTGGGTGGCACGGTCGGTTAAGCGTCCTACTTCAGCCAGGTCACGATCTCGCGGTCCGTGAGTTCGAGCCCCGCGTCGGGCTCTGGGCTGATGGCTCAGAGCCTGGAGCCTGTTTCCGATTCTGTGTCTCCCTCTCTCTCTACCCCTCCCCCGTTCATGCTCTGTCTCTCTCTGTCCCAAAAATAAATAAACGTTGAAAAAAAATTTAAAAAAAATAAAATAAAATAAAACATATTTATCACCCCAGACAGAAACCCTATATTCTTTAGCAGTCATTCCCATTTCCACCCAACTACCCCTTTCCCCAGCTCTAAGCAAACACCAATCTACTTTCTGCCACTATGTTTTTTTTTTGTACTCTAGATATTTCACAGAAATTGAATAATATAATATATGGTCCTTTGTGACTACCTTCTTTCATTTAGCATAATGCATTCAAAGTTCATCCATGTTGTAGCATGTATCAGTACTTCATTTATTGCTGAATCACACTCCATTGTATGAACAGAACATACTTGATTATCCATTCATCACTTGATACTCTTTGGCTATTATTAATAATGCTGCTATGAACATTCATGTACAAGTTTTTGTGTGGACATAATGTTCCCATTTCTCATGGACATGTACCTTGAAATGAAAGTGTTTATGATACAGTATCTAAAAAATGATTGCCTAATTCAGGGGTACCTATGTTTTCATATGAGAATTTTACAGTTTTGGCTCATACAGATATTTGGTAGATATTTGGTTCATTTTAAGTTATTTTTTATATATGGTGTGGGATAAGAGGTCCAACTTCATTCTGTAGCATGTGGATATCCAGATGTCCCAACACCATTTGTTGAAAAGACTATTCTTTCAACATTGAATGGTCGTGGCAACTTTATCAGAAATCAGTTGATCATATATGTATGAGATTTTGTTTTTCCCTGAATTTCCAGTTCTGTTTTATTGATCTATATGTCTCCCTTGATGCTATTACCACATGTCTTCATTACTATAGTTTTGAAGTGAGGAAATGTGAGTCTTCCAACTATGTTCTTTTTTAAAATTGTTTTAGCTATTCTGGGATCCTTAAATTTCCATATAAAATTTTAAAAAATATATTTTTTTCAACGTTTATTTATTTTTTGGGGGACAGAGAGAGACAGAGCATGAACGGGGGAGGGGCAGAGAGAGAGGGAGACACAGAATCGGAAACAGGCTCCAGGCTCCGAGCCATCAGCCCAGAGCCTGACGCGGGGCTCGAACTCCCGGACCGCGAGATCGTGACCTGGCTGAAGTCGGACGCTCAACCGACTGCGCCACCTAGGCGCCCCTCCATATAAAATTTTAAATCAGCTTATTGATTTTTATAAAAAAGCAAGCTAGAATTTCAAGAAACTACATGAAATCTGTAGATCAGTTTGGGGAGTTGCCCTTTTTTTTTTTAAATTTTTTTTTAACGTTTATTTTTTTGAGACAGAGAGAACGTGTGAACAGGGGAGGGGCAGAGAGAGAGGGAGACACAGGATCTGAAACAGGCTCCAGGCTCTGAGCTGTCAGCACAGAGCCCAACGCAGGGCTCGAACTCACAGACCATGAGATCATGACCTGAGCCGAAGTCTGACGCCCAACTGACCGAGCCACCCAGGCGCCCCTTCTTTTTTTTTTTAAAGGAGTTGCCCTTTTAACAATATTAAGCCTTCCAGTCTGTGAACAGGGATGTCTTTCCATTGATTCATGTCTTCTTAATTTTTTTCAGCAATATCTTGTAGTTTTCAGATTACAAGTTTTGCAATTCTATTAAATTTATTAAGTATTCTTTTTGATGCTTATATTAATGCAGTTGTTTTTATTGTTAAGTTCATTTATCTATATTTATAGAGACAGAGCTCCCACATGAGCAGGGAAGGGGCAGAGTGGGAATCCCAAGCCGTCTCTGAGCTATCAGCGTGGAGCCCAACTAAGCCGGGCTCAATCTCAATCTCACAAACTACGAGATCATGACCTGAGCCAAAATCAAAAGTCAGATGCTTAACCTACTGAGCCACCCAGTACCCCCACCTTTTTTTTTTTTTAAGGTAATGCAGTTGTTTGCTTAATTTCATTTTTGGTTTGTTCATTGCTGCTATACAGAAATGCAATAGAATTTGTATTGTATATTTACCTTGTATCCTGCAATTTTGCTGAATGTGTTTATTAGTTCTAATACTTTTTAGTGGATTTCTTACATTTTTTGTATGTAATAATATGTGATCTAACAGTAGAGATAGTTTTACTTCTTTTTATTTGCTAATATAGATGCCTTTTATTTAATTATTTAATTTTCCTACCTGGTTTCCCTGACTAGACCTCCAGTACAATGCTGAATAGAAGTGGCAAGAGTAGAGAACCATCTCTTGTTCCTGTTCTTGGAAGGAAACCATTCCGTTTCATCATTAAGTATAATATGAGTTTGGATTTTTCACAGATGCCCTTTATTAGCTTGAAGAGGTTTCCTTCTCTTCCTAGGTGGTTGTATATTTTTATTATGAAGGAATGTTGAATTTTATTGCATGGTTTTTCTACATTTTTCGAGATGATCATGTGGTTTCTCTTTTATTCAATTGATACAGTGGATTGTATTAATTGATTTAAATCAACCTTACATTCCTGATATAAATCCCACTTGGTTATGGTGTTTAGTTCTTTTTATATATTGATAAATTCCACTTGCTAGTATTTTATTGAGGATTTTTACACCTGTATCCATAAGAGATATTGGTTTCTTTTCTTGTGATGTCTTTGTCTGGTTTTGATATCCAAATAATACTAGCCTGATAGAATGAGGTGAGAATTGTTCCCTCCTTTTCTATTTTTTGAAAGTGTTTGTGAAGAATTCTATTAATTCTTTATTTTAAACATTTTTTAAAATGTCTATTTATTTTCAATAGTGGGGAGCAGAGAGGGATAGAGAGAGAGGAGGACAGAGGATCTGAAAAGGGCTCTGCGCTGAGAGTGGAGAGCCTGATGTAGGGCTCGAACTCACAACCATTAGACCATGACCTGAGCCAAAGTCAGACCCTTAACTGAATGAGCCACCCAGGTGCCCCAACAATTATATTAATTCTTTAAATTTTTGGTAGAAGTCGAGAGTGAAATCTGGGCCTGGGCTTTTCTTTGTGGGTAGTCTTTAAATTACTAATCCAATCTTTCACTATATATCTATTCAGATTTTCTACTTTTTTTTGTGTCAGTTTTGGTAGTTTGTGTCTTTCTAGTAATATGTCTTTTTCATCTAAGTTATCTAATTTGTTGGCCCATAGTAGTTCATAGTATATCCCTTTATAATTCTTTTTATATCTGTAAGGTCAATGTTAAGTCTCTTCTTTCATTCTTAATTTTACTAATTAGTAATTTAGTAATGTGAGTCTTCTTGTTTTTCTTGGTTGGTTTAGCTAAAGGTTTGTCAATTTTATTGATCTTTTCGAAGAACCAGTGTTTAGTTTCAGTGGTTTTCTCTATTTTTTAAAAATGCTCTCTTTCATTATCTCCTTCCTTTTCAATCTTTGGTTTTAGTTTTCTTCCCCACTCCTTTCAAAGTATTTTAAAGTGGATATTTCTTCTTTTTCTAATTTTGGCATTGAACCCCTAAGTTACCTTCTAAACACTGCTTTAGCTGCATCCCATAACGTTTGTCAGGTTGTGTCATCATTTCATTGTTGTCAAGGGATTTACTAATTTTCATTTTGATATCCTCTTTGTCCATTGGTTACTTAGAAGTGTGTTATTTATTTCCACAAAGTTCTGAATTTCCCCAATTTCTTTCTGTTATTATTTTCAACTTCACTCTATTGGGATCAAAGAGCATGCTTTGTGTGATTTCAGTTCTTTCTAATTTATTGGGATTTGGTTTATGGCCTAGCATATAGTCTAATCCAGGGAATGTTCCATTCCTTGAGAAAAATCTGCATTCTTCTGTTAGGTTAAGTGCTCTATAGATGTCCATTGAGCCAGATGATGTGTAGTGTTGTTCAAGTCTTTTAATTCCTTGTTGATCTTCTGCCTAAATATTCTATCCATTATTGTAAATAGGGTATTGAAGTCTACGACTGTTACTGTTGAGCTGTCTATTTCTCTCTTCAATTCTGACGGTTTTTGTTTCAGGTATTTTAGGGCATATTTGTATATATCTTTATAATTGTTATGTATTTCTGATGTATTGGCTCTTTTACTATTATAAAATTTCCCTCTATATCTAGTAACATTTCTTTTTGTTTTATATTTTCTTTTGTCTGATATTAGTATGGTCACCTCTTGTGACTTTGTTAAATTAATACTTGTTATTAGATGGCAAGTTGCAGTTTATTAAAAGACCATAAGAGAAATTGAAATAGAGAAATTTATTACTCACAAGTCCTGGAGGAAGTACACAGTATGCCTTGAGGGTCAGTGAGTAGAGTGCTTGGGGGTTCCCGGGCTAAGGCCAAATTTGTTGTTTCAAACCAAAAAATAGCAGGGTTTGGGTAAATTTCACAGGGTTTTTATCTAAGGGATGCACAAGGTGAAGGTCCTAGGAAGAGGGTGGGGACTGTTTATCACGTCAGCCATTGAGGGACTTACATTTTCCTATGACTCTATGGACTGTTACAAGGACATACACACACAGGAGGGGCTGGTGTCAGTTCAAGGCCCCTGCAGTCTGCCTCGAAACACCAATTGTATGCCAAGGCAGCACTATTATGCCTTTAGCTTAGCTAAACTCTATGACAACTACACTGTCTATGAGATAACATCCTTAGATGGTCTCACAGCTCTCTAAGCCACCATTAGGAAGATTAATTATTCTCCTTTCCCATCTAGATGCAGAAAGGCAAAAGTAAGGACCATTCTAAATTTATGAGATTGACTTTAAAATTTAACTTTAAAGAATCTTATTAAATATTTTATAATGTTCTCATTCATGCATAAAATGTTTAAACCAAGCTAGAGAAAATTCTAAATGTTCAAAGGGGTACTATCACATGAAATCCTGTATTACAGTTAAATGAAGATTTGGCCATCTGAAGGGTAACTAATCACTGACGTAATTATTTGGCAGGTTTTAATGTGGGGAATAAGCTTAGGAATCCCCTGGGCTTACACCAGTGGGTTAACAAGGCATAAAGAAGTACAAAGCCATAGGATGCTCACACCGGAGTTTGGGTAAACAAGATTAGGCGAATAAGGATAGATAAGGGGGACTTAGGCCCCTAGAATAGAGTAAAGGGGGGCTGGAGCCCCCTTAATAGAGTAGGGAGGTACAAAGGCACCCAGAATAGAGTAGGAGGGTACAGAGACCCCAGAATAGGGAGAGAGGGGCAAAGGCCCAGAATAGGGAGATGCAAAGACACCAAAATAGAACATAGGTATATGAAATAAACAAGATTAGGTATTCAGGGTGGAAACACCCCCTGATTTAGTACTATAGCAGAAAGCTGCTTTCACAGGAAGGAAGGACCAAGATAGGTAACAGGTAAATTGGGCTATAGACCGCTGTGCTGCAGGTGAAGCAGCCCAGAGTGGAGATGATTAACAAAAGAAAAGATGCCTTGTTAACTCTGAGGTCACACATCCTACTGGTCTCATCCCCTAGGCTAGCTAAGACAAACAGAGGTGGTGCCTCATGTCTGCTGTAAACAACCTTCTGCCCACTACCAGGTGTCAGGATTTTCCTTTGTATTAACCCAAACCCCTAACCCTGAATATCTGCAAGAACCCCTTTCCCTCACATCCACAAGTTAATGTTCACAGATTCATTGTCTCTCTGTACATGTCCATGCCGTGTATGTAAGCCTTCTGATCCTAATAAAAATGGGGCAAGGACCCTTATTCGGGGCTCTTGTCTTTTCCCAAACATTAGCCATCTCCCACTTTCATCCTGCATCGCACTCTCTTGCTAGACAAGAGAGAACTGTAGACCCAGAGTCTACAATAGTTTTAATATATGTTCTTGCAGTTGTCCAAAGGCAGAAGGAAAACTGAAACTTAGACACCAGACTTAAATTTTGAAGTCTGGTCAATTTCAGAAGAAGAAAGAGTGTATTCACTTAGCATTGACATCTCTGACACAAATAGCAGTTCTTCCTACACAGATGGCCCAAGGCAGAGGAAGGATCATAAATGATACAGAGTCAGGACAACAAAAAGTGCTTGAACTGGACCTGGACAGAAATGCTTATCTGAGCATACCATGGATATCACAGGTTCGCTACCCATGAACACTGGCAGTTAATACAGAGCAACATTGCATACTAACTCTTATTTCCTCTTTTTTTTTTGTATTTTTTTTAATGCTTCTTGCTGAGAGAGAGAGAGAGAGAGAGAGAGAGAGAGAGAGAAGGGGAGGGGCAGAGAGAGAGGGAGACAGAAGATCTGAAGCAGGTTCTGTGCTGAAGCAGGTTCTCTGACAGCAGAGAGCCTGACATGGGGCTCGCACCTACAAACCGTGAAATCATGACCTGCCCTGAAGTCAGACGCTTAACCGACTGAGTCACCGAGGCGCCCTGCATACGAACTTATATTTACCTATTAGATGAATTATAGTAGGTTAAGTATCAAATTTTATAAGTGTATTCTGATATACCATACTTATACTTAAGTATCTGTCTAAAATTCAGTCATTCTAGAAAATGGCCACTTAATTGTTGTTCTGGACTAAACGATTCTCTCTCCCTGAAATTCATATGTTGAAGCCCTAACTGCCCCCCATGCCATGGTATTAAGAGGTGGGGCCTTTGGGAGATCATTTGGTTTAGATGAGGCCATGAGAATGGGACTCTCACGATGAGAAGAGTGCCTTTATAGGAAGAGGAAGAGACACCAGAGCTGTTTTTCTCTATCATGTGGGGGTCCAGCAAGAAGGCAGACATCTGCAGATGAGGAAGAGGGCTCTTACCAAGAACCAAAACTGCCTGTACCTTGATCTTAGACTTTCCAGCCTCCAAAACTGTGGGAAGTAAATATCTATTGTTTCAACCACCAAGGCTATGATATTTTCTTGTAGCAGCCTGAACAGGCTAAGTCCTTTTTAAAAATTAAAGCAAATCAATATGCTTGTGGTTCTTAATATTTCCATTCTAAGTAATATTTGGATCTGACAGTTTAGGGGATGTTTGCTATCACGGAAGCCTAATGTATTAGTTATCTATTGCTTCCCCAAATTACCTCAAGATTTACTAAATTAAAACAATAGGCATGCTCTCTCACAGTTTTCTGTGTGTCAGGAATTCGGGAATGGCTTAATTCCTGGTGGTTCTGGCTCCAAGTCTTTCATGAGGTTGTTGACAAGGTGTCGATCGAAGGACATTCATCTGAAGGTTTAACTGGTGCTGGAGGATACACTTCCAAAGTGGCTTCCCTGTGGCTGGCGTGTGGGAGTTGCTGGCTGGTGGAAGGCTGTAGCACCTTTCCACGAAGGCCTCTCCATAGGCTGCTTGAGGCCTCCGTGGCTGGCTTCCTCCGGAGTGAGCCATCCAAGAAAGCAAGGCAGACGTAGTGATGTCTTTTATGACCTGGCCTCAGAGGCCACTCACTATCAGTCACTTCCACAACATTTTGTTTGTCTTAAAGGTCAGAGTTGTTCATTGTGGGAGAGGAACACAAGCATATGTCACAAGCAGACAAGGATTACTGGGGGACATCTTGGAGGCTGGCTCCCACACCTAACAGCTCCGTTTTAATGGTCATGATAGCTTAGGTCTGGTGGCCAAGAACCTGGTTCTGGAGTCAGACAGACCAGCATTCCAATCTTAATTGCACTACCTACTTACACTTTCTAATCCTCTGTTTCCTTATCTGTTGTGTGGAAATGATAGACCCACCTCACAGGTTTGCTATAAGCATTACATGAGTTAATACACACAGAATAATCCTTTCTGTCAGATCATGTCATATCCCAACTCAAAATCTTCAGACTTACCAGAACCTGACCCAGCTACAACTGACTTAGCTACTACCACTATTGCCACTACTACTCCTACCACCACCACCAGCTGATCTTGTTTCTTCTCAGTATCACCTTCCCTCACTCCACTCTATCCTTCTTCTTCAGACATCCCAAGCCTTCTCCTACCTCAGGGCCTTTGCACTTGCTGTCCCTCTGCTTGCAACACTTTTCCCTAATGTTTTCATGAATCATTTGCCCACTTCATTCAGGTCTCTACCTAACTGTCACTTCCTCAGAGACCTTCCCTGACCATTCCTCTTATCTTTTAATCCTTCTTGACTTTTCTATGTATAGCATTTACCACTACTTGATATTATATATTTGTTTGCCTATTTTGATTATTGTGGCTCTCCTTCATTAGTATGTTACTTCTATGAGGACTGTGTCTCATTCACCACCTTTCTTTAGTGCTTAAATGTATGCCTACAGTAGGCGTTTCAAAAATACTTGTTTAAAAATTAAGTAATGCATGTGAACTACTCAGCACATTGCTCAACCCACAGCATCATAAGAGTTCAATAAATCTTAGCTGACTTCAACTTCATCATCATCAACATCCTTCCCATTATCCCCTGACCATCCTAATATCTCACATGTATATGGTACTTTACAGTGTTCAAATTCCTTTGTTGTTTATAGAGAATATGTTATAATACTTTGAAAACAAAGCTGTAATTGTATAGCTGTAGCTGAAATGATCTGACAACTAATAAAACTGGGAAGCGCAAGGGGAGGATTTGTCTCTTGTAGGCCCTGTCTGAGAATTGGTCTTTCCCCCCCAAATACACAGGCTTTCCTTAGGACAAATGAGTCTATTATGAACAGGTCATTTTAAGTTCATTTATGATTTGACTCTTAAAAGAGTCTTTAGTGACTGGGTAGTGTCCTGGCTCTTTCTTGCCCACTCTCTAAAGCAGAGGGTCATGTTTTATGACTCTTCAACCTTGGAGTTGCCCTAGAAGCTTAGTAATTTCTTCTACACCCTCGCTATCCCCTTCGTCTACCCTCACTGTCCCTAAAAATCGGATCCCCTTGCAGGGCTGCTTGCCTATATTGTGCCTTCATGTTAATTAGGAAAAGGCAACCTTTTGTCCTGGCAGAGGAAGCCCTCCAGGGGACCTGATTTGGTGTGGACGATGGCCAGGGCACACGGCTTTGCCAACGAAACAGAGGCTGAATTTGAGCCCCAGTCAGCCCTTGGCTGGAGGCCCTAGAGCACAGTGGCAGGCAGTGGACACCTCTGTTCCCTCCGTGCTGCTCACAGGCTGCATGTATCTCCATTGTCATCCTAGGAGATGAGTACCCTGCTGAATTATACCGAGTAGAGGAATCTTCGCTGAGAGGCAGTCTAGCACGGTGGGGACGGCAGACCAAAGCATGTAAGAGTGAAGGTTCTAAAGTCAGATGTCCTGGCCGTGAATCCTGCGTCTCCCAATTAATAACCCGAGACCTCAGGCAAGTGATGCAGTCTCTCTTACCTCAGTCTTGGGTTCTTGTGAGGCTTACATAAGTTAATATATGTAATCCATACTCAATACACATTATTTGTTAATACAGGGTAGCCCAGAAAATCTAGGAATGTTGTTCAAAATGCTTCCTCATGTGTTAATGAAAATGCAGCTCCACCTAAGAATGTTTCACTTCCATGCCTTCCACCCACCCTTGCTGGACTCAGCACTGAGTCATTCAGCAAGCATCTGAACGCTTACTGTGCACAGTGGTAGTAAAAAACATTTATTTTTTTTTTCAATATATGAAATTTATTGTCAAATTGGTTTCCATACAACACCGAGTGCTCAACCCAAAAGGTGCCCTCCTCAATACCCATCACCCACCCTCCCCTCCCTCCCACCCCCCATCAACCCTCAGTTTGTTCTCAGTTTTTAAGAGTCTCTTATGCTTTGGCTCTCTCCCACTCTAACCTCTTTTTTTTTTTTCCTTCCCCTCCCCCATGGGTTCCTGTTAAGTTTCTCAGGATCCACATAAGAGTGAAACCATATGGTATCTGTCTTTCTCTGTATGGCTTATTTCACTTAGCATCACACTCTCCAGTTCCATCCACGTTGCTACAAAGGGCCATATTTCGTTCTTTCTCATTGCCATGTAGTACTCCATTGTGTATATAAACCACAATTTCTTTATCCATTCATCAGTTGATGGACATTTAGGCTCTTTCCACAATTTGGCTATTGTTGAGAGTGCTGCTATAAACATTGGGGTACAAGTGCCAAAACATTTAAAGAGGCAGCCCCTAGCCCCAAAGTATGTTCCCTACTTCTCAAAAGGTCAATCAAAATAAGAGAATGCTGTTATGTATTATCCTAAAACAAATGTGACCCTATCAGGAAGCATGCAATAGGCCTTCTGGCTTACTGGAATGGAATCATCCTTTAGAGATAGATCACCTTTGAATTCAACCTCCTTTACTTATTGGCTGTGTGACCTCAACTAGGTTACGTAACTTCCATGAGCCTCCAGTTTTCCAATAGGTAAAATGAGTGGGGGGAAAGTTTCAAGGGTTATTTGAGATAATTTTGGAACAAAAGGGGTCTGGCACATAGGAAGTGATTATTTAGTGGTAACTTTTGTCCTTATCACTATTTTCTGTTATTATCTAATTTCTGTTGTCAAGTTCTATGAAGGCCTTTAATATCCTACAGGTTAAAGTCAAGATATAGCACATTCCAGGCTTTTGGGAATCTGGCCTCGCTCACCTTTTTACCTACACCTTAAACCTTGAACCTTGTAGCCCAAACGATTTGTGGTTTCTGAAACCTGCTATTATAAGTACCCCACCTTTGCATCCAGTCTTCCCTCTGTCTAGATGATCCTTCTTGACTCTTTTTGCCCAGTGAACTACCATTTTTACATAAATTATATGTATTTGGTTAAAAGAATCGTATTTCCTTACCCCCAAGTTAAAAAGCAGAAATAGAAGGCCTCTGAGCACCCCACATTTTTTTTAAATCAACATTTGTGACATTTATGTTTTAAAAGCATGGAAGACAAAATCCTTGTGTTTATGGACCACCTGTGCCATGAAAAAACCAAGGAACTTAAATGTGCCATAAAAGCCATAAGGGCTACTAGTCACTCTGCAGAATTGCTGTTAGCAAATGAATATTCAAATGCAATTTGACCAATGCAATATTATGGAGAAAAAAAGAATGTTTAAATATTTTAAGTTTAAGCAGTTTTTTCCTACTGTGTATTGCTTCTTTTGAAAATCTACAGCATGATTCCTTTGTTTAAATTAAATATGGTATGGGGGGGTTCTTTGCTTGTTTTTTTTTTTTTTCTTTTGTTTTTTGTCATTTTTGGCATCTTTTATGTTTTTCTTGACTGGTCATAAAGTGCCACTAGGTGGCAGAGGATGCTTTTTTTGATTACAATAAGAAAACATTTTTTAAAAATTCAGTGGGAAGCAGGTTTTGGAAAACAAAGTATCACACTGTAGACCTAACAGGTTAACACGTTGCCCTAGTACCCCATGGCCCTGCAGTTTCGGCTTATTGGCTATATTTTAGTAATAACAACAATAATATCAAAACCACAAAGATATACTGAATGATTACTGTATACCAGGCACCAGACTAAGAGGTGTCCACACATTATGCTGTTTGATCCTCACAGAAGCTAGAGGAGGCAAACGCTGTTAAGCTGCTTTTTGCAGAAGAAGAAGCTGAGTCTTGAAGAGAGAAGAAACAATGTGCCTAGACAGTGATGGGTAGCAGAGGTCAGATTCAAACCAGGTTTGTCGGATTTCAGAGACTGAGGGATTAACCACTTCACAGATTCTCAGAACTGGGAGAATATTTGAAATTTTTTTTGGAAGGATTAACTATGATATAATTAGTTTCAGACATGTGTTGACTTCAGATATTTTCTAATAGTTTTAGATGTCACATTAATATCTGTGAGCTTAATCCTTAAAGAACTTACAAAATAACAAGTTTATTAAGGACTTTACAAGTGGGTAGGCCCACCCCCTTATCTCTTTTTCCCATTTAGTGATCATTTGAACCCAATTCCTATTTATCATGTTTAATGTATTCCCTCAAAACCTCCTTTCTATTATACCCGTATGACAGGAAAAGGCAATTTATGAATGAAAGCCAATTTTTTCTCTAACCAAAAAATTTTAAGGTCCCTACAATAGTGTAATGGACAAGAATAATATTATAATGGTGTCAATGACCACATGTAAAAGATAAAGTGAAATCAAATGACACAGTCATTAATAGCTTTTGCAATCCTATGTGTTCATCTTCA
Source organism: Lynx rufus (assembly GCF_022079265.1). NCBI lineage: Eukaryota > Metazoa > Chordata > Mammalia > Carnivora > Felidae > Lynx > Lynx rufus. The sequence goes on from NW_025814831.1 coordinate 49,544,487, forward strand.
AAAAACTACACCATATTCTAAAGCCTCTAGCTGGCATAAGGGATCAAAGAAGCATTTTATTTCCTAAATAACACTTAATAACTGTATTAAAGATATACGGAAAAGGGAGAGACTATAGACACAATATTGGTTAATGTTAAGCTTTGTGACAATATGTGACTGTTATATAAATCTGAAATGGGGCATTGATCATGTAGAAATTTCATACAGCTATGGGTGGTCCTCCTTCTGATTGGTAAAGTTTTATTTGGTGTCTTTATCCTCTTGTTTCCTTTATATGTTTTCTTCTTTGGAAGAAGAAAAGATCAGGGGAGGGGAAGGAGTAAGGTGATATCCAATACCTTCACAGATGTTATTTTGAATAAAAGAAAGAGCATCCCCAAATCTTCATGTTCCTGGATGTGAAAGCAGGAGTGCAGGCCAAAAGAAAGAAGCTTAAATCTCACATGTCTTTATTACTTGTTAAGTTTTGACATTATCCTCAAGTCATCTAGATTGAGTGATGATATTTTACACTACACTACATTCATACAATGCTTTACAGTTTAGAAGATGCTTTCAAAAACATCAGTGTATCCTTTGAAATAGAGAAGGGAGAGAAGCAGACAGATTAGAATGGTAATTAGCAGTTCATTGGATGTTGGTGGTTTGTTGGATGTTAAATATGATACTTATTTATATTATTATTTAAACTAGATTTTAGTGTTTTTTATTTTTCACTATGAAGATCTTCAAATTGTAGTAGGCAAAATGAAAATTCAAAAATAATACTCCTTTTTTGGTTTCTTTTGAATTTATTTATTTATTTATTTATTTTTAAATATGAAGTTTATTGTCAAATTGGTTTCCATACAATACCCAGTGCTCATCCCAACAGGTGTCCTCCTCAATACCCATCACCTACCCTCCCCTCCCTCCCACCCCCCATCAACTCTCAGTTTGTTCTCAGTTTTTAAGAGTCTGTTATGTTTTGGCTCCCTCCCTCTCTAACCTTTTTTTTTCCCTTCCCCTCCCCATGGTCTTCTGTTAAGTTTCTCAGGATCCACATAAGAGTGAAAGCATATGGTACCTGTCTTTCTCTGTATGACTTATTTCACTTAGCATAACACTCTCCAGTTCCATCCACGTTGCTACAAAAGGCCATATTTCATTCTTTCTCATTGCCACGTAGTACTCCATTGTGTATATAAACCACAATTTCTTTATCCATTCATCAGTTGATGGACATCTAGGCTCTTTCCATAATTTGGCTATTGTTGAGAGTGCTGCCATAAACATTGGGGTACAAGTGCCCCTATGCATTAGCACTCCTGTATCCCTAGGAACCTCCACACTGTTTTCCAGAGCGGCTGCCCCAGTTTGCATTCCCATTAACAGTGCAAGAGGGTTCCCATTTCTCCACATCGTCTCCAGCATCTATAATCTCCTGATTTGTTCATTTTAGCCACTCTGACTGGCGTGAGGTGATATCTGAGTATGGTTTTGATTTGTATTTGCCTGATGAGGAGTGACGTTGATCTTTTCATGTGCCTGTTGGCCATCTGGATGTCTTCTTTAGAGAAGTGTCTAGAGAAGTGTCTATTCATGTTTTCTGCCCATTTCTTCACTGGATTATTTGTTTTTCGGGTGTGGAGTTTGGTGAGCTCTTTATAGATTTTGGATACTAGCCCTTTGTCCGATATGTCATTTGCAAATATCTTTTCCCATTCCATCGGTTGCCTTTTAGTTTTGTTGATTGTTTCCTTTGCAGTGCAGAAGCTTTTTATCTTCATGAGGTCCCAATAGTTCATTTTTGTTTTTAATTCCCTGGCCTTTGGGGATGTGTCAAGTAAGAAATTGCTGCAGCTGAGGTCAGAGAGGTTTTCTCCTGCTTTCTCCTCTAGGGTTTTGATGGTTTCCTGTCTCACATTCAGGTCCTTTATCCATTTTGAGTTTATTTTTGTGAATGGTGTAAGAGAGTGGTCTAGTTTCATTCTTCTGCATGTTGCTGTCCAGTTCTCCCAGCACCATTTGTTAAAGTGACTGTCTTTTTTTCATTGGATATTCTTTCCTGCTTGTCAAAGATTAGTTGGCAATACTTTTGTGGGCCTAATTCTGGGGTTTCTATTCTATTCCATTGGTCTGTGTGTCTGTTTTTGTGCCATGGTTTCTTTTGAAATATTCAGGATTTATGTTGGTCACACTTCAGTGTCTAATATGGCTGTACATTTTAAATGTGCCAATAAGTTGTGAATATATATAATGAAGAGCTTTTCTAAAAAACAAAACAAAATAGATAAATAAAATTTTAGGAATCCAGTATCTTAGGAATGGGGGAGGAAAAGTTGCTATCACACTGATTATAAATTTTATTGACAGCTTTTTAATATTACTGTTTCCTTAAGCTAAAGAAATAAACAGAAGTATGTTAGGGATTACTATTGCTTAATTGATTTTTCATCAGCAATTTACCCGCTCCTTTTTTCCTTTTCTTTTTTTTTTTTAAAGAGGCCATATTTACCTACAGTTTGTTTAAAAGAGATTTCTCTTCTAATTTTACAATTTAAAATACCATGCATTTAGAATGTCATTACCCTGTATAATATTATTTTAGCCTAGTTCTTTTCTCTAGCTGTTAGGTAGTATTCTACTCTATCCATTAATTGTCTAGGAAGACATTACTGCCTGCATTTTTAAGTTTTGCATGATTTGCGTATGTATGGTTTTGCAATAAATCAGTAAAAGTCAGATGTTTTATATATTCATAACTTTCTCCCTTTCTCCGGACCTCTTTGATGCCTTTTGTTTTCCTACTAAACACACCTATATTTTTAGTTACCCAATAAGCTTCAGGAGCCATCTCTCCACTGAAAATAGTAGTCTAGTTTTAACAGATAGGGGGCAGCCATGGTATAAGCATCAAGGATAAAAAGTTTCATATTGTGGAAGACTGCTTCCCTTTACCCAATATACTAGAGTAAGGAAAGCTAGCTGCTCTGACAACCAAATCTCAAAATGTCAGTGGCTTAACACAATTGAAGTTTATTTTTTGCTCTCATGTAAAATCTAATGAGGATGTTCTGGATTGAAGGACAACCTTCAGTGTAGCCACTCAGAGACACTGTCTCTTTCCCATGTATGGCCCCAGCACCTGCTGGCATCGCAGTCTTCTCTGCCTAGATGTCTGCATCCAGCTGGCAAATAGGTACTAAGAAGTTGTGGAGAATCACACAGAAGGTTGTATGACAGGTCTGGAAATGGTCAACATGGTTTTGCCCTTGTTCCATTGGCCATAACTCAGTCATGGGCAGGGCAGGCTGTGAGATGCTGTTTAGCCATGTGTCAGGGGCAAAGGAAAAGATTTTGTTGAACACGTGGCCGTCCTTGCCTAGTCCTTGGTAGGAGTCCTATGAAAGAAATTGCTTTCAGCAACTCTCATGTGTACCTTATACAGAAGCAGTTGGAGCTTGGGACTGCAGGATTTTCAAGCCACATCCCTGCCCTGCTACTACGCCTAATCTTTGAGCCTTTAGAGTAAACTACTATGTAGTGAAATCTGTCATTGAGAGGCCTCAATGTTGTATGGCTCTAGAAGGCTTTAGAGCAGATAGCAGTTGGGTACAGGCATGAAAGAGGGAAAATAGACACTCAGGAGCTGAACAGGGGCTCACATTTCCCTGCCTCTGCTAAGAGCAGTGCCCATTTCCATAATGAAAGCTCTATTGCCATTTTTCCAGCCCTCCTCGAATCCATTTTCCAGTGCCTCTAGTGTGACCTGGCCTCCACCTCTGACTGCCAGAGAACTGATGATCAAAGTGGCCAGTATTCATTGGTGGAATGAAACCTGGAAAACTGGACAAGAAAATTAGCATGGCTATAGGTTCATTAAGCAAATGTATTAATGCATAGTTTAGTGATATTTGCGATAGGTTAAAATGTTGTGTTTAGCTTTGTGCTGTGAAGGACACTTGTGCCTAAGCACTGAATTTGGTAATTGAGTTGTTGGTTATTGAAACTTACATCCAAGTGTATTGATCACCTTTTTAATCTTTGACTGAATATAAATTTGATTTGATGGCTTACATTTACATATGTCATAAAAGGACCTTAACCTCTTTTGTGGGGATTAAGAGAAACCTCTTCTGTTAACTTGTTTTATTGTTGTTGCCATGGAGACCACAGGAGGTACATAAATGTATAAATTCATAACCCAAATGAATTAGCCTCCAAGCAATTTGTACTTTATTCGCTTCAAATAACTTTTGAAATGATTTACATTTTTGTCAAAAATGAATATGGATTTTTTATTTTTACTTGCCTGAGTTTCATAAATATGCAGCCCAGGATCATAGGTTATAAATACAAAATTAATTCACTGAATATTCATTTTATGAGCCTAAAGTTATGAATTAGTTCATCACAGCATGTCATAACAAAAAAAGCAATTTAATGGTATCAATTGCTTTTATCAGTTGCAGATCATTAAAATGTGCAATTATTATGAAAAATCTTACACATAACATCAAGATTGATGTTAATATTCGGTTCTAAATTACCTAATATTCTATAGGACATATACTATTCTGTTATAAATCTCAGAATAATAATTATTATCCTTTCAAAACATATACATAAAATGAGAACCACGAAAAGACATGCCAGAAAGTAATTGTCTGTTGTCAGTGTAGTGTTAGTAATGGTTATGACCTGCAATATTTAATTCGAGTAACAAACTCTTTGCTTAAATGGTAACAGCTTCTTCCCCTAAATATTATGTCTTTCTCATTTAGAATTATGACCCACTCACACATCTCTATAAGGATTCTGGAGAAAAAAAACAGATTTAGCCTAAATGACTGTTAGGATTCTATAAATTCATTCATCTTAACCAGAAATGACTTGTATAAATTTAAGAAGAAAAGTAACTTCACATTGCTGTTCTTCCCAAAGAATATTCCACAAGATTCTGCATATTGGCTTGAGTTCAGATGCAGCCCCCTGCTGGGATGCAGAGGAAGCAGTCTTTTTTAGCTTCTTGGAGTATCTTTCTAACCAGTTTTCTACCCATCTAGGCTGGAGAATCATCCACTCATCCACTCCTCCCTAAAATTATCCTCCCCACTAAAGATCTACAAAATAGTTTTTGTCACAACTAATAATTAGAATGGAAATAGAAGTGAATTTGGAGTCCCTGGGAACTGTTGTAAGTCTATACTTCCCCACCAGAGAAGCAGAAAAACTTTGGAGTCTGAATTTGCTATCCCAGCTCAGCCATTCACCAATCATGGAACCATAGGCAAATCACTAAACTTTACTGAACTTCTCTCTTCCTCACTTTCCTCTTAATGTAAAATGGGGATAATAATAGTACCTACTTCATAAGCAGTGGTGTGAGGGCCTCTGTCTGTTTACAAAAGCCAGTTGTTAAATTTTTGGGAATTTTGCATGTCAGTGTTAAACATAGTCCCTGTTAAAAGTTAAATTATACAATTTAATAAGCAAGTCATATTAAATCAAAGGCAATACTCAAAGTCATCACTTCCTAATTATTTTACTATATTTTAGCGTTATCTATGTTTTCCAAGTTACTTATATCTATTGTATCTGTATGGTCCAAAAGCATATAATGGTGGCTGCTGCGAATTTCTACCCAACTCCCATGTTCAGTGACATCAGATTTGTACCTTGACATTGGCATTGGTGGGGAATATTTATACGTGGAGATTGGCAAGTGCTACAAATCAGGCTTTTTAAAGAGTGCTGGTGGTTAAACATTTATCAGTACACTAGGACATCCTTCTTCGTGGTGGTTTTAGGGTTTGGTACCATAAAAATCAAATGTTAAACATATTAAATATGTAATATATTATATAGTAAAATGTAAATATATTAGATGCATGTGTGTATGTATAAAAACAGAATAGCATGATGGGCCCTGTACGTTTTCAAAACGTTTTAGCCATCATTACTTCTGAGTTGTGTTTATTTTTTGCCTCTGTATTCTTTCCTCCCTTCCTCCTTCAGTTCTACTTCTTTTCTCCTTCCCCCTTTCCCTTCCCTCACCCCCAAACCTGAAGCACAGGGTATGGGGAGATAGAACAATGACTGGCAGTCATTCCAATTCTGTTTCCTTACTCCTAATCTCTGCTGACTTGACTTTAACCCCAACCGCACCAGATCAGAGACCACATCTATCTGATTTAGCACTGGATCCTCAGCAGCAAGCAATGAGCCCGCCAAGCAACAGCCCTCAGATAATCCCAGCTCTGCAGATCCAGCTGGGGGCTGGCCGGGAGAGTGTTGCAGAAAAGCCCTGCAGGACGTATGCTTGCAATGACCCTTCTGTTCACTGGCTCTCTTCCATCCCGTAGTTCTGGAAAGTCAAAGCTGTGGTTAGAACTGCTACATTTCAACACTGCTGCCCTCCCTAGACTCCTCCCAAGACTCACTAGAAAGGTTTTAGAAAGTGTCCTAGAGAGTAGGATTGTTTAAATGACCTCAAGCAGCTGTAAACAGCAGTGGACTGTTCTGGGAAGGAGAACGCAAACAAATATAATGACTTACTAAGATTTTCATTTGTCCCTAATTCTGAAAGCCCTTTATCCTCTATTGTATATAGCTAGTCAAGAGCTTTTTGATGGAGTGATTGTTGTCAAGCTGGCTCTGGTTTTAAGAATCAGATAATTCATCCTGTTTGTCCATCTAATGACCTTCTTTGGCTCGTTTTACAGTTAGAATTCCCTCTGCCCCATGGCCTAATTCAGTTTTCATTAATTTGTCTTTTAATGAAGAATTTTGAGATTTAGCTTTTACCATGTCTTGGCTGCGTTCTACTTTAAATTAGAGGTTACCGTTTTGTCCTAATTCAAACTAATAGTAAAATCTAAATTTTGAATTGAAGTTGAGCATATAAAAATACTGATTTCCCACAGTGTATCTACCTGTAATTATACTTTTAGTAAACAGAGTCATTTATAGATTCTAAAACTTAGAACATCCAAGGGATTTTTATGCATGACTTTTGCCACAATCCCCAACGTTTTTTATGATCAAAATAGTTCAGGAATCTGTAACCGGCTCTTTTATTTATGCCACTGGGGCTAGTTTATCTAAATATGTAAGCCTGTATCTTCAAGTAATTGTAGATTAAAAAAATGAAATTCTAAGATAAGAACTTTTTTTTAATGACCAATCCCTTAAAAGTCTTTTTTTTTTTTTTAATCAAATACTTC